>NC_140587.1:485518100-486718100 GCF_964204655.1 Triturus cristatus | reverse complement strand
TTACCAGATGGAGCCAGAATATATCAGAAGGGAGACATGATAAGCAAAATTGTATAATAGCCATGTGCCGAAAGATCCGTAAAGAAATAGAACGCCTACACGAAGAGAGATTAGCGGTAGACCAGTTCGAACAAAACGAGGAGGAGGAAGGATCAGGACTGTCCACAGGACAGTCAGAAACGATAGCCTATGTAGGTAGAGGAAGATCTTGTAATAGTACTAGATGTTTTATTGACCCGATACGTCCGATATGTCCAGATAATAACAGGAATTTCCAAACACCTATAATAAATATAAGGTCCCCCGAGCATTCGTTCCAAGCCGCTGACAAATTACTCCGAGAACGAAGGGGTTATCATTTTCTCGATTCTATGGATGAACAAGAATTAGCCAGGTCAGCCGTTCATTGGGTTGACAGTCCCGGAAAGTATGATGATGATACAGTAGCACACACATTTTTGAATCTCACCCCAGATGAACAGCGTTTAGCTGGGATTTATATGATTCAACAACTTCTTATACTATATAAAAGCCAACATTCAGATCCTGGTCCCTTACCTGATATATTGACTGAATTACTCACGAATAGATGGAGAGGTTCAGGTACTAAGCTAATTAAAGAAATACTAGAATCAAGAAAGCAGTACATTCTTTTTGTATGCCCAGAACATGTCTCACTGCCCATCAAGGAAAGACCGATGTATTACATGGACAGACAGAATCCCTTACGAGAAGTACACCCAATAAAGGGCGAGGACAATCAGTTTAAACGTGTATATGTATATACGCCCATATCGAAAATAGAATTGTTAGAAATGAAGAAAGTGGTACCCAGTCATGACAAAGACCCAGCGGGTTTTCACCGAGAAATTAAAGACATGTTACTCATGGGAGAGTATACCTATCCCGACATTATGACAATATTAAAGGTATTAATGCCTGCTGGCATTTACGAAAAACTTAAGGAAAAAGAGTGGGAGGTGGGAGACCAAAAGATAGACTGGACAGCATTAGAAAATGAAGAAAGGGCCCGAGGTCCAGGTTCGGGGCTTGGGGATAAAACTAAAGCACTACCAGGTTTACTAGTACAGGTGCTGCCACGTTTATTAACCACGAAAAAGGAAGACTGGGGTGCAATCTCAGCCTGTAAACAAAAGCAAGATGAAGACACTAGTGATTTCTATGCCCGATTCAAAAAATGTTTTGGTATAAATAGTGGTATAAAAGCAAGTAGCGAGTCATACCCACATCTGTTTGTGACAATTAGTTGAAAATTCCTTGCCCCAGGTGAAGAATAGAGTATTAAAATTCGAGAGTACCTGGCAAGGTAATACCCCATCACAAATGTTACAAATGTTACAGTACCATTACAATAGAATTAGAGAGGAACAAGAACATGAACAGAAACGCATGAAAGACACAAAAATGAAAATGCTAGTCTCCCAGACAGTTCCAGCTGAAGGTCATAAAAGGGGTACGACACATTCCGGTGATTCAGCAGGACCTGTAAAAGGGACATGCAACTATTGTAAACAGCCAGGACATTACATACACGATTGCCCAGTCCTGAAGCGTAATATCGCCACAGGTAAAACACAGGAAAGACCACGGCCACCTAGACAGGATCAGAATGAACAAGGAGCCCCGCAGCATGCACAGTCCATGCCAGCTCCACAACAGTCTATACAGTTTGTGCCAGCTGCACCAGCGCTACCGGTTGCTGCCACACAAACCACGACACGACAGCTGTACCAGACCGCACAGTACGACTATCCTGATTATCAACGATATGCATGAACCAGCCTAGAGAGGGAAGTTGACTTACCCCTTATCGAGGTTCCTGTAGACCAAGAAGGACCTTATGTACATAGTGAATTATTAGGCCAAGATAGAAAATTTTTACTTGATACAGGGGCAAGTCGAACAACAATAAAACACAGTGAAGTTCCAGGGGCACCCCTCTCAGGCTCACAGAATATTTCCCTTGGTTTTTCAGGAAAACCTATTGTTAATGAAGTATCACAGCCTCTTCCACTTACGATAGGACCCTTGACCAGAACTACAGATTTATTGCTTACTAAATCATGTCCAGAAAACTTGTTAGGTATAAAAACACTGAAAGCTCTAGGAGCTATAATATGTTGTTCTCCGGAAGGAGTAAGATTGTTTTTACGTGATTTCAAAGGTCACTATGTGTCTCGAGACATGGATCCCCGACTGCAGACTTTACCTACACATTTATGGGCACAAGGCCCTACTGATGTTGGTTGCATGAATATTACACCATATCGAGTTACACTAAAGGCAGGAGTGGTACTACCACGAATGTGACAATACAAGTTACCACCAGATGCTGTAGTGGCTTTACTACAAATCATTGACGAGCTCATTGCCCAAGGAGTGGTTGTGGAAACAGACTCCAATGTATGTAATTCCCCGATAATTCCGATTCTTAAACGAACAGATCCAAAGGCCCCGCCAGTATATCGATTGGTTATTGATCTGCGCGAATTGAACAAATGCATTGTGCCACAATTCCCTGTGGTCCCAGATATCTCGTCATTACTGACAGCTATTGATTCTGAAGCAACATTCTTTACTGTAATTGATCTCAAGAATGCCTTTTTCAGCGTCCCTATAGATCCGGAAAGCCAATACTTGTTCGGATTTAGTTTAAATGGACGTAGCTTTAAATTCTCACGCGCACCTCAAGGATTTACAGAAAGCCCCAGCATCTATAGCCAAGCACTGAAACGAGAACTCGACAGTATCCACATGCCAGTAAACACTGCCCTGCTTCAATATGTCGATGATCTGCTGATCACCGCTAGAAGCGAACCTGAATGTGAGAAAGCATCACTGACAGTTTTACAATTTCTAGCCGAAAAAGGGCACAAGGTGTCCCCTTCTAAGCTGCAATTCTGTGTCCAGCGAGTTGTTTATCTTGGACACTCGCTGTCCAAGGAGGGAAGGCAGCTTACACCCGACCGCATTCAGTTAATAGCTAACATGCCAATACCCAAGACACAAAAGGAGGTGCGGGCTTTTATAGGCCTCACTTCATATTGTAGGCAGTGGATCCCTCAGTATGCATTTCTAGCAAAACCACTCATTCAATTGACAACACAGGAGGCAGCCACATCGACTGTTCTCCCTTGGACTCAGGAACATACACAAGCTTTTGAAAGCCTAAAGAAAGCCTTATGCCAAGCACCGGTTTTAGCAACACCATGTTACAATAAACAGTTTACACTCTTTGTTACAGAACGCGAAGGTACTGCCTTGTCAGTACTCACACAGGAACAGGCAGGATCCCACAAACCATGTGCTTATTTTTCTAGTACATTAGATCCCGTAGCTCAGGCTTTGCCTGCATGCCTGAAATCAGTGGCAGCAACAGCTTTAGCAATCAGACAAAGCGATGCCATAGTGTTAGGACATCCATTGACAGTTCAAGTACCACATGCAGTAGAGGTTCTCGTGAATCGAACGCAAACACAACACTTGACTATAGCGCGACTTACAGGGTATGAATTAACATTGTTCCAGCCACATATAGAAATCAGACGTTGTAACACATTGAATCCTGCCACACTTTTACCCGTAATCGGAACAGACCCACTAGCTCATGATTGTATTGAAGTTATTACAATCACGACGAAACCCAGACAAGACTTAACAGATGTCCCATTGTCAGACCCAGACCTGACGTTGTATGTAGATGGTTCATGTATGAGAACAAGTACAGGAGAGTTAGTGGCCGCTTACGCAGTCACAACAGACTCTGAAATCATTGAAACAAATTGCATAAATACCTTGTCCGCTCAAGCAGCAGAGCTCGTCGCTCTGACACAAGCCTGTATTCAAGCCACAAATAAAAGAGTCAACATATACACTGATTCACGTTATGCATTCGGAGTTGTACATGACTTCGGCGTGCTGTGGCGAGAGAGAGGTTATTTAACTTCTCACGGTGCCCACATTCAGCACGGACCCCTCATTCATGCCTTATTAGATGCAATACATCTACCCACTGCAATATCAATTATGAAATGTAAAGCTCATACGAAAGTTACTGATATCATTTCTCAAGGCAATGATCTAGCTGACAGAACAGCTAAACAGACTGCTCAAACCCAAACATCCGACATGACAAAGACAAAAGTCCCGACGCCAACACATTGTATGACGATTAAAGATCCCGCTCTTGACGTAATTGACATACAGACGCATGCTACACCAGACGAAATAAAGAAATGGACTGAATTAGGAGGGATCCAAACGGATCAAGGATGGATGACGAAGGAAAAATCTGTGTGGTTCCTTCCTGATTCAATGGTCCAAGTTATTATTAACACTATACATAGTCCAGCGCATCTAGGAGAAAAAGCTATGCTAGACAGCATTCAACACATTTGGTTCAATAAACATTTACGAGCAGCAGCTAAACAAAAAGTTCGTACCTGTATGATCTGTTGTCAGTTCAACCCAGGAAAAAGCGTTCCTGTAGAACAGGGTGGATTTCAGCCTCCTGATCACCCTTTTGAAGTCCTCCAGATGGATTATATCCAGATGGAACGATGTCGAGGATTCAAATATGTTCTCGTAGTTGTCTGTGCTCTTTCCCGTTGGACAGAGGCATACCCGGTTTCAGATTACACTGCCCCGACTACTGCCAAACAGTTGGTTCGAGAATTCTTCCCACGATACGGTTTACCACGTGTTGTCTACTCAGATAACGGCCAGCCGTTCTCATCCGAACTAATGAAACACGTTTCACTTTTGTTAGGTTATCAGTGGAAGTTTCACTGTGTCCGACACCCCGAGGCAGCAGGTCTCGTAGAAAGACATAATCAGATCCTGAAAATTAGATTGTCCAAAATATGCAGAGAGAAAGGTGTCGACTGGGTAGTAGCATTACCAGTTGCACTCTTTTACATGAGAATGGTAGCACACTCTCGAACAGGGCTATCCCCGTATGAGGTGATCTTTGGCAGACCACCAAATATGTGGGGGACGCCCATACCACGTAAAATAACTGATATTGACTGTAATATGCTGACAGATTATTTGGCTTCCTTGATGTCTGCACTACAATCTTGTCGTTCACAGGTAGCTGCAGCTTTTCCTGACAACACTGAGGTGAAACCCCATGACGTAGTTCCGGGGGACCTGGTCTTGGTGAGGAACTTTGATCGAAAGACTCAGCTGGATCCTAGGTGGAGGTCGCCGCAACTGGTCTTGCTCACCACAAGGACAGCCGTGAAGATCGAAGGCAGGAAAGGCTGGGTACATTCAAGTCATATCAAGAAATTTCATGGACTACCATCGGATGTAAATACCACACCTCGTGTGTCTTCACCCATTGACTCAAAGCTTCCTTTGGTTGAATCAAGTAGTCACGAACAATATAAACTAAAACTCAGATCTAACCAGTCGAGCAATTTGATTGTTTAAGTCCTCTCCAAGGTGAAGCGGTTGAATTTGTCTCTGACATGTATCCCTTAGATCTGAATAGAGAAAACACCCGAAAAATGTTGAAACGACATGCATACTGTAAATCACTGCGTAGTCATTGCACAGTGACGTTATTAATTTTGTTTTTCTTAAGTCTTTTAATAATTACTGCAAGTATATTGTTGCACATATATTATCCTATTTCTAGACATGTTTATAATGTTACTGCTGAACATTCTTTTAGTGAATTACCTCCGCATGAGTTGTCTTATAGATTTGCGCTGCGCAATAATACGTTTATTAGTATGTTACATCATTCCCATCAGGTTAGCAATGCTACAAATTGTTGGATATGTGGCCGACTCCCTCCCTATCAGAATTATAAAGGAATTCTACCTCTTTCCATACCCGTTCACACACAACGGCTCCTGTGGAGCATGGTTTAGTTTAATTAATTCCCTAGATTCAAATTCTGCAGTTTATCAAGACAACTGGGTATGGGGAAATTTGAACTTAGTTTTACTTAAAGTCTGCTACCCTAACAAGGAGGGACTTCCCAAGAGAACAGGAACTGATCTAGACAATGAAGTATATGGATTAGGTAATTTTACGCTTAATCTTATGATCCTAAATGTCGAATCCGAAGGTACCCCAATTTTGCCCGCCATGTCAGTATTTCCAGTAAAAGGTGAATTATGTGTAAGAAAGAATGGTTCCATACATATGGGCCATAGTAGATGCACCACTGTAATAGAATTCAGTGATCAAGGCAAGTCGACATTTAGAGCTTACCGCCATTCCTATTTCATATGTGGTCAGACGGCATATGTACGCCTACCTCTAGATTGGGATGGTACCTGTTACATTGGATTCCTTTTGCCACCTGTTTTCCTAGCTCCTCCTGATTATCACAGAAATACTAATTTAGTATATAATAGAGTAAGGAGAGATCTCCCAATAGTCGATTACACTGAAACAGCGTGGGAAAAATACACAGATTTCAATAAAGGTCTCTTTCCCTATATAGGTACCGTTACTAATAGTAAGTTGATACGTAGATTAACTAGAACCCTTGAAGCAGTAGTGAACGAAACTATTTCCGCCTTAGGCAATTTAACAGAAGAGCAGTCTGCTATGCGGATTGTTGTGCTTCAAAATCGTCTTGTCCTTGACGTCATCCTGGCCGATAGGGGCGGAGCTTGTAGGGTCATTGGATCAAGTTGTTGCATTTTCATACCAGAAAATTCGCCATCTGTATATAAAGCCATAACTCGCCTTCATAAGATTGTAAGCCAGATACACCAGAATCCAGGCACCTGGACTTGGTCCGGTTGGTTTTGGAGTGTATTATCTACCTTTGGATGGAAGGTCCTATCCTTCCTAGGTATTGGCTTTCTCATACTATTCAGTTGCTGTCTATGCCTACAATGTGGACCAGCGATTTGTGGTCTGTGTGCCACATCGTGTATTCCATCACCAAGATTTCATTCGTCCCACAAAAAAAAAGAAGAACAAATGATGCTATATGAACAGACCAATGGATTGATGAAGATTGATATCTCTTGACGGGCAAGTAGGGGACAAGGAGGGAATGTGGAAATATGGATTTTTCTGATCAGTTATGTCCCCTATCTTGGACCCCAACGGTTTCATGTATGAATCACAAGTACTTGTATGTTCCCTCCAGTTCCAGTTATGAAGACGCAAACACATGTGCGTCCACCGTCAACATGTCCTCTTTCAGATCCGCCATGAATAGGCTGGATATTCCATTCCTAAGTATGAAAGGCCACCGGCTTTATATGGTTCACTTATGCCATTTTACAGTCCAGGCAAGTAGGCCCTGATTCTGTCATCAAGCTTTTCTTGCTTTCTGCCTCTGAAGCTCCAGTCTGAGCCTGCATCTGTGACCATGAACTTTGTCTCATTCCCTGCGCGGCTCACGATGCCTGACATCAGCCTGTTGCCTGCCAAGAAACTGTATTTCACCTTCGAAATTATCTGCTCCGCTCCCTGCCCAATGCATTCCTGTCTAGTAGTTTAAGTAAACATTCTTCCAGCTACCGAGCAAAGGCCCGGCTTCTCTGTCTTTATGCAAGTAATTCATAGCCTTATTATTATGGAAGACTTCTGCCCTCGCATCTAGTGTAGACACTTAGACGCTTGTACACGCACTAACAGTCAGTATAGGCAGTATAGAATAAGATTCTACTTTAAGAGACCTCTCTTTTGGATAACATAGTTCTTTAAACATAGGATGTTAGATATGATTTGGGATTAGGTTGACTTGACCCTCCAGACTTCTGTCGCCACATGTAGAGCTAAATGTCAAGTCCCCTTCACCCCCTAGTTGCACGTCAATCACACGTCATGCTGCTGCGCGCGCATTTCTGCCAAGTATTTCTGCTGACATTGCGAAATTCTTTCCTGGAACCACCCTATTATGACATCACACCTGATGACGTTCTTTAGTCACACCCAGTTACACCTACTTTTGCTACGTATGTATGTCTTATCTACACTATCAATTGTTACGCCTCTTGCATTTGCTTCACTGTAATGCCTATTGTATAAAAGTGATTAATTATCAATAATGTATGTACTTCACTTCCTGAACCTCCGTGGTGATGGAACTTGGAGTCACCGATTCGAATCGTCCATTGGAATAAAGCCCATTCCGAACCTCTAATACCACGGATTCTGCCTCTTATTTATTGAGCTATTTTTATTATGTTTCTGTATCAAATTAAGTCCCGGTAATTAAATTATTTACCACATGAATGGCGCCCGAATAGGGACACTTTCTCATCTCACGCGCCGGCGGTGCGTTGCAGGCCCGGTCTCCTGCCACAGCTGGACGGACAACAACGCGTACCAGCAGGATTTCCTGTATCTCCCTCCGGTCAAGCGGGGGCGACTGAGGCTGCGATCAACACCCAGACGAGGCGGTGAGAAGTGCGAAGTATCCCGACCAGAGCCTAGCTGAGAGAGCAAGATCCGAGGTATACAGAGGCCCACCAAGTTTCCGATGTCCCGAAGCACCGAAGTTTTCGAGTCGAGTCCAGTCCGGTCCAGTTCAGTTCAGTTCCGTTCCGAGGCCTTCCGTTCCGAGCTACCCGGTGAGTACCATTACTGGGGAGGCGTTCTGACGTGCACATAGGTTGTGCCGGTCAAGACGGGTTTGGGTACACAAATCCGGTCTGCACTGTTTTAGCAGTGTATCTGTACTGTTTAGCAGTATATCTAGTATATCAAGTATATAAATTCAGAATAATTCAGTTAATGCCGAGTATTATGTCTTGTGATAAAGTTTTCTTAGATCGTCATCATCATCGTTGCTCAGTTAAATGTTAAATGTTAAATGTTTTTAATACGTTCTGCATATTGTGGTGTGAATGACTGTTCATTATCGTGGTTTATTGTATTAAGTTTGTTCAAGATCAAGTATCAGACCAGTTCTCAGTATGCCGCTCTTTTCGAAACTAAGACAGATCACAACTAGAAAAGGGGTACTCGAAGAAGCTGTTCCCATTCCTCCTAGGGACACTCCAGGGTACTTCATGTATCATAAACATGGCCTAGACGCCATATTATTTCTTGATCTATGGGTAGACTACACTAAGGAATTACCAGAAAGTCAGAGGTGGCCCGCAGCTGGGACCTGGGATGCAGATTGCATCATGAAAGTAGAGGAAGAGTTATGGAAAAGGAAAGCTAGACAATCACAGAAAGACACCATTGAATTATGGCGTAAAGAATCGTATAGACGTACAGAAAAAGCACGTAGACAGGAAGAGAAGAGTAAGGAAAATTCAAATAAAGTCCGAGAAAATCTATTAATTGAAGAAGGTACACGAGTGAAATCAGAACAAGTAGACAGACAAAGAAATGCCCTTATGAAGGGTATGTATCCCCTTCTGGCCGAGGGATTACCTAAGGCTACTTCGGGGATACCAAAAGACTTGCCACCCCCATTATTTCCAATAAAAGTACATCCTAAGGAGCATCCTAGAACCGCAGAAGATGTTTTTCTTTCCTCATATTTAGATGACGCAGCTCCCGAGTATGCTAACCCCGCCCCACATAGACCGTCTGCCGGGGAAGTTCAACGCCAAGATCCTGTATCTGCATCTCTACAGCACCAAATCCTGACACAAGTTCCGGCAAGCACATCTGTTTCCACATCTGTTCCTACAGCTACTTCTACAGCTGTGCCTACACCTATAGTTGCTGTATCGCGTTCTACGAATCCTTTCACGCCCGATACCCCAGATGGGGCTACCGGAGGTGCTACCAACATTTTTTCTACGCCACCCAGAATAAATAAACTTACTTTTCAAGAGTCAGCACATTCACGTACCCCCAAACTCATAAATGCCCGCACGCTTAAGGAACTTCTTATAGATTGTAGATATGACCCTGTGCCCGGCAAAGAGGACGAAATGATCATGGCATCATTACGTATCAGACGAGCCGCGGTGTATTTAGGGAAGTTACCAGGAATGACTGCACATCTAGATAATATATATCATTTTGTCCAAACAGGGCGAGATTCTGAATGTATTAACAGAGCTATGGAATACCAGAAAGTGGAGATACAGGGGCAACTGTTACGTTTCCTCATAAATTGTGTGATCAGAAATCAAGACCGACCGGGGGTAGACCCGGAAGCAATGCAAACTCTTACCAGATGGAGCCAGAATATATCAGAAGGGAGACATGATAAGCAAAATTGTATAATAGCCATGTGCCGAAAGATCCGTAAAGAAATAGAACGCCTACACGAAGAGAGATTAGCGGTAGACCAGTTCGAACAAAACGAGGAGGAGGAAGGATCAGGACTGTCCACAGGACAGTCAGAAACGATAGCCTATGTAGGTAGAGGAAGATCTTGTAATAGTACTAGATGTTTTATTGACCCGATACGTCCGATATGTCCAGATAATAACAGGAATTTCCAAACACCTATAATAAATATAAGGTCCCCCGAGCATTCGTTCCAAGCCGCTGACAAATTACTCCGAGAACGAAGGGGTTATCATTTTCTCGATTCTATGGATGAACAAGAATTAGCCAGGTCAGCCGTTCATTGGGTTGACAGTCCCGGAAAGTATGATGATGATACAGTAGCACACACATTTTTGAATCTCACCCCAGATGAACAGCGTTTAGCTGGGATTTATATGATTCAACAACTTCTTATACTATATAAAAGCCAACATTCAGATCCTGGTCCCTTACCTGATATATTGACTGAATTACTCACGAATAGATGGAGAGGTTCAGGTACTAAGCTAATTAAAGAAATACTAGAATCAAGAAAGCAGTACATTCTTTTTGTATGCCCAGAACATGTCTCACTGCCCATCAAGGAAAGACCGATGTATTACATGGACAGACAGAATCCCTTACGAGAAGTACACCCAATAAAGGGCGAGGACAATCAGTTTAAACGTGTATATGTATATACGCCCATATCGAAAATAGAATTGTTAGAAATGAAGAAAGTGGTACCCAGTCATGACAAAGACCCAGCGGGTTTTCACCGAGAAATTAAAGACATGTTACTCATGGGAGAGTATACCTATCCCGACATTATGACAATATTAAAGGTATTAATGCCTGCTGGCATTTACGAAAAACTTAAGGAAAAAGAGTGGGAGGTGGGAGACCAAAAGGTAGACTGGACAGCATTAGAAAATGAAGAAAGGGCCCGAGGTCCAGGTTCGGGGCTTGGGGATAAAACTAAAGCACTACCAGGTTTACTAGTACAGGTGCTGCCACGTTTATTAACCACGAAAAAGGAAGACTGGGGTGCAATCTCAGCCTGTAAACAAAAGCAAGATGAAGACACTAGTGATTTCTATGCCCGATTCAAAAAATGTTTTGGTATAAATAGTGGTATAAAAGCAAGTAGCGAGTCATACCCACATCGGTTTGTGACAATTAGTTGAAAATTCCTTGCCCCAGGTGAAGAATAGAGTATTAAAATTCGAGAGTACCTGGCAAGGTAATACCCCATCACAAATGTTACAAATGTTACAGTACCATTACAATAGAATTAGAGAGGAACAAGAACATGAACAGAAACGCATGAAAGACACAAAAATGAAAATGCTAGTCTCCCAGACAGTTCCAGCTGAAGGTCATAAAAGGGGTACGACACATTCCGGTGATTCAGCAGGACCTGTAAAAGGGACATGCAACTATTGTAAACAGCCAGGACATTACATACACGATTGCCCAGTCCTGAAGCGTAATATCGCCACAGGTAAAACACAGGAAAGACCACGGCCACCTAGACAGGATCAGAATGAACAAGGAGCCCCGCAGCATGCACAGTCCATGCCAGCTCCACAACAGTCTATACAGTTTGTGCCAGCTGCACCAGCGCTGCCGGTTGCTGCCACACAAACCACGACACGACAGCTGTACCAGACCGCACAGTACGACTATCCTGATTATCAACGATATGCATGAACCAGCCTAGAGAGGGAAGTTGACTTACCCCTTATCGAGGTCCCTGTAGACCAAGAAGGACCTTATGTACATAGTGAATTATTAGGCCAAGATAGAAAATTTTTACTTGATACAGGGGCAAGTCGAACAACAATAAAACACAGTGAAGTTCCAGGGGCACCCCTCTCAGGCTCACAGAATATTTCCCTTGGTTTTTCAGGAAAACCTATTGTTAATGAAGTATCACAGCCTCTTCCACTTACGATAGGACCCTTGACCAGAACTACAGATTTATTGCTTACTAAATCATGTCCAGAAAACTTGTTAGGTATAAAAACACTGAAAGCTCTAGGAGCTATAATATGTTGTTCTCCGGAAGGAATAAGATTGTTTTTACGTGATTTCAAAGGTCACTATGTGTCTCGAGACATGGATCCCCGACTGCAGACTTTACCTACACATTTATGGGCACAAGGCCCTACTGATGTTGGTTGCATGAATATTACACCATATCGAGTTACACTAAAGGCAGGAGTGGTACTACCACGAATGTGACAATACAAGTTACCACCAGATGCTGTAGTGGCTTTACTACAAATCATTGACGAGCTCATTGCCCAAGGAGTGGTTGTGGAAACAGACTCCAATGTATGTAATTCCCCGATAATTCCGATTCTTAAACGAACAGATCCAAAGGCCCCGCCAGTATATCGATTGGTTATTGATCTGCGCGAATTGAACAAATGCATTGTGCCACAATTCCCTGTGGTCCCAGATATCTCGTCATTACTGACAGCTATTGATTCTGAAGCAACATTCTTTACTGTAATTGATCTCAAGAATGCCTTTTTCAGCGTCCCTATAGATCCGGAAAGCCAATACTTGTTCGGATTTAGTTTAAATGGACGTAGCTTTAAATTCTCACGCGCACCTCAAGGATTTACAGAAAGCCCCAGCATCTATAGCCAAGCACTGAAACGAGAACTCGACAGTATCCACATGCCAGTAAACACTGCCCTGCTTCAATATGTCGATGATCTGCTGATCACCGCTAGAAGCGAACCTGAATGTGAGAAAGCATCACTGACAGTTTTACAATTTCTAGCCGAAAAAGGGCACAAGGTGTCCCCTTCTAAGCTGCAATTCTGTGTCCAGCGAGTTGTTTATCTTGGACACTCGCTGTCCAAGGAGGGAAGGCAGCTTACACCCGACCGCATTCAGTTAATAGCTAACATGCCAATACCCAAGACACAAAAGGAGGTGCGGGCTTTTATAGGCCTCACTTCATATTGTAGGCCGTGGATCCCTCAGTATGCATTTCTAGCAAAACCACTCATTCAATTGACAACACAGGAGGCAGCCACATCGACTGTTCTCCCTTGGACTCAGGAACATACACAAGCTTTTGAAAGCCTAAAGAAAGCCTTATGCCAAGCACCGGTTTTAGCAACACCATGTTACAATAAACAGTTTACACTCTTTGTTACAGAACGCGAAGGTACTGCCTTGTCAGTACTCACACAGGACCAGGCAGGATCCCACAAACCATGTGCTTATTTTTCTAGTACATTAGATCCCGTAGCTCAGGCTTTGCCTGCATGCCTGAAATCAGTGGCAGCAACAGCTTTAGCAATCAGACAAAGCGATGCCATAGTGTTAGGACATCCATTGACAGTTCAAGTACCACATGCAGTAGAGGTTCTCGTGAATCGAACGCAAACACAACACTTGACTATAGCGCGACTTACAGGGTATGAATTAACATTGTTCCAGCCACATATAGAAATCAGACGTTGTAACACATTGAATCCTGCCACACTTTTACCCGTAATCGGAACAGACCCACTAGCTCATGATTGTATTGAAGTTATTACAATCACGACGAAACCCAGACAAGACTTAACAGATGTCCCATTGTCAGACCCAGACCTGACGTTGTATGTAGATGGTTCATGTATGAGAACAAGTACAGGAGAGTTAGTGGCCGCTTACGCAGTCACAACAGACTCTGAAATCATTGAAACAAATTGCATAAATACCTTGTCCGCTCAAGCAGCAGAGCTCGTCGCTCTGACACAAGCCTGTATTCAAGCCACAAATAAAAGAGTCAACATATACACTGATTCACGTTATGCATTCGGAGTTGTACATGACTTCGGCGTGCTGTGGCGAGAGAGAGGTTATTTAACTTCTCACGGTGCCCACATTCAGCACGGACCCCTCATTCATGCCTTATTAGATGCAATACATCTACCCACTGCAATATCAATTATGAAATGTAAAGCTCATACGAAAGTTACTGATATCATTTCTCAAGGCAATGATCTAGCTGACAGAACAGCTAAACAGACTGCTCAAACCCAAACATCCGACATGACAAAGACAAAAGTCCCGACGCCAACACATTGTATGACGATTAAAGATCCCGCTCTTGACGTAATTGACATACAGACGCATGCTACACCAGACGAAATAAGGAAATGGACTGAATTAGGAGGGATCCAAACGGATCAAGGATGGATGACGAAGGAAAAATCTGTGTGGTTCCTTCCTGATTCAATGGTCCAAGTTATTATTAACACTATACATAGTCCAGCGCATCTAGGAGAAAAAGCTATGCTAGACCGCATTCAACACATTTGGTTCAATAAACATTTACGAGCAGCAGCTAAACAAAAAGTTCGTACCTGTATGATCTGTTGTCAGTTCAACCCAGGAAAAAGCGTTCCCGTAGAACAGGGTGCATTTCAGCCTCCTGATCACCCTTTTGAAGTCCTCCAGATGGATTATATCCAGATGGAACGATGTCGAGGATTCAAATATGTTCTCGTAGTTGTCTGTGCTCTTTCCCGTTGGACAGAGGCATACCCGGTTTCAGATTACACTGCCCCGACTACTGCCAAACAGTTGGTTCGAGAATTCTTCCCACGATACGGTTTACCACGTGTTGTCTACTCAGATAACGGCCAGCCGTTCTCATCCGAACTAATGAAACACGTTTCACTTTTGTTAGGTTATCAGTGGAAGTTTCACTGTGTCCGACACCCCGAGGCAGCAGGTCTCGTAGAAAGACATAATCAGATCCTGAAAATTAGATTGTCCAAAATATGCAGAGAGAAAGGTGTCGACTGGGTAGTAGCATTACCAGTTGCACTCTTTTACATGAGAATGGTAGCACACTCTCGAACAGGGCTATCCCCGTATGAGGTGATCTTTGGCAGACCACCAAATATGTGGGGGACGCCCATACCACGTAAAATAACTGATATTGACTGTAATATGCTGACAGATTATTTGGCTTCCTTGATGTCTGCACTACAATCTTGTCGTTCACAGGTAGCTGCAGCTTTTCCTGACAACACTGAGGTGAAACCCCATGACGTAGTTCCGGGGGACCTGGTCTTGGTGAGGAACTTTGATCGAAAGACTCAGCTGGATCCTAGGTGGAGGTCGCCGCAACTGGTCTTGCTCACCACAAGGACAGCCGTGAAGATCGAAGGCAGGAAAGGCTGGGTACATTCAAGTCATATCAAGAAATTTCATGGACTACCATCGGATGTAAATACCACACCTCGTGTGTCTTCACCCATTGACTCAAAGCTTCCTTTGGTTGAATCAAGTAGTCACGAACAATATAAACTAAAACTCAGATCTAACCAGTCGAGCAATTTGATTGTTTAAGTCCTCTCCAAGGTGAAGCGGTTGAATTTGTCTCTGACATGTATCCCTTAGATCTGAATAGAGAAAACACCCGAAAAATGTTGAAACGACATGCATACTGTAAATCACTGCGTAGTCATTGCACAGTGACGTTATTAATTTTGTTTTTCTTAAGTCTTTTAATAATTACTGCAAGTATATTGTTGCACATATATTATCCTATTTCTAGACATGTTTATAATGTTACTGCTGAACATTCTTTTAGTGAATTACCTCCGCATGAGTTGTCTTATAGATTTGCGCTGCGCAATAATACGTTTATTAGTATGTTACATCATTCCCATCAGGTTAGCAATGCTACAAATTGTTGGATATGTGGCCGACTCCCTCCCTATCAGAATTATAAAGGAATTCTACCTCTCTTTCCATACCCGTTCACACACAACGGCTCCTGTGGAGCATGGTTTAGTTTAATTAATTCCCTAGATTCAAATTCTGCAGTTTATCAAGACAACTGGGTATGGGGAAATTTGAACTTAGTTTTACTTAAAGTCTGCTACCCTAACAAGGAGGGACTTCCCAAGAGAACAGGAACTGATCTAGACAATGAAGTATATGGATTAGGTAATTTTACGCTTAATCTTATGATCCTAAATGTCGAATCCGAAGGTACCCCAATTTTGCCCGCCATGTCAGTATTTCCAGTAAAAGGTGAATTATGTGTAAGAAAGAATGGTTCCATACATATGGGCCATAGTAGATGCACCACTGTAATAGAATTCAGTGATCAAGGCAAGTCGACATTTAGAGCTTACCGCCATTCCTATTTCATATGTGGTCAGACGGCATATGTACGCCTACCTCTAGATTGGGATGGTACCTGTTACATTGGATTCCTTTTGCCACCTGTTTTCCTAGCTCCTCCTGATTATCACAGAAATACTAATTTAGTATATAATAGAGTAAGGAGAGATCTCCCAATAGTCGATTACACTGAAACAGCGTGGGAAAAATACACAGATTTCAATAAAGGTCTCTTTCCCTATATAGGTACCGTTACTAATAGTAAGTTGATACGTAGATTAACTAGAACCCTTGAAGCAGTAGTGAACGAAACTATTTCCGCCTTAGGCAATTTAACAGAAGAGCAGTCTGCTATGCGGATTGTTGTGCTTCAAAATCGTCTTGTCCTTGACGTCATCCTGGCCGATAGGGGCGGAGCTTGTAGGGTCATTGGATCAAGTTGTTGCATTTTCATACCAGAAAATTCGCCATCTGTATATAAAGCCATAACTCGCCTTCATAAGATTGTAAGCCAGATACACCAGAATCCAGGCACCTGGACTTGGTCCGGTTGGTTTTGGAGTGTATTATCTACCTTTGGATGGAAGGTCCTATCCTTCCTAGGTATTGGCTTTCTCATACTATTCAGTTGCTGTCTATGCCTACAATGTGGACCAGCGATTTGTGGTCTGTGTGCCACATCGTGTATTCCATCACCAAGATTTCATTCGTCCCACAAAAAAAAAGAAGAACAAATGATGCTATATGAACAGACCAATGGATTGATGAAGATTGATATCTCTTGACGGGCAAGTAGGGGACAAGGAGGGAATGTGGAAATATGGATTTTTCTGATCAGTTATGTCCCCTATCTTGGACCCCAACGGTTTCATGTATGAATCACAAGTACATGTATGTTCCCTCCAGTTCCAGTTATGAAGACGCAAACACATGTGCGTCCACCGTCAACATGTCCTCTTTCAGATCCGCCATGAATAGGCTGGATATTCCATTCCTAAGTATGAAAGGCCACCGGCTTTATATGGTTCACTTATGCCATTTTACAGTCCAGGCAAGTAGGCCCTGATTCTGTCATCAAGCTTTTCTTGCTTTCTGCCTCTGAAGCTCCAGTCTGAGCCTGCATCTGTGACCATGAACTTTGTCTCATTCCCTGCGCGGCTCACGATGCCTGACATCAGCCTGTTGCCTGCCAAGAAACTGTATTTCACCTTCGAAATTATCTGCTCCGCTCCCTGCCCAATGCATTCCTGTCTAGTAGTTTAAGTAAACATTCTTCCAGCTACCGAGCAAAGGCCCGGCTTCTCTGTCTTTATGCAAGTAATTCATAGCCTTATTATTATGGAAGACTTCTGCCCTCGCATCTAGTGTAGACACTTAGACGCTTGTACACGCACTAACAGTCAGTATAGGCAGTATAGAATAAGATTCTACTTTAAGAGACCTCTCTTTTGGATAACATAGTTCTTTAAACATAGGATGTTAGATATGATTTGGGATTAGGTTGACTTGACCCTCCAGACTTCTGTCGCCACATGTAGAGCTAAATGTCAAGTCCCCTTCACCCCCTAGTTGCACGTCAATCACACGTCATGCTGCTGCGCGCGCATTTCTGCCAAGTATTTCTGCTGACATTGCGAAATTCTTTCCTGGAACCACCCTATTATGACATCACACCTGATGACGTTCTTTAGTCACACCCAGTTACACCTACTTTTGCTACGTATGTATGTCTTATCTACACTATCAATTGTTACGCCTCTTGCATTTGCTTCACTGTAATGCCTATTGTATAAAAGTGATTAATTATCAATAATGTATGTACTTCACTTCCTGAACCTCCGTGGTGATGGAACTTGGAGTCACCGATTCGAATCGTCCATTGGAATAAAGCCCATTCCGAACCTCTAATACCACGGATTCTGCCTCTTATTTATTGAGCTATTTTTATTAAGTTTCTGTATCAAATTAAGTCCCGGTAATTAAATTATTTACCACATGAATGGCGCCCGAATAGGGACACTTTCTCATCTCACGCGCCGGCGGTGCGTTGCAGGCCCGGTCTCCTGCCACAGCTGGACGGACAACAACGCGTACCAGCAGGATTTCCTGTATCTCCCTCCGGTCAAGCGGGGGCGACTGAGGCTGCGATCAACACCCAGACGAGGCGGTGAGAAGTGCGAAGTATCCCGACCAGAGCCTAGCTGAGAGAGCAAGATCCGAGGTATACAGAGGCCCACCAAGTTTCCGATGTCCCGAAGCACCGAAGTTTTCGAGTCGAGTCCAGTCCGGTCCAGTTCAGTTCAGTTCCGTTCCGAGGCCTTCCGTTCCGAGCTACCCGGTGAGTACCATTACTGGGGAGGCGTTCTGACGTGCACATAGGTTGTGCCGGTCAAGACGGGTTTGGGTACACAAATCCGGTCTGCACTGTTTTAGCAGTGTATCTGTACTGTTTAGCAGTATATCTAGTATATCAAGTATATAAATTCTGAATAATTCAGTTAATGCCGAGTATTATGTCTTGTGATAAAGTTTTCTTAGATCGTCATCATCATCGTTGCTCAGTTAAATGTTAAATGTTAAATGTTTTTAATACGTTCTGCATATTGTGGTGTGAATGACTGTTCATTATCGTGGTTTATTGTATTAAGTTTGTTCAAGATCAAGTATCAGACCAGTTCTCAGTATGCCGCTCTTTTCGAAACTAAGACAGATCACAACTAGAAAAGGGGTACTCGAAGAAGCTGTTCCCATTCCTCCTAGGGACACTCCAGGGTACTTCATGTATCATAAACATGGCCTAGACGCCATATTATTTCTTGATCTATGGGTAGACTACACTAAGGAATTACCAGAAAGTCAGAGGTGGCCCGCAGCTGGGACCTGGGATGCAGATTGCATCATGAAAGTAGAGGAAGAGTTATGGAAAAGGAAAGCTAGACAATCACAGAAAGACGCCATTGAATTATGGCGTAAAGAATCGTATAGACGTACAGAAAAAGCACGTAGACAGGAAGAGAAGAGTAAGGAAAATTCAAATAAAGTCCGAGAAAATCTATTAATTGAAGAAGGTACACGAGTGAAATCAGAACAAGTAGACAGACAAAGAAATGCCCTTATGAAGGGTATGTATCCCCTTCTGGCCGAGGGATTACCTAAGGCTACTTCGGGGATACCAAAAGACTTGCCACCCCCATTATTTCCAATAAAAGTACATCCTAAGGAGCATCCTAGAACCGCAGAAGATGTTTTTCTTTCCTCATATTTAGATGACGCAGCTCCCGAGTATGCTAACCCCGCCCCACATAGACCGTCTGCCGGGGAAGTTCAACGCCAAGATCCTGTATCTGCATCTCTACAGCACCAAATCCTGACACAAGTTCCGGCAAGCACATCTGTTTCCACATCTGTTCCTACAGCTACTTCTACAGCTGTGCCTACACCTATAGTTGCTGTATCGCGTTCTACGAATCCTTTCACGCCCGATACCCCAGATGGGGCTACCGGAGGTGCTACCAACATTTTTTCTACGCCACCCAGAATAAATAAACTTACTTTTCAAGAGTCAGCACATTCACGTACCCCCAAACTCATAAATGCCCGCACGCTTAAGGAACTTCTTATAGATTGTAGATATGACCCTGTGCCCGGCAAAGAGGACGAAATGATCATGGCATCATTACGTATCAGACGAGCCGCGGTGTATTTAGGGAAGTTACCAGGAATGACTGCACATCTAGATAATATATATCATTTTGTCCAAACAGGGCGAGATTCTGAATGTATTAACAGAGCTATGGAATACCAGAAAGTGGAGATACAGGGGGAACTGTTACGTTTCCTCATAAATTGTGTGATCAGAAATCAAGACCGACCGGGGGTAGACCCGGAAGCAATGCAAACTCTTACCAGATGGAGCCAGAATATATCAGAAGGGAGACATGATAAGCAAAATTGTATAATAGCCATGTGCCGAAAGATCCGTAAAGAAATAGAACGCCTACACGAAGAGAGATTAGCGGTAGACCAGTTCGAACAAAACGAGGAGGAGGAAGGATCAGGACTGTCCACAGGACAGTCAGAAACGATAGCCTATGTAGGTAGAGGAAGATCTTGTAATAGTACTAGATGTTTTATTGACCCGATACGTCCGATATGTCCAGATAATAACAGGAATTTCCAAACACCTATAATAAATATAAGGTCCCCCGAGCATTCGTTCCAAGCCGCTGACAAATTACTCCGAGAACGAAGGGGTTATCATTTTCTCGATTCTATGGATGAACAAGAATTAGCCAGGTCAGCCGTTCATTGGGTTGACAGTCCCGGAAAGTATGATGATGATACAGTAGCACACACATTTTTGAATCTCACCCCAGATGAACAGCGTTTAGCTGGGATTTATATGATTCAACAACTTCTTATACTATATAAAAGCCAACATTCAGATCCTGGTCCCTTACCTGATATATTGACTGAATTACTCACGAATAGATGGAGAGGTTCAGGTACTAAGCTAATTAAAGAAATACTAGAATCAAGAAAGCAGTACATTCTTTTTGTATGCCCAGAACATGTCTCACTGCCCATCAAGGAAAGACCGATGTATTACATGGACAGACAGAATCCCTTACGAGAAGTACACCCAATAAAGGGCGAGGACAATCAGTTTAAACGTGTATATGTATATACGCCCATATCGAAAATAGAATTGTTAGAAATGAAGAAAGTGGTACCCAGTCATGACAAAGACCCAGCGGGTTTTCACCGAGAAATTAAAGACATGTTACTCATGGGAGAGTATACCTATCCCGACATTATGACAATATTAAAGGTATTAATGCCTGCTGGCATTTACGAAAAACTTAAGGAAAAAGAGTGGGAGGTGGGAGACCAAAAGATAGACTGGACAGCATTAGAAAATGAAGAAAGGGCCCGAGGTCCAGGTTCGGGGCTTGGGGATAAAACTAAAGCACTACCAGGTTTACTAGTACAGGTGCTGCCACGTTTATTAACCACGAAAAAGGAAGACTGGGGTGCAATCTCAGCCTGTAAACAAAAGCAAGATGAAGACACTTGTGATTTCTATGCCCGATTCAAAAAATGTTTTGGTATAAATAGTGGTATAAAAGCAAGTAGCGAGTCATACCCACATCTGTTTGTGACAATTAGTTGAAAATTCCTTGCCCCAGGTGAAGAATAGAGTATTAAAATTCGAGAGTACCTGGCAAGGTAATACCCCATCACAAATGTTACAAATGTTACAGTACCATTACAATAGAATTAGAGAGGAACAAGAACATGAACAGAAACGCATGAAAGACACAAAAATGAAAATGCTAGTCTCCCAGACAGTTCCAGCTGAAGGTCGTAAAAGGGGTACGACACATTCCGGTGATTCAGCAGGACCTGTAAAAGGGACATGCAACTATTGTAAACAGCCAGGACATTACATACACGATTGCCCAGTCCTGAAGCGTAATATCGCCACAGGTAAAACACAGGAAAGACCACGGCCACCTAGACAGGATCAGAATGAACAAGGAGCCCCGCAGCATGCACAGTCCATGCCAGCTCCACAACAGTCTATACAGTTTGTGCCAGCTGCACCAGCGCTGCCGGTTGCTGCCACACAAACCACGACACGACAGCTGTACCAGACCGCACAGTACGACTATCCTGATTATCAACGATATGCATGAACCAGCCTAGAGAGGGAAGTTGACTTACCCCTTATCGAGGTTCCTGTAGACCAAGAAGGACCTTATGTACATAGTGAATTATTAGGCCAAGATAGAAAATTTTTACTTGATACAGGGGCAAGTCGAACAACAATAAAACACAGTGAAGTTCCAGGGGCACCCCTCTCAGGCTCACAGAATATTTCCCTTGGTTTTTCAGGAAAACCTATTGTTAATGAAGTATCACAGCCTCTTCCACTTACGATAGGACCCTTGACCAGAACTACAGATTTATTGCTTACTAAATCATGTCCAGAAAACTTGTTAGGTATAAAAACACTGAAAGCTCTAGGAGCTATAATATGTTGTTCTCCGGAAGGAGTAAGATTGTTTTTACGTGATTTCAAAGGTCACTATGTGTCTCGAGACATGGATCCCCGACTGCAGACTTTACCTACACATTTATGGGCACAAGGCCCTACTGATGTTGGTTGCATGAATATTACACCATATCGAGTTACACTAAAGGCAGGAGTGGTACTACCACGAATGTGACAATACAAGTTACCACCAGATGCTGTAGTGGCTTTACTACAAATCATTGACGAGCTCATTGCCCAAGGAGTGGTTGTGGAAACAGACTCCAATGTATGTAATTCCCCGATAATTCCGATTCTTAAACGAACAGATCCAAAGGCCCCGCCAGTATATCGATTGGTTATTGATCTGCGCGAATTGAACAAATGCATTGTGCCACAATTCCCTGTGGTCCCAGATATCTCGTCATTACTGACAGCTATTGATTCTGAAGCAACATTCTTTACTGTAATTGATCTCAAGAATGCCTTTTTCAGCGTCCCTATAGATCCGGAAAGCCAATACTTGTTCGGATTTAGTTTAAATGGACGTAGCTTTAAATTCTCACGCGCACCTCAAGGATTTACAGAAAGCCCCAGCATCTATAGCCAAGCACTGAAACGAGAACTCGACAGTATCCACATGCCAGTAAACACTGCCCTGCTTCAATATGTCGATGATCTGCTGATCACCGCTAGAAGCGAACCTGAATGTGAGAAAGCATCACTGACAGTTTTACAATTTCTAGCCGAAAAAGGGCACAAGGTGTCCCCTTCTAAGCTGCAATTCTGTGTCCAGCGAGTTGTTTATCTTGGACACTCGCTGTCCAAGGAGGGAAGGCAGCTTACACCCGACCGCATTCAGTTAATAGCTAACATGCCAATACCCAAGACACAAAAGGAGGTGCGGGCTTTTATAGGCCTCACTTCATATTGTAGGCAGTGGATCCCTCAGTATGCATTTCTAGCAAAACCACTCATTCAATTGACAACACAGGAGGCAGCCACATCGACTGTTCTCCCTTGGACTCAGGAACATACACAAGCTTTTGAAAGCCTAAAGAAAGCCTTATGCCAAGCACCGGTTTTAGCAACACCATGTTACAATAAACAGTGTACACTCTTTGTTACAGAACGCGAAGGTACTGCCTTGTCAGTACTCACACAGGAACAGGCAGGATCCCACAAACCATGTGCTTATTTTTCTAGTACATTAGATCCCGTAGCTCAGGCTTTGCCTGCATGCCTGAAATCAGTGGCAGCAACAGCTTTAGCAATCAGACAAAGCGATGCCATAGTGTTAGGACATCCATTGACAGTTCAAGTACCACATGCAGTAGAGGTTCTCGTGAATCGAACGCAAACACAACACTTGACTATAGCGCGACTTACAGGGTATGAATTAACATTGTTCCAGCCACATATAGAAATCAGACGTTGTAACACATTGAATCCTGCCACACTTTTACCCGTAATCGGAACAGACCCACTAGCTCATGATTGTATTGAAGTTATTACAATCACGACGAAACCCAGACAAGACTTAACAGATGTCCCATTGTCAGACCCAGACCTGACGTTGTATGTAGATGGTTCATGTATGAGAACAAGTACAGGAGAGTTAGTGGCCGCTTACGCAGTCACAACAGACTCTGAAATCATTGAAACAAATTGCATAAATACCTTGTCCGCTCAAGCAGCAGAGCTCGTCGCTCTGACACAAGCCTGTATTCAAGCCACAAATAAAAGAGTCAACATATACACTGATTCACGTTATGCATTCGGAGTTGTACATGACTTCGGCGTGCTGTGGCGAGAGAGAGGTTATTTAACTTCTCACGGTGCCCACATTCAGCACGGACCCCTCATTCATGCCTTATTAGATGCAATACATCTACCCACTGCAATATCAATTATGAAATGTAAAGCTCATACGAAAGTTACTGATATCATTTCTCAAGGCAATGATCTAGCTGACAGAACAGCTAAACAGACTGCTCAAACCCAAACATCCGACATGACAAAGACAAAAGTCCCGACGCCAACACATTGTATGACGATTAAAGATCCCGCTCTTGACGTAATTGACATACAGACGCATGCTACACCAGACGAAATAAAGAAATGGACTGAATTAGGAGGGATCCAAACGGATCAAGGATGGATGACGAAGGAAAAATCTGTGTGGTTCCTTCCTGATTCAATGGTCCAAGTTATTATTAACACTATACATAGTCCAGCGCATCTAGGAGAAAAAGCTATGCTAGACAGCATTCAACACATTTGGTTCAATAAACATTTACGAGCAGCAGCTAAACAAAAAGTTCGTACCTGTATGATCTGTTGTCAGTTCAACCCAGGAAAAAGCGTTCCTGTAGAACAGGGTGGATTTCAGCCTCCTGATCACCCTTTTGAAGTCCTCCAGATGGATTATATCCAGATGGAACGATGTCGAGGATTCAAATATGTTCTCGTAGTTGTCTGTGCTCTTTCCCGTTGGACAGAGGCATACCCGGTTTCAGATTACACTGCCCCAACTACTGCCAAACAGTTGGTTCGAGAATTCTTCCCACGATACGGTTTACCACGTGTTGTCTACTCAGATAACGGCCAGCCGTTCTCATCCGAACTAATGAAACACGTTTCACTTTTGTTAGGTTATCAGTGGAAGTTTCACTGTGTCCGACACCCCGAGGCAGCAGGTCTCGTAGAAAGACATAATCAGATCCTGAAAATTAGATTGTCCAAAATATGCAGAGAGAAAGGTGTCGACTGGGTAGTAGCATTACCAGTTGCACTCTTTTACATGAGAATGGTAGCACACTCTCGAACAGGGCTATCCCCGTATGAGGTGATCTTTGGCAGACCACCAAATATGTGGGGGACGCCCATACCACGTAAAATAACTGATATTGACTGTAATATGCTGACAGATTATTTGGCTTCCTTGATGTCTGCACTACAATCTTGTCGTTCACAGGTAGCTGCAGCTTTTCCTGACAACACTGAGGTGAAACCCCATGACGTAGTTCCGGGGGACCTGGTCTTGGTGAGGAACTTTGATCGAAAGACTCAGCTGGATCCTAGGTGGAGGTCGCCGCAACTGGTCTTGCTCACCACAAGGACAGCCGTGAAGATCGAAGGCAGGAAAGGCTGGGTACATTCAAGTCATATCAAGAAATTTCATGGACTACCATCGGATGTAAATACCACACCTCGTGTGTCTTCACCCATTGACTCAAAGCTTCCTTTGGTTGAATCAAGTAGTCACGAACAATATAAACTAAAACTCAGATCTAACCAGTCGAGCAATTTGATTGTTTAAGTCCTCTCCAAGGTGAAGCGGTTGAATTTGTCTCTGACATGTATCCCTTAGATCTGAATAGAGAAAACACCCGAAAAATGTTGAAACGACATGCATACTGTAAATCACTGCGTAGTCATTGCACAGTGACGTTATTAATTTTGTTTTTCTTAAGTCTTTTAATAATTACTGCAAGTATATTGTTGCACATATATTATCCTATTTCTAGACATGTTTATAATGTTACTGCTGAACATTCTTTTAGTGAATTACCTCCGCATGAGTTGTCTTATAGATTTGCGCTGCGCAATAATACGTTTATTAGTATGTTACATCATTCCCATCAGGTTAGCAATGCTACAAATTGTTGGATATGTGGCCGACTCCCTCCCTATCAGAATTATAAAGGAATTCTACCTCTCTTTCCATACCCGTTCACACACAACGGCTCCTGTGGAGCATGGTTTAGTTTAATTAATTCCCTAGATTCAAATTCTGCAGTTTATCAAGACAACTGGGTATGGGGAAATTTGAACTTAGTTTTACTTAAAGTCTGCTACCCTAACAAGGAGGGACTTCCCAAGAGAACAGGAACTGATCTAGACAATGAAGTATATGGATTAGGTAATTTTACGCTTAATCTTATGATCCTAAATGTCGAATCCGAAGGTACCCCAATTTTGCCCGCCATGTCAGTATTTCCAGTAAAAGGTGAATTATGTGTAAGAAAGAATGGTTCCATACATATGGGCCATAGTAGATGCACCACTGTAATAGAATTCAGTGATCAAGGCAAGTCGACATTTAGAGCTTACCGCCATTCCTATTTCATATGTGGTCAGACGGCATATGTACGCCTACCTCTAGATTGGGATGGTACCTGTTACATTGGATTCCTTTTGCCACCTGTTTTCCTAGCTCCTCCTGATTATCACAGAAATACTAATTTAGTATATAATAGAGTAAGGAGAGATCTCCCAATAGTCGATTACACTGAAACAGCGTGGGAAAAATACACAGATTTCAATAAAGGTCTCTTTCCCTATATAGGTACCGTTACTAATAGTAAGTTGATACGTAGATTAACTAGAACCCTTGAAGCAGTAGTGAACGAAACTATTTCCGCCTTAGGCAATTTAACAGAAGAGCAGTCTGCTATGCGGATTGTTGTGCTTCAAAATCGTCTTGTCCTTGACGTCATCCTGGCCGATAGGGGCGGAGCTTGTAGGGTCATTGGATCAAGTTGTTGCATTTTCATACCAGAAAATTCGCCATCTGTATATAAAGCCATAACTCGCCTTCATAAGATTGTAAGCCAGATACACCAGAATCCAGGCACCTGGACTTGGTCCGGTTGGTTTTGGAGTGTATTATCTACCTTTGGATGGAAGGTCCTATCCTTCCTAGGTATTGGCTTTCTCATACTATTCAGTTGCTGTCTATGCCTACAATGTGGACCAGCGATTTGTGGTCTGTGTGCCACATCGTGTATTCCATCACCAAGATTTCATTCGTCCCACAAAAAAAAAGAAGAACAAATGATGCTATATGAACAGACCAATGGATTGATGAAGATTGATATCTCTTGACGGGCAAGTAGGGGACAAGGAGGGAATGTGGAAATATGGATTTTTCTGATCAGTTATGTCCCCTATCTTGGACCCCAACGGTTTCATGTATGAATCACAAGTACTTGTATGTTCCCTCCAGTTCCAGTTATGAAGACGCAAACACATGTGCGTCCACCGTCAACATGTCCTCTTTCAGATCCGCCATGAATAGGCTGGATATTCCATTCCTAAGTATGAAAGGCCACCGGCTTTATATGGTTCACTTATGCCATTTTACAGTCCAGGCAAGTAGGCCCTGATTCTGTCATCAAGCTTTTCTTGCTTTCTGCCTCTGAAGCTCCAGTCTGAGCCTGCATCTGTGACCATGAACTTTGTCTCATTCCCTGCGCGGCTCACGATGCCTGACATCAGCCTGTTGCCTGCCAAGAAACTGTATTTCACCTTCGAAATTATCTGCTCCGCTCCCTGCCCAATGCATTCCTGTCTAGTAGTTTAAGTAAACATTCTTCCAGCTACCGAGCAAAGGCCCGGCTTCTCTGTCTTTATGCAAGTAATTCATAGCCTTATTATTATGGAAGACTTCTGCCCTCGCATCTAGTGTAGACACTTAGACGCTTGTACACGCACTAACAGTCAGTATAGGCAGTATAGAATAAGATTCTACTTTAAGAGACCTCTCTTTTGGATAACATAGTTCTTTAAACATAGGATGTTAGATATGATTTGGGATTAGGTTGACTTGACCCTCCAGACTTCTGTCGCCACATGTAGAGCTAAATGTCAAGTCCCCTTCACCCCCTAGTTGCACGTCAATCACACGTCATGCTGCTGCGCGCGCATTTCTGCCAAGTATTTCTGCTGACATTGCGAAATTCTTTCCTGGAACCACCCTATTATGACATCACACCTGATGACGTTCTTTAGTCACACCCAGTTACACCTACTTTTGCTACGTATGTATGTCTTATCTACACTATCAATTGTTACGCCTCTTGCATTTGCTTCACTGTAATGCCTATTGTATAAAAGTGATTAATTATCAATAATGTATGTACTTCACTTCCTGAACCTCCGTGGTGATGGAACTTGGAGTCACCGATTCGAATCGTCCATTGGAATAAAGCCCATTCCGAACCTCTAATACCACGGATTCTGCCTCTTATTTATTGAGCTATTTTTATTATGTTTCTGTATCAAATTAAGTCCCGGTAATTAAATTATTTACCACATGAATGGCGCCCGAATAGGGACACTTTCTCATCTCACGCGCCGGCGGTGCGTTGCAGGCCCGGTCTCCTGCCACAGCTGGACGGACAACAACGCGTACCAGCAGGATTTCCTGTATCTCCCTCCGGTCAAGCGGGGGCGACTGAGGCTGCGATCAACACCCAGACGAGGCGGTGAGAAGTGCGAAGTATCCCGACCAGAGCCTAGCTGAGAGAGCAAGATCCGAGGTATACAGAGGCCCACCAAGTTTCCGATGTCCCGAAGCACCGAAGTTTTCGAGTCGAGTCCAGTCCGGTCCAGTTCAGTTCAGTTCCGTTCCGAGGCCTTCCGTTCCGAGCTACCCGGTGAGTACCATTACTGGGGAGGCGTTCTGACGTGCACATAGGTTGTGCCGGTCAAGACGGGTTTGGGTACACAAATCCGGTCTGCACTGTTTTAGCAGTGTATCTGTACTGTTTAGCAGTATATCTAGTATATCAAGTATATAAATTCAGAATAATTCAGTTAATGCCGAGTATTATGTCTTGTGATAAAGTTTTCTTAGATCGTCATCATCATCGTTGCTCAGTTAAATGTTAAATGTTAAATGTTTTTAATACGTTCTGCATATTGTGGTGTGAATGACTGTTCATTATCGTGGTTTATTGTATTAAGTTTGTTCAAGATCAAGTATCAGACCAGTTCTCAGTATGCCGCTCTTTTCGAAACTAAGACAGATCACAACTAGAAAAGGGGTACTCGAAGAAGCTGTTCCCATTCCTCCTAGGGACACTCCAGGGTACTTCATGTATCATAAACATGGCCTAGACGCCATATTATTTCTTGATCTATGGGTAGACTACACTAAGGAATTACCAGAAAGTCAGAGGTGGCCCGCAGCTGGGACCTGGGATGCAGATTGCATCATGAAAGTAGAGGAAGAGTTATGGAAAAGGAAAGCTAGACAATCACAGAAAGACACCATTGAATTATGGCGTAAAGAATCGTATAGACGTACAGAAAAAGCACGTAGACAGGAAGAGAAGAGTAAGGAAAATTCAAATAAAGTCCGAGAAAATCTATTAATTGAAGAAGGTACACGAGTGAAATCAGAACAAGTAGACAGACAAAGAAATGCCCTTATGAAGGGTATGTATCCCCTTCTGGCCGAGGGATTACCTAAGGCTACTTCGGGGATACCAAAAGACTTGCCACCCCCATTATTTCCAATAAAAGTACATCCTAAGGAGCATCCTAGAACCGCAGAAGATGTTTTTCTTTCCTCATATTTAGATGACGCAGCTCCCGAGTATGCTAACCCCGCCCCACATAGACCGTCTGCCGGGGAAGTTCAACGCCAAGATCCTGTATCTGCATCTCTACAGCACCAAATCCTGACACAAGTTCCGGCAAGCACATCTGTTTCCACATCTGTTCCTACAGCTACTTCTACAGCTGTGCCTACACCTATAGTTGCTGTATCGCGTTCTACGAATCCTTTCACGCCCGATACCCCAGATGGGGCTACCGGAGGTGCTACCAACATTTTTTCTACGCCACCCAGAATAAATAAACTTACTTTTCAAGAGTCAGCACATTCACGTACCCCCAAACTCATAAATGCCCGCACGCTTAAGGAACTTCTTATAGATTGTAGATATGACCCTGTGCCCGGCAAAGAGGACGAAATGATCATGGCATCATTACGTATCAGACGAGCCGCGGTGTATTTAGGGAAGTTACCAGGAATGACTGCACATCTAGATAATATATATCATTTTGTCCAAACAGGGCGAGATTCTGAATGTATTAACAGAGCTATGGAATACCAGAAAGTGGAGATACAGGGGCAACTGTTACGTTTCCTCATAAATTGTGTGATCAGAAATCAAGACCGACCGGGGGTAGACCCGGAAGCAATGCAAACTCTTACCAGATGGAGCCAGAATATATCAGAAGGGAGACATGATAAGCAAAATTGTATAATAGCCATGTGCCGAAAGATCCGTAAAGAAATAGAACGCCTACACGAAGAGAGATTAGCGGTAGACCAGTTCGAACAAAACGAGGAGGAGGAAGGATCAGGACTGTCCACAGGACAGTCAGAAACGATAGCCTATGTAGGTAGAGGAAGATCTTGTAATAGTACTAGATGTTTTATTGACCCGATACGTCCGATATGTCCAGATAATAACAGGAATTTCCAAACACCTATAATAAATATAAGGTCCCCCGAGCATTCGTTCCAAGCCGCTGACAAATTACTCCGAGAACGAAGGGGTTATCATTTTCTCGATTCTATGGATGAACAAGAATTAGCCAGGTCAGCCGTTCATTGGGTTGACAGTCCCGGAAAGTATGATGATGATACAGTAGCACACACATTTTTGAATCTCACCCCAGATGAACAGCGTTTAGCTGGGATTTATATGATTCAACAACTTCTTATACTATATAAAAGCCAACATTCAGATCCTGGTCCCTTACCTGATATATTGACTGAATTACTCACGAATAGATGGAGAGGTTCAGGTACTAAGCTAATTAAAGAAATACTAGAATCAAGAAAGCAGTACATTCTTTTTGTATGCCCAGAACATGTCTCACTGCCCATCAAGGAAAGACCGATGTATTACATGGACAGACAGAATCCCTTACGAGAAGTACACCCAATAAAGGGCGAGGACAATCAGTTTAAACGTGTATATGTATATACGCCCATATCGAAAATAGAATTGTTAGAAATGAAGAAAGTGGTACCCAGTCATGACAAAGACCCAGCGGGTTTTCACCGAGAAATTAAAGACATGTTACTCATGGGAGAGTATACCTATCCCGACATTATGACAATATTAAAGGTATTAATGCCTGCTGGCATTTACGAAAAACTTAAGGAAAAAGAGTGGGAGGTGGGAGACCAAAAGGTAGACTGGACAGCATTAGAAAATGAAGAAAGGGCCCGAGGTCCAGGTTCGGGGCTTGGGGATAAAACTAAAGCACTACCAGGTTTACTAGTACAGGTGCTGCCACGTTTATTAACCACGAAAAAGGAAGACTGGGGTGCAATCTCAGCCTGTAAACAAAAGCAAGATGAAGACACTAGTGATTTCTATGCCCGATTCAAAAAATGTTTTGGTATAAATAGTGGTATAAAAGCAAGTAGCGAGTCATACCCACATCGGTTTGTGACAATTAGTTGAAAATTCCTTGCCCCAGGTGAAGAATAGAGTATTAAAATTCGAGAGTACCTGGCAAGGTAATACCCCATCACAAATGTTACAAATGTTACAGTACCATTACAATAGAATTAGAGAGGAACAAGAACATGAACAGAAACGCATGAAAGACACAAAAATGAAAATGCTAGTCTCCCAGACAGTTCCAGCTGAAGGTCATAAAAGGGGTACGACACATTCCGGTGATTCAGCAGGACCTGTAAAAGGGACATGCAACTATTGTAAACAGCCAGGACATTACATACACGATTGCCCAGTCCTGAAGCGTAATATCGCCACAGGTAAAACACAGGAAAGACCACGGCCACCTAGACAGGATCAGAATGAACAAGGAGCCCCGCAGCATGCACAGTCCATGCCAGCTCCACAACAGTCTATACAGTTTGTGCCAGCTGCACCAGCGCTGCCGGTTGCTGCCACACAAACCACGACACGACAGCTGTACCAGACCGCACAGTACGACTATCCTGATTATCAACGATATGCATGAACCAGCCTAGAGAGGGAAGTTGACTTACCCCTTATCGAGGTCCCTGTAGACCAAGAAGGACCTTATGTACATAGTGAATTATTAGGCCAAGATAGAAAATTTTTACTTGATACAGGGGCAAGTCGAACAACAATAAAACACAGTGAAGTTCCAGGGGCACCCCTCTCAGGCTCACAGAATATTTCCCTTGGTTTTTCAGGAAAACCTATTGTTAATGAAGTATCACAGCCTCTTCCACTTACGATAGGACCCTTGACCAGAACTACAGATTTATTGCTTACTAAATCATGTCCAGAAAACTTGTTAGGTATAAAAACACTGAAAGCTCTAGGAGCTATAATATGTTGTTCTCCGGAAGGAATAAGATTGTTTTTACGTGATTTCAAAGGTCACTATGTGTCTCGAGACATGGATCCCCGACTGCAGACTTTACCTACACATTTATGGGCACAAGGCCCTACTGATGTTGGTTGCATGAATATTACACCATATCGAGTTACACTAAAGGCAGGAGTGGTACTACCACGAATGTGACAATACAAGTTACCACCAGATGCTGTAGTGGCTTTACTACAAATCATTGACGAGCTCATTGCCCAAGGAGTGGTTGTGGAAACAGACTCCAATGTATGTAATTCCCCGATAATTCCGATTCTTAAACGAACAGATCCAAAGGCCCCGCCAGTATATCGATTGGTTATTGATCTGCGCGAATTGAACAAATGCATTGTGCCACAATTCCCTGTGGTCCCAGATATCTCGTCATTACTGACAGCTATTGATTCTGAAGCAACATTCTTTACTGTAATTGATCTCAAGAATGCCTTTTTCAGCGTCCCTATAGATCCGGAAAGCCAATACTTGTTCGGATTTAGTTTAAATGGACGTAGCTTTAAATTCTCACGCGCACCTCAAGGATTTACAGAAAGCCCCAGCATCTATAGCCAAGCACTGAAACGAGAACTCGACAGTATCCACATGCCAGTAAACACTGCCCTGCTTCAATATGTCGATGATCTGCTGATCACCGCTAGAAGCGAACCTGAATGTGAGAAAGCATCACTGACAGTTTTACAATTTCTAGCCGAAAAAGGGCACAAGGTGTCCCCTTCTAAGCTGCAATTCTGTGTCCAGCGAGTTGTTTATCTTGGACACTCGCTGTCCAAGGAGGGAAGGCAGCTTACACCCGACCGCATTCAGTTAATAGCTAACATGCCAATACCCAAGACACAAAAGGAGGTGCGGGCTTTTATAGGCCTCACTTCATATTGTAGGCCGTGGATCCCTCAGTATGCATTTCTAGCAAAACCACTCATTCAATTGACAACACAGGAGGCAGCCACATCGACTGTTCTCCCTTGGACTCAGGAACATACACAAGCTTTTGAAAGCCTAAAGAAAGCCTTATGCCAAGCACCGGTTTTAGCAACACCATGTTACAATAAACAGTTTACACTCTTTGTTACAGAACGCGAAGGTACTGCCTTGTCAGTACTCACACAGGACCAGGCAGGATCCCACAAACCATGTGCTTATTTTTCTAGTACATTAGATCCCGTAGCTCAGGCTTTGCCTGCATGCCTGAAATCAGTGGCAGCAACAGCTTTAGCAATCAGACAAAGCGATGCCATAGTGTTAGGACATCCATTGACAGTTCAAGTACCACATGCAGTAGAGGTTCTCGTGAATCGAACGCAAACACAACACTTGACTATAGCGCGACTTACAGGGTATGAATTAACATTGTTCCAGCCACATATAGAAATCAGACGTTGTAACACATTGAATCCTGCCACACTTTTACCCGTAATCGGAACAGACCCACTAGCTCATGATTGTATTGAAGTTATTACAATCACGACGAAACCCAGACAAGACTTAACAGATGTCCCATTGTCAGACCCAGACCTGACGTTGTATGTAGATGGTTCATGTATGAGAACAAGTACAGGAGAGTTAGTGGCCGCTTACGCAGTCACAACAGACTCTGAAATCATTGAAACAAATTGCATAAATACCTTGTCCGCTCAAGCAGCAGAGCTCGTCGCTCTGACACAAGCCTGTATTCAAGCCACAAATAAAAGAGTCAACATATACACTGATTCACGTTATGCATTCGGAGTTGTACATGACTTCGGCGTGCTGTGGCGAGAGAGAGGTTATTTAACTTCTCACGGTGCCCACATTCAGCACGGACCCCTCATTCATGCCTTATTAGATGCAATACATCTACCCACTGCAATATCAATTATGAAATGTAAAGCTCATACGAAAGTTACTGATATCATTTCTCAAGGCAATGATCTAGCTGACAGAACAGCTAAACAGACTGCTCAAACCCAAACATCCGACATGACAAAGACAAAAGTCCCGACGCCAACACATTGTATGACGATTAAAGATCCCGCTCTTGACGTAATTGACATACAGACGCATGCTACACCAGACGAAATAAGGAAATGGACTGAATTAGGAGGGATCCAAACGGATCAAGGATGGATGACGAAGGAAAAATCTGTGTGGTTCCTTCCTGATTCAATGGTCCAAGTTATTATTAACACTATACATAGTCCAGCGCATCTAGGAGAAAAAGCTATGCTAGACCGCATTCAACACATTTGGTTCAATAAACATTTACGAGCAGCAGCTAAACAAAAAGTTCGTACCTGTATGATCTGTTGTCAGTTCAACCCAGGAAAAAGCGTTCCCGTAGAACAGGGTGCATTTCAGCCTCCTGATCACCCTTTTGAAGTCCTCCAGATGGATTATATCCAGATGGAACGATGTCGAGGATTCAAATATGTTCTCGTAGTTGTCTGTGCTCTTTCCCGTTGGACAGAGGCATACCCGGTTTCAGATTACACTGCCCCGACTACTGCCAAACAGTTGGTTCGAGAATTCTTCCCACGATACGGTTTACCACGTGTTGTCTACTCAGATAACGGCCAGCCGTTCTCATCCGAACTAATGAAACACGTTTCACTTTTGTTAGGTTATCAGTGGAAGTTTCACTGTGTCCGACACCCCGAGGCAGCAGGTCTCGTAGAAAGACATAATCAGATCCTGAAAATTAGATTGTCCAAAATATGCAGAGAGAAAGGTGTCGACTGGGTAGTAGCATTACCAGTTGCACTCTTTTACATGAGAATGGTAGCACACTCTCGAACAGGGCTATCCCCGTATGAGGTGATCTTTGGCAGACCACCAAATATGTGGGGGACGCCCATACCACGTAAAATAACTGATATTGACTGTAATATGCTGACAGATTATTTGGCTTCCTTGATGTCTGCACTACAATCTTGTCGTTCACAGGTAGCTGCAGCTTTTCCTGACAACACTGAGGTGAAACCCCATGACGTAGTTCCGGGGGACCTGGTCTTGGTGAGGAACTTTGATCGAAAGACTCAGCTGGATCCTAGGTGGAGGTCGCCGCAACTGGTCTTGCTCACCACAAGGACAGCCGTGAAGATCGAAGGCAGGAAAGGCTGGGTACATTCAAGTCATATCAAGAAATTTCATGGACTACCATCGGATGTAAATACCACACCTCGTGTGTCTTCACCCATTGACTCAAAGCTTCCTTTGGTTGAATCAAGTAGTCACGAACAATATAAACTAAAACTCAGATCTAACCAGTCGAGCAATTTGATTGTTTAAGTCCTCTCCAAGGTGAAGCGGTTGAATTTGTCTCTGACATGTATCCCTTAGATCTGAATAGAGAAAACACCCGAAAAATGTTGAAACGACATGCATACTGTAAATCACTGCGTAGTCATTGCACAGTGACGTTATTAATTTTGTTTTTCTTAAGTCTTTTAATAATTACTGCAAGTATATTGTTGCACATATATTATCCTATTTCTAGACATGTTTATAATGTTACTGCTGAACATTCTTTTAGTGAATTACCTCCGCATGAGTTGTCTTATAGATTTGCGCTGCGCAATAATACGTTTATTAGTATGTTACATCATTCCCATCAGGTTAGCAATGCTACAAATTGTTGGATATGTGGCCGACTCCCTCCCTATCAGAATTATAAAGGAATTCTACCTCTCTTTCCATACCCGTTCACACACAACGGCTCCTGTGGAGCATGGTTTAGTTTAATTAATTCCCTAGATTCAAATTCTGCAGTTTATCAAGACAACTGGGTATGGGGAAATTTGAACTTAGTTTTACTTAAAGTCTGCTACCCTAACAAGGAGGGACTTCCCAAGAGAACAGGAACTGATCTAGACAATGAAGTATATGGATTAGGTAATTTTACGCTTAATCTTATGATCCTAAATGTCGAATCCGAAGGTACCCCAATTTTGCCCGCCATGTCAGTATTTCCAGTAAAAGGTGAATTATGTGTAAGAAAGAATGGTTCCATACATATGGGCCATAGTAGATGCACCACTGTAATAGAATTCAGTGATCAAGGCAAGTCGACATTTAGAGCTTACCGCCATTCCTATTTCATATGTGGTCAGACGGCATATGTACGCCTACCTCTAGATTGGGATGGTACCTGTTACATTGGATTCCTTTTGCCACCTGTTTTCCTAGCTCCTCCTGATTATCACAGAAATACTAATTTAGTATATAATAGAGTAAGGAGAGATCTCCCAATAGTCGATTACACTGAAACAGCGTGGGAAAAATACACAGATTTCAATAAAGGTCTCTTTCCCTATATAGGTACCGTTACTAATAGTAAGTTGATACGTAGATTAACTAGAACCCTTGAAGCAGTAGTGAACGAAACTATTTCCGCCTTAGGCAATTTAACAGAAGAGCAGTCTGCTATGCGGATTGTTGTGCTTCAAAATCGTCTTGTCCTTGACGTCATCCTGGCCGATAGGGGCGGAGCTTGTAGGGTCATTGGATCAAGTTGTTGCATTTTCATACCAGAAAATTCGCCATCTGTATATAAAGCCATAACTCGCCTTCATAAGATTGTAAGCCAGATACACCAGAATCCAGGCACCTGGACTTGGTCCGGTTGGTTTTGGAGTGTATTATCTACCTTTGGATGGAAGGTCCTATCCTTCCTAGGTATTGGCTTTCTCATACTATTCAGTTGCTGTCTATGCCTACAATGTGGACCAGCGATTTGTGGTCTGTGTGCCACATCGTGTATTCCATCACCAAGATTTCATTCGTCCCACAAAAAAAAAGAAGAACAAATGATGCTATATGAACAGACCAATGGATTGATGAAGATTGATATCTCTTGACGGGCAAGTAGGGGACAAGGAGGGAATGTGGAAATATGGATTTTTCTGATCAGTTATGTCCCCTATCTTGGACCCCAACGGTTTCATGTATGAATCACAAGTACATGTATGTTCCCTCCAGTTCCAGTTATGAAGACGCAAACACATGTGCGTCCACCGTCAACATGTCCTCTTTCAGATCCGCCATGAATAGGCTGGATATTCCATTCCTAAGTATGAAAGGCCACCGGCTTTATATGGTTCACTTATGCCATTTTACAGTCCAGGCAAGTAGGCCCTGATTCTGTCATCAAGCTTTTCTTGCTTTCTGCCTCTGAAGCTCCAGTCTGAGCCTGCATCTGTGACCATGAACTTTGTCTCATTCCCTGCGCGGCTCACGATGCCTGACATCAGCCTGTTGCCTGCCAAGAAACTGTATTTCACCTTCGAAATTATCTGCTCCGCTCCCTGCCCAATGCATTCCTGTCTAGTAGTTTAAGTAAACATTCTTCCAGCTACCGAGCAAAGGCCCGGCTTCTCTGTCTTTATGCAAGTAATTCATAGCCTTATTATTATGGAAGACTTCTGCCCTCGCATCTAGTGTAGACACTTAGACGCTTGTACACGCACTAACAGTCAGTATAGGCAGTATAGAATAAGATTCTACTTTAAGAGACCTCTCTTTTGGATAACATAGTTCTTTAAACATAGGATGTTAGATATGATTTGGGATTAGGTTGACTTGACCCTCCAGACTTCTGTCGCCACATGTAGAGCTAAATGTCAAGTCCCCTTCACCCCCTAGTTGCACGTCAATCACACGTCATGCTGCTGCGCGCGCATTTCTGCCAAGTATTTCTGCTGACATTGCGAAATTCTTTCCTGGAACCACCCTATTATGACATCACACCTGATGACGTTCTTTAGTCACACCCAGTTACACCTACTTTTGCTACGTATGTATGTCTTATCTACACTATCAATTGTTACGCCTCTTGCATTTGCTTCACTGTAATGCCTATTGTATAAAAGTGATTAATTATCAATAATGTATGTACTTCACTTCCTGAACCTCCGTGGTGATGGAACTTGGAGTCACCGATTCGAATCGTCCATTGGAATAAAGCCCATTCCGAACCTCTAATACCACGGATTCTGCCTCTTATTTATTGAGCTATTTTTATTAAGTTTCTGTATCAAATTAAGTCCCGGTAATTAAATTATTTACCACATGAATGGCGCCCGAATAGGGACACTTTCTCATCTCACGCGCCGGCGGTGCGTTGCAGGCCCGGTCTCCTGCCACAGCTGGACGGACAACAACGCGTACCAGCAGGATTTCCTGTATCTCCCTCCGGTCAAGCGGGGGCGACTGAGGCTGCGATCAACACCCAGACGAGGCGGTGAGAAGTGCGAAGTATCCCGACCAGAGCCTAGCTGAGAGAGCAAGATCCGAGGTATACAGAGGCCCACCAAGTTTCCGATGTCCCGAAGCACCGAAGTTTTCGAGTCGAGTCCAGTCCGGTCCAGTTCAGTTCAGTTCCGTTCCGAGGCCTTCCGTTCCGAGCTACCCGGTGAGTACCATTACTGGGGAGGCGTTCTGACGTGCACATAGGTTGTGCCGGTCAAGACGGGTTTGGGTACACAAATCCGGTCTGCACTGTTTTAGCAGTGTATCTGTACTGTTTAGCAGTATATCTAGTATATCAAGTATATAAATTCTGAATAATTCAGTTAATGCCGAGTATTATGTCTTGTGATAAAGTTTTCTTAGATCGTCATCATCATCGTTGCTCAGTTAAATGTTAAATGTTAAATGTTTTTAATACGTTCTGCATATTGTGGTGTGAATGACTGTTCATTATCGTGGTTTATTGTATTAAGTTTGTTCAAGATCAAGTATCAGACCAGTTCTCAGTATGCCGCTCTTTTCGAAACTAAGACAGATCACAACTAGAAAAGGGGTACTCGAAGAAGCTGTTCCCATTCCTCCTAGGGACACTCCAGGGTACTTCATGTATCATAAACATGGCCTAGACGCCATATTATTTCTTGATCTATGGGTAGACTACACTAAGGAATTACCAGAAAGTCAGAGGTGGCCCGCAGCTGGGACCTGGGATGCAGATTGCATCATGAAAGTAGAGGAAGAGTTATGGAAAAGGAAAGCTAGACAATCACAGAAAGACGCCATTGAATTATGGCGTAAAGAATCGTATAGACGTACAGAAAAAGCACGTAGACAGGAAGAGAAGAGTAAGGAAAATTCAAATAAAGTCCGAGAAAATCTATTAATTGAAGAAGGTACACGAGTGAAATCAGAACAAGTAGACAGACAAAGAAATGCCCTTATGAAGGGTATGTATCCCCTTCTGGCCGAGGGATTACCTAAGGCTACTTCGGGGATACCAAAAGACTTGCCACCCCCATTATTTCCAATAAAAGTACATCCTAAGGAGCATCCTAGAACCGCAGAAGATGTTTTTCTTTCCTCATATTTAGATGACGCAGCTCCCGAGTATGCTAACCCCGCCCCACATAGACCGTCTGCCGGGGAAGTTCAACGCCAAGATCCTGTATCTGCATCTCTACAGCACCAAATCCTGACACAAGTTCCGGCAAGCACATCTGTTTCCACATCTGTTCCTACAGCTACTTCTACAGCTGTGCCTACACCTATAGTTGCTGTATCGCGTTCTACGAATCCTTTCACGCCCGATACCCCAGATGGGGCTACCGGAGGTGCTACCAACATTTTTTCTACGCCACCCAGAATAAATAAACTTACTTTTCAAGAGTCAGCACATTCACGTACCCCCAAACTCATAAATGCCCGCACGCTTAAGGAACTTCTTATAGATTGTAGATATGACCCTGTGCCCGGCAAAGAGGACGAAATGATCATGGCATCATTACGTATCAGACGAGCCGCGGTGTATTTAGGGAAGTTACCAGGAATGACTGCACATCTAGATAATATATATCATTTTGTCCAAACAGGGCGAGATTCTGAATGTATTAACAGAGCTATGGAATACCAGAAAGTGGAGATACAGGGGGAACTGTTACGTTTCCTCATAAATTGTGTGATCAGAAATCAAGACCGACCGGGGGTAGACCCGGAAGCAATGCAAACTCTTACCAGATGGAGCCAGAATATATCAGAAGGGAGACATGATAAGCAAAATTGTATAATAGCCATGTGCCGAAAGATCCGTAAAGAAATAGAACGCCTACACGAAGAGAGATTAGCGGTAGACCAGTTCGAACAAAACGAGGAGGAGGAAGGATCAGGACTGTCCACAGGACAGTCAGAAACGATAGCCTATGTAGGTAGAGGAAGATCTTGTAATAGTACTAGATGTTTTATTGACCCGATACGTCCGATATGTCCAGATAATAACAGGAATTTCCAAACACCTATAATAAATATAAGGTCCCCCGAGCATTCGTTCCAAGCCGCTGACAAATTACTCCGAGAACGAAGGGGTTATCATTTTCTCGATTCTATGGATGAACAAGAATTAGCCAGGTCAGCCGTTCATTGGGTTGACAGTCCCGGAAAGTATGATGATGATACAGTAGCACACACATTTTTGAATCTCACCCCAGATGAACAGCGTTTAGCTGGGATTTATATGATTCAACAACTTCTTATACTATATAAAAGCCAACATTCAGATCCTGGTCCCTTACCTGATATATTGACTGAATTACTCACGAATAGATGGAGAGGTTCAGGTACTAAGCTAATTAAAGAAATACTAGAATCAAGAAAGCAGTACATTCTTTTTGTATGCCCAGAACATGTCTCACTGCCCATCAAGGAAAGACCGATGTATTACATGGACAGACAGAATCCCTTACGAGAAGTACACCCAATAAAGGGCGAGGACAATCAGTTTAAACGTGTATATGTATATACGCCCATATCGAAAATAGAATTGTTAGAAATGAAGAAAGTGGTACCCAGTCATGACAAAGACCCAGCGGGTTTTCACCGAGAAATTAAAGACATGTTACTCATGGGAGAGTATACCTATCCCGACATTATGACAATATTAAAGGTATTAATGCCTGCTGGCATTTACGAAAAACTTAAGGAAAAAGAGTGGGAGGTGGGAGACCAAAAGATAGACTGGACAGCATTAGAAAATGAAGAAAGGGCCCGAGGTCCAGGTTCGGGGCTTGGGGATAAAACTAAAGCACTACCAGGTTTACTAGTACAGGTGCTGCCACGTTTATTAACCACGAAAAAGGAAGACTGGGGTGCAATCTCAGCCTGTAAACAAAAGCAAGATGAAGACACTTGTGATTTCTATGCCCGATTCAAAAAATGTTTTGGTATAAATAGTGGTATAAAAGCAAGTAGCGAGTCATACCCACATCTGTTTGTGACAATTAGTTGAAAATTCCTTGCCCCAGGTGAAGAATAGAGTATTAAAATTCGAGAGTACCTGGCAAGGTAATACCCCATCACAAATGTTACAAATGTTACAGTACCATTACAATAGAATTAGAGAGGAACAAGAACATGAACAGAAACGCATGAAAGACACAAAAATGAAAATGCTAGTCTCCCAGACAGTTCCAGCTGAAGGTCATAAAAGGGGTACGACACATTCCGGTGATTCAGCAGGACCTGTAAAAGGGACATGCAACTATTGTAAACAGCCAGGACATTACATACACGATTGCCCAGTCCTGAAGCGTAATATCGCCACAGGTAAAACACAGGAAAGACCACGGCCACCTAGACAGGATCAGAATGAACAAGGAGCCCCGCAGCATGCACAGTCCATGCCAGCTCCACAACAGTCTATACAGTTTGTGCCAGCTGCACCAGCGCTGCCGGTTGCTGCCACACAAACCACGACACGACAGCTGTATCAGACCGCACAGTACGACTATCCTGATTATCAACGATATGCATGAACCAGCCTAGAGAGGGAAGTTGACTTACCCCTTATCGAGGTCCCTGTAGACCAAGAAGGACCTTATGTACATAGTGAATTATTAGGCCAAGATAGAAAATTTTTACTTGATACAGGGGCAAGTCGAACAACAATAAAACACAGTGAAGTTCCAGGGGCACCCCTCTCAGGCTCACAGAATATTTCCCTTGGTTTTTCAGGAAAACCTATTGTTAATGAAGTATCACAGCCTCTTCCACTTACGATAGGACCCTTGACCAGAACTACAGATTTATTGCTTACTAAATCATGTCCAGAAAACTTGTTAGGTATAAAAACACTGAAAGCTCTAGGAGCTATAATATGTTGTTCTCCGGAAGGAGTAAGATTGTTTTTACGTGATTTCAAAGGTCACTATGTGTCTCGAGACATGGATCCCCGACTGCAGACTTTACCTACACATTTATGGGCACAAGGCCCTACTGATGTTGGTTGCATGAATATTACACCATATCGAGTTACACTAAAGGCAGGAGTGGTACTACCACGAATGTGACAATACAAGTTACCACCAGATGCTGTAGTGGCTTTACTACAAATCATTGACGAGCTCATTGCCCAAGGAGTGGTTGTGGAAACAGACTCCAATGTATGTAATTCCCCGATAATTCCGATTCTTAAACGAACAGATCCAAAGGCCCCGCCAGTATATCGATTGGTTATTGATCTGCGCGAATTGAACAAATGCATTGTGCCACAATTCCCTGTGGTCCCAGATATCTCGTCATTACTGACAGCTATTGATTCTGAAGCAACATTCTTTACTGTAATTGATCTCAAGAATGCCTTTTTCAGCGTCCCTATAGATCCGGAAAGCCAATACTTGTTCGGATTTAGTTTAAATGGACGTAGCTTTAAATTCTCACGCGCACCTCAAGGATTTACAGAAAGCCCCAGCATCTATAGCCAAGCACTGAAACGAGAACTCGACAGTATCCACATGCCAGTAAACACTGCCCTGCTTCAATATGTCGATGATCTGCTGATCACCGCTAGAAGCGAACCTGAATGTGAGAAAGCATCACTGACAGTTTTACAATTTCTAGCCGAAAAAGGGCACAAGGTGTCCCCTTCTAAGCTGCAATTCTGTGTCCAGCGAGTTGTTTATCTTGGACACTCGCTGTCCAAGGAGGGAAGGCAGCTTACACCCGACCGCATTCAGTTAATAGCTAACATGCCAATACCCAAGACACAAAAGGAGGTGCGGGCTTTTATAGGCCTCACTTCATATTGTAGGCAGTGGATCCCTCAGTATGCATTTCTAGCAAAACCACTCATTCAATTGACAACACAGGAGGCAGCCACATCGACTGTTCTCCCTTGGACTCAGGAACATACACAAGCTTTTGAAAGCCTAAAGAAAGCCTTATGCCAAGCACCGGTTTTAGCAACACCATGTTACAATAAACAGTGTACACTCTTTGTTACAGAACGCGAAGGTACTGCCTTGTCAGTACTCACACAGGAACAGGCAGGATCCCACAAACCATGTGCTTATTTTTCTAGTACATTAGATCCCGTAGCTCAGGCTTTGCCTGCATGCCTGAAATCAGTGGCAGCAACAGCTTTAGCAATCAGACAAAGCGATGCCATAGTGTTAGGACATCCATTGACAGTTCAAGTACCACATGCAGTAGAGGTTCTCGTGAATCGAACGCAAACACAACACTTGACTATAGCGCGACTTACAGGGTATGAATTAACATTGTTCCAGCCACATATAGAAATCAGACGTTGTAACACATTGAATCCTGCCACACTTTTACCCGTAATCGGAACAGACCCACTAGCTCATGATTGTATTGAAGTTATTACAATCACGACGAAACCCAGACAAGACTTAACAGATGTCCCATTGTCAGACCCAGACCTGACGTTGTATGTAGATGGTTCATGTATGAGAACAAGTACAGGAGAGTTAGTGGCCGCTTACGCAGTCACAACAGACTCTGAAATCATTGAAACAAATTGCATAAATACCTTGTCCGCTCAAGCAGCAGAGCTCGTCGCTCTGACACAAGCCTGTATTCAAGCCACAAATAAAAGAGTCAACATATACACTGATTCACGTTATGCATTCGGAGTTGTACATGACTTCGGCGTGCTGTGGCGAGAGAGAGGTTATTTAACTTCTCACGGTGCCCACATTCAGCACGGACCCCTCATTCATGCCTTATTAGATGCAATACATCTACCCACTGCAATATCAATTATGAAATGTAAAGCTCATACGAAAGTTACTGATATCATTTCTCAAGGCAATGATCTAGCTGACAGAACAGCTAAACAGACTGCTCAAACCCAAACATCCGACATGACAAAGACAAAAGTCCCGACGCCAACACATTGTATGACGATTAAAGATCCCGCTCTTGACGTAATTGACATACAGACGCATGCTACACCAGACGAAATAAAGAAATGGACTGAATTAGGAGGGATCCAAACGGATCAAGGATGGATGACGAAGGAAAAATCTGTGTGGTTCCTTCCTGATTCAATGGTCCAAGTTATTATTAACACTATACATAGTCCAGCGCATCTAGGAGAAAAAGCTATGCTAGACAGCATTCAACACATTTGGTTCAATAAACATTTACGAGCAGCAGCTAAACAAAAAGTTCGTACCTGTATGATCTGTTGTCAGTTCAACCCAGGAAAAAGCGTTCCCGTAGAACAGGGTGGATTTCAGCCTCCTGATCACCCTTTTGAAGTCCTCCAGATGGATTATATCCAGATGGAACGATGTCGAGGATTCAAATATGTTCTCGTAGTTGTCTGTGCTCTTTCCCGTTGGACAGAGGCATACCCGGTTTCAGATTACACTGCCCCGACTACTGCCAAACAGTTGGTTCGAGAATTCTTCCCACGATACGGTTTACCACGTGTTGTCTACTCAGATAACGGCCAGCCGTTCTCATCCGAACTAATGAAACACGTTTCACTTTTGTTAGGTTATCAGTGGAAGTTTCACTGTGTCCGACACCCCGAGGCAGCAGGTCTCGTAGAAAGACATAATCAGATCCTGAAAATTAGATTGTCCAAAATATGCAGAGAGAAAGGTGTCGACTGGGTAGTAGCATTACCAGTTGCACTCTTTTACATGAGAATGGTAGCACACTCTCGAACAGGGCTATCCCCGTATGAGGTGATCTTTGGCAGACCACCAAATATGTGGGGGACGCCCATACCACGTAAAATAACTGATATTGACTGTAATATGCTGACAGATTATTTGGCTTCCTTGATGTCTGCACTACAATCTTGTCGTTCACAGGTAGCTGCAGCTTTTCCTGACAACACTGAGGTGAAACCCCATGACGTAGTTCCGGGGGACCTGGTCTTGGTGAGGAACTTTGATCGAAAGACTCAGCTGGATCCTAGGTGGAGGTCGCCGCAACTGGTCTTGCTCACCACAAGGACAGCCGTGAAGATCGAAGGCAGGAAAGGCTGGGTACATTCAAGTCATATCAAGAAATTTCATGGACTACCATCGGATGTAAATACCACACCTCGTGTGTCTTCACCCATTGACTCAAAGCTTCCTTTGGTTGAATCAAGTAGTCACGAACAATATAAACTAAAACTCAGATCTAACCAGTCGAGCAATTTGATTGTTTAAGTCCTCTCCAAGGTGAAGCGGTTGAATTTGTCTCTGACATGTATCCCTTAGATCTGAATAGAGAAAACACCCGAAAAATGTTGAAACGACATGCATACTGTAAATCACTGCGTAGTCATTGCACAGTGACGTTATTAATTTTGTTTTTCTTAAGTCTTTTAATAATTACTGCAAGTATATTGTTGCACATATATTATCCTATTTCTAGACATGTTTATAATGTTACTGCTGAACATTCTTTTAGTGAATTACCTCCGCATGAGTTGTCTTATAGATTTGCGCTGCGCAATAATACGTTTATTAGTATGTTACATCATTCCCATCAGGTTAGCAATGCTACAAATTGTTGGATATGTGGCCGACTCCCTCCCTATCAGAATTATAAAGGAATTCTACCTCTCTTTCCATACCCGTTCACACACAACGGCTCCTGTGGAGCATGGTTTAGTTTAATTAATTCCCTAGATTCAAATTCTGCAGTTTATCAAGACAACTGGGTATGGGGAAATTTGAACTTAGTTTTACTTAAAGTCTGCTACCCTAACAAGGAGGGACTTCCCAAGAGAACAGGAACTGATCTAGACAATGAAGTATATGGATTAGGTAATTTTACGCTTAATCTTATGATCCTAAATGTCGAATCCGAAGGTACCCCAATTTTGCCCGCCATGTCAGTATTTCCAGTAAAAGGTGAATTATGTGTAAGAAAGAATGGTTCCATACATATGGGCCATAGTAGATGCACCACTGTAATAGAATTCAGTGATCAAGGCAAGTCGACATTTAGAGCTTACCGCCATTCCTATTTCATATGTGGTCAGACGGCATATGTACGCCTACCTCTAGATTGGGATGGTACCTGTTACATTGGATTCCTTTTGCCACCTGTTTTCCTAGCTCCTCCTGATTATCACAGAAATACTAATTTAGTATATAATAGAGTAAGGAGAGATCTCCCAATAGTCGATTACACTGAAACAGCGTGGGAAAAATACACAGATTTCAATAAAGGTCTCTTTCCCTATATAGGTACCGTTACTAATAGTAAGTTGATACGTAGATTAACTAGAACCCTTGAAGCAGTAGTGAACGAAACTATTTCCGCCTTAGGCAATTTAACAGAAGAGCAGTCTGCTATGCGGATTGTTGTGCTTCAAAATCGTCTTGTCCTTGACGTCATCCTGGCCGATAGGGGCGGAGCTTGTAGGGTCATTGGATCAAGTTGTTGCATTTTCATACCAGAAAATTCGCCATCTGTATATAAAGCCATAACTCGCCTTCATAAGATTGTAAGCCAGATACACCAGAATCCAGGCACCTGGACTTGGTCCGGTTGGTTTTGGAGTGTATTATCTACCTTTGGATGGAAGGTCCTATCCTTCCTAGGTATTGGCTTTCTCATACTATTCAGTTGCTGTCTATGCCTACAATGTGGACCAGCGAGTTGTGGTCTGTGTGCCACATCGTGTATTCCATCACCAAGATTTCATTCGTCCCACAAAAAAAAAGAAGAACAAATGATGCTATATGAACAGACCAATGGATTGATGAAGATTGATATCTCTTGACGGGCAAGTAGGGGACAAGGAGGGAATGTGGAAATATGGATTTTTCTGATCAGTTATGTCCCCTATCTTGGACCCCAACGGTTTCATGTATGAATCACAAGTACATGTATGTTCCCTCCAGTTCCAGTTATGAAGACGCAAACACATGTGCGTCCACCGTCAACATGTCCTCTTTCAGATCCGCCATGAATAGGCTGGATATTCCATTCCTAAGTATGAAAGGCCACCGGCTTTATATGGTTCACTTATGCCATTTTACAGTCCAGGCAAGTAGGCCCTGATTCTGTCATCAAGCTTTTCTTGCTTTCTGCCTCTGAAGCTCCAGTCTGAGCCTGCATCTGTGACCATGAACTTTGTCTCATTCCCTGCGCGGCTCACGATGCCTGACATCAGCCTGTTGCCTGCCAAGAAACTGTATTTCACCTTCGAAATTATCTGCTCCGCTCCCTGCCCAATGCATTCCTGTCTAGTAGTTTAAGTAAACATTCTTCCAGCTACCGAGCAAAGGCCCGGCTTCTCTGTCTTTATGCAAGTAATTCATAGCCTTATTATTATGGAAGACTTCTGCCCTCGCATCTAGTGTAGACACTTAGACGCTTGTACACGCACTAACAGTCAGTATAGGCAGTATAGAATAAGATTCTACTTTAAGAGACCTCTCTTTTGGATAACATAGTTCTTTAAACATAGGATGTTAGATATGATTTGGGATTAGGTTGACTTGACCCTCCAGACTTCTGTCGCCACATGTAGAGCTAAATGTCAAGTCCCCTTCACCCCCTAGTTGCACGTCAATCACACGTCATGCTGCTGCGCGCGCATTTCTGCCAAGTATTTCTGCTGACATTGCGAAATTCTTTCCTGGAACCACCCTATTATGACATCACACCTGATGACGTTCTTTAGTCACACCCAGTTACACCTACTTTTGCTACGTATGTATGTCTTATCTACACTATCAATTGTTACGCCTCTTGCATTTGCTTCACTGTAATGCCTATTGTATAAAAGTGATTAATTATCAATAATGTATGTACTTCACTTCCTGAACCTCCGTGGTGATGGAACTTGGAGTCACCGATTCGAATCGTCCATTGGAATAAAGCCCATTCCGAACCTCTAATACCACGGATTCTGCCTCTTATTTATTGAGCTATTTTTATTATGTTTCTGTATCAAATTAAGTCCCGGTAATTAAATTATTTACCACATGAATGGCGCCCGAATAGGGACACTTTCTCATCTCACGCGCCGGCGGTGCGTTGCAGGCCCGGTCTCCTGCCACAGCTGGACGGACAACAACGCGTACCAGCAGGATTTCCTGTATCTCCCTCCGGTCAAGCGGGGGCGACTGAGGCTGCGATCAACAACCAAAAGAGGCGGTGAGAAGTGCGAAGTATCCCGACCAGAGCCTAGCTGAGAGAGCAAGATCCGAGGTATACAGAGGCCCACCAAGTTTCCGATGTCCCGAAGCACCGAAGTTTTCGAGTCGAGTCCAGTCCGGTCCAGTTCAGTTCAGTTCCGTTCCGAGGCCTTCCGTTCCGAGCTACCCGGTGAGTACCATTACTGGGGAGGCGTTCTGACGTGCACATAGGTTGTGCCGGTCAAGACGGGTTTGGGTACACAAATCCGGTCTGCACTGTTTTAGCAGTGTATCTGTACTGTTTAGCAGTATATCTAGTATATCAAGTATATAAATTCAGAATAATTCAGTTAATGCCGAGTATTATGTCTTGTGATAAAGTTTTCTTAGATCGTCATCATCATCGTTGCTCAGTTAAATGTTAAATGTTAAATGTTTTTAATACGTTCTGCATATTGTGGTGTGAATGACTGTTCATTATCGTGGTTTATTGTATTAAGTTTGTTCAAGATCAAGTATCAGACCAGTTCTCAGTATGCCGCTCTTTTCGAAACTAAGACAGATCACAACTAGAAAAGGGGTACTCGAAGAAGCTGTTCCCATTCCTCCTAGGGACACTCCAGGGTACTTCATGTATCATAAACATGGCCTAGACGCCATATTATTTCTTGATCTATGGGTAGACTACACTAAGGAATTACCAGAAAGTCAGAGGTGGCCCGCAGCTGGGACCTGGGATGCAGATTGCATCATGAAAGTAGAGGAAGAGTTATGGAAAAGGAAAGCTAGACAATCACAGAAAGACGCCATTGAATTATGGCGTAAAGAATCGTATAGACGTACAGAAAAAGCACGTAGACAGGAAGAGAAGAGTAAGGAAAATTCAAATAAAGTCCGAGAAAATCTATTAATTGAAGAAGGTACACGAGTGAAATCAGAACAAGTAGACAGACAAAGAAATGCCCTTATGAAGGGTATGTATCCCCTTCTGGCCGAGGGATTACCTAAGGCTACTTCGGGGATACCAAAAGACTTGCCACCCCCATTATTTCCAATAAAAGTACATCCTAAGGAGCATCCTAGAACCGCAGAAGATGTTTTTCTTTCCTCATATTTAGATGACGCAGCTCCCGAGTATGCTAACCCCGCCCCACATAGACCGTCTGCCGGGGAAGTTCAACGCCAAGATCCTGTATCTGCATCTCTACAGCACCAAATCCTGACACAAGTTCCGGCAAGCACATCTGTTTCCACATCTGTTCCTACAGCTACTTCTACAGCTGTGCCTACACCTATAGTTGCTGTATCGCGTTCTACGAATCCTTTCACGCCCGATACCCCAGATGGGGCTACCGGAGGTGCTACCAACATTTTTTCTACGCCACCCAGAATAAATAAACTTACTTTTCAAGAGTCAGCACATTCACGTACCCCCAAACTCATAAATGCCCGCACGCTTAAGGAACTTCTTATAGATTGTAGATATGACCCTGTGCCCGGCAAAGAGGACGAAATGATCATGGCATCATTACGTATCAGACGAGCCGCGGTGTATTTAGGGAAGTTACCAGGAATGACTGCACATCTAGATAATATATATCATTTTGTCCAAACAGGGCGAGATTCTGAATGTATTAACAGAGCTATGGAATACCAGAAAGTGGAGATACAGGGGGAACTGTTACGTTTCCTCATAAATTGTGTGATCAGAAATCAAGACCGACCGGGGGTAGACCCGGAAGCAATGCAAACTCTTACCAGATGGAGCCAGAATATATCAGAAGGGAGACATGATAAGCAAAATTGTATAATAGCCATGTGCCGAAAGATCCGTAAAGAAATAGAACGCCTACACGAAGAGAGATTAGCGGTAGACCAGTTCGAACAAAACGAGGAGGAGGAAGGATCAGGACTGTCCACAGGACAGTCAGAAACGATAGCCTATGTAGGTAGAGGAAGATCTTGTAATAGTACTAGATGTTTTATTGACCCGATACGTCCGATATGTCCAGATAATAACAGGAATTTCCAAACACCTATAATAAATATAAGGTCCCCCGAGCATTCGTTCCAAGCCGCTGACAAATTACTCCGAGAACGAAGGGGTTATCATTTTCTCGATTCTATGGATGAACAAGAATTAGCCAGGTCAGCCGTTCATTGGGTTGACAGTCCCGGAAAGTATGATGATGATACAGTAGCACACACATTTTTGAATCTCACCCCAGATGAACAGCGTTTAGCTGGGATTTATATGATTCAACAACTTCTTATACTATATAAAAGCCAACATTCAGATCCTGGTCCCTTACCTGATATATTGACTGAATTACTCACGAATAGATGGAGAGGTTCAGGTACTAAGCTAATTAAAGAAATACTAGAATCAAGAAAGCAGTACATTCTTTTTGTATGCCCAGAACATGTCTCACTGCCCATCAAGGAAAGACCGATGTATTACATGGACATACAGAATCCCTTACGAGAAGTACACCCAATAAAGGGCGAGGACAATCAGTTTAAACGTGTATATGTATATACGCCCATATCGAAAATAGAATTGTTAGAAATGAAGAAAGTGGTACCCAGTCATGACAAAGACCCAGCGGGTTTTCACCGAGAAATTAAAGACATGTTACTCATGGGAGAGTATACCTATCCCGACATTATGACAATATTAAAGGTATTAATGCCTGCTGGCATTTACAAAAAACTTAAGGAAAAAGAGTGGGAGGTGGGAGACCAAAAGACAGACTGGACAGCATTAGAAAATGAAGAAAGGGCCCGAGGTCCAGGTTCGGGGCTTGGGGATAAAACTAAAGCACTACCAGGTTTACTAGTACAGGTGCTGCCACGTTTATTAACCACGAAAAAGGAAGACTGGGGTGCAATCTCAGCCTGTAAACAAAAGCAAGATGAAGACACTTGTGATTTCTATGCCCGATTCAAAAAATGTTTTGGTATAAATAGTGGTATAAAAGCAAGTAGCGAGTCATACCCACATCTGTTTGTGACAATTAGTTGAAAATTCCTTGCCCCAGGTGAAGAATAGAGTATTAAAATTCGAGAGTACCTGGCAAGGTAATACCCCATCACAAATGTTACAAATGTTACAGTACCATTACAATAGAATTAGAGAGGAACAAGAACATGAACAGAAACGCATGAAAGACACAAAAATGAAAATGCTAGTCTCCCAGACAGTTCCAGCTGAAGGTCATAAAAGGGGTACGACACATTCCGGTGATTCAGCAGGACCTGTAAAAGGGACATGCAACTATTGTAAACAGCCAGGACATTACATACACGATTGCCCAGTCCTGAAGCGTAATATCGCCACAGGTAAAACACAGGAAAGACCACGGCCACCTAGACAGGATCAGAATGAACAAGGAGCCCCGCAGCATGCACAGTCCATGCCAGCTCCACAACAGTCTATACAGTTTGTGCCAGCTGCACCAGCGCTGCCGGTTGCTGCCACACAAACCACGACACGACAGCTGTACCAGACCGCACAGTACGACTATCCTGATTATCAACGATATGCATGAACCAGCCTAGAGAGGGAAGTTGACTTACCCCTTATCGAGGTCCCTGTAGACCAAGAAGGACCTTATGTACATAGTGAATTATTAGGCCAAGATAGAAAATTTTTACTTGATACAGGGGCAAGTCGAACAACAATAAAACACAGTGAAGTTCCAGGGGCACCCCTCTCAGGCTCACAGAATATTTCCCTTGGTTTTTCAGGAAAACCTATTGTTAATGAAGTATCACAGCCTCTTCCACTTACGATAGGACCCTTGACCAGAACTACAGATTTATTGCTTACTAAATCATGTCCAGAAAACTTGTTAGGTATAAAAACACTGAAAGCTCTAGGAGCTATAATATGTTGTTCTCCGGAAGGAGTAAGATTGTTTTTACGTGATTTCAAAGGTCACTATGTGTCTCGAGACATGGATCCCCGACTGCAGACTTTACCTACACATTTATGGGCACAAGGCCCTACTGATGTTGGTTGCATGAATATTACACCATATCGAGTTACACTAAAGGCAGGAGTGGTACTACCACGAATGTGACAATACAAGTTACCACCAGATGCTGTAGTGGCTTTACTACAAATCATTGACGAGCTCATTGCCCAAGGAGTGGTTGTGGAAACAGACTCCAATGTATGTAATTCCCCGATAATTCCGATTCTTAAACGAACAGATCCAAAGGCCCCGCCAGTATATCGATTGGTTATTGATCTGCGCGAATTGAACAAATGCATTGTGCCACAATTCCCTGTGGTCCCAGATATCTCGTCATTACTGACAGCTATTGATTCTGAAGCAACATTCTTTACTGTAATTGATCTCAAGAATGCCTTTTTCAGCGTCCCTATAGATCCGGAAAGCCAATACTTGTTCGGATTTAGTTTAAATGGACGTAGCTTTAAATTCTCACGCGCACCTCAAGGATTTACAGAAAGCCCCAGCATCTATAGCCAAGCACTGAAACGAGAACTCGACAGTATCCACATGCCAGTAAACACTGCCCTGCTTCAATATGTCGATGATCTGCTGATCACCGCTAGAAGCGAACCTGAATGTGAGAAAGCATCACTGACAGTTTTACAATTTCTAGCCGAAAAAGGGCACAAGGTGTCCCCTTCTAAGCTGCAATTCTGTGTCCAGCGAGTTGTTTATCTTGGACACTCGCTGTCCAAGGAGGGAAGGCAGCTTACACCCGACCGCATTCAGTTAATAGCTAACATGCCAATACCCAAGACACAAAAGGAGGTGCGGGCTTTTATAGGCCTCACTTCATATTGTAGGCAGTGGATCCCTCAGTATGCATTTCTAGCAAAACCACTCATTCAATTGACAACACAGGAGGCAGCCACATCGACTGTTCTCCCTTGGACTCAGGAACATACACAAGCTTTTGAAAGCCTAAAGAAAGCCTTATGCCAAGCACCGGTTTTAGCAACACCATGTTACAATAAACAGTTTACACTCTTTGTTACAGAACGCGAAGGTACTGCCTTGTCAGTACTCACACAGGAACAGGCAGGATCCCACAAACCATGTGCTTATTTTTCTAGTACATTAGATCCCGTAGCTCAGGCTTTGCCTGCATGCCTGAAATCAGTGGCAGCAACAGCTTTAGCAATCAGACAAAGCGATGCCATAGTGTTAGGACATCCATTGACAGTTCAAGTACCACATGCAGTAGAGGTTCTCGTGAATCGAACGCAAACACAACACTTGACTATAGCGCGACTTACAGGGTATGAATTAACATTGTTCCAGCCACATATAGAAATCAGACGTTGTAACACATTGAATCCTGCCACACTTTTACCCGTAATCGGAACAGACCCACTAGCTCATGATTGTATTGAAGTTATTACAATCACGACGAAACCCAGACAAGACTTAACAGATGTCCCATTGTCAGACCCAGACCTGACGTTGTATGTAGATGGTTCATGTATGAGAACAAGTACAGGAGAGTTAGTGGCCGCTTACGCAGTCACAACAGACTCTGAAATCATTGAAACAAATTGCATAAATACCTTGTCCGCTCAAGCAGCAGAGCTCGTCGCTCTGACACAAGCCTGTATTCAAGCCACAAATAAAAGAGTCAACATATACACTGATTCACGTTATGCATTCGGAGTTGTACATGACTTCGGCGTGCTGTGGCGAGAGAGAGGTTATTTAACTTCTCACGGTGCCCACATTCAGCACGGACCCCTCATTCATGCCTTATTAGATGCAATACATCTACCCACTGCAATATCAATTATGAAATGTAAAGCTCATACGAAAGTTACTGATATCATTTCTCAAGGCAATGATCTAGCTGACAGAACAGCTAAACAGACTGCTCAAACCCAAACATCCGACATGACAAAGACAAAAGTCCCGACGCCAACACATTGTATGACGATTAAAGATCCCGCTCTTGACGTAATTGACATACAGACGCATGCTACACCAGACGAAATAAAGAAATGGACTGAATTAGGAGGGATCCAAACGGATCAAGGATGGATGACGAAGGAAAAATCTGTGTGGTTCCTTCCTGATTCAATGGTCCAAGTTATTATTAACACTATACATAGTCCAGCGCATCTAGGAGAAAAAGCTATGCTAGACAGCATTCAACACATTTGGTTCAATAAACATTTACGAGCAGCAGCTAAACAAAAAGTTCGTACCTGTATGATCTGTTGTCAGTTCAACCCAGGAAAAAGCGTTCCCGTAGAACAGGGTGGATTTCAGCCTCCTGATCACCCTTTTGAAGTCCTCCAGATGGATTATATCCAGATGGAACGATGTCGAGGATTCAAATATGTTCTCGTAGTTGTCTGTGCTCTTTCCCGTTGGACAGAGGCATACCCGGTTTCAGATTACACTGCCCCGACTACTGCCAAACAGTTGGTTCGAGAATTCTTCCCACGATACGGTTTACCACGTGTTGTCTACTCAGATAACGGCCAGCCGTTCTCATCCGAACTAATGAAACACGTTTCACTTTTGTTAGGTTATCAGTGGAAGTTTCACTGTGTCCGACACCCCGAGGCAGCAGGTCTCGTAGAAAGACATAATCAGATCCTGAAAATTAGATTGTCCAAAATATGCAGAGAGAAAGGTGTCGACTGGGTAGTAGCATTACCAGTTGCACTCTTTTACATGAGAATGGTAGCACACTCTCGAACAGGGCTATCCCCGTATGAGGTGATCTTTGGCAGACCACCAAATATGTGGGGGACGCCCATACCACGTAAAATAACTGATATTGACTGTAATATGCTGACAGATTATTTGGCTTCCTTGATGTCTGCACTACAATCTTGTCGTTCACAGGTAGCTGCAGCTTTTCCTGACAACACTGAGGTGAAACCCCATGACGTAGTTCCGGGGGACCTGGTCTTGGTGAGGAACTTTGATCGAAAGACTCAGCTGGATCCTAGGTGGAGGTCGCCGCAACTGGTCTTGCTCACCACAAGGACAGCCGTGAAGATCGAAGGCAGGAAAGGCTGGGTACATTCAAGTCATATCAAGAAATTTCATGGACTACCATCGGATGTAAATACCACACCTCGTGTGTCTTCACCCATTGACTCAAAGCTTCCTTTGGTTGAATCAAGTAGTCACGAACAATATAAACTAAAACTCAGATCTAACCAGTCGAGCAATTTGATTGTTTAAGTCCTCTCCAAGGTGAAGCGGTTGAATTTGTCTCTGACATGTATCCCTTAGATCTGAATAGAGAAAACACCCGAAAAATGTTGAAACGACATGCATACTGTAAATCACTGCGTAGTCATTGCACAGTGACGTTATTAATTTTGTTTTTCTTAAGTCTTTTAATAATTACTGCAAGTATATTGTTGCACATATATTATCCTATTTCTAGACATGTTTATAATGTTACTGCTGAACATTCTTTTAGTGAATTACCTCCGCATGAGTTGTCTTATAGATTTGCGCTGCGCAATAATACGTTTATTAGTATGTTACATCATTCCCATCAGGTTAGCAATGCTACAAATTGTTGGATATGTGGCCGACTCCCTCCCTATCAGAATTATAAAGGAATTCTACCTCTCTTTCCATACCCGTTCACACACAACGGCTCCTGTGGAGCATGGTTTAGTTTAATTAATTCCCTAGATTCAAATTCTGCAGTTTATCAAGACAACTGGGTATGGGGAAATTTGAACTTAGTTTTACTTAAAGTCTGCTAGCCTAACAAGGAGGGACTTCCCAAGAGAACAGGAACTGATCTAGAAAATGAAGTATATGGATTAGGTAATTTTACGCTTAATCTTATGATCCTAAATGTCGAATCCGAAGGTACCCCAATTTTGCCCGCCATGTCAGTATTTCCAGTAAAAGGTGAATTATGTGTAAGAAAGAATGGTTCCATACATATGGGCCATAGTAGATGCACCACTGTAATAGAATTCAGTGATCAAGGCAAGTCGACATTTAGAGCTTACCGCCATTCCTATTTCATATGTGGTCAGACGGCATATGTACGCCTACCTCTAGATTGGGATGGTACCTGTTACATTGGATTCCTTTTGCCACCTGTTTTCCTAGCTCCTCCTGATTATCACAGAAATACTAATTTAGTATATAATAGAGTAAGGAGAGATCTCCCAATAGTCGATTACACTGAAACAGCGTGGGAAAAATACACAGATTTCAATAAAGGTCTCTTTCCCTATATAGGTACCGTTACTAATAGTAAGTTGATACGTAGATTAACTAGAACCCTTGAAGCAGTAGTGAACGAAACTATTTCCGCCTTAGGCAATTTAACAGAAGAGCAGTCTGCTATGCGGATTGTTGTGCTTCAAAATCGTCTTGTCCTTGACGTCATCCTGGCCGATAGGGGCGGAGCTTGTAGGGTCATTGGATCAAGTTGTTGCATTTTCATACCAGAAAATTCGCCATCTGTATATAAAGCCATAACTCGCCTTTATAAGATTGTAAGCCAGATACACCAGAATCCAGGCACCTGGACTTGGTCCGGTTGGTTTTGGAGTGTATTATCTACCTTTGGATGGAAGGTCCTATCCTTCCTAGGTATTGGCTTTCTCATACTATTCAGTTGCTGTCTATGCCTACAATGTGGACCAGCGATTTGTGGTCTGTGTGCCACATCGTGTATTCCATCACCAAGATTTCATTCGTCCCAGAAAAAAAAAGAAGAACAAATGATGCTATATGAACAGACCAATGGATTGATGAAGATTGATATCTCTTGACGGGCAAGTAGGGGACAAGGAGGGAATGTGGAAATATGGATTTTTCTGATCAGTTATGTCCCCTATCTTGGACCCCAACGGTTTCATGTATGAATCACAAGTACATGTATGTTCCCTCCAGTTCCAGTTATGAAGACGCAAACACATGTGCGTCCACCGTCAACATGTCCTCTTTCAGATCCGCCATGAATAGGCTGGATATTCCATTCCTAAGTATGAAAGGCCACCGGCTTTATATGGTTCACTTATGCCATTTTACAGTCCAGGCAAGTAGGCCCTGATTCTGTCATCAAGCTTTTCTTGCTTTCTGCCTCTGAAGCTCCAGTCTGAGCCTGCATCTGTGACCATGAACTTTGTCTCATTCCCTGCGCGGCTCACGATGCCTGACATCAGCCTGTTGCCTGCCAAGAAACTGTATTTCACCTTCGAAATTATCTGCTCCGCTCCCTGCCCAATGCATTCCTGTCTAGTAGTTTAAGTAAACATTCTTCCAGCTACCGAGCAAAGGCCCGGCTTCTCTGTCTTTATGCAAGTAATTCATAGCCTTATTATTATGGAAGACTTCTGCCCTCGCATCTAGTGTAGACACTTAGACGCTTGTACACGCACTAACAGTCAGTATAGGCAGTATAGAATAAGATTCTACTTTAAGAGACCTCTCTTTTGGATAACATAGTTCTTTAAACATAGGATGTTAGATATGATTTGGGATTAGGTTGACTTGACCCTCCAGACTTCTGTCGCCACATGTAGAGCTAAATGTCAAGTCCCCTTCACCCCCTAGTTGCACGTCAATCACACGTCATGCTGCTGCGCGCGCATTTCTGCCAAGTATTTCTGCTGACATTGCGAAATTCTTTCCTGGAACCACCCTATTATGACATCACACCTGATGACGTTCTTTAGTCACACCCAGTTACACCTACTTTTGCTACGTATGTATGTCTTATCTACACTATCAATTGTTACGCCTCTTGCATTTGCTTCACTGTAATGCCTATTGTATAAAAGTGATTAATTATCAATAATGTATGTACTTCACTTCCTGAACCTCCGTGGTGATGGAACTTGGAGTCACCGATTCGAATCGTCCATTGGAATAAAGCCCATTCCGAACCTCTAATACCACGGATTCTGCCTCTTATTTATTGAGCTATTTTTATTATGTTTCTGTATCAAATTAAGTCCCGGTAATTAAATTATTTACCACACGGTAAATCCATCTTTGTTCTTTTTCAAACAAAATGTTCGCTGACCTTATTCCTGGTTGGATTTGTTCAATTACTGTCCAGTTTAGATCGTCGGGGGTATGTTTGACACATGCATAATGTTCAGTCAGTTTGGTGATATTTTTTCCCACATCGGATGTTGCTCCTATGTTCAACAATACGCTGTTTTATTTTGCGTGTAGTCATACCAACGTATCTTGTACCGCACGGGCATTGCGGTCAATTAACACTGCAAGCTTATTGGGCCGTTATTCCCACTCCCTGTGAAAAAACGGTTGCGCAAGTGGTATCAGACTAGAGCGAGGCAGCAAAGTTCGCCATCCATTATGGTCTCAACATGACCTACTTGCTGGGCATAGCGATTTCATTGACTGTGGCTACTCGACACCACGCCCGATTGAGGACCTCTGGCTTTTTGGGCTATGTCCAAGCTTCTCTCATGGACAAGCCCTTTGATGGCACCCTTCTCTTTGGAGACAAGGCTGACATGGCGCTGGAGCGCTTAAGGACTCGCAGACTTCGGCCAAGTCCTTGAGCCTCTCAATGTCCACTTGTCCCCAGTCTGCCTTTCACCTCTTTCGTGGCTGGCTACGGAAGGGGCTTTCAGTCACACCAGCCCCATCCCAGTCACAGGACCATTCAGGTTCAGCAACCTCAGGGCGGCCGAGGGTGGGGCTCTTTCCGACCAGGGAGTTCGGGGGACAGATGTTGGGTCAGTCCACCCACCCCACGCAGCCTCAGCCTCCCAACCCTGCTAGTCTTGCCGTTGAAGATCATGGGCGGCAGTTGGTGCCATGATCTGCCATCACCTCCAACGCAGTGTCATATTTGACAGGTGGGTCATCAAGATAGTCCGAAGGGGCTACTCTCTCCCCTTCGAGACTACCCCTCCCTTTATGCCTCCATCTTACGACCGGTTGATGGAGGTTCATCTCCTTTTGCTTCAAGAGGAAGTCATGACTCTCTTGGCTAAGGGGAGGCATAGAGAGGGTTCCGACACTAGAAATAGGCTGTGGTTGCTATTCCTCCTACTTTCTGGTCCTGAAAAAGGACAAGGGCCTTCATCCTATTCTAGATTTATGAGCCCTCAACTGCTTCCTGAAAGAGGAAAAGTTGAAGGGGTTCACATTGGCTCATGTCCTGTCTGCCCTGGACCCAGGAGACTGGATGGTAGTGGGGGACTTGGAGTACACCTATTTCCATATTCCCACCCTGCCTGCTCATCGGTGCTACCTGCGGTTTACAATAGTCCACAAGCATTTTCCGTTCACAGTGCTCCCCTGTGGCCTTACCAGCGTCCCACGGGTGTTCACCAAGGTAATGGCAGTGGTTGCAGCTCATCTGCGCAGATCAGAGGTGCCAGTCTTCCCCAATCTCGACAACTGGCTGGTGAAGGCAGGCTCGCCCCGGGCTGTCTTCTCCCAACTTCAAACTATGGTTTACCTTATGCATTTGCTGGGGTTTATTATCAACATGCTGAAGTCACATCTGACTCCCTCTCAGACGACGCTCCCTTTCATCTGAGCTGTTCTGGAAACAGTGCAGTTTCTGGCCTATCCTTCCGAGCTGCGAGTCCAGGATATTCAGGCTATGTTTCAGCCCCTGGATTTAGATGAAATGACTCTGAGGCTGCTGAGCCTCCTGCATCCTGCTAGAGGCACATGCCAGATTGCATATGTGGGCTCTGCAGTGGGACCTGAAGTTCCAGTGGGTGCAGCATCAGGGGAATCTCTCTGACATGGTCCAGATCTCGGAGGGAACTGCACAGGATTTTCAGTGGAGGGTCATAAATTGCGATTGGTTCACAGGCAGATCCACCCCCCCCCCCCACCCCTTTCCTAACCAGATCTCAAAGTAGTGACAGATTAGTAACTCCTGGGATGGAGAGGCCATCTAGGAGAGGTGGAGTTCAGAGAACTCTGGTCTCAGGCTGAATCCAGACTCCACATCAACCTGCTGAAGCTCCGAGCCACTCATTTGGCATTGAAAGCCGTTTTTCCTTCCATCAAGGAGAAACTAGTGCAAGTGTGCAGACAACACCACCGCTATGTGTTACTGCAACAAACCAGGCGAGCTGGGGTTGTAGACCCTTTGTCAAGAGGCTCTGCATCTCTGTACTTGTATATCCCTGGTGCTCCAACACCTGGTAGGTTCACTGCCTAGCAGATCACGAATGGCGTCTCCATCCTGAGGTGGCACAAGGTCTCTTTCAACAATAGGGAGAGCCTTATTTAGATCTGTTTGCCTCCATCAAGAGTGTGTAATGTCAGCAATTTTGCCCACTGGAGTTTCCAAGGTGGCTCTCGCTCTGAGACTCTTTTTGTCTCGAGTGGAGCTCAGGCCCAGAGTTCTCAAGAAGATTAGGATTGACCATGTCCAAGTCATATTTGTGGCTCTGGACTGGGCACACAAAGTCTGGTTTCCTGAGCTTCTCCAACCGAGTATTGATTTTCCGATCAGGCTGCCCCTTCAGGAGGATTTTTTGTCGCAGCAGCAGGGGAGGGTCCTCCACCTCAACCTGTCAACACTAAACCTTTTTGCCTGAACATTGAGCAGCAGCAGTTGACAGCATTCAACCGTCGTCCCAAAGTCTGTAATATTATTTTGGCAGCCAGGCGTCCATCTACCAAATCGGTGTACGCCTGCCGATTGAACAAGTTTGTACTATATTGTACAGAAAAGTCAATTGACCTTTCTGCTTCCCTAGCTGACATTTTGCTTTTTATTTTAACCCATGCCCAGCAGGGTTCTGCTCTTGGCACTCTCAAAGGGTACCTTTCAGCACTGTTTGCAACTGCCAGACCAGCCCTCTTTAAATTTTCAACTGTAAATGGATTTCCCAAAGGTCTTGTACATATTTTTCTGCCTTCTCCATGCCTCAGTGGGACCTTGTTTTGGTTCTCACCTTTCTAATGTGTGCTCCATTTGAACCTCTGCACCATTGCCCCATCGACTGCTTACTATCAAAACAGCCTTTTTAGTGTCAATCGCATCTGCCAGGAGCGTGAGCGAATCGCAGGCTCTGTCATCCAAGCCTCCTTACCTAACCATTTTTCATAATAAGTTGGTGCTTCGCACTAGGGCCTTTTTCTTACCCAAAGTTGTAACACCTTTCCATGTGGGGTAGTCTGTCACCTTGCCCACTTTCTACGCTTCTAAGCATCCCTCTAAAGTAGAGGAGCAACTCCACTGCCGCAATCCAAAGGCAGTTGCCATTCTACCTCGACCACACTAAAAAATTCCAGGTGAATGACCAACTCTTCGTGGGGTATGTGGGACCTAAGAAAGGTTGTGCAGTGCAGAAGAGAAATCTCTCAAGATGGAACGTCCTCTGAATCAAAATCTACTATGCCTCGGCTAAATAGCCGACTGAAGGCTTAAGAGCTCATTCTACCAGAGCGAAAGCTGCTACCACAGCTTTGCAACGAGGAGTTCCAGTCCTTGATATTTGTCAGGCAGCAGCATGGGCCTCTCTGCACACGTTTAGCAAGCATTACTGCCTGGACAGTCAAGTCTGCAGGGATGGCCTTTTGGCTGCTCCGTACTGCAGGACTTCCTGATCTGAAATTGTCCGCAGTCCTTCTTCCAGGGATAGTATTGCTTGGATATCTATTCAAAGGTAAGAAATCTGCGGCTAGTTGTCTCTATCAGATGGACAAGTTACTTACCTTTGGTTAAGCCTTATCTGGCACAGATGTGATCCAGCTGCAGATTCCTAACTAACTCACCCATCCTCCCTGCACTGCGTAGAGGTTTTTGGGTCAGGGCTGATCGCTTTCTGGGCCCTAGTTGTTCAAAACACGCCAGTCTGAGTGCACTTCATGGCTGCACTACTGACATGGAAAATTGTGAAAAGTAACTGATGTCAGCATGCTAAGATGGTGCCTATATAGGTGACATGGATGTCACTATGGCGCTGATTACATCACACTGAGCCAACCGACGATACCTACTGTTGCGCAAGGGGTATTGCTCAAAGAAAAATCTTCTGGATCCAGTCTGACAAATTCAAAGGTAAGGAATCTGCAGCTAGATCATGTCTCTACCAGATAAAGCGTTACTGAAGGTAAGTAATTTGTCCATATGACCTTTTCCTGTGGGAAGTGAGCATAACCCTGACCCAGAAGTCTCTTATTCCACCAAAAATGAAGATAGTGAAACATTTCTTTGGGTGTTCACTAAAGGTAGCCCACCTTAAGTAACTTGTCCATAGGACCAATTTCTGTGGGGAGTGAGCATAACCCTGACCCAGAAGTCTCTATTAAAAAAAAATATATATAGTGAAGCCTTCAGTTAGCCCACCTTAAAGGTATGATTAGCTTGAGAGTGAAGCACTCTATCTAAATATCTAATTTCCCACCTGCTGGAGGAGGTGAGAACACCTGCCGAACAGGCATTCTTCCTGGCCTCTGAGAGTGCGGGCTCTCCCTTGCAGAGTGTCAGAAACTCGTCTGTGTTGGCAGGATCGAAGACACCAGTTTCCTTAGCTTGTGAATTACCCCCAGGCGTCAGACTGGATCCAGATAATTTTTTTGTCAGCACTACCCTGCGCGTCGGAAGGTGGCGTCGGTCAGCTCCACCCTCACGCACTGACATCAGTTCTTTCTTTTTCTGCGCCAGCCAGCGCAGATCCGGAGAGAGCGGTACCTCCAGTCACTTTTTGACTGACATTTTGGAGCAACTTTTGTCGACACCGTTTTGAGTCCTCGAATCTTGGTGTCCATAGGGATGCCCGGTTTCAAGGCTTGCGGTTCCTGACGAAGGTTGATGTCGATGACTGATCCGCACCGCATGTTCCTGTTTTGCCTGGAACACGACCACGACTCCAAGTTGTGTTCTGACTGGCGTACCATGAATCCAAAGTCTTGGTGGGAGCGGTCCCGAAAGCGCCTCGAGGCCCGGCAGTCAGCTGCGCGCTGTTCGAGGTCCCGGTCATGCGGGAGGTCGAGGGACCTGTCGCGGTGCCCCCACCACCAGTCCTCTTCCAAGTCTTCGCACTCCTCAGGTAAGTTGAAGCACACGAAGAAGTCGAAGAAGCATCGTCGCTCTTCGACTTCTCCCCGTTCGTTGGCTGACCCGAGTAGGGATGCTGGCAGTGCCCCTCCTGCAGCTCCGCGTGCGGAGCGTGCTGGGTCGACTCTGAGTTTCCCTCCCTTTCCAGGACCCGGAGCGACCCCTGCACAGCTTCGGAGTTTCTACGAAGCGATGCATACCATCCTTGAGCAGCCTCACTCTGCCGGTGCACCTTTGGGCCCGGCGGACTCATTTGGGGGCCCTGGGCCTTCGACACCGGCATCTTCGACCCTGGCACCGCAGGGTCCCCTCGGATCCAGGCCTGGATCCAGGCCTGGATCCGGATTGGCACCGGTTGACCTTGTAACACCTCCCCCAGTGCTGATTCTACTGGCACCGTGTCCGCATCCAACGGCGGTTGTATCCCCGCTGGCGTTGACCCCGGCCTCCACCCCGAAGTGGACACGTAGCCGGACCCTGGTGTTCCTTTCAGGCCAGATTAGCAACCAGAGGAGGGTGAGGACGACTGTGAAGGGTCTGGAGACCCTTTGACTGACCAGTTGGAATATGACCCGGATTGGAGAGAGGAGCTGGGGGAAGCCAGTGGTCTGGATACCTCCCCAGACCTTGCATGTTGTCTCCTCCTACCGTGGCTACTGAGGAGGGAGCACCTTACGCAGTGAAATTGCATAGGGCGGCCAAGGCTCTTAACCTCGAGCTACCAACGGTGGCAGTCAGGACTAATCTCCTGACAGAGGTGCTTCAAAGGGCAGCGAGCTCTTCTGAGCCCCTGCTGCTGTTTAAGAGGCCCTCACTGACAACCTTTTGGGCCCCTGGTCCAGGCCTTACGCCTCCGCCCGGCCCCGGGCGACCCCACTTTCCTCTCCCAACACCCCACCCCATAGAGCTTGGTGGTCCAAGCCTCAAAGTCCAAAGGCGCATTCCCTAACGCACCACCTGATAGGGAATCCAAAAAGCTGGACCACTTTGGGCCATGCTCTCCCGAGGGGAGAGATGCAGCCAAGTTTACCATCCGCTGTCAGCCGGACCCCGCTGACTCACTAGGCAGGACGATTTCCACAGCAGTAGCCCTTCAACACTACGTCTGGCTGAGGTAGACTGGCTTATCCGGGGATGTCCATGCTACCCTCATGGACATGTCCTTTGATTGCCATCGCCTGTTCGGCGACAAAGCAGACCATGCCCTAGAGCGTTTCAAGGACTTTCGGGCTACGGCCAAGTCCCTGGGCCTCTCCACCACCTGTCCTGCTCAGTCTGCTTTTTGCCCCTTTCGTGACTACAGAAGGGGTGCCCTGCCATGTTCCACAGGCTGGCGCAAGCTGTTCAGCCCCTGCACGGCCAGGGTCGTGGGACCCACCGTCGTGGGTCTGGGGGTCAGTGAGTTGGCCAGTCCACCACTGTCCTCTCTGCAGCAACCTCCAAACCCTTCTAATCTCACCTTTCAGGGCCACCAATCATCAGTGGGTGGCAGGATTTGCCATCATCTCCCCCACTGGTGCACCACCATGTCAGACAGGTGTGTTTTGCAAATAGTCCGAAGGGGCTACTCCCTCCCCTTCATGACTAACCCCCCAGCCATGCCACCTCAGTACCATCACATGTCGGAGGATCATCTGGCCCTTCTCCAACACGAAGTTAAGGGTCTCCTGGCCAAGGGACCATCGAGCGAGTTCCTGCCCCAGAAGTAGGTCTTGGTTCCTATTACCACTACTTTCTGGTGGCCAGGAAGGACAAAGGGCTGTGTCATATCTTGGATCTCAGGAACATCAAACGCTTCCTCCGGAAGGAGAAGTTCAAAATGTTGACGCTAGCTCAGGTCCTTTCATCCATCGACCCTGGAGACTGGATGGTAGCATTGGACTTGCAGGACGCCTATTATCAGATCCCCGTTCTGCCGGCCCACCTGCGCTATTTGCGGTCCACTGTAGACCATGAGCCCTTTCAGTTTACCATGCTCCCCTTTGGCCTTACCAGCGCCCCCACGGTGTTCACTAAAATGATGGCGGTGGTCTCAGCTCATCTGCGCAGATCAGGGGTTCCAGTCTTCCCTTATCTCGACGACTGGCTGTTGAATGTGGGCTCGCCCCAGGCTGTTGTCTCCCACCTCAAGACTACGGCAAACCTCCTGCATTTTTCTATCAACGTGCTGAAGTTGCACTTGACTCCCTCTCAGAAGCTCCTCTTCATTGGAGCGGTTCTGGACACGACACAGTTTCGAGTCTATCCTCCCGAGCAGCGACTCCGTGATATTCGGGCTATGATTCCGATCTTTCAGCCTCTATCCTGGGTTTCGGTCATCGTGACCCTGCGGCTACTGGGTCTGATGGCCTCCTGCATCCTGCCGGTGGATCATGCCGGATGGCGTATGCGGGCTCTGCAGTGGGATCTGAAGTTCCAGTGAGCACAGCATCAGGGGAACCTGTCCGATTGCTTCCAGATCTCAGAGTGCACTGCACGCAAATTGCAGTGGTGGCTAACAAACCGTGATTGGGTCAACGGCCGATCCCTCTTTCTTCCCCAACCAGGGTTCACAGTGGTGACCGATGCATCACCATGCGATGGGGCGATCACATGGGGGAGGTGGAGATCAGAGGCATCTGGTCTCCAGCTGAGTCCCAGCTTCAAATCAACCATCTAGAGCTTCGGGCGATTCGTCTTGGATTCAAAGCCTTCCTTCCCTCTGTCCGGGGAAGAGTTGTGCAGGTGTTCACGGACAACACCACCGCCATGTGATACTGCAACAAACAGGGAGGGGTGGGGTCATGGACCCTATGTCAATATCTCCATCTCTGGACATGGCTGGCATATCCCTGGTGGTTCAACGCCAGGGTGGACAAACTCAGCCGCAGGTGCATGATGGATCACGAATGGCATCTTCACTCTGAGGTGGTGCAAGGTCTCTTTCACGGGCGGGGAGAGCCTTGGTTAGATCTATTCGCCACCAAAGAGAACGCAAAATGTCAGCAATTCTGCACGTTGGAATTTCCAAGGCGGCACTCGCTAGGCAACGCTTTTTGTTGCAAGTGGAGTTATGGTCTTGGTTGGACTTGGCCTTTTTGGCTAAAGTTCCCTAAACTTTTTGCTTTCCCCTTAGACCGTTTTCCTGACATAGAGTTGCCAATTTAGATGCTTTGGGTACTTTGCCACTGCTGATCAGTGTCAAAGTACAAGGGGTCCCTATGTAAAGTTCAATGGTAACTGGTTGGCCATGATTGGTATGTTTGCCTTACTGGTAAAATCCCTAGTGATGTGCACTGTGTACGCCAGGGCTAGTAATGCAGAGGCGCGCAGAGAAGGAACACGGGCCTTAAGAGTAGGGCCTGCACGCAGAGTGCTAAGTTAGCATGTTGCCCTGACAAGTGTAACCACTTGTCAGGCCTTACTTTCCCTTTTGCGTACACAGTGGGCACCCCTGTGGTAGGTCCCGGGTAACCCCTGGGCAGGGTGCAGTGTAAGTAAAAGGCAGGACATATACTGAGGTGTGTCTTATGTCCTGACAGTGAAAAACACTCCATTTTGTTTTTCACTGCTGAAAGGCCATTCAGCCCATAGGACAGAATGTGGAAGGTTGGGTATTGTGTTTGTTAGCCTAGTTTCTTATAAGTTTAAAGTGGAGAGATGAAGTTTGGTATGTATTAGGGGTGGGTGTAATTGGCATAGTCACGCTAAGCAAAGCTCCGCGAACACGCGGATTTGCTTGTTCCGCCCGTTCGCAATGCTTTTTTCCTGTTCGCGAACGCTGTTTGCGTGTTCGGGGAGAAATATCTCGCAAACACGCATTTTGAAAGCGCGAACAAGCAAAAAATTTCGCAGAATTTTTGGCAACTACGCATTCTCCACGGAAGGCGAAATTACCCAAATTCCGCAAATTACACAAGCGGAACGGAATTTACTGCCCAGGCCTAGTATGTATGAACTCAGTGTCATAACATCTTTCTATGAAGGTGGTTTTGTCCCTGCGTGTTCAGAAGCCAATTTTTTTAGAAAGTGGCTGAGTTTTGTGCTTTAAGCATTTCTGTGTGTCTGCTGAATGTGGGTTGACTGTGGATCTGAGAGGTGCGAGGAGCTGGAGCAGTCTTGACCCAGGGAGGGGTTGAGCTGGCACCAGGCTGCCCTGCATCTGGAGAGTAGGGGGAGGAGAAAAGGCTTGGGCTGGTGCTATAAACCAATTGACCCATCTCCTGCTGAGTGATTAAGGATCCAGACCCCCAGTATCAAAGGAAGAAAGGTGACACTGGGAGGGAGACACCCAGAACTGATTTAGGCAGGGGTCAGGGACCCCTGAGCACAATGAACTTCAAATACATGTAGGGGTATAACTATGAGCCCTGAATCCTCTGAACGTTGGAATGGAACAGAAATGGATTGAGACTGAAAAGGCTTAGACCCATTTTGTTGTCAAGAGGAACCTCTGCTAAGGAAAGAAGAACTGAAGAGACTGCTGGAAAGGGCCAACTCTTGCTTCGTGATCTGAGGCTGGTCTGCAGTTTGCTGTTTTAACCAAGGAAGAGGCTGTTGGGACTGCTGGGTGCCCCTACGTGAAAAAGACTGCTTTGTGCTGTGTCTTGTAACCCCAAGGGCCCGAGGTGAGCTGGCTCCCTGTTTGGAAACACAGGAACATAAAAGTTTCTGGAGAAGTTTAAAGCAACGCGGTGGGCGCGTGTTGTGGCAGCTTGAGACCCTCGGAAGGTGTGCCCAATGATCTTGGACACACAGAAGAAATGTGAGACTCTGATGTGTTGGGTGCGTGTCGTGGTGCACAGGAGGCGTTGGTGAAGAGAGCCTAGTCAACATGTGCACCGAAGGAGAAGTGAGTCTCGGTCGTGCAGGGTGCGTGTCGTTGTGCACCGCAGGCGTTGGCAAAGAGCGCCTGGTCGGCACGTTCATCGAAGGAGGAGTGAGTCTCCGACGCGCAGGGTGCGTGTCGGGGTGCACCGGAGGCGCCGGTGAGGAGCGCTTGTGTGGAAATAAGCCTTTTTAGGGGTTCACCCTTATCTGTCCACAGGTCCTTAGACCAACAAAATAGAGATTGGCACAGAAGCTAGAATTCAAAGAACAAGTTTATTCACTCATGAGTGAGACCATGTCCATACAACACCCTCAAGTGTTCCAGGAGGTAGTGGCTTGATCATGGTGCTTATATACAGAGTTTTCTGCACTGTTAAGCATGTAGTTACAAATAGAAGGTACAGGCCTACACAAGAATAACTACCGACAAACCTGGGCAAATGGGAAATCACTTAGTCAGCGAAGTGGGAGGGGAAACAGGACTGCTTACATCAGTAAGACATGATGGACAGTTACATTTTCAAACAGGTGCATTCTAGCAGCTACAGGCCTTTCTGAACTCGTACATTGCTTGAGCTTAAAATAGGAGTTAATTAAAGCTGATGACTCAAGCATAAAAGAAAGGCAAGCAACAGTGAAGACGGAAGAACCACATGGCTAACAGAATGGATGCCACAACCAAGATGGCTTCAGCTCATGCTAACAGCAATTATTTTCGATTTCCACGGACAGCCCTTTTAGCATTAGCTGAATACATCTCTATGATTTAGAAGGAGCATGGAAGATATCGTGGACGTCAATCATCATTAACTCACTAATTTCTTGGTCTGTTACTAGTCAGGCATTTACAGTCTTGGTATTTTGTTTAGCTGGTATACATGAGGTACAGGTAGAAACACAAAGGGAACAGAGCATCGGGCCACATTGTATACATAAGCAACAGGTAAAAAGGATCACAAAAAATATAGGACTGTTAACATTTTCCAGCCCCAGGTAGTGAACAAAGTCCACAACCATCCAGTCAAAGTCCATGTCCCTGAATCCTGATGGATTTCAGTGGCTATCTTGTGCAGCTTAGAAAAACTGAAGGGGCGTAGTCCGGGATGTAGACACAACAACTGCTCCCAATGATGCGGCATGCTCCACCACGGTCGGCCAGAACCACGTCGAGGACCACCCTGTTTTGGAGCGCCACAATACTTGCAATTTGTAGTTCTTCTGTGATATTTCCAAGTGCCATGGCTGTCCGGTTAGAGCCTCTACAACACGTGTCAAGCGCCTTATCTTTCTTGCTGTTTAAGGCCGCACCAACAAAGAACAGTCCCAAATTAAAGTCAACATACTGCTGCAATGCAGTATAGGTTTGATCCACCTCATCGTGATTTATTGTCCATTTGAATCGGTTTTTAGAAATGTCATTAGACAGTTTATAGTCTTTATGCTAGGATGCAGGTGCTAAGAACACAGGTGGTAGCAAAAAGGACAAGTAACCGCTTCCGGACCACCCAATAGGTAGGTGGTAATACCCTTTATTTCCACAAATGAAATAGGTGTTATGTGATGACAAAAAACTACTATTGTTTATTCCAGTAATGTTCTAATACAGTCACTTTTTCCCACAGGGATGCTACCACTACTGCTTACACAAAGATCTGGTTGAGCTCTAGTAACAGCATTAACAGGAGGTCCATTACCCTTGGCAGTTCGAGTGTTAGGGAAAACATAGTGTGTGGAGGAATTTCCTCGGCGATACTCCTCCATTTCCCATACAGTTCCTTTAGCTTGTGGATCTCCTTCATCGGGGTAACAGGCTCTGTTTAGTTGGGCATTAAGTCTTCCTACACCAAAGTCAGTAATGCTAGCAACATGAGTAGCCCACAGCAGCGCAAACCAGGCCCTGCAAGAGCCATTGTATGAAAACGGCAAAGGAATAAAAGGCGTTCCTCCCTTTTTATGATGAGCTGGCATCATTCCACACACCCAACAGTTGGTAATGTTCGTAAGATTGTGGGTGTGATGCAACATCTGAATGAACGTATTGTTGAGAGCGGCCATTCTGTGCTTTTTCTCATGATAAGGGAGAGTGAAGTAGTGGTGTTCAATGGGGACAGGAGTAGTAGCAGTCAGTAGATTTTGAGCAGGAACTACTCCCTCTACAACCCATGTTATTACAGCGATCAAAACAATAATCAAAGTGAGTCCAATAATGAACATAGTCTTTCGGTCGCAGACTCTTGCAGCAGTTGATTTCTTCTCCGTAGGCATGTTCATCTCGACGTTGAACAGCAAAGCAGATGGGGCCCTAAGGTCCTGGGCAGCTGTTGGTTTCTTCACTGAGGTTGAGACGAGTATCACTAAAAGAGTCGTCCCCCCCCCCCCCTTTGCTACTCAGACTTTCACTAACCCAGGACAGTGGTTCAAACAGTCTCTTTCAGCAAACAAAGTGTCTTTCTTCCGGGGTCGCAGCTGATCTAGAGATGTACCAGGAATCGTGTGGTCCGGGAAGACTTCCTCAGATCCTTCAGGTGACGCAGCTCGGCCTCTCTCGGTGTCCAGGATATTGCTGTGATCTTTCAGCGCCGCAGGTTCCACCAAGGCGGACGGCACCCTCTTGCAGTGGGTAGAATGGACCCAGTTTTTCCAATTGGTCACTCAGACTGCAGTTCTGGTCGCCAGAAGAACTTGCTCAGGTCCCCGCCACCGAGGTTCCAGGCTGCTCGACCTCTGAAACACCTTCACCATCACCTGGTCACTGGGCCGCAGAGCATGACCATCACCTTGCGACCTGTCTCGGACCTGTTGGTGAATAGAAAGCAAGCTGTCAGTCAACTGTGACAAGTAGTCACTCATCAACACCTGGGGAACATCATGTATAGGGCGTGGCTTTGGGCCCCCCCCTAAATATTCATGTGTCTGCCAAAAACAACCTCATAAGTTGTAAGGCCAGATCGAGTATGGGGTATCGATCTAATGGAGAGCAATGCTAAGGGCAGGGCATCAGGCCATTTTTTACTCTAATCTAACAGGCACCAAAGACACAGCACCTGTACCCTAAACTGCAGTCCTTCCCTAACTCCTGTGTTGCCCTGCTGGCGCACTGCTCTTTCGTCGGGCCGCAGATTGTACCTAGTGTGCTCAGGCACCTCCTTATCAGCAAACAAAGGTGCAGACTTGCATTCACTTGGGGACCGGGACTCAGAGGCCTGATGCACAGAAACTGGAGTTTCTGAAGCAACCCTTGTTTCAGAGGGGGTCCCCTCAGGCAAAACCTCCTTGCTCTTGTTATCGGTCTGTGCCTCTCTTAGCTAGGCATAAAAAAAAGGAACAAAGCAAGGTATCAGCCCTCCGTCCTGATTTGTGACCCCGTCTTTCACCCAAGAATTATCCGACACTGGTAGGGGTACACGTTTCTTCCGGCCTTCCACCTTCACCGCTGTTATAGTGACCAGCAACACCTGGGCTGGGTCCCTTCACCTCTGCTCCAAATTAGACTTGCACTTATTCCCCTGGTTGGATCTGATATCCTGGCCCCTCTGGAAATGGTTGTAGGGCAGCAGATATCTGTTAGTGAACAGAACGGAAATCTTTAGACACAACATACAAATAATCAAAAGAGGATATTCAATTTCAGAAACGCCCCTATATTATTCTTCTGAAGAACCTAAAAAAAAGGCATTTCAAAACTATTCTCTTAACAAACTTGTACTTGTAAGTCCTAGAAATCACGATAGAGCTTCTACTTTGTGAACCTTCACGATTGTGCAAAACTGCAGACACCGCTAAAATTATGTTCGAGGCATATGAGCTGCAGATTACACTGCATAGATCGCCATCTGGTGTTGGGCCTGGATGTTTGCACTTGTTTTTGTCTTGGAAAGTCTTTGGAAGTCACGAGGTATGTGACTCCTCCTTTGGATCATAGTGCGCATGGGAATCGGCTCCATCCTCAGATTGTTTTTTTCCACCATCGGGCTCGGATGTGTTCTCGCGTTCCAGTTCGGAACCGTTAACGGTTTTCTCTTTCGACGCGCAATCCTTCCCCTAGACGGTATTGCTTCGATCGCGTTTTCCAGCCACACACGACCCTTCAACTTCGAAGTCTTCGATTCAGGTCATCGACAAAGGCCTTCGGGCCTACCCGGGCGTCATCTCCGGCTCATGGGAAGGACGCCATTTAAAAAGTGTCTTCGATGTGGGTCGAAGTTTTCCCACATCGACCTACATGAGGTGTGCAACCTCTGCCTCTCACCGGAGCACGAGGCCAGAGACTGTCCAGCTTGTGCCTCCTTCCGCTCCAAAAAGACCATCTGGGACCGACGAGCTCGAAGAACAATGGCGCGCTCGTCATCTTCGATCCCCGACGACATCTTTCAAGAGGGCGTCTATGTTCCGGAGCAGGGTCGAAGAAGCCATCATCAGCACCTCTGAAGCAGATGATTCCGCCAGCTCAAAGGGCCGTGAGTACAGACGTCAACCCCGACCCACACCCCCCCCCCCTCCTTGACACTGTCAAAAAAGGCTTCGGTACCACCTCCACCTTCGGGCCCAGGTGCATGCCGAGACACTGCTTCCCATGCCCCGCCTTCGGGCCCCGGTAAAGAAGCCTTTAGGCGACTCTGGCTCGAGTCAGCCTACCCTCGGTACCGAAAATCAAACTCCGGCACCGAAGAAAAAGGCATCCTCGACCTCATCCACGCCAACCGCTGCTCCACATCGAAGCACTCGGCGTCGAAGGCTAGCACCAGTTCCTCGGCACTGACAACACCCTCGGAGCTGACAACACCCTCGGAGCTGACTAAAAAACGCCCACCGAAAGGCCTCGATTCTTCCAAGCCAAAGACCTCGGAACCGAAAAAACAGCAACCGGTTCCAACTGATAGACACTTCAAAACTACACGGTTCCAAGCCTAGAACCGCTACCGAGTCTACGCCCAAAAAACTTACGGCACCGAAGCCCTCCACTCCGAAGGATCTGTCTCCCACAGATGAACTGTTTCATCCAGATCCTACCCAAAATTCTTTAACGAAGGATCCTAAGACTGGTCATTTAATGCTCAGCATCAAGAAAAGACCACTAGAAATGCCTGCGCCACCACCAAAGAAGAGAGACTTTGCTACCTCTCCATTAAGGATTCCTTCTCCTCTTCCTCTTCCTCCTCCTCCCACACCACACCACTCTCCCACACCATCACCTACCCCAATAGATGATGATGACAACACCTCAGATGATGCAGGGGGAGGTGCGGACGATCAACCCCTTGGGGACCCTACCCCTATTGGCTCCCCTGACCCCTGGGATGATTACAGTGTCCCAGATGTCCCTTACACCCCACAGGATGATATTTATTCCTCCAGGCCTTCCCCCCCCCCCAAGAGGACAATATCGGATTCAACCAGCTCCTTCACAGAGCTGCCCAATACCACGGGGTGGCCCTGCAGAGGAGGATTTTCTTATGGACACCTTTGATACCACACAAAGGTCCACCTCATCACTGCCCATGCTTAAAGGGGTCATTAAGCACGCACCAGAGATCTTTAAAGACCCCATCAGGGCTCGGGTCATCAACCCAAGAATAGAAAAGAAATATAAAGCTGCCCCTACTGACCCAGTATACATTAAGGGCCCCGCACCACTAGACTCCCTAGTAGTCCCCAATGCCAGGAAGAGAGCAAATTCCCAAACGTCAGGTGACTCACCACCACCAGACAAGGAATCAAAACTCCTAGACGCTTCTGGCAAACGCACAACGTCACAGGCAGCAAAAATTTGGTGCATTGCTAATACCCAAGCGCTCCTAGCCAGGTATGACAGGGCACATTATGACTAGTTTGAGTCCATAATGCAGCACCTCCCTGACAAATATAAAAACAGGGCCAGAGAACTCATCCAAGAGGGTAAAACCATCACTAGCACCTCCATCGGGTGTGCCCTGGATGTAGCAGATACCGCCTCAAGGGCAATAAACACCAGTGTCCTTTTGCGCAGGCATGCATGGTTACGTATATCAGGTTTTAAACCCGAAGTACAGAATTCTATACTCAATCAGCCTTTTGATGAGCAACACCTATTTGGCCCCAATGTAGACTTATCCCTTGAGAAAATGAAGAAGGATACAGACACCGCCAAATCTATGGGAGCCTTGCAATCGCAAGCTCCCAGACGGTCCTTTCGTCGCTCATCCTTCAGAAGCACCCATCGAGGCTACTCCTCTGATAGCCCCTCCACCTCTTACAAAGCTCCCGCACAATCCACCTTTACTAGAGGTTAGCAAAGGGGTGGTTACAGGGGGAATAACAGCAAAGGCAGAGGCAAAAACAACAACTCCCGCTCTGCCTCCACACCTACCCCATGACTTCCCTCCACTTCCCCCCGACCATTCCAGTCGGGGGAAGACTCCACCAATTTCTCCCTGCCTGGATAAACATCACTTCAGACAGGTGGGTCCACCAAATCATTCAATCAGGCTACTGTCTCGAACTAACATCTACCCCCCCAACCATACCACCCAAACACCGTCCAGTGTCACTAGAACATTTCTTACTGTTAAAGCAGGAGGTAATCTACCTTCTAAAAAAATGTGCAATATATCCAGTTCCACTGCACCAACAAAACAAAGCAGTTAACTCCCTCTATTTTCTCATACCAAAGAAGGACAGATATCTAAGGCCTATTTTAGACCTCAGACCCCTAAACCTATACATACACTCAGACCACTTCCACATGGTCACACTTCAGCAGGTCCTCCCTCTGCTTTCCCAGGGCGTCTTCCTTGCTACTCTAGACCTCTAGGACGCCTATTTCCACATTCCCATTCATAGCGCTCACAGAAAATATCTCAGATTCGTAGTGGACGGTCAGCACTATCAATTCAAAGTACTCCCATTTGGAGTCACCACAGCACCACGAGTGTTTACCAAGTGCCTAGCAGTGGTGGCAGCACACCTAAGAAGACAACACATACATGTCTTCCCATATCTAGACGACTGGCTTATAAAAGCCAACTCATTCAAACAGTGTGTACAACACACTAACGCCACTATCCAACAACTTCACGACCTGGAGTTCACAATAAATCACGCCAAGTCCCAGCTGCAACCGTCCCACACGCAACAATACCTCGGTGCCACAATAGACACCTCAAGAGCGCTCGCCTACCCCAGTCCGCCCGGATAGCGAGCATCCAAGCTCTTCTCACCAGATTCCAACCGCAACACTCTCTTCCAGCTCGAGTGTTCGTGCAACTCATAGGGATGTTGGCCTCTTGCATATTCATAGTGCCTCATGCAAGACTCCAGATGCGTCCTCTCCAAGAGTGCTTAGTACGCCAATGGAACCAGGCTCAAGGTCAGCTAACAGATCTGGTGTTGGTAGACGGTCGTACCCATCGCTCTCTGCAGTGGTGGAACACCAAGAACCTTTCCAAAGGGCGACCGTTCCTCGAGCTAGTTCCTCAAATAGTCATGACAGCGGACGCATCGCTCTCCGGCTAGGGAGCTCACCTACTACATCACACCATGCAGGGCAGGTGGACACCTCAACAAAAGTTACTCCACATCAACCACCTGGAATTACTATCCATATTCCTAGCCTTAAAAGCATTTCAAAAACACATATCAGGCAAGACTGTCTTAGTCCGCTCTGACAACATGACAGCCATGTATTATATCCAAAAACAAGGCGGGACACTCTCTGCAGCTCTCTCAACTCGCACAGAGCTAATGGAGGTGGGCTATACCTCAGAACATTTTTCTCCTAGCCCAACATGTCCCAGGAGTCCAAAACACAATAGCCGATCTCTTGAGCCGTCAATCACAACAAATCCATGTGTGAGAACTTCATCCACAAGTTCTTCAACCGTTTTTTCAGATGTGGGGGCAACCACAGATAGACCTCTTCGCCACCCAAGAAAACACCAAATGCCCAAACTTTGCCGCTAGGTATCCTCACCCATTGTCCAAAGGCAATGAGATATGGATGAACTGGTCAGGCAGATTTGCGGACGCTTTTCCACCTCTCCCACTCATTCCGCTAGTGGTGCACAAACTACAGCAACGCTCATCCTAGTTGCTCCAACTTGGGCCAGACAGCCATGGTACACCACACTGCTGGAACTCTCAGTAGTTCCGCACCAAAAACGACACTTCTCTCCACGCCCCTTAACCCAGAACCATGGAGGGATCCAACACCCAGACCTAGCTCAGCTCAACCTAGCGATCTGGCTCCTGAAGTCCTAGAATTTGGTTACCTTTAACCTTCCTCCTGACTGTATGAACGTCAAAGAAGCTAGACGGCCTACCACTAGAGCATGCTATGCAGCCAAGTGGAAAAGATTCGTAGTATACTGCCATAACAACAACACTAATCCCCTAGATGTGTCTATCCAACACATCATAAGCTACTTACTACACCTCCAAAAATGCAACCTAGCCTATACCTCTATCAGACTGCATCTTGCTGCCATAGCAGCATATCTAAAAAATAGACAGCATCTCTCACTTTTCAGAGTACCTGCCATAAAGGCCTTTATGGAGGGACTTAAGAGAATAATTCCTCCCAGAGTATCACCTTCGCCTATGTGGAATTTAAACATCGTTCTCACAAGACTAATGGGGCCTCCATTTGAACCTCTACATAAATGTGAGCTACAATTCTTAACATGGAAAACTGCTTTCCTCGTAGCCATTACTTCTCTACAAAGAGTTAGTGAGCTACAAGCACTAACCATTCAAGAACCCTTTCTGCAGATGAATCTTAATACATTTGTTCTCCGACCTAATCCTAAATTCCTCCCTAAAGTCGTTTCTCCCTTCCACCTGAATCAATCTGTAGAGCTGCCTGTATTCTTCTCGCAGCCACAGTCGCAGAAAGAGCTCTTCACACCTTAGATGTCAAAAGAGCACTACTATACTACATAGAGAGTACAAAACCTTTTCGGAAGACCAAACAACTATTTGTGTCTCTCACCACCACACAAAGGCAACCCCATGTCAAAATCCGGGATAGCTAGGTGGATTGTCAAATGCATACAGATTTGTTACCACAAAGCAAAACGTACATTATCTGTTCCTCCTAAAGCCCACTCTACACGATATCTGCAGAGCAGCTACATGGTCTACACCGCACACATTCACAAAACACTATTGTGTCAATGTGCAAACTACACAGGCTAGTGTGGGCCAGGCTGTACTCAAAACACTATTTCAAACTACTGCAACAGATACTGGTGGTCGCCGCTAGGAGGGGATACTGCTTTACAATCTATGCAGAGTGTGTAATCTGCAGCTCATATGCCTCGAACGGAATATGCCACTTTTTTTTTTTTTTTTTTTATATCTGTTTTTTATTGATTTTACACAACCAATCAAATAAACAACGAAACATGATACAATATCATAAGCATACGTGGCATAATGTCATACAGTCTCAGACAGCATAGTAGAATACACAGTTACGGTGTCGAAGCATCATGTGAGCAATTTTAACCTTAGTAAGTAAATCTCCTGTTGCTAACCAATGCGAGTGCTGCCAGCTTTCGGTCCCTCATCCCGTGCCCAACTACAGCCTACCCTGAGTACTCGAAGCTATCAACGCACATTACAATGCCGATAACCCAAACAAAATATAAAGAAAAAACTGTAGAACGGAATATGCCACTTACCAGTATGCATCTGTTCTTGGCATGTAGAGCTGCAGATCTACACACACCCACCCGCCTCCCCGGCTACCTTTATCTGTTCCAGTATTATCTTAATTAGATACACCACACATGGGCATCTTCCTGTTTCTTACTAAGCTCCATCATTTCCCTGCTGGCGAAAAACAATCTGAGGATGGAGCCGATGCCCATGTGCACTATGATCCAAAGGAGGAGTCACATACCTCGTGACTTCCAAAGACTTTCCAAGACAAAAAGAAGTGCAAACATCCGGGCCCAACACCAGATGGCGATCTATGCACAGTGTGTAGATCTGCAGCTCTACATGCCAAGAACAGATGCATACTGGTAAGTAGCATATTCCTTTCCTTGCATAAGACCAACCATGTTTTGCGCTTATGACCATGCTCTCACATATGTGTAGCGGGAAACTCTAAAACTGTGAATGTAACTGAGATCCATATTACATGAATAACTGATAAATTAAACATAACCTAATAGGTACATGCATTTTTCAGCAGAACTTTGTGGCAGACAAGAAAACGAGCAAAGAACATTTTGTTCTTAAAAATGTCTACTAAGGGCATATGGGCATCTTTCCTAGCATTGTGAACCATGCATCATACTTTTCACGATCCGGGCCATGTAGTATCCTATTCAGGGGAGAAACCTATTCACCAGCTCTAGCAAGGGCTGTCAGCTTGATTACATAGACTAACTGATGAGGGACTCGTGACGACATATGTAGTGCTGCAATAACATCAACAATAATAGTGTTGCCACTTGGGAATTTGGAACAAAAACCAGCAACATATAGTTCCCCTTAAAGGTCAAATAAGGGAACATCAGTCTATTCTACCCATCCTTTCATCCTTATCCAATTCCAATTTCATCAGTTTACAGAAAGAAGGGGTAGTAACATGGCATAATTATTAATTTTGTTAATTCTAACAATTTGTTCAAACAGTATTACTTAATTGCCAAATAGACGTGCACTGGTGAGGTGCTTTGTCTCTATTTATTCAAAAACATATTCACAGCATCCTGTGAAATGAATGACTACAGCGAGCCCAACCGATTGTCTCATGGCCATTCCTAGACAGCTCAGACAGGCGAGAGAGAGAGGGGGGGGAAGTACACAACAACAAGCTGCCCAGTGTACTTTCCACGCAGAATAGCTCACAATAATACACATTTCTGATGGATACATCTGCCAGTGGATTCCTCACCTTGTGAATATCCCCTGCGCCAGCAACATTCGGAAACTTTTGTAGCAGTCCACGCCGATGAGGTCAAAGATGATGTCATAGAGGCACGGCTCCACTCGCGACTCCGCTGACGTCATTGGATCCATAAGAAAACCTAGTCGGCGTGATGACGTCAGTTCCCTTTTTCCGCGCCGTAGACGCCAACGGTTTTCGGGGACTCTCTGTAGCTTTGGCTGGTTACTTTGTTTTCCTGCTGGTTTCTCTCTTTCTTCTTGTTTGCAGTTGGAAAATGTTGACTAAGAAGTCCGGGTTCAAGCCTTGCAGGGAGTGCGGTAAGCACATGTTGATTACGGATCCGCACAAGGACTGTGTCTGGTGCCTTTCTTCGGATCATGATGTCGAGGGATGTTCTTGCTGCCACAAGATGAGTACAAAGGCTCTGAAGGAAAGAGGCCAAGTTATTCATTGCCAGAATCATAAAGGAGAAGAGAGGTTGAAGAAGATCAAGATCGAGGTCGGCGTCGAAGTCTACGTCGGGGCATGCTTCGAAGTCCAAGAAGCACAAGAAAAAGAAGAGGCATGTTTCTCGACATCGTTCGGACAGGGATGCAGCGCTGAGATCGAACTCACCTTCTCGACGTCGTAAGGACTTTGTGTCTCCTTCTCCTGTCTCTGTTCCTGCTTCTCCTGTTGGCCTGACCTCGCCTGCGGCTTCACCGGAGCATGCTCCGGCTCCATCTCCGATGCCGGCTCCTTCTCCGGCTCCAGTTGAGGAAGTTCCGGCTCTGGATGAGTCTTCAACTCCGCTGGCTCCACCGTAGGCGCCGATCGGCCCGAGTCTGGTTATGCCTCAGCCTGAGCCATATCCTCCCTTTCCAGGCTGGGTCAAGATCCAACGCATTATTTAAATGCGATGTATGGGGTCTTTACTAGAGCTTTGGGTCCAATGGCTTTTAACTTGGGAGTTCCTCAAGCTCCTTTTACGCCATTTTTCCCGACGACGCCGTCTTGGCATTTCCCGGCACCGAGGACATCGACGCCGCTTCCATCTTCACCGGCTCCGGCTCAACCTTGTTCGACTCCGGCTGCTCCCCTGGATCCGGTTTCGAGGTCGACTCCGGCGCCGTCGGAGTCGGTTACGGCTCCGCCGACTCCTGTTGTGAGAATCAGATCCAGGAGAGACGCTCAAAGGGTACTAGAAGAACAGAGGTACCAGGTGGAGGAGATGGAAGGAGGTGAGCTTATGGAATCTGATGATCTGTTTGAGGAGTTGAAAGAGTCTAGTGTCCTGGACTTGTCACCTGAGTTGGTGATTACTCCTCCGGCTGATACTCCTTCAAAAGATGTGGCTCCCTACCACTCAGTTATTAAAAAAGCGGCTGAGCTTTTGGATCTGCAGTTACCATCTGCTGAGTTTAAGCCGAACATCCTCACAGAGGTTTTACATTTTCCCTCCTCTGTATCGGAACCCTTGCTTCCATTTAATGACGCCATTATTGAACCGGTCATGGAAGTATGGCGTAAGCCCTTCTCTGCTCCTGCGGTCTTTAAACTGTTGCAAGAAGATATAGGGCGGCTCCAGGGGACCCAGACTTTCTGACTTCCCATCCTTCTCCGGAGAGTCTGATGGATCAGGCTGCTTGTTCTAAAAGATCTTCAGGTGCTTTTCCCCAAGTCCCTAGTGACAGGGATGCTAAAAAAACTAGACCAATCAGCCAAGAAAGTCTTCTCTTCTGCCAGTTTGGCTTTAAAATCAACAAATGCCACCTGTCTTTTGGGCAGATATATCCATGCTCTAATGGATTCAGCGAAACAACTGGCCCCTAAATTGTCAGAGGAGGATAGACAGAACTTTAATGAGGTGCTATCGGACACTCAGGCGGCTGCTCATCAAGTAATCCAGAGCGGCCTGAATACTGCGGACTCTGTCGCAAGAATCATGAGCTCTTCTGTTGCCACAAGGAGGAGTGCGTGGCTGAAGTCTTCTGAGTTTTCCCCTGATGTGCATGCAACTCTTCTGGACTTGCCTTTTGACAGCTCTGGGCTTTTTGGTAAAAAGGCTGATGCTGCACTGGAAAGATTTAAAGAAAGTAAAGCCACGGCCAAATCTCTGGGTCTGCAGACTCAACCTAGGGGTTCGTTTAGGCGGTGCGGGGGCTTTGGAAGATCGTCCTTTCGTACTTACAGGCAGCCCCAGCAGCAGCAACAGAACACCCTGTATAAGAGCTACAGGGGCAGAATCAGAGCTTGTGCTAGAGGTCGGCAGCTCTCCTCCTCCTCTTCCTTCGTCCCTCCCACCACTGCAAAGCAGCCCTAGATCCACCATTCTGGATCATGCTGGTCCTGTGGCTGGCCGGCTTACCTATTTTCTACAAGATTGGGAATCAGTTACTACAGACCTTTGGGCTCTAGATCTTGTAGAAAATGGGTACACCCTTCCCTTGCGGGAATTTCCTCCAAATTACCCTCCTTGCCAAGGTGCTTGCTCGGAGGACCATCTTCTTCTCCTCCAGGAGGAGGTCCTAACGTTGCTAAAACTAAAGGTGCGATAGAGGTGGTTCCAGAGCAGGAAAGGGGTCAGGGATGCTACTCCCGGTATTTCCTGATTCCAAAGAAGCATGGCAGGCTGCGTCCAATCCTGGACCTCAGGATCTTGAATCTTTTTCTGAAGCAAGAGAAGTTCAAGATGCTCACCCTTGCGCAGGTTCTTCAAGCGCTGCAACAGGAGGACTGGATGGTGTCCATCGACTTGCAGGATGCGTATTTCCACATCCCCATCCTGAAGTCACACAGGAAGTATCTCCGTTTTACGGTAGGGTCACAACATTATCAGTTTGCGGTCCTTCCGTTTGGTCTTACTACTGCACCTCGAGTCTTCACCAAGGTGATGGCAGTGGTGGCAGCCCATCTCAGAAGGTCGGAGATTCCAGTTTTCTCCTATCTGGACGACTGGCTGATCAAAGCGGAGTCGCCAGAGAAGGTTCTTCATCATCTGCAAGTTACAACCCAGCTGTTGTACAAATTGGGTTTCTCGATAAACGTGCCCAAGTCTCACCTGGTGCCCTCTCAGCACAACCTGTTCATAGGGGAAGTACTGGACACTACTGTGTGTCGAGCATTCCCACCTCCACAAAGGATTCTCGACATACAGGAAATGATTCCCTTGTTTTTCAATGGAGCGGTCGTTCCTGTCCCGAAGGTCCTTCGTCTGCTTGGTCTGTTTGCTTCCTGCATTCTGTTGGTCAACCATGCACGCTGGCACATGAGGGCCCTCCTGTGGTGCCTCCGCAGGCAGTGGTATCAGCACAAGGGAGATCTCTGGGAGTCTGTGAGGATCTCCAGAGAAGCTGCGGCGGATCTGTCTTGGTGGAGCGTGGAGGGCAATCTATCTCAGGGAAAGCCCTTCCATCTACCTCCATCGGTGGCCACAGTGATAACGGATGCGTCCACTTTAGGGTGGGGTGCGCATCTGGGGGATCTGGAGATCAAGGGTCTTTGGTCTCCAGAGGAGAGGTTGCTTCACATCAACCTTCTGGAATTGCGGGCGATACGTTTGGCGCTCAAGGCCTTCCTCCCTTCGCGGTCAGTCGGTTCAAGTCCTGACGGACAACACTACCGCGATGTGGTATGTCAACAAGCAGGGAGGAGTGGGGTCGCATTGTCGCTGCAGAGAGGCTCTGCGTCTCTGGTCCTGGGCTCAGGATCATCAGATTTGTCTGATGGCAAATCATCTGGCCGAGGTTCTGAACGTGCGTGCAGACAGTCTCAGCCGGCAGTTCTCCCGCCGACCACGAGTGGAGGCTCCATCCGGAGGTGGTTCGTCACGTATTTTGGACATGGGGAAGCTCCTCGTGTGGACCTGTTTGCCACTCACGAGAACGCTCACTGCCCGTCATTCTGCAGTCTCCAGTATCTGATGCAGGGAACTTTGGGGGACGCGTTTCAGTTGAGTTGGAGCTCACAACTCCTTTACGCATTTCCTCCCATACCCTTGATTCCTCAGGTTCTGAGGAAGATTCTCCAAGACCAGGCCCAAGTCATATTGATCACCCAGGATTGGCCAAGAAGGATGAGGTATACAGATATTATCCACCTCTCCTCGTGCCCTTCGCTCCGTCTCCCTCTCAGGGCAGACCTCCTCTCGCAGTCGGAGGGGCAGGTTCTACACCCCCACCTCCAGAGCTTACACCTTCATGCCTGGAGATTGAGCGGGGCAACTTGAATTCTTTTTCTCTCCCGCCGGATGTGGTAGATGTAAAATTGTCTGCCAGACGTCATTCCACCAAATCTATCTATTCCTATAGGTGGTCTAAATTTGTTCTTTGGTGTGGAGAGAAATCTATTGACCCTTTGAGGGCTCGTTTTTCTACCATTCTTCAGTTTGCTCTTTCTCTTGCTCAGCAAGGCTTTGCTGTAGCCACTGTGAAGGGGTATCTATCAACTTTGTCGGCTTTTCTTTTCTTGCCGGATCAACAGTCATTGTTTAAATCACCTGTTGTTTTAAGATTCCTTAAAAGGCCTTACAAACAAGTTTTCGCCTACTCCTTTTATTGTGCTTCAATGGGACTTAATTCTTGTCTTAACTTACTTGATGGGTTCTCCCTTCGAGCCCTTGAACAAGTGTCCCTTAAGGCTGTTGTCTTTCAAAACTGCCTTTCTCATTGCTATTACCTCAGCAAGGAGGGTAAGTGAGCTTCAAGCTCTGAGTTCAAAACCCCCGTTCTTGACCATTCATGCTGAAAGAATGGTACTGAGGACCAGGGCTGCTTTTCTGCCTAAGGTGGTTACTCCTTTCCATCTGGGGCAATCCATTACCCTTCCTACCTTCTATCCTCCTCCCTCACCCTTCCAAGGAGGAGGAGCGGCTTCACTGCTTGGATCCTAAGAGGGCGGTGAGCTTCTACCTCGATAGGACTAAAGACTTTCGAGTGGACGGCCGGCTCTTCGTGGGCTTTGTTGGCTGCAGGAAATGCAGAGCGGTGCACAAGCGCACCCTTTCCTGATGGATTATCTTGTGCATCAAGATATGTTACTCTTTGGCCGGTAAGAAACCTCCAGAGGGTATAAGGGCTCATTCTACTAGGGCTAAGTCTTCTACTTCTGCCTTGTCTTGAGGTGTTCCTGTGGAGGACATTTGTAGGGCGGCAACTTGGGCCTCCCTCCACACTTTCGCGAAGCATTACTGCTTGGATTTCGAGTTGAGGAGGGACGGACACTTTGCTCGTTCCGTCCTTCAGGACTTTTTGGTATAGAAGGGTGGACACCCTCCTCCGGGAGTGGTACTGCTGTGGGAATCTTTTCACAAGGTGAGGAATCCGCTAGCAGATGTATCCATCAGAAGAACAAGTTACTTACCATCGGTAACGCTTTTTCTGGTGGATACAGTATCTGCCTGTGGATTCCTCACTGACCCACCCGCCTCCCCGTTGTCCACCCTTGTATACCTACAATTCTGATGATGGTGTTTCAAAATGTATTTGTTAATGTCAAACGCAATGTGCTATTTCTTTTGCCTTCCTTTATTATCTCCACACTGTGTGTTGTGTTGTATATTATGTACTGTGTATACTGTATATATATTGCTGTCAGTCAGTCCGTGTGCCTCGAAGGCACGGGAAAAAAGGGCGGAACTGACGTCATCATGCCGACTAGGTCTTATGGATCCAATGACGTCAGCGGAGTCACGAGCGGAGCCGCGCCTCTGTGACGTCGTCTTCGACCTCATCAGCGTGCACTGCTACAAAAGTTTCCGAATGTTGCTGGCGCAGGGGATATTCACAAGGTGAGGAATCCACAGGCAGATACTGTATCCACCAGAAAAAGCGTTACCGAAGGTAAGTAACTTGTTCAATAGGCACATGACAACAACATCGCACTTAGAGAGATAGGGTCTAAGGCAGGGGTCTCCAACCTTTTCTGCAGTGAGAGCTACTTCTGATCCGTGAAAATGATTGTGAGCTACTAAAGGCCAAGCAACTTGTGAATCGTTCCCAAAGTCTCTTCACGCGCAGCTTCATTGACGAGGGATAAACCGATACCCATTTAGTGTCTGTAATGCACAATATGAAACCAGAGAGCCCGGTATAAGTCCTGGCTTTCCTCCTCAACAAACTGCATACTCCTGACCTCTGCCATAACCAGCTAAGAAGACTACAACCATAAGAAATCATATGGACGTGCAGTGCTGTTCAAAGCTGCAATCATACTAAAAACCATAACCTGCACATCTGTCTCTCACATCTTTTCATCCACCAAACTAGTACGTTCCATAACTCGGTATTCGAACATCGGTGGTCATCATGCACAACATGGAACACTTCCCACATAAGCTCACAAAATAAAGACAACACCTTTCCCTCCACAAACCCTACACATGGATTGGCTTGCAGGGTAGTAAGCAGTATAAAGTAACAAATGCTGCAATACAAATATTTTATTACATCATACCTACTTTTTCTACTTTATCACATGACTAGACCTTGAAATGCATGAGTTCATGGTTTGCACTGTACAAATTCTCTCCTAACAGACCATAAATGTATTCCATGTAATAATAACCTATTCCACATGTATGAGTCACATGATTTGCCACTAAGTTCATTATCATAGAATTGTCATCAAGGATGGTGGGAGTCCATGATTATTTCATGATTAAAAGCTATTACTTCTAAAAATGCCTCTTAATCTTCAAATCATGGTCAGTGGATCACAGGACACTCACCAGAGTCCTGAACATACAGCTGTATGAAATGCTTCCTATTCGAAACGAGGTGCATTTGTCTTGAACTCTCATAGCTCCACTTTCCGCCCATCAAATAATAAATGGACAGAAACAGTGTACATTGCTGCAAATAAATATATTATATTGCTTAAGGATGTCTGGTCCTGGGCGCAGAATCAAATTTTACTTTAAATCATATTTAAATTTCATTTGGTTAAATGTTTTCAACCAACTCACCAGCTTGATTATAAAAGTTGGTTCTTGAGCAATAAAATGGTCACTAAAATATAACTTTGAACTTGGGATGCAGGAAATCCGCAATCCACTCCACATCATCTGATAATAAACTGCTCCATAACCATTCCGGAACAGAGTGTAATAATGTGCCAAAGACCAATTTGTGATACTTATAAGTTAATAGAAAAAAAGAACATAGGGACTGGGTGGAGCAATAGTGCAGGACAGGGATATAAAGAGTTTGAATCATAAAAAAAAAGTCTACGTTTATTTATTCTCTTCTCTAAACGTTTGGAATACCTGTGTGAAATGAATTGGTATCTAGGGTTTCCAGTAACCAATAGGCAAGTGTTTGCCTCTGTAAATGAAAGCTACCTTAGCAGAAAGGCCAAAGACTGAATGGGCATGGCACCAAAATACTTTTATAACTACTTTAGAAGGTTTGATACAAGATTCAAAGAAATACACACTGCTTCAGGTGACCTTAAGTGCCAGATTCACATAAAATGTATATTCCAATCCAGGCATATGTTAAGACAGAAGCAATTTACACCTGGGAGCCTACGTAAACCATGCATGGGTGAGTGATGCAAAAACTAGATTTAAATGTACTTTATGTGAATTTGATAAGCTGGAGGCGAGGTGGAAGAATCGGTTTTGTGTTTTACAAACAGGATTTTTATAGTAGTAGGAGGCCCTCAAAATAACAGCGCAGGACACACAACAGAACAGAACGGCGGGGTCTGAGGGGCCCGGTCAGGACTGGATTACAGGAACCAGGATATGCTGGGGAAGGTTGGGTAGGAACATGCACACGAGAGATGATGACAGCAATTTGTAATGTGCATAGTTACTCGAAAAATGTACCAGCGCGACCCAGCATAGATCGGAAAGTGATCTGAATGCTACACAGCACACTGTACATATTTCATCTGTATCAATGGGCACCATGCACACGGTACACAGTGTGGGTAGAAATGTTTCTGAATGACCCAACAAATCATCAGTTTCCATGCTCGGATTCTGAAAATGAATTATTTCTAGCACGCCATGCCAGCGGCAAGAACCTAAAGTTGCGGAGGGAATCTTTGAGCACTAGAACCCCGCAGCCATGTGTTAATGCTGTAAAATTGACAAGCCCTGGTTCCCCTCATCTGCTTCTGCCGCTTTTCTATGCCTTGTTCACAGCAGCAGGTGGTGATGTGGTCTCTCACTGGTGGTGACATCTCCTGCCCCAGCCCCTCTCTCCCTGTGCTCACTGACAGGTTCGCTCTCCCATGTGGCCGAGGAAGGAGGTGGGAGGGAGGAGTGAGCCCAGCCAGACCCAGAGGCTGCTGCATCCCAGCAGAGAGGCGCTGCCTGCCCAATGAAAGCCAGGGGAGGCAGAACTGCCAACGACTGGGGCTCTCTTCTCCCCTCAGCTCACAGACCCCACAAATTGCATCCCAAGGTAGGAATGCCGTGAAGACAGCCGCGGACACGCTGTTTGCTCCTCAGCTGCTGTTCAGGAATCGCAGCAAGCTGGCCTTTCCCTCGTGCTCGGATTGGTTACATAAGGAAAGTTTTCTTTATCTGGTAGCAAAGAGCCACGAAGCAGCAGATCTGAGCTTTCGGCTTGGGAAATTAATAAACAATAACAAAGGGTATAATAAATAAAATATAGCGAGGGGATCCCACGCCCGGCAAAATGAAAGATGCTGACAAGACACTTTCAGATAAGCCCCGTCTCGTGTCAGGACTCAGGAGTAGGACAGACTGCGAAAAGGCAGCCCGCGATCTCGAGCCCGAGAGGAATCTGGATTTTCCGTTTCTCCTTGTGGAAAGTCGCATGGGGAGATAGTATGCTCAGTCTTATCACCCTAAGAATAAGGCGGCAAAGCAGAGCTAAAAATGAACAATTTACCTCAACAAGAGCTACATAATTTCAACAGCCAAAGCCATTGGAAGGAATTCTGTCCACATTTACTTGTTCGAAGTACTGCTCATATTTTATTTATTTTAGATGCCTTGAATAACGCTATGCATAGGCATCTATTGAAAAAAAAATAAAGCGCCTCTTGCCCACATACCTGCTGTCTGTCTGGTTCTGCTTAAGGTGGCTGACACTGCATCTCCTGTATTTCAGCATGGAGATCCAATTATGCCTTCAAGGCTGCCACTCGGGCCGCAAAAGTGCACAGGATCATAGAAGGGAGACATGCAGCAAAAGGCGCGCATGATGGTTCTCCGAGGGCAGCAAACACTGCCCATGCGCTGGCTGACGTCACCACTTCACCCCGCCCCAGATTGGCTCAAATAGCAGGTGCTTCCTACGGCGGGAGAGAAGCGTCTACAAAAGACCTAAAAAACAAACAAAACGACAATGATAGGCTACTAAAGTGGAAGTCAGATCGCGAGCTACTGAGAGGGCACCTGCGAGCTACCGGTAGCTCGCGATCGACCGGTTGGCGACCCCTGGTCTAAGGGATATTTTAACGACCTGCCCTAGTTCTGATCCCCAAAATTACTGTATAAACCACAACAAGAACTGGGGATCTAATGCTAATAGTAAGGAGCACGTGAAAAGACAGGAGTGTGTATAAAAAGGCAAAACAAGGCATTCTAAAGCAGAGGCTGGATTCCCATCAATTATTTTCGTGATCAGTATTATCATTTGGTCATCCACCCAATAGAAGAGTATGTCTCTTGATCATAGAGACCACCTTCGTGGGGAGCTCTCTTGCTCAGGTAAATAGGTGGAACCAGGCCCATAGATAAAGAAATACAATTGTATCTACTGTCAGTGATCACAAAAAGAGTGAAATCTTAAGAGTTGTTCGGAGAAAAACACTCTTATTAAACAAACTCCTCACACTCTTACTAAAAACAGTGCAACATAGCAGTGTTAACAAATAACTGCTAGCTAAAGTTCAACATGTTTCAGCCATCCGGGTACAGTACCCAAGGCTTTCTTCAGGACCTAAGTTTGTCAAAATTTCGCTACTGCAACATTATACTAACACCAAACAAAATAAAGTGTGAGAATAAACTAATAAAACAGTTGGTTACTACAAGGTTGGAATCAATACAACCTTCCTTAGTTCAGATCCTCCGCTTCAAGGGGTGCAAATGTCACCTGAAAGGATAGAACGATAATCACCAAAAACTCCTGGATTACATGCACTTCAAAATAGGACCAAATGGTCTCTATATTCTATAAATTAGTAGACAATCTGAGCTTTCCAGTATCTTAAACCAGCAATGTCAGAGAACATATATGTATATGCTGCTTACCCGTCTTGATCGGGGACTAGACCTCACCTTGCCTGGAACCTCTCTCAGGAATATGAGGCTCCGCTCTGAAAAACATATGACGAAGAATGGTCCTTATTATAGTTAGTACCTCCTTCACCCCAAACTTACTCCTTGTATTCTTAATAAATTGATAATAAATTGGATTGTGTTGACACTCAGTGTCCACAAGGTACACTCTAATATTATGCAAAACTAGTCTCACCCTAAATCACTTTAAAACCATATTGTTATGTTAAAAAATTATTTGTAACGTGCACTATCACCATCGGTTTCTTGGCGCTCAATGACAAATGACGATGAACCAGGATGAGAGAGTTAGTCATATGCGGAGTGAAAGAGCAGGGTTTTTAGAAGTCTGCGGAAACAGTCGTACTTTGGGCACAGACGAAGTGCAGGTGGCAGAGAGTTCCAGGTAGAAGGAGCCAGGACAGAAAAGGACAGGCCACCGTGTTTTTTCCTTTTAAACTTAGGGGTCTCAAGGAGATTAAGAGATGCTGATCGAAGAACTCTAGAAGGGATGTGACGGGACAGGCTCGAAGAAATAAAGGCGGGGGCTGCATCCGAGAGGGCCTTAAAGGTAGAGCATGCCAGTTTGAAAATGCAGCGTTTGGAAATAGGGAGCCAGTGCAGACTGTGGAGGAGGGGAGTGACGTGCCGATATTTGGACTGGTGGAAGATCAGGCGGGCAGCTTGATTCTGCACCAGCTGTAATCGATGAAGGTGGCAGGCAGGAATGCCCGCGTACAGCATGTTGGCGTAGTCGAGCCTGGAGGTGATGAGTGCAATGACAACTAGGGTCAGGGCTTCTTTAGTGAGAAACCTACTGATCTTGCGAATCCGCCTGAGATGGAAAAAACAGGCTGAGGTGACCGAGTTGATTTGCGGTTTCATCGAAAGGTCATCCGAAATGATCACCCCCAGGCTTTTGACTGAGCGCACAGGAGTGGGTGCAGTCCCCAGAGCTGGAGGCCAGAAGGTGGAGTTCCATGGGTGATTGGGGCCACCTACCAAGACAAGCTCAGTTTTGGTAGGGTTCAACTTTAGGTGGCTGTGATACATCCATTCCGCAATGGACATCATAGTGGACTGGAAATTAAAACGGGAGGAAGGGAAGGAATCTATGGAAAAGATTAACTGAAGGTCGTCCGCATAATTAAAGATTGTGACCGGGGAGTTGCGGAGGGAGACTAGGAGGGGTTGGAGATACAAATTGAAAAGAAGAGGGGATAATGCAGAGCCCTGTGGGACGCCGCAGGGAAGGGATGTGTAGGGTGCGGACAAGGTGGAGAGATGGACGGACTGTGACCGCTGGTGAAGGAAGGATCTAAGCCAGTCAAGGGCCACTCCCTGGATGCCGGCGTTGTGGACACGGTCGATCAAGGTGGTGTGATCGACCGTGTCGAAAGCCGCCGAGAGATCCAGAAGGACAAGGGCCTGAGAGATGTTATTGTCAGCGCCCTTCCTGAGGGTGTCCATGACTGCTACTATGACCGCCTCGGTGGAGTGGAGGGGTCTGAAACCCGCTTGTTGAGAGTCCAAAAAGGACGATTCCTCTATGAAAGAGCTCAGGCAGCGGGTGACATAGGTCTCCAGAATTTTTCCTAGGTAAGGGAGGAGGGAAATGGGTCTGTAGTTACTGAGTGTAGTGGGATCGGTGTTGGGTTTCTTTAAGATAGGTACAATGGCTGCTTGCTTGAAAGAGGGAGGGACCTCCCCCGTAGCAAGAGAGTTGTTAAGTAATGCAAGGGGGGGGCCTGGACATGCGAGGAAGGCTTCTCTCAGGATCTGCGGGGGGCAGCAGTCATTTGGGGAACCCGACCTGACTTTGTGAAGGAGTGAGGCGAATTCTTGTAGAGAGATGGGGGGAAACTCCGACAAGGTGCTGGTGTTTTTAGGGGGAAGAGGAGGGGGGATAGGAGATGCCGGGGTCGGGATGTTGTTTTTTATTGTAGTAATTTTCTCAATGAAGTAAGAGTTGAGTGAATCACAGAGGGGTTGAGTCGGCTGGGGCTGGGGGGTAACCCTATCCGGCAGGGAGAGCTCATTTACAATAGAAAAGATGTCTTGATTTGTTATTTGAGTCCAAGATTATTTTGGAGAAATATGCCGTTTTAGCTGCCAGGATCGATTGTTTGTAGGATTTCAGAGCCTCAATGTAAACTAGTTTGAGTTGAGGGTCATAGTGGCGACGCCAGCGGCGTTCAGTTTGCCGCAGGGCAAGTTTGTCCGCTTTAAGTTGGTCTGTAAACCAGCGTTGTGCGTCGTGGGGGCGCTTAGCTTTAATCTTTTTAAAAGGGGCTACTTTGTCACTAGCCTGACGTAACCATTTATCAAGATTGTCAGCCTGAACCTCAAGTGAGGTCAGAGAGGTGGGTACGGTAGAGGCTAGTGAAGCATGAAATTCAGACAGATTGGCTCTTTTCCAGTTGCGAGCCATAAGATTCTTAAGTCGGGGGGGAGGACACAGAGTGTGCAAGTGAAGGTAAAAAGAGATAAAATAATGGTCAGACCAGGAACAAGGGCAAACTGAAGGAGGTGAGATGTCGAGGTCGGACGTCCAGACTTGGTCGAGAATGTGACCTTTCTGGTGGGTGGGGATGTGAATGTGTTGGGAGAGATTCATGCCTTTTAAAAGGTCTGTGAATTCCAGCGACAGTTGGCTTTCGTGGATATCAGAAGGCCAATAGTTAAAATCGCCAATTACCATGATGTTAGCATGGTTAATTGCTAATTGGGCGATAGTGTCGCTGAAAAGTTTAGGAAAGAGAGGCATATAGTCGGGGGGTCTATAGACAAGAATGCAAATGAAAGACGACTTAGGGGAGGTAAATTTTAGAACTAGGTAGTCAGTTTTGGGGATTGAGGTCGCCGTAACCTCGGAGAAGATGTGAACCGAGCGAATAATAGCCGCCACTCCGCCGCCGGTCTTCCCCGCGGGCCGGTTGGCGAGTATAATGTAGTATCCCGTAGGGATTGCTGCAAGAATGTCAGGGGCCGAGTCTTCCGAGATCCAGGTTTCTGCTAGGAGAAGGATATCAATAGAACTCTGATGCAGCAACTGGAAGATCTCGAGCTGATTGCGGATAAGAGACCGGGTGTTAAGGTAATAAATCAGTAAGGAGGCGGTGATCTGCTGTATTGGGGGTGAAGGGTCGTGGGGGGAATCATGTGCCGAGCAACCGGATGGAACAAATATGTATTCTCCAACATAAGATGTTTCTCAACATAAAACGTTAAGTATTTGCATTATGAAAAGTCTATTATGTAGTAAGTACAAATATAAAAGCCTATGATGATAGTATTACATAGACTATATTAGCTCAACCTCAGCAATGTCAAATAAAATACTAATTTCTTAGTTTGTTAAATGCGAGGAAGTCTACTGCGGTCTCTGTCATGGCCTGAAACGACCGGTCAAAGAACCACCCGCTACGCCTCCTAAGGAGACTACCTAGGAACCGCGTGTGCCTACCTGTCCGTCGTTGCCTCTGACGTCTTCCTAGTCAGGGATGGAGGCAACGAACGGAACAGGAGCCTCGCTTAAATAGCTAGTACTGACACACCTGTTGTCCATCAGCAGCCGAACGGCTCATTGTCATATCGTCACAATCATCCTGCAACCTTTCAGAATCGCCCTCACCTCATTGGTTCAAAAACGGGGCTGTTTACGTGGAAGACGTCGTGATGCACTGATGCTCGCGGTACCAATAGGAACTACAAAGTGATGTCATAATATTCAGAATTGTAGTTCTTTAACAGAATCTTAACGTAAGATCTTTCATCTTCATCATTTATTCAATATATGTGGGCAATGTAATTAGATATTAATTCAAAACGCCAAAATGTAATATCATGCCATTAGAAAACATTGATTATTTCAAAAGGCTTGGTCTTCACTTGTTAAACTAAATACAGCAAGGCCAGAATTATTAGCAAATCGTAGGATACATCATGATGCGCGGATGTTCGCATCACTCAAAAACAGCAAAAAGATCAGGGCTGTTTACGTGGGAGACGCCGTAATGCACCGACGCTCTCGGTACGTGTTGTTTTGAACTACAAACGGACCTCACCACAACAGGGAATGGTAGTTCTATCGATCCAACAATGTATTCCATATCATCTTAAAAACCTCTTTGTTGTAAGTAGAGAGTGGCCCATATTGTCCTATTATAAAAACTATTTGTTTGATATTTGGTATTAGTTGTATGTTGAAAAATGCACACACCCAAGATGTTTCTCTACGGTTGTGCTCACGCTAGTGTTGAGGAAACTCTAGATGGTTTGCAGAGTTATCCCATTCAGTACCAAACCACACAGAACTACAAGGTGACCAGCAGAAAATGTGACTATAAACTGGTCCATGGTATGTCATCATTTAGACCTTGAACGTCACTGAAGTTTGAAGACCCATTTCTGTTCTTTTATGAACAAATATCTAGAGATGTCACTGATGTGTGATGGTATAAAAGGTTTCTCCAATACTGTCCATTTGAAATCTCCTGCTCCATGGTTCTTTTCAACAAAGTGTCTGGTTAGTCTCGTAGTGGTTTTCTTGCACCTGAAAGTGCTTTTATGTTCAAGCATGCGAGCCCTAACCTTTCGAATTGTCATTCCGACATACTGAATTTGACATGGGCATGTTAGCCAATAGATCAAGTTATTGCTATTGCAGTTTGTAAAATTGGATTGAACCCATGGTTTATTTGTTCCTATATCTATAGTTGTCGTATGTTGTCTGGGGACAGATTGAACATGCCCCACATGGGTGATGTCCTTCCACTGCCGGAAGATCCCATAGTGTTCCTACCGTCCTCGTCGGTGTAGATTTGGGATGTGTGTGTATCAATCTCTCTCTTAAGTTGCCAGCTCTTTTGAAGGCAAACAATGGAGGGGCAATCTTGTCATTGCAGCAATTCAGGATGCGCCAATGTCTCCGGATACTTTTTTGTATGCTGTTGACAAAAGTCAACGATCTAGTGTTGGTTTGTCGATTGGCGGTTCCAACAGGGCTTCACGATGGTTATTCATAGCCCGTTTCAAAGATCGTTTTACAAGTTTGCGGGGATAATGTCTTGCTAACAGTTGTTCAGTCAGAAGCTCTGCATGGTCCTTAAACTTGTTTACAGTGGAACAGTTTCTTCGTACTCTAAGAAATTGCCCATAGGGCAAATGGTCCCTTAAGGCTTTAGGATGTTGACTATCGTATCGCAACAGCGAATTACGTGCCATTGGCTTGTGGTATAGTTCGCTCTCTAGACCCAATGGAGTGGCAAAAATGGACAGATCTAAAAAGGCCAGGCTTGTCTTATCAATTTCAACTGTGAATTTCAAAAATTCATTCCGTGTGTTTAGCCATTGATGAAACAGAAGGATGGACTCACGATCACCCCGCCAGACTACCAACACGTCATCGATATAGTGCTTCCATAAGCGAATCAATTTAAAAAAGGGGTTGGCTGTGATAAGGACATGTTGCTGTTCAAACGAATGTACATACAAATTCGCCAAACTTGGCGCAAAAACACTGCCCATGCTGGTCCCTGAGAATTGTAAGTACGTGGTGTCCTCAAACTTAAAGTTGTCTCATCGCCAGCCGAGCAAGGGACATAATGAAGTGTACTGGTGTGACGGAATTTAAATCAGTTTCTTCCAAAATGGAGGCCACTGTATCCAAGGTCTCATCTTGAGGAATGGAAGTATACAATGATTCGACATCGAAGTAAACTAAAAAATCTCTCTCCGTGTCGAATTCAATTTGTGGTAGTAATCGTAAGACATCTTTCGTATCCTGAAGATACATCGGCATCTTCTGTATGATTAGTCTCAAAAAGTGATCCACAAAGGTGGATAACGGTTCTAAAATGGAACCTTGGCCTGAAATTATGGGCCTGCCAGGAGGTGGTCTCTGGGTTTTATGTAGCTTCGGTAAGGTGTAAAAATACGGCATTACCGGATACTTTGTCTGTAGGAATTGAGCTTCACGTGTTATCCACCCTTCACTAAATGCTTCTTCGATTAGGTCACCAATTGCTTTCCTGAGTCTCTCAGTGGGATCTTCTGTCAATACCCTGTAAGATCTTGTGTCACTTAACTGCCGAAGACATTCGGTCCTGTAGTCCATTGTGTCTAAGATGACAATTGAACCGCCTTTATCTGCAGGTTTGATTGTGATTCCACTATCCATTGATAAAGTTTGCAAAGCTTGTTGTTCTGAACAAGGCAAATTATTATATGTGTTCTGCTTGTTCTTACACAATTCGACGATATCTCCTTGGACTGCTTTTTCAAAAGTCAGTACCTGAGGTGGTATAGTATGTCCAGGAGGATTGAACGTGGATCGTGTCTTAAGGCCCGTGTTCCGCTCGCTTTCATCGTATTCTGATGATTGCTTATCTTTGAAAAAATAGTGTAGTCTTATTTTTCGGAAAAATTGTGCTAACTCGCACTGGATTTGAAAGGGATCCCCATCAGAAGTGGTAACAAAACGCAGACGACTGTTAAGAACAAGTTCCTCATCCTTAGAGAGGGTCCTCTTGCTCAAATTAACTACGAGACTAAGTCTGTGTTGTTGCAAGAAAACCACTACGAGACTAACCAGACACTTTGTTGAAAAGAACCATGGAGCAGGAGATTTCAAATGGACAGTATTGGAGAAATCTTTTATACCATCACACATCAGTGACCTCTCTAGATATTTGTTCATAAAAGAACAGAAATGGGTCTTCAAACTTCACAGTGACGTTCAAGGTCTAAATGATGACATACCATGGACCAGTTTATAGTTACATTTTCTGCTGCACACCTTGTAGTTCTGTGTGGTTTGGTACTGAATGGGATTACTCTGCAAACCATCTAGAGTTTCCTCAACACTATCGTGAGCACACCCGTAGAGAAACATCTTGGGTGTGTGCATTTTTCAACATACAACTAATACCAAATATCAAACAAATAGTTTTATAATGGGGCAATATGGGCCACTCTCTACTTACAACAAGGAGGTTTTTAAGATGATATGGAATACATTGTTGGATCGATAGAACTACCATTCCCTGTCGTGGGGAGGTCCGTTTGTAGTTCAAAACGACACGCCACATCAACATCTGGCCTCACTATAGACAAGAGCAAACAAAATGGCAGGGTAGGCATCATGATGTCATTTTGAGCATTTTTCTGTCAACAATACTGACTTTGCGCAACGTACGAGTAACTAGGGAGGCACGAGTTCATCATAAGAACTACTACTCGCAACGCTATATCATCATTTTGTAGTTTTCTAGTGATGCGAACGTTTGCACATCACAAGGTATCTCACGACTTGTCAACAATTCTTGCCGTACTGAATAAAGTTTTTATAAAGTTTCAAGAAGTGAAGACCAAATCTTTTGAAAGAATTAATGGTTTCAATATGCCGCAATATTATATCATGGCGTTTCGAATCTATAAACATCGCCCACTTTCTTTTAATAAATGGTGAGGAGGTTTTATTTAAGCATTTACAGAATGTCCTCAAAGAACTACCATTTTGCATATTATGACATCAATTGGTAGTTCTCATTGTACCGAGAGCTTCAGTGCATTACGGCGTCTCCCACGTAAACAGCCCTGATCTTTTTGCTGTTTTTGAGTGATGCGAACATCCGCGCATCATGATGTATCCTACGATTTGCTAATAATTCTGGCCTTGCTGTATTTAGTTTAACAAGTGAAGACCAAGTCTATTGAAATAATCAATGTTTTCTAATGGCATGATATTACATTTTGGCGTTTTGAATTAATATCTAATTACATCACCCACATATATTGAATAAATGATGAGGAGGAAAGATCTTGCGTTAAGATTCCTTTAAAGAACTACAATTCTGAATATTATGACATCACTTTGTAGTTCCTATTGGTACCGGGAGCATCAGTGCATCACGACGTCTTCCACGTAAACAGCTCCGTTTTTGAACCAATGAGGCGAGGGCGATTCTGAAAGGTTGCAGGATGATTGTGACGACATCACAATGAGACGTTCGGCTGCTGATGGACAACAGGTGTGTCAGTACTAGTTATTTAAGCGAGGCTCCTGTTCCGTTCGTTGCCTCCATCCCTGACTCGGAAGACGTCAGAGGCAACGACGGACAGGTAGGCACACGCGGTTCCTAGGTAGTCTCCTTAGGAGACGTAGCGGGTGGTACTTTGACCGGTCGTTTCAGGCCATGACAGACATTTAACAAACTAAGAAATCAGTATTTTATTTGACATTGCTGAGGTTGAGCTAATATAGTCTATGTAATACTATCATCATAGGCTTTTATATTTGTACTTACTACATAATAGACTTTTCATAATGCAAATACTTAACGTTTTATGTTGAGAAACATCTTATGTTGGAGAATATGGTTTTAAAGTGATTTAGGGTGAGACTAGTTTTGCATAATATTAGAGTGTACCTTGTGGACACTGAGTGTCAACACAATCCAATTTATTAATAATACAAGGAGTACGTTTGGGGTGAAGGAGGTACTAACTATAATAAGGACCCTTCTTCGCCATACGTTTTTCAGAGCGGGGCCTCATATTCCTGAGAAAGTTTCCAGGTGAGATGAGGTCTAGTCCCCTATCAAGACGGTTAAGCAGCATATACATATATGTTCTCTGACATTACTGGTTTAAGATACTGGAAAGGTCAGATTGTGTACTAATTTATAGAATATAGAGACCATTTGGTCCTATTTTGAAGTAATTGTAATCCAGGAGTTTTTGGTGATTATCGTTCTATCCTTTCAGGTGACATTTGCACCCCTTGAAGCGGAGGATCTGAACTAAGGAAGGTTGTATTGATTCCAACCTTGTAGTAACCAACTGTTTTATTAGTTTATTCTCACACTTTATTTTGTTTGGTGTTAGTATAATGTTGCAGTAGCAAATTTTTACAAACGTAGGTCCTGAAGAAAGCCTTTGGTACTGTACCCGGATGGCTGAAACATGTCGACCTTTATCTAGCAGTTATTTGTTAACACTGCTATTTTGCACTGTTTTTAGTAAGAGTGTGAGGAGTTTGTTTAATAAAATAGTGTTTTTCTCTGAACAACTCTTTTTTAAGATTTCACTCACTATATAATTTTTGCACTGCACAAGCTTTGTGATCACTGACAGTAGATACAATTTTCTTTCTTTATCTATCTATGGGCCTGGTTCCACCTGTTTACCTGAGCAAGAGAGCTCCCGCTGAAGGTAGTCTCTATGATCAAGAGATATACTCTTCTATTGGGTGGATGACCAAATGATAATACTGATCATGAAAATAATTGATGGGAATCCAGCCTCTACTCTAGAATTCCTTGTTTTGCCTTTTTATACACACTCCTGTCTTTTCACGTGCTCCTTTCTATTAGCATTAGATCCCCAATAAGCACATGAACCAAGAAAAAAGGACACAATAATACATATACCAAGCAAAAAAAAACAGTGCGTTACTTAATTTTGCTTACCCTTAATTTGCCCAGGAGCTAGTCTCCTACCCCCCTTCGGCAGTAGGTAACCTAAGCAGGTAACCTCCTGTCGACAATACTTACCCCCTTTGTCAGCTGGTCACGAACAGACTTGTAGAAGGTAAATAACTAGGGGGAAGCCACACCAAGGAGGCCATGTCCAATACTATTGGACTGTACTACTTTGTAAATTGTGCTGTACAAGCACATTGAGCTAACTAGAAAACATTAATCCAACTACCAATTGCTTTAGCTTATTGTGCTGTATAACATGATGGCGCATTAATGCAAACTTTATTTTATTGCCTCCTCATCTGGCCCTGGCACAGCAACCTTAAATTGAAACCATTATTCTGCATGCATGGCAAAGCTGCTCTGTGTCAGGAGCTGCACATGGCCCTCAGACGCTGCTGCCCCATCTCTTATGGCTTCATAGAACCTGCCTGGTCTTTTGCCAAAAATAATAAGCAGATCCTCCCCTCGCTCTACAATCTGGCCCTCTCCTTCGGAATGTCTACCAAGGTCGAAGTGCCAGAGGAAGCCTGCCAGAAATAAACCCTCCTTCGTCCGCTCTGGTCTCTCCCCCCATCTTTTTCAGAGAGAAAGAGAGCACATTCCTACATGCACTTTTAAAATACGTGTCTTTCTACGCACAGAAAAACACAGCACTGTTTAATTCAAACGTGCATTCTTCTTTACCTTTTTCAAAAGTTGCACTTTTCCTATGTAAAAATGAATGTATATTGTTACTAGTATTTCTGATCAGACCATATTTTGATTTATGTATTATTTATTCATTCTATGAAAAACAGAGAGGTACCCCTTGTGAAGGCCAAGGGAAATAGGGTTATTCAACCTAGATAAGAGAAAGGGTTCCCTTAAGGCACAAATAAAAACAGGTATAAAATAATGTACCTTATGACTTAACAAATACATACAACAAATTATGGAAAAGTTAAAAGTTCATTTATTTGAATATATTAAAAAACAGTCAATAGGGATAACTAAACTAAATCCCTGAACTAAAACAAGATCAAATTAAGACAATATATATAATTGCGACCTGCACAATTACAAGCAGACAGAACAGTTACAACACACATTTGTTGGATACAGGTTTGTATATTCTTTCTCCGCTCTAATGACACCAGAGTAGTATCACTACCAAATCAGCGTATCTATTATGGTGTTGGAGACTTGAATTATACGCTTTAGGTTGCGTCGACGCGTTTCGGTGATAACTCCTTCTTATAATCACCTTTATCAAGACATAAAATTTGTCTGCCAGAACCAGAGGGTATGTAAAATCGCCCTAGGATTAAATGTCATGCAGAGAATTAGCATCATTTTTAACTCAGTGGACTTATAGCATTACTGTAGTTAATACGTGGAAAAAATCACAACATGTTCACTATTAATTGTCTTCTGTTATCTCTATTACTTATGTTGGTTACAATGAGCACCATTTTTTTCCTCTAGGTTAACGTGCATTTTTTCAAAATATTAGACAAACCTTAAAAAAACATAGAAATAATTTGCTGGAAGTGGCTCATGGCTAGTGACTTTATCGCTCAAAATTTGGCCACATGGTTTATCGACAATAAAAATTACTGTAAACATATCCTGTATTTTCCCAATTTATCTTGAGCTAACAAAGCAGTAAGTAAGGCTATTTATTCGGAAAACGTATTAATAACCTAACCTAGGTAACTCAAATATACTACCTTGGTTCCACATATAAAAATTTATTTGTTCTAGAAACGCAGATAAGGGGCACTTGGGGCCTCAGATTTCACTAGTCTTGAAACAACATAGGGGGTACGGGTCCACTAAACCAGAAGAATTGTAACAAAGAACACCCAAGTTTCAGAGATAGACTTATGGGGAAGTCATATTAATATTAATATCAGCTTACCCTGGAATAATATTGACGATCCTTTATAGGGATCACTTCACGTTTCCTAATTGGAGCGTGGGCTTCTGTAGTCGTCTTATACAATGCTGCTGGTAGAAGTATATTTCTGTTTCTGTGGTAACATGGAGTTTTGCATTAATGCATATCTTATATAATGCTACATTGTTAGGGAAAGAGGAGATAGTTTAGATTCATGCCTACCTGTTCTGAATAAATGCGATCTTTTGTTGTCCCCCTGATCATGAAAGACCAAGGGAAATTGGTTGTGTTGTAGACCATAAGAGTTATATGCAATCAGGCCAAAATTGCCTGCACCATAGGACAGGAAAGAAAAGCCAAGGAATATGGGTTAGCTAGCGAGTTTTAACTTAAAGCTCGAACACTCACTCAATAGCATCTGTTAAAAGGAAGTTACCTTGTATAAATATCACAAATACTCCACTTCTGACGGGTATTGTTACAGGAGATTGTGGTTATAATTCTCTTTTAGGCTTCACAAAAATAACCTAAAATCAATTTAAGATGTAATTTAGCTGTTTTATTAGTTTTAAGTTACTCTCCAGATATACTAATCCAATTAAGTAAGAAAATTAAGTTAGCTTACCTATGATATATGGCCAAATATAATGAGAGTATACCTGTGAATAAATTATAGACAGGCAGTCAAAAATTAGAGTCATACTGGATTTAAATAAGACCTACAGTCTCTACTAATTTCCTTCAGAAATCGAAGTAAGTTCAGGATGTTCACTCACCTAGTTAGTAGATAAGGGTTCTGCTCTCTATAAGGGTCCGAGTCGTGTGTCAGAAATAGCAGAGTTGCTTGCGGTTATATCTATGGGACTGTTGCCTGATTGGATATTAAATCGACCAATCCGGGACAGGATACTGGATACTGAGTATGCTCATGAGTTTCTTAAAAGGATACTGAGTCTATTGGATCTAACTATCCAATCAGGGGACCCGAAACCTAGTTTCCTTTCTGGTCCGTAGTTTAAGCCTCTGCTCGTGAAACTGGTACCTGATTGGATATTGAATCGACCAATCCGGGACAGGATACTAGATACAGAGTATGCTAATGAGTTCCTTAAAGGGATACTGAGTTTCTTGGATCTAACTATCCAATCAGGGGACCCTAAACATGGTATCCTATTTAGTTCGAATTTAAAGCCTTTGCTCGTGAGAGTATGCTCAGGAGGTCACGCCTAAACTAGACCCGAATGATATAATTTGTGGCAATAGGTGGAATTGTTCAGAGTTTTTAAGGACCAAGTTCGCACAAAAAAACTACTACAGATTTATATCTATTACTACGCTGGTAAAACCACTCAATTCAAGTAATCTAAATATCTATAAGCATTTAGTCCAATCTTCCCGACTATTTAAGCCTTGATAGATTGTATTTAAGTGGCAAAATTACCACTGTTCCCTTATCTTTCTGGTCTTGTCAATATCACCACCTCTACTATTGATTCTGATTTTTTCCAAAATGAACCACTTAAGGTCATCACACATATGTTTCAAAGCTTGGAAATGTTCAGTAAGTGGGGCATCGGGTTTATTTGTCCGTATTGCAGATTTGTGTTCCAGGACACGGATACGCAACTCCCTGCTGGTTTCTCCAACGTATCCCAAATTGCAAGGGCATAAGATTAAATATACCACGTTTTGGCTACGACAGTTGTTAAAGGTGGTAGGGGTTAGGCATTTGCCATTGTATTCCAAATTTTTGCCTGTGATACAATTGGGGCATACCGAACAAGTCCTACATTTGTGGTTGCCAGATGCTAGCCCCCCGGTGAGGGTCGTTTGAGTTTCCTTGATGGGTTTATAAGTGTGAACTAGACTGTTCCGGATAGTTTTATTTCTGCGGAAAGAAAAGAGGGGCCTATTTAGTTGTTTATCCATATTAAAATTAAGAATTTTCCAGTTTCTGTTGATGATATTTTTGATTTGGTTGCTGACATGCGTATACTGTGTAACAAACACTAGTCTATCTAGAGTAGCGTCTTGTCTCTTATTGGGTTTGTTCTGGTCCAATAAACTGTCTCGATCATAAAAACGTGCACGTTTAAGTGCATTTTTAACAAGTTTCTTTGGGTAACCCCTAGCTAGTAATTTGTTTTTGGTATTGTCAGCGTGTTTATAAAAATATTTGTTGTATGTATTTGTTAAGTTATAAGGTACATTATTTTATACCTGTTTTTATTTATTCATTCTTCAAAATGTAAAGTGTAATTCTTCCACTGGCATCTGCAGAACACAAAGACGACAACAAACCAAATTGAGCTCATTCCAGACATTTTCAAGAAGGGGCCACACACACAACACACAACACAGCTTGCTGAGGCAAGCCATCCTTACACAAAGAGCACAGTCGCTACTCACTCAAACCAGTACTTCACAAGCATCACCACCGGTGTCAGTCCACAAACTTCATAGACACTCAAACACATAATTAAACCACAAATCAGCACCAGGACAAAAGGCAACCCACAGACTGTACTCAAACCAATTGTAAATCATATTTACAAACAAAAGAGCTCTCAAAAGCAATCCAGAGACTGCACCAAGACAAGTAAAACAATCCAGAGACTGTCCCATGTTCAAAAAGACAGGCTGTAGCCCCAGAACTTTTCCAAAATACGCCGAATTACCAGTTGGCCTGGTAGAGTGTTCGCAAACACTCTGTGTCTTTACTGTATCATACTTATTCCAGAAGGCATGCCTATTACAGGGGTCTGCAGACCCACCCAATACAAGATAGGGTAAAACCCCCAAGCCTTTGCAAGAAGAGAGCAAATTACCAATTGGCCTGGCGGAACACTCGAGCGCTCTATCACCACTCACAAATTTTACTAAATACAGGCATGTTCTTCCAAGTATACCCATTCAAACAAATATCATAAGGAGAAAAATCCCCACATTACCTGCCTTTATTTATTGCAATAAAGAAACAAACAAATCCAGAATCTTGGCCAAGCAAATCCAAAATCAAGATTGCTACTTCAGCAACCTTACCAAACAAAAGTCTCCAGCCTCCAACTGCCAATCTCTTGGTTGACCTAATGGTCACTGCAAAAACGTGCGCCAAAGGAAATCTGTCGGGACCGGCCACCATCAGATCAGGAAAACCGGAAAAGTCACTTCGGTCTGCAAAGACAAGTGTCTCCTCATGCAGGGTACCTCCTCAGCAATATTACATTCTTCCATCAAGACCACTCCTTCGGGCGGCTGGGTCTCCGATGAGCCCCACGAGTCGGGCACCAAACTGTGGAAATGAGCCTTTTTAGGGGCCCACCGGTGCAGGGGTTTACCCTCATCTGTCCACGGGTCCTTAGCCCAACAAAATTGAATTCCAGCTTCCATGCCAATTTCTAAGAACAAGTTTATTCACTCATGAGTGAGACCACGTCCATACAACACCCTCAAGTGTTCCAGGAGGTAGTGGCTTGAATACACAGACCATGGTGCTTATAGACAGAGTTTTCTGCACTGGTAAGCATGTAGTTACAAATAGAAGGTAAAGGCCTACACAAGAATAACTACCGACAAACATGGGCAAATAGGAAATCACTTAGCAAAGTGGTAGGGGAAACAGGACTGCTTATATCAGTAAAGACATGGACAGTTACATTTTAAAACAGGTGCATTCTAGCAGCTACAGGCCTTTCTGAGCTCATACATTGCTTGAGCTTAGAATAGGAGTTAACTAAAGCTGATGACTCAAGCAGAATAGAAAGGCAGGCAACAGTGAAGACGGAAGAACCACATGGCTAACAAAATGCATGCCACAACCAAGATGGCTTCAGCTCATGCTAACAGCAATTATTTTCGATTTCCACACCTGGTCATCGAGTGCACCGGAGGAGAAGTGACGCACGGACACTGTGAGCGTGTCTAAGTGCGGCCGGAGGCGTGGGTGAAGAGCACCTGGATATCGGAGCACCGGAGATGGAGTAAGTCTCAGGGAAGCAGTGTGCGTGCTTTGGTGCAACCTGGGACTGTGGAGGTGATCGGATGATCATTGTTTGCACCGGAAGAAAATGAGTCTCTGCAGTGCAGTGTGCGTGTCTTAGTGCCAACTTAGACCGCTGGAAGGAATGCCTGGTGAACGTGCACTCGGAGTCAACGTAGGGACTCATCAGCGTTGTGTGTGGCTTCGTGCTAGAAGAGACCCGGAGGGTGCTGTGGTGAACGTGCACCCGGAGTAAAGTAGTCTTAGGGGCATGTGGTACGTGTGCCCTGCGGCCGCCTGAGACCTTCCTAACAGACGCGGCCAGGACCGGCAGTCCCAGAGAGCTGAGCTGCCAGGCAGAGCCGCTGCGGCCCATTAAGGAAGTTCTACACGGCAGGCCCAGTCCGTTGAAGGAGGAGAGGAGAGTGGGGTCGCGCCCCCAGGTATCGTGGAACACTACCTTGGTGGGGTGCGGGCTCGGAGGGACACTCTCTCTGCCTCTCAGTCCTTCTGGCGACGTGAGCCTTTGCTTTGGCTCAGGGTGAGGCCCTTACTTACCAAAGGAGTGGCAGTACGGGGCCAGAGTGAGAAGCTGTGATTTAAGTCATCATTGATCCGTGTGGGGGCAACTGTTTTGGAAGACGCTGACTGTCTTAATACACATTGCCAATATTGCTGCTAATGAACTGCCGAACTGTCTTATGACACCCAACAGTATTTCTGCATAACGAAGTACACGATTGTAGCACTACGAATTGCATTGTTTCTCCCTTGCAAAGTACAGGATTGCAGCGGCCCGAACTGTATTATTTCTTCATTGCAAAGTGCATGATTGTAGCTACGCATTGCATTATTCCTTAAGTGCAAAGTACATGATTGTAGCGGGGCGCATTGCAGTATTACGTCATTGCAAAGTACGTGATTGGGGTGTGACTCATTGCATTATTCCTTCATCGCGCAGTACATGTTTGTAGCAGTACGCATTGCATTATTTCTCCCATTGCAAGGTACCGGGGTGTATCGTTAAGCATTGTATCATTTCTCCTTTGCTCATCACAGGATTGTATCGTTACGCAGTGCACTATTGTCTGTCCATTGAAAAGTGTGGTTCTAGAATTACGACCAGCATAGCATTTTAAAAGCGGCGTATATCTTTTTATATAAAGTTTATACACGTTTTATCAAACTCGTGTGGAGTCCATTTGTGGGTTGCTGTGTTTGTGATTGCACTTACTATACACTCGTGCCTTGGAGAATGGCCTGGCTGCTCGTGCCAAGCTACTAAAGGGGTGAGTAGGGCTATCTAAAACGGTATCCTTACTTTGCCTAACGTTGAGTGGTGAGTCCCATGCCGCGCATTTTGTAACAGTACTGTGGCCCTGGGACTCCAGCTTCCAACAGTCTTCTATACACCTTTCCGCCTATACCACTTCTGCCCAGAGAGCTGAAGAAGATCAAGTGCAACCAGGCCCCAAGTTATCCTGGTGTCTCCGGATTGGGCACGAAGAGTTTGGTATCCCGAGCAGCAGCAGGGGACGGTCCTCCACCCAAACCTGTCCAGGCTGCATCTCCTTACGTGGAGATGGAGCAGCGGCAGTTGACGGCCTTTGACCTTCCTCCCGAAGTCTGATGTTATCTTAGCAATCAGGCATCCCTCCACTAAGACTGTATACGCCTGCAGGTGGAACAAATTTGTGCCATGGTGCACAGCAAAGGCTGTGGATCCTCTTTCTGAGGTTTTCTTTTTCCTCCTTTCTTTGGCCCAGCAGGGCTCTGCTCTGGGCACTCTAAAGGGCTACCTCTCGGTCATTTCAGCCTTCCTCAGGCTTCCTGATCAGCCTTCCTTTTTCAAGTCCCCTTTTTCCTCCTGTTCATTTCAAAATGCCCCAATGACTTGAACCTGGTCCTTACTTCTCTTATGTGCGTCCCTTTGAGCCGCTACATAACTGTCCTCTTAGGCTTCTGACCTTAAAGACTGCTTCTCTGGTTGCCATCACCTCTGCACGCAGGGTAAGTGAGCTCCAAGCTCTTTCTTCAAAACCTCCTTTTGGGGCTGTTCATCCGGACAAGGTTGTCCTTTTCACTTGTCCATCCTTTCTTCCCAAAGTTGTTACTTCCTTCCACATGGGTCAAACAATCAATTGGTCCACATTCTTTCTGCCTCTGCATCCTTTTAAAGAGGAAGAGAGGCTCCACTGTCTGGATCCAAATTGTGCGCTTTCATTTTACTTGGATCGCACAAAACAATTCCGGGTGGATGATAAACTCTTTGTTGGCCACATGGGTGCTAAAAAAGATTGGGCAGTACACAAACGGACTATCTCTAGATGGGTTGTTTTGTGTATCAAAGCTTGCTATTCTTTGGCCAAGAAGGAGCCTCCTGTGGGGCTGCATGCCCATTCCAACAGCAGCTACCACTGCTTTGGGACGGGGAGTTCCCCTCAACGACATCTGTCAGGCAGCGATGTGGGCATCTCTGCACACGCTCACAAAACACTACTGCCTGGACAGCCAAGTCCGGAGAGATGGCTTTTTTGGCCGTTCTGTTCTCCAGGACTTTCTGGTGTCAACTTGGTTCGCAGACCCTCCTCCGGTGTTGGTATTGCTGGGGAATCTATTCCAAAGGTAAGGAATCTATAACTAATTGTCTTTCAGATGAACAAGTTACTTACCTTCAGTAACAATATATCTGTAAGAGACATAGATTAGTTATAGATTCCTTACCGTCCCACCCATCCTCCCAGTTCTGCGAACTGACTTCTAGGGTTAAGGATTTTCTTGTAGTGCCCTAGTTTTGCGCACCAGTGGTGAGTGTCTTGCATGGCTTTGCGCTTCTGCTGTGGAAAGTTGTGTACAGAACTGACGTCCGCGCACGAGGGTGGGATCTAAGTAGCTGCCGCGACGTCATCCAGGCGACCACGACGCCGACAACAAAGACAGAGCCGACCGACGGCATCTTTCAACTCGCAGGGGTACTGCTGATGAAAAAATTCTCCAGATCCAGTCTGACACATGGGGATAATTCACAAGGTAAGGAACCTATAACTAATCTATGTCTCTTACAGATATATCGTTACCGAAGGTAAGTAACTTGTTCATTGGGGGCACCTCAAAGGTGCCCTGTTGGTGCATGTCTTCATAAATCTGATACTGACATATTGAGACAAGGTGTTTGATAACTATCACCATTAGTTTCAGTGAAGTCATTATGTAGCTGGGTAACTCGTAATGAGTGCCCTGTACATACCTTTAAAATGGCTTTCTGATCACTTGCAGTGACTAGCAATGCAACTAGGCATCACAAGGACATATCTGCTCATGTTGATGCACCATCACATGTACTATAATTCCCCCTGCCTTAGAGCTCCAAAGGCCTGATGTAGGTGTGACTTACTTGTCGTACATGTAGTGTATTCTGGCATTGTACGCAGGGAGTGGTCAATGTTCTTTCAGAATGGTTTGCACCATTTCCCACATCCTACAAAGGCAGTCTGCATGCAGTTTGAGTGTGGGTCCCTTTGGGTGGCATAATACATGCTTTAGCCGTTAGGGACCCTCTTTAGTACCCATGCCCTGGGTGCGAGGGGTGCCATTTACAAGGATCTTACAAGGGTGCTAAAGTTCCTGCCAATTGCGTTACAATTAACATTTGCTTCGTTTTATGGAAAGAGCACTGGGGCCTGGTAAGCACGGTCCTAGTGCACTTCCAATCAAAAGCATCAGAGAGCACAAAGTGGTGGTGACCATGGGAAAAAGATGTACTTTCCTACAACCGCTTCTAAGCATTCAACGTTGAAGGTTGCAAAGCTTTCACTCAACATCAAAATGCTCTTCAATAAGATCCCTCACCTTGTCCATAATCTCAGTCTGGGAGAAGAATCCTGTGGCACCCTTGACATTGAGGTGTAGTATTCTGATGTGGAAAGTCTGTAAAACACCATCGTGAGACAGCACCTTCAATGGCAGTACATAGGGCTTTACATGTGCTGGCCACAAGAATTAGCAAGCATTTGCAATGCAATCGGTCTCGCCTTTAGTACCTTATATGTATTTAGCTATGCTGCACATTAGCCTGGGTGCTGAAACATCTACTGTACTTTAACATGGTGGAATGTAAGCACCAGACTGCGTGACACGCCAGGTATGGGAACACATGGAGAGAACTATTGCCTTTCAGCAGGAAATGGTATAGTCCAAAGCTCCGTTTTTAATATAAAATCAGGGCTTTCGGTGGTCATATCACTGAAAATACAAGATTTAAAAAAAATATTGTCTACCGGTGCTCGTGGAAGACAATTTGTATGGACTGGAATCTAGAGAATGCTAAAGTGATTCTGGTATTTTACTGACCTCTACTGGTTGTTTTCTATCAAGAACGTTAAATAGAGGCAGTTGCCAGAAAATTTAAAAAAAAGAAAGTCCCTCAGCAGAAAGCAATTCTGGTATTTTCTGTAGTAGGGGATCTCTGTGTATAGTCATAATCATGTGAATAGTCCCGCCCATGTGCGTGGACCCCGGAGCACTTCAAGAGGAGATTGTGAGGCGAGCACCTCCACTTGCACTGGAGGGCTTTCTGAGACAGCTGAATCCTGTCCTCCCAATTCCCTCATCTCTGGTCCCACTGATCCTCCAGACATTCCTGCAGAGGCCGCATGTGGAGGCGTGCATGTGGAGTGAGGAAGATGCAAGACGCCATGGAACCCAGGGTAGAAGATACCGCCCTTACTGTCAGCGAGGGAATGGTCATGAGAGCCTGAGCCTTCCGAAGGATTGATAAGCGTCTCTCCTCCAAAGGACACACGCCTTGCGTGTATCGATGGAGGCTCCCAGATACTGCAGACACTGTAAAGGAGTCAGGACAGACTTCGAAAGATTGATGTGTAGATCTAAACGATTCAGCAGAACGGACGTCCTGTTGCAATGCAGTTGTGCCTCCTGAAACTTGGCCGCCTTTATCAGCCAGTCATCCAGGTATGGATAGACGAACACCTTGTTCTTCCGGAGGTGTGCTGCGACTCCCGCCATGCATTTTGAAAGTCCTGGGTGCTGACTTCAGGCCGAAGGGAAGCACTGCATATTGATAGTGATTGTTGCCGACCAGGAACTGTAGGAACTGCGATGTTTCCTTGCTATGGGCACATGAAAATATGCGTCTTGCAGATCTATTGCGCATAGCCAGTCTCCCTGATGCAGCTGAGGGTAGATCTGGTGCAGGGATAACATGCTGAACTTTTCTCTGCGGATCCATTTGTTCGCTTGTCGCAAATCGAGAATGGGTCTGAATTCGTTCTTGTCCTTCTTGCGTACGAGAAAGAACCTGGAATATAGACCTTGTCCCCTCTGGGCAGGAGGAACCAGTTCTATCACCCTTTTTCTTAATAGGGTATCGGCCTCCATCTGAAGTTCGCGCAACCGGTATTGTGAGCGAACTGGTGGCATCAGTGGAGGAGGGGTGGTGAAACGTAGACGGTATCCATTGCGAACAATATTTAGCACCCAATTGACCTGAGTTATCTTTTTCCACTCTGCCAGATAATTTTGAAATCTTCCCCCCACCGCAGTGGGCAACAGAAGAGGGGGAAGTAACCTTTCAGGGCTTGGAACCCGCTGGGGCCTTATTCCTTGGTGTCGACTGCTGGTTAGCCCTCCCTCTCGACTGGCGTTTTTGAAACGGCTAAAATGACCGTTGAAACTGTTGCTGTTGTTGCTGTCCAGACTGACGGTCCTGCCTGCGCTGGAATCGTTGAGGAATAACGCAGTTGGAAAGAGCGGAAATTCCTATGCTGCTCCTTAGGCTTTCCCAAGCCAACCGCTTTGAGTGTCTCAACCTCAGCCTTCATGCGGGCCATTTCCTCATCCGCATGGGAACCAAAGAGGGTGGTACCTGAGAAAGGGAGGTTTGCGATGTGCTGCTGAGCCTCCGGTTTTAAGGAGGTGAGACGCAACCAGGAATGCCGTCGGAGAGCAACGCCATGGCAATACCCATGGGCTGCCAGGAGAGGGGTGTCCGCTGCCGCACTGATAATCTGATTAGAGACCATCAGTCCCTCGTTGAGTATCTCCTGGAAATCCTCACATTTGTCCCTAGGTAGGAGGTCCATGAACTGGTGAAGAGACTCCCACAAGGAACGGTCATAACGGCCCAGCAGGGCAGTAGAACTAGCCGCCTTCATCGATGTGGCTGCGGTGTTGCCGAATTTCCTCCCCGCAGAGTCCAGCTTATGGCTTTCCTTGTCCGGAGGGACTGTAGTCGAAGGGGCCGTAGCATGCTGCTTCATCGCCGCCACCACGATGACTGAATCCGGGAGGGGGTCCACCCGAAGGAATGCAGGGTCTGAGTCCGGGGGACGGTATTTTTTCTGGTGCCTTGAAGGCGCCGATTTCACCGAGGCAGGCGTAAGGAACAATTCCATCGCCGGTTCCTCCAGCCCGGGCACCAAAGGAAGCAGAGGACCCGAGGTTTGCCTCTGTTGTAGCGTTTCAAAAAGCACCGATTGTTGGACTTGGCCCTTTTTCCCTAAAATGTTTTGCTTTTCCCCCTAGCCTTTTACCATGTGTGAGAAAATACCTGCTGCGCAATGGTGTACGCAGGTTTCTTTTGACCATTGTGTAAAATGTCACATTTAGAATGGACGCCATTCCTGTCTGCACATGTGCCACCTGACTGAGGTGGGTTAGCGGTCTAGTGTCTGAAGTGACAGGGTGCCCTACACCTCCCCCACCGTGACAGTTGGGACTGAAACTGCCAGGAGCCTTCTGGAAGGTTCTAGCCCTTTCTGGTAGGTGGGAGGAGGGGTGTATATATAAGGGGGGCTGTGCCACCATGTGCTCAGACGGAGCGTGGACCTGAATGTGAGGGGACACTGCCAGGAGGTACCGCCGCTTGGGCCTGTGTGCTGGCCCCTGTGCCCAACTGTAACCCCTCCGCTGTCCACAGGGCTAGTGAGAGCACCGCTGCTGGAGTAAAGACTGCTGTATCAGGAGGAGTGCCACGTTACAGAGGATGACCGTTCCTAGGAATTGTGGCCCTGTTCTGATGAGTGCCCACTGACTGCTGATCTTGCCCAGTAGTGCCTGCTGCTCTCCTGCTTAGCGCCTCTTGATTGCTACAACCCTGCTTCGTGGGACCAAGCGCCGTGGAGCGCTATATAGTGGATTGGCCGATACTCCCAGGAGATGAGGAGCGCTATCTTTTGTCCCTGAGGCTGCTGGTGGGACCTTGCGCCTCGTGAGCGCTACATCTCAAGTGCCAGGAGAATAGGAGTGTCTGTCCTCTGCAGTGCTGGGCTGGGAAAGCGCTATATTTCTGTGGACTGTGCCTTCCAGCGCATGGTGAGCGCTATATTTTACTCCCCCCGAGAAGGAGGTGAGGCTGGGGAGAACTGCTTATTTAAACAGAGCGGGAGCCCACCCCGCGTGATTGTCGCCTTTTGCCTTATTGGAAACGGCGGGAGCCCACCGTGCGTTTCGGCTGCACTTTAAAATGGCCAAGATCACCGCCGTGGCCCGTGCCGCGTGCCTGCATACTTAAAAACCAGCGGGAGACCACCCCGCGGTTTTGGCGCCTCTGAAATTATTTTAAAACTGAGCGGGTGCCCACCCCACGTTTTGCCGCACTTTAAGATTGCCCGCAATCACCGCTGCGGCCGAGCCGCAACGAAAGGAACTGCCTGTTTGAATACTGAGGGTGCCTACCCTGCATTTTGCCGCCCTCGCGGGTGCCCACCCCGTACTTCAACTTCGCCGCAAATCACCACCGCAGCTCGGGGATTAGCTGGGGCCGCCGCTATGCCTGCGGCGACCCGGAAGAAGAAGAGACCTCGGCTGAGCCGGCCGGAAGTGGGTGGGGGCTCTCCGTGAGTAGAGGAGAGCCCCGAGAGGAAGCGGGATCTTCATCGAAGTTCCGGGTCCCAGGAGGGGGCCCGGGTGAAGTCCCGGAGGGCGCTGCTGCTGGCGGGGCTCCCGTGTTTGACAGGGAAGCCCCGTGCCTGCCGCCTAGGAATCAGGGGAAAGCAGCCTTCGGGAGAAGTACGGCAGAGGGGCGGGGGCTCGAGGCACAGCGAAGTTCCCGCGTGCTGGCCGCCGCACAGAGGAGAGCCCGGTGAGTGGGGCTCAGTCAGTCCATGGTCGGGGTTGTGTCGGGTCACATTGCCGGTGCCCGGCCCCGGTACCTGGGATTTTAGAACCATACAGCAGTGCCGCAGTTGCAGGCCGCTGCACAGTTGTGGGCCACATCACTGGGGATTTCAGAGTCCCAGAGGGGACTCCAACGTTACGGGAACTTGCTGCACTCTGCACAGCTGCCCCGCAGGATAGGGGGCAGCTGCACCTAATGGGCACTGGTGGTTTTGGAGTCCAAGGTGGGCTCCAGTGGCTCGTGTAGCGTCAGTGCTTTTTTGGTGGCATTGCATTCCTCAGGAGGGACGAGAGAGGAGTGAGAGGCCCTAGCACTTTGCGCACCGGGCATATACTTGTGAGACCTGTTGCCCCCCATGACTCATTGCTACTACGGGTGTGTGCTCGTTATGCCCAACACTACGCAGGATGTGATTCATGCCTAATGTGTTTATCCCCCAGGAGAAGGGCATGATATATTTTGGTAAACCTACTGTTGCCTCTCTGCTTATTGGAGGTATTGCCTTCATGGGAATATGCTTATGGCCAATGGGACTCATGGGGGCTGTACCTAATGTCTTTCTATGCCCAATGTGACCTATGCCTATTTTCTTATGCAGAGTGTAATGGTTTTCTGCTCCATGCTAATGCGGTTATAGGTCAATGTTGATGCCTATGCTAATTCCACGTTATGCCCACTCTGACTGAGGCTAATGTAATGAGAAGTACTGTTAGGCTAATGTATGCCTCGCGCCGGGATTAACGCTAATGATAATGGTTTCCCCTTAGGCTTACATCATTGGTGTTCTGCCTAACTTGTTTTTCATGCGAAGTAGGCCTAATGTTCACATGTTTATGCTCACAGGTGTATGCCGATTGATAATGCTTTATGTTTATGGCAATGATGCTAAGGCTAGGCATAATGGACTTATGAAAATGCTGTGTTGCTAATGATGTTGCAGTTATGCAAATGTCAGGATACTCTGCGGAGTCCCTGATCTTGCCAGACGGTACTGGCGGTTCTACCCTTATTGATGGTGTTTTGCATTTATTACACGTACTCTTGTGATGGTTCTGGCAGCAGCCCAATTGGCCCTGCCCTGTAAATAGTCCCCTCTGTATATGGCTACCTGGTGCTAGTTAGCGCCGTGTTCACATCTGTGATTGCATCCTACTGTGTTTGATTTAATACACAAGTTATTTTTCATGCAACCTGGTGTGGAGTCTCTTTTTGTAGTGTGCCCTGTGTGTCACCTGTGTGTGCTGCGCGGAAGCTTTACACTTTTCCTCCGGAGTTTGGCCCGCCTGCTCTGCACCGTGCTACCCGTGTCTAACACCGATGTAGTAGGAGTGGGCACAGACAGTGCAATGCCCAGTTTCGCCGCTCCCCTCACCAGAACCTCCTGAAATGTGGCAATGTCATCGACAGGTGAAACTCTCGGAGGTGGAGAGTCCGACAATGTGGGCGAGTATCCCCCCCCCCTAGAGGACGCCATGTCCCTAGTATATCGAGAACATGATCTCTCGTGGCGATGGCGAGACCTTGTATAGGAACGGTGCCTGCTGCGAGAGCGATGTCTTGGCCGGGACCGTGATCTTGGCCTTCTCGGTTCTGCAGGGATCACGGGCACAGGTGGAGCTGGAGGCGGAGGAGGAGGCGGCGGAGCAGTTTTAGGTGGTGGCGGAGGAGTAGGAGTCCTAGGCCGCATAGGCGACGGACTTGGAGCCAAAGGCTGAGCAGGTTCCAGTGTCCTAGTTGGAGAACAGGTCCTGGAATACTCAGAGTCCAAGGTAGCTACTTCCCTTCACCATTTGCAGGGTGGTCTTGAAGAGGGAGCCCTGGATGTAGTGCCCCTCGACGGCAAGCGCCGATGTAGTCGTGATCTAGAACTTGCAGACGTTGAAATGCTGACCACAGAGGGAGACTGGTCTCTTGACGTTGAGCTACGATGGTACCTCGACATGGACTGTCCACTTCTCGATGTCGAACCTCTCCTTGACGTCGAGCTCCTTCCTGACGTTGATCTTCTCCTCGACGTCTACCTTCTTCTCCTCGATGCCGACCTTCGTGTCGACTTCGACGGTGAGCGGTGGTGTCGCCTCGACGGCGAGCTTCGTTGTCTCCTAGACCCAGATCGACGGCGATGTTGACTGGGATGTCCTTGACGTCGACCTCAGCCGAGGCCTCGACGTCCTTCCCCTCGACGTCGATCTTGTACGTCGCTTAGACCCAGAGCCCTGAGTCGACGGGAAGCATGTCGTCGTCATACCTGGTTTTGACATCGATGTTGTCGCCTTCGACGTCGACCGGGACTGGCTTCGTTTTTTTAGCCTTTTGTCGACTGGGGAGCCCCCCAGAAGCCGACGCATGGGTTGTGGAGGAGGAAAGGCTCTCTCCTTGCCCAGATGTCCCACCTGCAGCCTTTTGTCTTCTCTGCTCCATGCCTTGAAGACGAATCTTCTCCCTGTCACGCAGGTTCCTCCTGGAGAAGGATTTACAGATGGCGCAGGATTCAGCAACATGTGAAGAAGGTAGACAGAATACAAACAATGTGGGAGTCCGACTTGGCCTTCTTCCTGCCACATTCAGGGCACTTGTCAAATAAAGATGGCATTATGACAAGAAAAATGTGGGCTAACTGCCCAAAAAAGACAGCAAAAGGAAGGGAAAGGCCAAAGACGTCGAGTAAAACACTCAAACTAACTTTAAAGCTTAATAATTGAAAGATATACCACTAAAGGTAGGGCTCAATGCTCCAGGATCCTGCTAGCAGGACCCGGAAAAAAGAACTGAAAGTAAATGGCCTTTGGCTGTGCATCATGGGATACCAAGGGTCTCTGGAAGGATTCTTAAAGGCACGGTATCCATTTACAGACATATAATGGCAGCCTATGGGGCTTGTCTGTCCAACCCTTCATCTCTATCATGAAAAAGGGATTTTTGTGAAGGGGAGTTTCTCTATGTGAAACTTAGTAAAATAGTTAAATTTAACTGTAACCTGTCTATCTTTTTCACTTCAGGATGAAGTAATGGCCAGAGTAGCCTAGTTTTTTCCAGGCTGCATTATTGTCTTTTATTATCTCTTAAGTGTCTATGCAGGACTGCAGAAGAAGACAACTTAAGAGACTATCTATTGAAGTGCTCCGAGGTCCACGCACATGGGCGGGACTATTCACATGATTATGACTATCACAGAGATACCCCTACTACAGAACTGGAGTTACAAGTAAGAAACTACTCCTTACTGACCTCTAGTGGTCCTTTTTTATTAAGACAGTTGAATGAATAAATGAAGGAACATTTATAAAGCTCATGGTTACACAGGGGCATCCCAGCGCTAGGCACCATGTCAAATACTGCGGGAAATTAATGAAAGAAAGGTTTTCAATAGTTTCCTGAACTTAAGATACTCGGGTTCCGAGTGAATATGAATAGGGATAGTGTCCCAGAGTCTGGATGCGTTGTATGTGAACAGTCGGCCTCCACCCCGTGCCTGTTTAATCTTAGGAACTGATAACAAGCCTTTATTCCCAGACCTAAGGGCTCTATTAGGTGCATAGGGTAGGATCCAGGAGCGAATCAGGGGCGGACCTTTTCCTGAGACTGTCTTATGAGTAAAACATAGAGCCTTAAATGGAACTCTTTCCTGAACTGGGAGCCAGTGCAGGGTTGCAAAGGCAGGCCTTGCGGAGGAGCGTTTGGGAATGTTCAGCAGCATACGGGCCTCGCAGTTCTGCACTATTTGTAGTTTTTTGATAGTGGCCTGGGGAGCTCCAAGATATATGGCATTAGCGTAGTCTAGCCGTGATAAGACGAGGGCCTGCACCAACAGTCGTCTTGCAGCAAAGGGAAGCATGGGGAGCACCTTTCTAAACCTTCTCCGTAAGCCATAACAATTCCCTGCCACTTTATGCGATTGCTCTCTAAAGTCGTGGTTGCAATCGATCCAAACTCCTAAACTCTTTATTTGTTTTTTAGGAACAGGGGGGGACCTAGGCAACTAGGCCAAAGATGCTCTACATTTGGGGGTGCCAATTTCCCCAATAGGAGTTCTGTCTTGGATCCGTTAAGTTTCAAAAAGGAACCACTCATCCAATTAAAAACTTTCTCCAGGCAATTGGCAAGATCAGGGTCTCGCTGGTTGGATTGCTTCAAAGAAATAATTAACTGTGTGTCGTCAGCCTATGTGACGATCTGTCCCCCAAATGAATGTGTACTATTTCCGCTAGAGAGCTCATGTACACGTTGAACATCGTGGGGCTCAGGGAAGATCCCTGTGGGACCCCACAAATCAGCGGAATATGGTTCAAAGAGCATTCCCCTTCAAAGACTGTATAGACCCTGTTTTGGAGAAAAGACTAACCATTTTAGTTAGTGCCACTCCGGTCCCTCCGACCTCCCGCAGTCTATGTATCATAAGATGATGATTGACAGTGTCGAAGGCCGCGCTGAGGTCCAATAGGATAAGAGCAGCGCAGCCTCCATTGTCAAGAGTCTTCCTGATTTCCTCTACTGCAGCCAATATAGCTGTCTCAGTGCCTTGTTGGGGTCTAAATCCAGTCTGCGTAGGGTGCAGACGGTTGTTGTCTTCCAAGAAGGCTGATCAAATCTAGTTGATATACTTCTCTGCTAGCTTACTAACTCCTGGTAGTAAAGAGATGGGCCGGTAGTTTCCCCAGTTATCTGGATCCAAGTTGGTTTTTTTTAAAGTGCTTTCACCCTAGCATGTTTCCATTGCTGTGGCACAATCCCAGTTTTGAGTGAAGTGTTTATACAATCAAGTATAACTGGTGACACCACCGCCGAGATTTTATGGAGGATAGTAGGGGGGCGGGATCTAAGGGGGAACCTGATTTAAGCTCTGAGCAGCTTTTGTAAAGTGTTGAGGTCCATCAGATCAAATTCCTCCAGGAAGATGGGGATATCGGGAGTGATTATATCACTAGGGGCAGGCATTTGTTGAGCAGAGATAGGGGGAGAGGAATCATAAATAGTTTGAATCTTTTCTGAAAAGAATTTGATCACACCGCAATTTAGCATTGTAGAAGCCATTAAGGGAAGCGGGGGGGGGGTAAGAAGAGAGTTGGCAATATTAAAAATCTCACGCGGAGAATTTGCCGATAAACTTTTTCCCTGATAGTAAAGGGCTTGAGTATTTTTAATTTAATTTTTATACATTTTTATCGCTTCATGGTACTTTATTTTGCTAGCAGCAGATAAGTCATTCCTCCACTCCAACTTTCTTCGTGCCTTTTGCATGTCTGTTTTAGCTGGCGTAGTTTTAGGGAGTACCAGGGATTTTATTTTGCTCCCATCTTTTCAGAGATTTGCTTTTTAGGGAGAACACAATTAAGTGCATGCTCGAGCCAATTATTAAGGTTATCTGTAGCAACAATGGGGTTAGGATGGGATGTGGGAAGAGTATTTTTAAGATTGTTGGTCAGTGCATCCAAAGGAAGTTTCGACCACCTGCGAACAACTTTGGTGGTTCTGACAGTAAGCGGGTTAACATCTGGTAAGATACAGTTAAAAGGGAGTAAGAAGTGGTCAGACCACGAAATGGGGACAGCATCCTCTACCGCAAGGTTATTTATATTAGAAAAACTAGGGTCCAGCAAATGGCCCTTAGTGTGGGTGGGCCTGTTTACTTTTAGCATAGATTTAAACATTGCAAGTTCGTCAGCTAATTCTAAAGGGGTGGTGGAGAGGTCATCATCAAAATGAAGATTAAAATCACCCAAAATTGTAAAATTAGGGGAAGCACTGGCTAGATTTGCTCCCACATCCGGTAGGTCCTTCTTAAAAAGTTCCAGCGGGCCTGGAGGTCGATAGACCAGAATCCCTGAAAAAGTGTATGTAGGTGATAGATCAATCACAAAAGACATACTTTCACAATCGGGCACAGGATTTGCAGTGGTTCTACACGCAAAGATATCCTTATGGATTATGGCCAAGCCGCCTCCGTGACCTATATTGCGGTCAAGCCTTTGGATGACATAGTTAGGGGGCAGAGATTGGACAATATCAAAGTCTGTGTCTTTGTTAAGCCAAGTCTCGGTTAAAAATAAAACATCAGGATTTCTCTCTTCAAGAAGGTAAATTTCAATAGAATGTTTAGGGAGCGAGCGCAGTTGAGCAAATGCATATTAACCTGCCTTTTAATAGCAGAGCTTACTGGACTGTATTTTGAAGTTTGGAAGTGAAATTTGCAGTAGATACAATGCGCGCAAGCATTATCAGGGGGCATGGCACAGTTACTGTCTGCTTCTCTTCTAAGGTCATGGAATTGAAAGTGATTCTTCTCCTCTCAAAACCGGCAGGGGTTCCTGCCTCTGGCCCCGTATGGGCGCGGACAGGCGCAGACGGGCTTGCCTTAGGCGCGCCTTCGGCAGTTGAACAGAAAAACAAGTCCCTAAGCAGAAGCAGGCAAGTCCTAGGGCAGATCTCCTGAGCCCACAAAGTACATACACATACTAGTATATACTAATATATAAATATATACTAAAGTATATACAAGAGGTCTCGAATGCTCGACCTAAAAAGGGGGATTGAAATGGGTTCCCTAAGAACTCTATAATAATCCTCTTAATTACTAAGTTGAGAAAAACGGGAGAAGCTCCAGTAAACAATTCCTTTGACCAGGGCTTTAAGTGAGTAGAGTCCCTCTGGGTCTCAGACCTGGTAGTAATTAAAAACAGGAATTGAAACTGGTCCTTATTGGGTTCTATATTCATGTCCTTACCTTTACTGCTAAAAACACTGATCAATTTGGGAACATTGAATGTAAAAAAAATGTTAAGGTAATCCATGTCAGCGATTTAGTTTCAGGTTATCATTCACATGTTTTACTTAATATTCCTTTCCTTAAGAGTGTTACTATTTCCAGGATGTTGTGTTTCTGTACTTTTTCGTGTAGCATATTACTCTTGCATATTCTATACTTTGAACTGAGTTGCCTCCAGATGTTTATAATGGGCCACGTTTGAGAGCTCACAGTCTCAAAATTGAAATATTTTCAGTTTCAATTATTTACAATAAAATCATTGCTTTTGCTTATTTATCTAAAATAGCTAATAGCCATTGATAAAACTAATAGTCCTTGCTGGTTTCAGGTGTATCTCAGTTGTGTTATATCTCTGGATGCACCAACAGAAAGCTCAAAGGAGCACAAAAGTACCAGACGGTGGCACACTACGGGAATCTCAGAAATGTCGTTTAAATGTTTAAGGTACACCCTTTATCATGTATGCAATGCCCCTTTTAAAGGCCCCACACTTGTCATCCCAATTAAAGCCCTAGCAGTCCATCTCCCACTGCTCTTCCTGCAACCATAGCCCACAGTAATGCTTCTGGCAACCAGTCAAAACACGCCTAGTGCATCAAATGGGACAAACATTTTGGGGATCTTTGAATGGAGCTAAGTGTCCCAAGTACCCTTGAAAAAAGGTGTGGTCTCTGTAACTTAGGGCGTGACCAAATACATGTGAACTAGAAACCTGGGCTTCACAAATTCATAGTCTTACCAGACAAAGAATTAGCAATCTCACCATTTAGGGTCATAAACACTTGAGAAGGTACATGTCAAATTTAAGCGGCCCAATACCAACCTCCGTCTGACTGCAAGACAGCCATTTATTGAAATGCTACAAGCTAACAACTCTTGAGTGAAAAGCAGAAATCCGTGTGCCACAAGCTTTCAGGAAAAATTACAGACTCCTGACAAATGGCACAGGGCTCAACAACAAAAGCTTGTCTAGTGTTTTGGGGGAATATCTTACCTGTTTAACTCAAATTGAGCCTGGATGTCACAGATTACACCTGATTTTTTTTAAAAAGCTCCTGGTTTTGTTTTCATCAGTTAAATCCAAAACCAAGTTTAGGGGTAAGTCATGGCGGAAGCATAAATCCAATATGGGATGTTGTCCTATACCCAAGATCCCCCACCAGAAAAAAAGCCTCTAGTTATACTTGCAAAATGATGGACACCTCACTCTTATAGGAAGCTGGCTTTCTATATAGTGTACTAAAAATAACACTGTGCAGAGTCCAGTGAGTCCCCAATTAGTTTACAGAGGCTCAAGTAGATAATACTAACGCTTTCTTGTGGTAGTGTGGGCGAGCAGTTAAGCTTATCAGAGGGTAGTGCCAAGCATTTGTCTCTCAGAGGCAATAAACCAGATACACACTCAAAGAATAAATCCAAGACCAATTTAGAAAAAGAACACTTATTTTTATATCTATTTCAAACTCAAGAACTTTGTCTCAAGCCAAGTACAGTTTTCAATAAAAATATGCACAGGTAAGTAAAGCATTTAAATCTGTGCGCATTTACGCGCAATACAATCCGATGGGAGGAAAAGTCAAAGATGCATATAAGGTGGGTGCAGTTGGTTTCAGGGGTTCACCTTCTGGAATCTGAATAGTAGTATGCTAAGGTTCAAAGTACTACCAGCAGTTTTTCGGGAACCGCCCGGGTTCTACCAGGAGCAGGGGACTGGTGAGGCTCTTAACCGGCACGCTCCGGATAAGGATCGCTACCTGAAAACAGGCTGCAAGTCGGAGGTCTCCCAAACAGGGGCTCAGGCTGCATGGGGTCTTGGAGCACGTGGGCACAGCCAGTTCATCAGGACCTGGGCTGGAGGGCTCTGGAGCAGAGTGGTTTGGTCGGCTGGACTGGTGCGCAAAGATGCAAAGAAGACAAACAGCTGGAGAAATCAAGGCAGCTGGACGACTCTCAAAGCGAGTCTCAATGATGCTGACATCCCTCGATGGCTGCTTGGTACTGGTGCAGTCAGAGTCCAGAGTGGACACTCACGGTCAGTGTTTAGTTCAGTGCGTTGGGTACCTCCGGGGTTGGTGCTGCACGGCTCTGGTTGGTCCTGGTGTCTCCACACTCAGAGAGACAGATCTGACCTTCCAAAGCACTAGTAGCTTTTCCTGGTCATCTGCGGCGTTGAACGGGCCGGAAAGCTGCAAGGCAATGGACCGGACTGTGCTTGTCTGTGCTTGTCTGTGCTTGCGGACTGCAGGTGAGTAGCTTCTCTCCTCCAAGGGAGACTTTCGGTGTTTGGAGAAGTGTTGGCAGGCTACCCAAGGCTTTGGTAGTGAGTCATTGTTGCGATTGTCGAGAGAGTACTAATGACGGTAGAGTTTCGCGCCAAAGTTCTGCTACTGTTCTCACCAGACAGTGACTCTTCTTTGTCCTTCTGTTGAGCCACCTAATCTGAGCTCTTGAGTACAGGGGTGCCACCTAAATCCTCAATTTAGGAGCGTAATGGGGAGTGACGGGTAGTAGCCAATGGGTTACCTACCTTTAGAGAGTCTACACCTTTTATATGACCACTTCCTGTTAGAAGTAGGAATAACCCTGACCCTATAATGCTAATTCCATCCAAAACAACATGGAGGAATCTGAAAACTGGGGTCCACATCATCTGGCCTGCCCTAGGGGTGGTGCTGACTGAATGTGGGCACACCTGTAGGAAAGTAGGGTCTGCTTTCATGGTCACCCCCACTTTTGCTGGTGTAATTATGTTTTCTGACTGCGATCCTGCTAACCAGGACCCCAGTCTTTATGCTTCTTCCCTAAATTGGACATGGTGAGTACTTGGGTACACTCCAGATTGGCTACTGGTGTACCCTGATAAGTCCCTAGTATATGGGACTAAGGTACCCAGGGCATAGGTACACCAGAGGTCTCCCATGGGTGGAAGCATGTATTATGCCACTCCTGAGAGACATTGCAAGTTGTGACTCCAGGCCTGCCATTGTAACCTGTGTAAGTTGGTGCTAGCACTATATACAACAGATATAGGTTTCCCTATATCTGTGTTCACTACACTTAAAACCTATAAGTCACCCCTAAGGTAGGCCTTTCAGTCCTGAAGGCAGGGTGCTGGGTCCTAAGTGTGAGGGTGCACCTGTATGAGCAGGGCACCCCTACAACCTTCGGAGGCCATTCTGCCGGGTTGTAAGTGCATCAGCCATTACGACATATAGAGTGGCCATGCGTCATTACGCGAGGACCATCTTTAAACTGGCTCTAACAAACCCTGTCATGTTTGGTATCAAACATGTTCTAATCATACCCCCACACCATGAACGGTGTGGAGATATGGTTCCATGCACTCTAAAGCTACTCCGGGAGGCCCTCAGTGCTCCCAGCACCTGTCTTCCAGAACCGGACAGCAAGCTAGGGCTGCTGCCGACCAGAGACATGTTTCTGCCCTCCTGCTGCTGAGCCAAGCTCGAGCAGGGGAAGGCAGAACAAAATATATTCTGTCACAGGGAGGTGTGACCACATCCCAGACAGGATTTAGTGTATTGTGACAGGGTGAAGGCACTTGCCAATGCCACTGAGACTGCTTGAAGGGCACATTTGAAGCCTTCCTTGAATACTGCTGTTCAAACCAGTTCAGGGAGCCGTTGGCTCCCGCTCTGGTGCAAAACTGGACAAAGGACATGGGAGTATCCACCCCACTGTCCAGCCCCTCCTCTGCGAGGGACCCTTGAATCCTGCCAACCCTTTCCTAAGGGTACTTAAGGGCTTACCTGTGGGTGGGTCCCTAGGGTCTTCATGGGACAAGATTCAGATCAAATACCACTTCAACTTCGACCATCTGGACACTCTGGACTTCGCTTTTGGGAACCAAGACTGCAACAGGAAAGATTCCTGCTGCTCCTGGTCTCATCATCCTGCTGGTCTTCTGCAATGTCTGTGCCCGTGCTCCATACAGGTTCTTCACCAGGCCTGTGGACATCCATGACACCCGAAGGAATCTCCCTTGTAGTTGAGTCACTCCCTTGTATCTGCAGGAACTGCAACGCAGCTGACCAGTCTCCTGATCCTGGGCTCCCAACTGACTCCGAAAGGCTCAGCAACACAGGTGGTGGTTCTGCAACTCTTAAGGCCTGCACTGTCTTTATATCGAGTTTGAGGCAATTATCCCTCATCGGAACACCCGTGTACCGCGTCGAATGCCATTGCCAAGGCTTGTTGATCCTCCAAGAAGATTCAACCTCAAGCAACTGTTGCAGCCAAGATCTTTGCCCTCACCGCTTCCTCTCCACTGTGGGCCTCCTTCATTGGTGAGCTGCTCGAGGTACTCTTACGACTCCTGTGCCTTCGGCTTGTGGGTCCTCTTGAGGGTCTTCTTCGGTTCCAGTGGCCTTCCCTGCTTGCTCGGGGCCTGCTCTGGCTTATCTGGTCATGGTGAGTCACTTGGACCTTGTTCGTCGTCGTCATTGTGTGCTGCTGCCAAGGCTTGTTGGTGCCCCTGCAGGACACTGACCTCTTGGCCTTCGACATCCAACGTGGGACAGCTCGTGAACAGCTCCTGGTCTTCTTCAGCCTCGCCTGGTCTGCACAGATGTAACTTCAAGGGCACCGTGAAGCTCACCTGCATCTCCAACATCGGTGGGCATTCGTCTTCCATGCCTCCTGGTCACTCATGAGTGGCATTAGCTCTGTCCCCTCTCTTTGCAGGTACCTCTCATCTTGAATCCACCTTTGGGTTCCACCAGACCCCTTTGTCTTCTCCAGCTGCATCTTTCCTGAAGTCCTCCATTCTATGGTGATTTCCGATGTCACTTGACACCTATGCACCTGGCTTACCTGGTGTAATTATCCTGGTTCCTGTGGTATGACCTTTCTGTCATCGCGCGCATTGTCATTTTAATTATTTCTCGTTCACTGGGCACTTGCTTTTAAATTTGAGCTGCTCGTGTTGCCTTAAATTCTTTGCCAGCCACTAGGTGCTTGCTACTTGGGGGATAGTCAGGCTTACCTGCATTGTAATTGGTGTTGCACCCGCATTCGGTGGGATTCAGTCAGTGGGGGTTCCTGGCTTGCGGCGCTCCGACCGCCATCTTGGGTGGGTGAGTGAAGGCTTTGGGACACTTCAGGCGCCATATTGGTTGGGTCCAGCGGCTCTACTAGGTGGACCACGCGTGGCGTAATACTACTAATTGGAATGGGTGAGCAGGCGCGCAGCGTAAGCGCGCAGCGTAAGCGCCATGGGCGCACCGGAGGTGCACCAGAGGTAAGCCCGTTTGTGCCTGTTTGCGCCCGTTCGCGTCCCGGTTGCTCCCGGTTCAACAATGGCGGCTACTCCGCACTTGGTATATACTCGGGAGGAACTGTGCGCTTTGAATTGCCTCACGGCTCCAGATATTCAACTTACCACGCGGTCACCTACTCAGACCACTCTTTTTTGTGGTCTGCTCAACGTTCGCTCTCTTGTTAAACATCATGATGAGATCGCCTTGCTAGTCAAGCCCTCCAAATTGGATATCTTATTCATTACCAAGACCTGGACTAGAACGGACAGTGGAGTGGAGCTCGGTTGGGCTTGCCCACCGGGCTATTTCATAAGACATATCCCCCGAACTTCGGGGAGGGGTGGCGGAGTAGGATTAATCTGTAAGGACACGCTCTCCCTTTCACAGCTTGAAGTAAAAGAAGTGATAGGGTTTGAGCTCATGGGCTTCTCCCTTACGGCTCGGGGTGGTACAGTATTAGCAGGTCTTCTATGCTATAGCCCGCCTTCCGGAACCGCTTCGTCCTTCCAGCAATTTATTGATCTCATCTATGATCTATCTAACTCCCATGCTAAGTTCATAGTGCTGGGCGATTTTAATCTATGCCCCTCTGGCCCGCAAGATCTGGCCTTTAGAGAAGTCTGCCAAGTAATATACAGCTAGAGCAACTGGTGCAGTCTCCTACTCATGCGAAGGGGCACACACTGGACTTGGTATTCGCTGACAAGGAGCTGGTTGTAGTTAATAGGGTCATGGATCAATGCTGGACTGACCATGCTCTGGTCCTCATGTCTATCTTTTTTCCGGGAGGACTGCGAAGTGAAGGTGTTCCGGATAGGCCTAAATTCAGTAGGCAATGGTCTCGCCTGTTAAGGGGGTCAAGTCTACCTACACTACTGCCCAAAGCATTCTCTGTGGGGGATACTGTGGATAAGAGCTATGCTGCCCTTAGTCAGCAAATTTTGACATCCTTAGATGAACTGGTCCCCCTAAGGAGGGTGAAGGACAAACCCATGAGAGTTAATGCCTGGTTCACTAGCGATCTTAGTCAGCAAAAACTTTGCTGTAAACAGGCAGAGCGCGCTTGGAGGAGAGGATACGGGGAACCGGACCGTGTGGCTTATAAACAGGCCTTGCAGGAATACAAAGTCCATCTAAGGATGGCCAAAGCGAAGTTTTTGGAAGTTTCCCTGGCTAAGGCCTCTAATAAAGTACAGACCCTTTTCAAACTGGTGAATAATTTGGCTAATCCAGCCTGTGCAGTACCAGTCACTGTAGCATCCCAGGAGCTGTGCGACTCTTTGGCCTCTGCGTTCGAGGAAAAAATTAAGACAATCCTAACCGGCCTTTCGACTTCGGGCCAGCCGGCCTCGGCAAGGCTCTCTCCACCAGAACCCCTTTATCTTTCGGGTGCTGAGGGGATCGAGGTTAAAGTGGGCCAACTTCAATTGTCCTGTTTTCCCACCCCTTCCTTGGAGGAATTTTATGCATTGGCTAATGGTGTATCCTCGGGCTCTCCACTTGACCCTTTGCCACATAAGATCTGGAAAGCGCTTCAGGCAGAGCTGCTGCCCCCGTTATATACCATATGCTGCCAGTCACTGGCGACAGCCGTGGTTCCAGACAGCTGGAAGTTGGCAGTAGTGACACCTCTGCTAAAAAAGGCTTCTTTAGACCCTCTATGCCCGGCCAATTATAGGCCCATCTCGTTGTTACCATTCCCTATAAAAGTCATAGAGAAGTTAGTCACAAGAACCTTATCCAACTTCCTAGAAACCAGCTCATGTCTGGATGCAGCCCAATTTGGATTTAGGCCGGCCCATGGGACTGAGACCGCTTTGATCACCGTATTGGATGATCTACGAACGCGTGTCGACACGGGTAAGGCAGCATTTTTAGTGCTGCTTGACATGTCGGCCGCGTTCGATAAGGTGGATCATGCTGTCCTATTGGACCGCCTTCAGAGAGAGGGCGTAGTTGGTTCGGCCCTAAGCTGGTTAACATCCTACCTCTGCAATAGACAACAAGCAGTGGCATTGCCACCTTTTTGCTCAGCCGTACGCCAGGTGAAGCAGGGTGTGCCTCAGGGGTCTGCGATTAGCCCGATCCTTTTCAACCTCTACCTCCGACCCCTAATCAGTTTGATAAAGTAATTCGGCATTTCAGTCATCAACTATGCCGATGACACTCAACTGATTTTCTCCTTTGAGGGCAAGGAGGCGGTTCTGAGGGACACCTTTCACCAGTGCATGTCGGCAACAGCAGAATGGCTCCGGCTTAATTCGCTCCAATTTAATGGGTCAAAAACCGAGGTTCTCCACTGCTCCTTGGATCGGCCCCCCCGCCCGCTGCCAGAGGATTTTTGGCCGGCTTCTATCTTGGGCACAGTGACTGCCGCCGAGTCAGCTCGCAATTTGGGGGTCATGTTTGAGCCTAGTCTGCAGCTCGATGCCTCTGTAAACAGGACCACGGCAACGTGTATGGGCTTGCTTCGAGCCTTACGTAAAATCTTGCCGATACTTCCCTTGGGAGCATGAGCAGAAGTGGTGCGTAGTACCATCCTCAGTAGGTTAGACTACTGTAACGCACTGCTTCTGGGGGCTCCTAACACTCTGGTATCAAAGTTGCAGAGGATTCAAAACATGGCAGCCAAATTGGCCCTAGCTCGTTCACGCTCTGCGTCGTCTTCGGCGGCACTATTCGATCTCCATTGGCTGCCTGTTCAGCAGCGGATCCTCTTTAAGGCCTCGTGCCTTGTTTTCAGGGCTGTGCACGGGCTAGGACCTTTGAGATCCTCCTCGGCGTTTTTCGTAAAAGTTCCTAAGATCAAAAGAGTGAGGATGGGCGGCCGTGCTTTCAGCTTTGCAGCCGCTAAATTGTGGAAAACCCTCCCCCTGTCGCTGAGGAGTAAGCAAGATCTAACCTCTTTTAAAAGAGATTTAAAGACCCACCTCTTTCCAAGAGCAATGTAGTGTGTTAGATCTGATGAACTGTGAAGGTCATAGCGCCAGGATACCCTTGGGGTGGCAGTTGCGCTCAACAAGAACGTATTACATACATACATACATACATACATACATCCACTAGTGGGGTACTCTCCAACCTTCCATCTTTTCCGGGGTGTCTTCAGGGTCTGCTGGGAAGGGTTCTTTTCTTTGAAACTGCAATCGCAACTTACCCATTGACTTGTGTTGATCAGGAGGTCGTGTTCACACTCTGCACACAGCCTCTGTGGGGTTCCTGGGTATTTATTTTAGGCGGTTCCATTGGTCCCCAACACTTCTAAGTCTTTTGGGTCCATTCTTGACTGGAGTCGTGATTCACATTCCACTATTTTAGTAGTGCTAATATAAGTGAGCACCCGTTTTTCTTTTTTTTTTTAACAGAGTTTTATATAGCGCGAACTTGACCCGAATCGGGTATCAGAGCGCTTTACATAGCACCAGTTGCATTACATGAGAACACATTCATTTTTTTGTTAGGCACGGGGGGATTAAGTGATTTGCCCAGAATCACAGAATGTTCAGCGTCATTGCTGAGACTCGAACCCAGTTCCCCAGATTCAAGGTCGACCGCCCTAGCCCTTAGGCCAACTCCTCTCCCGATATACTGAGCCAGACTCTCACACCTCCTAATCTACCTAATTTTCCCACCTGTCTTGCAGCCAAATAGTGGGGTATGAGGAGTGGGCACTTTCACTGTCTGAAGAGGCCCAGGGTCGCATAACAAAGGCAGCAGGGCCTTTGAAGCTTCCCGCCCTGGAATGTCCTTCCCGCTTGGAGAACATGTGAACTCCTCTGCCCAGAATAGGCTTTGTACCTGTCCTCTCGGAGCGAAGGCTCTCACCTCAGGAAGTCAGAAACCTGTCTATGGTGGCTGGCTGGTCAAGACCAGCCCCTCAACACACTAGTAATGCCCTCTGTGCATTTATTGATAAATCCAAACCTGGCATCAGTGTGGCTTTATTAAGACAAGGTGTTTAGTACCAAACATCTTGGAGTACAGTGAAGCCCTCATGTAGCTGGGGAACTCGTAATGACGAGTGTCTAGCCCAAGTACTTGTTATGGCTTCCCTGTGCACTTGTAATATCTAAGGGTGAACTGCGATACCACCGGGAAAGATCCACTCTCGCAGATATGCCCTCACCTGGGTATAGTGCACCCTGCCTTAGGGCTGGAAAGCCTGCCCTGGGGTGACTTACTTATACCACATGTAGTGCTGACATGCCTGGCACACAGGGGTGTGTGCCATATCGACAATTTTTTTCTGCACAAAGACACGCAGGCTGCATTGGCAGTTTGCATGAGCTTGGTGACGGTCTCCTTAGAGTGGCACAATATGTGCTGCAGCCCTTAGTGACCCTCTTTAGTTCCAAGGCCCTAGGTACCAGGGGTACCACCTACTAGGGACTTACAGGGATCCTAAGGGGGGCTATTTGTGGAACAATCGTACAGTTTAGGGAAAGGACACTGGTGCGGGGGACCTAGATAGCAGGAACCCAGCACACTTCAGTCCACGTTGCACCAGGTACCAGGCAAACAGTGTTCAGTGGGTGGTGAGTACTGCAAACCCAGTTTCCTACAACTCTCCCTTGGGTTTCCCCCCACAGATGAGTGCCCTTTTTTGAAGTGGTGCTTTAAAGGACTGCAGAGGTCCTGGACTTGCGGCTATCTAATACTAACACTAGAGCCAATCTTTTAATGGAAATTTCACAACCAGAGCCTTCCACTTCTGAGACCTTGCTTCTGTTTATTGATGCATTGACTGCCACTTAGTCCATGCCCTTATCTGATCATTCACGGAGCCACCTGATTGCTCGCGGGTATATTATTATTAGTTTATTGTTTAGTTAGTTAAAACCATAACAATTTTGCACACAACAATTTCCTTTGTTTTAAAAGTTAAAACATTTTACAATTTAAAAAAAAATCGCATAAAACATGCAAACAGCATTAAGATCAGTGTTTCTGACCATGAGTTACATCTGTAAGACTTTTTGTCCCATACTGACAAATTGCACTAACAGTTCAACTAAGGGGGTATCTTGCTGGTTGCAAGTATGTATCCGTGATTTCAGGGCACAGGCTCTGAGGGTTAAAGCAAGCACAGGGAGGGGCCACAAGAGAGCACCAACCCTACACCACGAGCGGCACGGGTTGCCAGGTGCATGGTGCAAATCCGCGTCAGGGGCCCAATGCAAGTAAATGGGAATCTCGATGCACAAAGAGGCTGCAGGCTTGGACCAGGAGGCTGGACAAAGGTGACCAATAGCTGGGCAGAATAGTAGGGATGTTAATGAATGCCTGGGTACCCTCTGCTGGGCTCTCCAAAGTCGGGGGCTCAGGATGCGAATGTGTCTTTAGGTGTTGGATTTTCTTTACAGAAAAAGGTTGCGGTCAGGGGGACCCTTCGTGATGAGGCTGCATATGTCTTCTTCGTGGAGTCCAGGAGAGGTCGGCCACTCATGTACTTGAGGTCCGGATCACTGGGGAGACTTTGGACAGGTGAACCACTCAGACTCAGGCCGTGGCGTGCACAGTGGGCAGGAGTCCCGGTTCCAGCCTGATCTGGGAACCTTGGAGGAGTTTTCTTGTGGAACGGGCCGCTGTCCTCTGGAGATCTGGTCCTTGTTGAAGTTGCTGGTGCAGGACAGGCGTTGTCTTGTGTGCAGGGTTTTTAAGCGAGAGACAGGCCGGTAGGGCTGGCACCAAGTCAGTAGTCATCCTCCGGCTTGGCTGCACAGCATCTTCCTTTTTTTTAGGTTGCGGAAATCTGTGGATCAAGGTTCAGGGGTGCCTCTAAATACTGAGAATTTAGGGGCGTTACAGGGACTGGCAGGCAGTAGCCTATGGGCTACTTACCCTTAGGGTGACTGCACCCTTTGTTTGTTCCCTCACTTTGGGCAGGGGGTATCCCCTGACCTGATTGGCTAAAATTTTACCATCCAACATGAAGGATTTTCCAAGGAGGGAGGTCACTTCTCAGGACACCTGAGTGGTGGTCCTGGCTGAGAGGGGACACACCTCTCCTGGCTAATAACTTTCCCCGACGACCTTTCTGCCAAAAGTAGTGCTTGGTCCGAGTATCTCCTCTCAGTGGAGAAGCCCTGGCTAGCATAACAAAGGGCAGGAAGCCTTTGAGGATCCCCGCCCTGAATGCTGTTCCTGCTTGGAGGGGGAGGGGTTAGGTGAGAAGCACCTTCAACCCAAGCAGGCTTTGTTCCTGACCCACAATAGCACAAGGGCTCCCACCTCAGGGGTCAGAAACGTGTGTGTGGCAGGCTGGTGCAGAGCAGTCAGCTGTATACTAGGGAGTGGGTTGTTTTTCAGGGGATATCTCTAAGATGCCCTCTGTGTGCATTTTACAATTAATCCAGTACTGGCACCAGTGTGGGTTTATTGTGCTGATAAGTTTAATACCAAACTTCTTTGCATTCTGTAATGCCATCATGGAGCTGTTGAGTTTGTATTAACACATTTCCAGTCCATGTCTTCAATATGGCTTCACTGCATTTACAATGTCTAAGAATGGACTTAGACACTGTTGGGGAATATTGGTCATGCATCTGTGCCCTCACCTGTGGTATAGTGCACCCTGCCTTAGGGCTGTGAGGCCTGCTGGAGGTGCAACTTAACTATACCACAGGCAGTGTTTGTGGGCTTGGCACACAGGGATGTGTGCAATGTCGAGTCAAGTTTTACCTGCACTAAAACACACAGTCTGCAATGGTAAAGTGTATATGTGTTTGGTGAGGCATCTCTGGGGGTAGCACAATACATGCTCCAGCCCCTAGAAACCCTCTCTGGTCATAAGGCCCTTGGTGCCGGTGGTACCTTTTAAAAGGGACTAATATGAGGGCCAGATGTGTGCCAATTGTGGAAACCAAGGTACAGTTTTAGGAAAGAACTCAGGCACTGGAAACCTGATTGGCAGGGACCCAGTGCATATTCAGACAAAATGCATCAGCTATCTGGCAAAAAGTGGGGGGTAACCATGCAAAAAATGGCACTTTCCTACATGGTCTTCCAGATTTACACTACCAAAGTTAACCCAAATGCTTTTCATTTAGTTCCACGTGACAGGTGTGCCCCTCACTGGAAACTTTAGGGAACTATGTTTTCTACTCTTCTTCGCTCATTAAATGCTGTGTACCTTTTGGGTCACTTTATCCATGCTCTGTGGCACATGGCAAGTGAGATTTTGCCCACTCTTCTTTAAGACCTCAGAGACTCCTTTGCCCAAACTATGCAAGATGACCAGGATAAAGTTTGAGAGCTGTACACTACAGTCTGTGTTTAGGCACCAGCATAGTTATCCCGCATCATGCCTGGATGCAAAAAAATATATATAGTTTAGGGATATTCATGTCTCCCATCTTGAGAATGCCTTTGTACAGAGTCAATATCTTTGGGGATGAGGCAAATTCTGTGTTAGAGCACTCTAAGATAACTGTTCATTCCCTGGGACTGCTTTCTCCCACTCACTAGTGCAGGAAATTGAGAGATTTATCAAAGGGCCATAACTATTGTCACAGCCCATTCAACATCCTGTTCAGCCTTTGGTTGAATGCAGGGGCAATGGCATGGATCTGATAAGAGACATCTAGCTGCAGTTTCCTAATCATTGAATTTCTCAGGTGACAGGCTGACCCAAAAGATTTTTGTGCAAGCATTACCCCTGCTCGCCCGTAAGTGGTGTCGATCAGCTCAGTGTGGCTTTATCTATGTAGGTGCACCTTGGCGTGCTCACATAAGTTATTTTCTTTCTGTGCAAGTTAGTGCTGATCCGGAAAAAGAGCAACCCCTCTGTCACTTTTAACAGACTTTTTTCGATGTTTTATCAATTTGTTTTAGGACTTTCTCCACACACCCCTTTGAGCTTGGTGGTCCAAGCCTCTAAATTCTATGGTGCATTCTCTGTCGCACCCCCAGACAGGGAAACCAAGAGGCTGGATAGTTTTGGGAAGAAGAGGTTTACTTCCACCAGCCTTGCATTGCGATCGTGAACCCCGCATGCATATTGGGCCGCTACTCATACTCTCTGTGGGACACAGGTTCACAAGTGCTGCCATAGGTTCAGGAGGAGGCCCAGGCCGTTCCCTTTCTAGCGGTCAAGAACAATAGAGATACAGCAAAGTTCACCATTAGATGTGGTCTGGATACAACCGACAGAGCATTTTCGGTGAGGGTGGCACTTAGACGCCACGCCTGGCTGAGAACGCCTGGCTGAGAACATCTGGCTTTTCATGGGACAGCCAGGCTTCCCTCATGAACATGTCCTTTGACACAGACGTTCACTCTGATATCAGTTCCTCTCTTTCTGCTCCAACATATGCGGATCCGTTACTACCTCAGTCTTTCCATCACGCTTTCCTGAGTTTATTCATAACATTTCTACATCAGTGTGAAAGTGAAATGTCTCCCCATAAGTCCACAGGGATTAAGCCCTGTGGGGATTGTCACAAGCAGATTTCTGTGACTGATCCTCACTTGGTCTGTCTCAACTGTTAAGCCATGACCCAAAGACTTGCAGCGACTGTGCTTCCACTCACCTAAAGGCAATCCGGGAGCGGGAGGCCAGGCTCTTGGTTGACCAGCACTGCAAGGCCAGTGCCACTCCAAGTCTTGCAGATGATCCCGATCTCATTCCCTGAGCAGTTCACGTGACTGGTCGTCATCCATGCCCAAGTTGTCTAGTAGGCCTAAGAAGAAGTCGTTGAAGCGCAGCTCCACTTCACCGTGCCCCTCCAAGTCCCTGGATAGGTCCCAGAGGTATCATAATGCCCCACAGTCCCACTTCTGCAGTTCTGTGGAGCCAGCACCAAACCTGACCTTGCGCCAGCCTGAATTGCCCAGGCCCAGGCCTTCTCCTGCTGAGACCCAGAAGTTTTATGGTGCAATGCGTTTCATCTTTGAAATGACCCCGGCTCCCTCTGGCATGCCTCCAGCCTCCAAGGAACCAAGAAATATACCACTTCAGTTGCCACCGTCGGGACCACCCTCAGTGTCAGCGAGGGCCTCTGGATCCATCTCCGGATCCAGACTGACTCTGGTCTTGAACCCTGTTCCGCCGCTGCAATCTTTGCCGGAGAACAATCCATCAACACAGATTCCCTTTTTCCTGGAACAGGACAACGTCTGGTTCTGTCAGACTCCAAGGCAGCTCGAAGTTGAACTCTGTACCACCTTAGCCCCACGCTAACGGGGCATGCCTCCAATTCTGATACCCTGCCTTTAAACCTACCACAGACCTTGTATAATCCATGATCTGTTTGGGCATGACTCCATCAATGGCTATTTTGGGGATGATTCCCCCCCCCCCCCCATAGGTTGACAACTGGTATGAGGAACTCCAGGATGCTAGTGGCCTTGAGACCTCACCATACACTGGCCTAGTGCCTCCCCAGACACGGAGGAGAGCGCTTCCTTTGCTATGGTCGTGCGGAGAGCAGCAAGAATCTTGACCTTACAAATACTGGTCCAGCAATTCAAGACTAACCAGCTCAATGAAGTTCTTCAGCCGGGCCAAACCAGCTCTGAACCCCTCTTGCACTTTAATGAGGCCTTGACAGAGCCTTGACCCAAACCCTGCTCGGGCCGCTGGTCAGCAGACAAATTGCCCATTGTCAACGTCCTGCACCTGGGGACCCAGACTTTATGACGCAGCACCCTACTTCAAGAATCAGGTGGTGCAAGCCTCTGTGACCAAAAGTTTATAACCAGAGAAATGCTACCAACAGCGGACTATAAATTCTGCACCTCGCTCTTCCGTTTCCTTATTTTTATATAACGAAGGTTAGTGCACAAACACCCCTGCACCCGCCGTCATTGGGCGCAACTGCAGATGCAGAACACAATAGAATCAATGGAGTGGTGCACCTTAGACAATACCCAAATTCGCTACTGTCCAGATAATGTGTCCAGCCAAGTGTCCAATTCTGTCATCAGCATTTTGTTTGGGTGGTACAGACCATCATCCAGCCGACTCGTTTCGTTCAGATCAGTTGATTGAACTTCATCAGGGCTATTGAATGTAAACGTCCACATGTTAGTCTTTCAAAAGCATCCAAGGCTTCTTACATCAAGAAACCACATAGGTGACTACCCTACAGCTAACATTGCAGTGGTGCAACACATATGTAGTATCACAGGGTAAAGGGTCACATAATGCCCCCGGTCTGATAGCCATGCTACAGATGCCTGTCCTGGTTCACAACTGGCAGATAAATGGGAAGGGCATTATTATTGGCGGTATTCACCTGATATGTTGTTTCGCATTGGCTGGATGATGTTCTGTTTGTACCACCCAAATAAATGCTGATGAATGAATTGGACACTTGGCTGGACTCATTGTCTGGACAGTATCAAATGTGGGTATTGTCTAAGGTGCGTCACTCCATTGATTCTAATCTGTGGCCAAAAGTGAATCCAAATGTATTCCCTACCACTCCCCCTGACAGGAAATTGAAATGGCTGGACACCCTTGTGAAGAGGGTATTTTCTTTCACTAGGTTTGCATTGCACTCAGTCAACACCAAGTGCCTGCTGAATTGCTACACCCACACCCTATGGGGCTCAGTTGCCCAGGTTGTGCCGATGGTCCTGGAGAAGGCCCAAGCAATCTTGTCAAAATCCATGGCCTGGATGCATCTAAATTTACAGTTGTCATGTCTATTAGAATAGTCCTGTCATGTATGCCCCCATTTACATGCATTGTCCAATTCACACGACAATAACGGTTCTGAACAGGTGACCTTTTACCTAGTAGCTTGCTCCTGTCTCTACGACATCAGGCTCTTAGTATTCTATCATAATCCCTGTACCTGACGTACATAAACATGTCCTCAGGCACAGCATAATTATTCTGTATAAGGGTCACCAATTTTTTGATCCTTGGTCAACAGCATGCTGTGTTTGACCGCATTCGTTTGGAAAAACATTTATGATTGTTTTCAAAATAATTGATTGTTTTTAACACATATCGATTCTAGAAGAAACGCTGAAGTCACCACTCTAGTATACAAGATCCTTATTCCCCCCTACAAATCGGAGGACAATTCCTTCCAAGCAGACACGGGTTTCTGTATGCTTAGTCTTTGACACGCAGTGGTCTGACATCCCTTGCGAGGTGTCATCCTCGAAGCAGAGATGGAGTCCTTCATTCTCTACCATCAGGTGAGGGGGATGGTTTTTCCCTAGGGGATTCTTGTTTACATGCTACACATACAGATCTAGGCTAAGTACATTTAGGCAAATTACTTAGGGCGCGCATTTTAGGAATATGCAAATGCAACTGTTTTAATCTGAACTGCTTATGCTCATTTTATTAGCTCTGTGGTAGAAATGTATCTACCATTTACTATATTGGTACTTGTAATCTCTTTTGTATGCTTCTGTCTCTTCATTGTCGCAGCAAATATGTGTTATACAAGACTAATGCTGGATCAATAAATACTTACTGAAACGTCTTAACAGCCATCCTGTGTATTTTCTGAGAATAAGTGAGCACGAGTGACTGAGCGAAAAGTACTGTACTGTTTTCCACGATTACGGAGGAATCAGGGTTGTCATGTTCAGTGGTTGCCAGAAACTACCTACACCACTGTAAGATACAGGGGGTGGTAGTGGCACTGTAGAGCTAGCTGGTCTAACTGCAGACATATCCTGTGGGGGTATCCGGAAGTGGTTTGGACACAAAGCCCTCTGTTTAGGTCATCCAAAACGCACAGGTCTTGGGCATTCCTAGGAACTACAAAACATGGCGTCCAAAGTTGGTTTGGTTCTTATATTAACAGTGAAAATCTGAGTAGTTCAGTCGTGCTTTCTCAAAAAGCCCTACTCACACCTTTCAGACTTTTCTGAAGTATGAAGGGAGATCTGACTCTGCCGAGCAGATATACCCTGTGTATTGGCTGAAGTTTAAACAAGCTTGTAAGAAAAAAAGGTTCCCACATTGTGCGAAACTCCTACATTTCTAAAAATATTTATTCTTCTCCTTTCTGAGAATGACTAAGTCCACGTGTGCTGGTTCAGGTACAGGGGAAGAATTTGCTAACACTCAACATTACAGAGAACTGTAGAAATGCAGTAACTATTATGTTGATAGAACATGGTGTACCTGCAACAGGTGGCTGTGTTACCTTCGTGATTGAGGCTCACAATGTGTTCGGATCAGAGGTATTCTATTATTGGGTTTAGTTCCCACCTGCAGATCCACAGACTAAATTGTTCCATACATACATTCTAGTTGAACCACTGGAAGAATACATTCCATATGAAGACATTGTAGTCCTGTTAATTTACCAGCAACACAGAAACTGGTATAAACGCGCCCTCCCACACACATCTGTTGTGAGACTCTGTCCACTCAGCATAGAAGGAGCGACCTGGCCGGTCTTAGTGACATACACTCCACATCCAGAGATAGATACACTACCAGTGGATGAAGTCCGTACAATATATAAAGACATAGTCCAGCTGTACAGACACATTGCCCTGTTCGTCATGGGAACTTTAACAGTCCAACCTGCGAGAAATGCTCCAGTTGGTCTATATCAGACCACACCTACAATTGGCCCACAGATACTAAAATCAGTGATGGGGACAAGTCCATCCAAACTGGACCAAATTCTGTTCTGGATAGCACAAAAATAGCACAACTGGAAGCAGTATTTCCCCACACGGATCCGCAGGAGAAACATAGAATGCTAACTATTTGCTTGCTAATGGGGATGGTTCCCTCGATTGAAGATTGTACCATCTGGGTAACAATCTTCGCTGCCGTATACATCCGAATACATGGTACACCTTCCATACCAGTCATTTAAGAGGTATTGAAACAGACACAGAATGAGTACGGGGCAGGACCTACCCTGGACTTGGGAATAAAACTGATGGGTATCTTTGCCCAAGTCTCTGCAATCATGCTGAGCAACATAAAAGGGGAGGCAGCAGCAGTGGCTATACACCACCGCCTAAGGGAAATAGCTCCTATAATAAGAAGCGAGTGTTACCAAACATTATCGAAGAAACCTATGTTGCATGAGGTAGAGATAGTTTGGGAGCCAAACTAGGGAAGACACAAATGGTGGGTAGTCCCAGCAAGGATCTCTTGAAGCAAGCACCCTCTTCTAAAAAGAAATGGAATAACAAACAATCTAAAAAAAACAATAAAGAAAAGTATTTATGATCAAGAGGTTGGTCTCCCCAACGGGAGTCCTCTGAAAAAAGGTACAACCTTAGGAATCGTGAGAACATTAGGAAACCTGATGTGTATCAGGACACTGATACACATTCCTTTCGTTCCTTTTAGGGTTCATAAAAAAACTCGGAGAGGGACGGGCGATCAGAATAGAAGCAATAAGATCCAAAGACAACAAGGGAGACACATCGTAATTCAGATTAGATTATCTAACAGGAAGAGCAACCTGAAGCAAAACCTCAATTTAAAAAGAAGAAAGTAGCTGGCTTGAAAATTAGACATGCCAAGGTTACTGAGGACTCAGCATCTGAACGGGGAATGGGCTCTGACAATTTTAGACAGCACAGCAGAAGTAACAAAAGCTCGCCAGAGCCTGAAGGATTTTCTGGTGACAACGGTATCGAATGTAGACATCACGGTGGAAACACCTGATACAAGAGTTAGTTTCCCACATTGATTACACAAAATTACACTTCAAGTAGAGGGGGACATCTCAAGAAAAGTTAAAGGTCTCTTTTGGGAGAACTTAACATATGGATATGACATTCTGTTAGCAGAAAAAGATTGGTGGCAGGAATTTGTGATGGATTGCCTGAAAGGGGAAAGCGTCATTTTGCCTGCTTTCTACGGCCTTGTTCCAGAATCTTTAAAACATTCATGTGTGCAGGAGTGGGCACTAGAATTAGCTTCGGCATTATACCTCAACCATGTAGGATGTGGAGTCTACTCACCATGAAATCCCATTAAAATCTACTCCAAATCCTCAGAGACCGTACCCTATTAAAAATGATGCAAAAAGACAGGTCAAAGAAATCTTTGACCAACTTGAATACCAAGGTGTAATTGAAACTTGCACCTCCCCCATGAACAATCCTTTGTGTCCTGTAATGAAAACTGACAACTCATATTGTCTAGTTTTAGATTGCCGACATTTAAACACATGCACATGAACATTTGCAGTTCAAAACGCATATAGTGCAGCTTTAATGAATAACATTGTGCGGAAGAAATACAAAACAACATTAGAGATTTCAAATGGATTTTTCTGCCAAAATATAGCTCCAGAAAGCAGATATTTGACAGCATTCTCTGCCCTGGGCACTCAGCGAATGTATTGTTGTTTGCCGCAAGGGGATAAGAAAGGCATGGGGCTATTTTCGGCAAGAGTGTCAGAATTATTACAACGAGGAGGCAGTGTCCTATGTAGATGACATCTATTTGACGGACGATGAATTACTTGAACAGAGTGAACAAAATAATTGTGAGTTTCGCCAATTGGGCTACAATTTAATTTCAAGAAATCAAAAATTGCCCATCTCATTGTCCTATTTTTGGGATATGAGCTATCAAGTGAAGGCAAGAGCCTGGCAGCCAACTTTTTAGAAAAGTACGCGCTGCTCCAACCTCCAAAGACTCTGAAGGGTTTGCAATCCATTTTAGCATTTTTAAATTTTGGCTGAACATACATTCTGGATTACGTGGAAAGAGTAAAACCTTTCTACGACTTAAGACCTGATTTCACAGCACATCAGTGGACACAGGAAAATACAGATATACTACGTTCAGTTCAGGCTGACATGATAGCATCAAAACACTTGCGCACACACTTGTGAATACTACCAACTTGGTGATCCGAGTGGTCCCGGGTTTATCAGGATATACATACATCACTTTCAATGAAGGTGAGACAGTTCCAATAGCATACAAATCACATTTATACACAAATGCTGAAATGCAATTTGCGGCTACAGAGAAAATACTGACAGCAGTGCAGACTGCTGTAGTGAGAGAAAGTGCACTAGCACAGGGGAAACGCATAATATTTGTTACCCTGGTACCAACTTTAGAAACTGTTACCAAAGCAAGCCTTCCAAATGCAAAAGCAAGGCATCCACGATGGATACAATGGGCTAATTCTCTCACTGCAACAGAGGTAGATTACAAATACGAACCTACACTGGAAACACAAGCGTTCCTGCAGTACGAACAAGAAAACCCTCTCCCGAGTTAAATCTTGTCTCTAAAGAAATATAATGACATCATTTACACTGATAAATCTGCTCAGCCTGCCATTGGTAGTAAACAATAGTATAGCGCATCATGTGCTATAGTGAAGGGACGTATGCAGGACTGTAAGTTTCATCCCAGCAATACTATTATACAATTTCTAGGAGATCGTACAGCACAGCTGGTAGAGCTGAAAGCCCTGATCCTAGCACTACAATATACAAATCTGGAATTCTCCACATTGAGTGTGTGATTCGTTTTACTGTGTGCAGTCCTATAATGAATATCTTTTACTGGGGCCAGAATGGGTTTAGAGATTCCAAGGGTTACACAATTAAATATAAATTATTATGGGAACAAGTGGCAAAGCTGTAAGCATGCCTGCCGTGGACTCAAGTTATTCACACCTTGAGTCATCAATGTGTTGTCGTACACTTTGAAGGGAATTCACTGGCTGATGAAGCAGCCAAGGCAACAGTGCGAACTGCTGCCGTTGCTGTAATCACTCGTTCTAGCAAGAGGATAGATGGAGACATACTGCTAGCTGTCAACGCCTCAAAGAACAGCTCTGCCGTACCAAAGGGTTTTCCACTCAAATATTCCTGCGCAAAACACACCATATGCTCATATTCCAGGAGTGGGGCATAGAGTTATACCAAACATGGATCGCAGATTAGGTTTAATTCTAGCTGCACATGAGGGTCTGGGCTCAGCACACGCAGGAGTCACTGCAACAATTTAATTACTGAAGCAAGGATACTAGTGGCCAGGTTTGTCTAAACAAACCAAGGGTTATGTCCTTAATGCGACATCTGCTAGGAAGGGGTGTGCGGTGCATGCGGGCCACCCTGGGTGTCATCACTGAGGGGGGTGACAAAATGGCAAAAATGTGTTTTTGAAACAGAAAAATTTGGGGGGGCTCACAACACTTTTTTGGGGAAAAATATTATTTAAAACGAGTTTAATAACTTCGTCTGAGAAATAATTAACCTCAACAAGTCAACATAATACATATTGAAGCTTTTTAGTTCAGTCAACAAACGCAACAAAACGTGGCTGAACTCAACGCTGTGTAGTGTAGAGAGTATGGATAAGGAAGGGGAGGGGGTGTTTATTTCCGCCGAAGTCTGTCTCTGCAGTTTGTACTTGAGCTAGATGTAAACAACCGGTTACTCATCATCACTCAACCCGCAATCAATCCTGTCCACTGCTGTGCCAGTCAGTCACCCTGTGTCATTCTGTTGAGTTAGTTGTGCATTATTACTGATGCTTATAAGTGCTGTGCTGAATTTATTTTTGTTACTTTTTTTAGTTAATTGTGATCATCCTCCCCTCTATGATATTGAGTTTGGTAAGTAACGTAAACGTTATGATGCATGCTATTTGTTTGTATTTGTACGTTAACCCAAAGCTGAAAAACAGACATTAAGTAAAAAATGTAATTCATAAGAAATTCCGATCGCGAAGATCATGGCACTTGACTCGTCTTCAGCGGGAGTAGAATAGCAGTACATTTTTACTGCTTTGCGTCGTCGCGCTGTGTGTATCTTGCATGAAGGCAATCTACTGGCTCCATCACTGTGAGTTGTATTAGAGCAGCGTTTTTCAAAGAGGGTGACAAGGAATTTTCCACACCAGGTACCACCTGACCTTGCTACGCCACTGAGCAGATGAAAGGTTCCACCATAGCACGGCCACCGCAAACACCATTACTCATTTCAGAGAGACCTCTCGCATGTGTCTATTTGGACCACTGCGGCCCCCTAAATTTAGATGGGGCCTACAAGTACATCTTGGTGGCAGTGGATTCATGCTCGAGATTTCTATGGGTTTGGCCTCATCGCTCGGCTGACGCTCAAACTTTTATAAAGGATTTGCAAGTCTTCATCGGGACATTCAATTGGCATGTTATATTCCGACCGTGGCCCTGCGTTTATCTCACAGGCTTACAAGGAAGCCATGGAAAGTATCGGCGTGGCCTTGCAGTACTCCTCCCCCTACCATCCTGACGAAAATTCGGTGGTGGAGTGGAAAAACGGGGACCTAAAGCAATCCTTAACAGCAAGGGTATTAGGTGCAGGCAGTAGTTGGGTCAATCACTTATATGGGGTACAGAGGGCACTAAACATGCCGAGAAAACCCTTGCGAGGACGTACCCCCTATGAGATCCTGTTTGGATCAAAATGTGGGTACCTGACCTAGATTGTGCCAGCAGAGTGGCCGATGTAAAACCATTTGAATTGAATGATCGTTTGGCTGTTTTACAGGAACTCAATGAATTCCTGGCATTACAAAGCAACGCCCAAGTAAAATGCACAGCCACTGGGGAAGTGAAACCGGTATCGGCAAGACATGTCTGGGTCCGAAGATTGGGGACCTGGTCAGAGAAAATATTGTGGACAAGGAGTTTGGGCCATCTTATAGAACACATGTACCTGTCCTAGGAGTTGAAGGAACAAAAACAGTACTTCTTCCACATCTTGCCAGCAAAAAAAGAAAGAAGATTTGTCTCCATTGATCCCATCAAACCACACCATGTGGCCGATTCTCAACAATAGGCCGCATGGAACCCAAGTAGCCGCAGATCTCCTCTCACTACTATACAGGAAGTTCAGATGGAAAGACTAATAACGTTTCAAAACTCCCCTGCGCAAAATACAGGAGTATCTAATAACGGAGCATGAATTACACCTGTTGAAATTGAACAACATCCAAATGCAACTGAAACGAAAATTGCAATTCGGCACAGCAATGAAATCTACATCAATGTGCCTTCACAAGAAGCACCTGCAAGATCTACCAACCCTGCAGAGCTACCAAAGATAGATCGAACTGTGTCTAGCTACTTAATCCACTTCAATGACTTTTCTTCAGATCCAAGTGAACCTGAGCAAACACCACCCATTTCCAAAAAAGAGAAATTGCAACAATTCTATCTCTGGCTAAAAAGACTTACTTTGTGTCCCCTTGGTTGCATCTTTGGTTTGCATTAGGGATCCTGTTCCTGTTAATTTGGATTGGTATAGTACTGTCTTTTTCCTACTACTTAATGGACATTATCCCCCACACCGCTCTGCAGTACAATCTGTGAACTTGGTCCTGAACCACATACATCATCACATCATGAACAGAGACCTGTACCTAGTGAACATTACAGCAGCTCCAGTACCTGATGGTATAGTTTTGGATAGGGTTTCATATGATGTATTTGGTTCTACTGAACATTTGAAAATTCCACTTGTATTTAAAATTTCATTGAATCATTTATTACCCTGAGTACACTCTGATGATTGGGACATTGAAACTGTAAATACTAGGCTCTCAGATATAGAACAATCTGCTGCATTTTGTTACAGGGAATTGTATGAAGGTACACCTGACTTTGATAGTATGTATTGTTACCACCATTATGGTCATCACTTTTTGCATAAATGAAGTGTCCCACGCACTGTTAACACTTACCATCAATGGGAACAGTGTCTGAGACGGCCGAAAGGTAATTGTGCCACATTTGCACAGAAATGTGTGTACTTTACAGGGTTCAATACATCAGAACCAATGTCATACTATTATAAGCTAGCACAAACAAATGCAACTGCAAAGAAAAGGGTGCTGACACCAAGCTTATATATTCAGCACCTTTTATCTCCCAACTGACTATACAAGGTTTCGTCTATTGGAGGGACACAATAGACACAAAATCCATCTGGGGGATGAAAGATTGGCAGGTTCAGGGAACAGAGGCTTTATTTAGAGCTTGCTTTATACCATTACAGATAATTTTCCTGAACAGAACAGTGCAACAGACTACCTGCTACGGGTTTGGAAAAATAAAAGACATGAAAACACCACGCATCCCCTTGCCCACACCTATCAAATGAGACACTAATAAGTAAGGAGATGCTGGGTGCAATGATACAGAATGGTAAATATACCGCATCAGCTCCCAATTGGAAGGGTTGGTTTGGCCAATCGACATGAATTGGTGTCAATCAAGATTCAGGGGTACCACTGCAGGGTTTAGTATGTATAGGCCTGACCCATGCTATGTACACACAGATGACCCAGGGGTAGTGACTTCTTATAATGTTGGGAAGTTGTGCCTAGAATGGCTAAAACCCTCAATACTTTTACAGGTGAAATGGCACTTGTCCCTTCTGTCAGACAACATGGATCAAAGGGATTTCTTGCTAGGTCCCAAGAAACCGTGTAAAAAAACGCTTCTTATATGCCATCTACAATGAACTGTAGAAAGTCTCCCAACAGGATGCTGCTGAGAGATTACCTGAGATTGATAGAGTTAACATAGAAAAGGCCTTAGCTGTGGTAGACAATGGATTGACCACACATTTGTCACGTATTTATTCACTGGGCAACATTGCGCCCCTCAAGGAAAAAATGTCTCCCTTAAGATTTCCAAGCCTTGGTTCAATAATGGCCTGAACTCGGAGCGTAGAAATCTAAGAGTTGCAGAGCGTCTATGGAAATCGGCTCCTAACACTGATAACCTTGAGGACCTTAGAAGGTTAAGGAATTCTTACAATGGGAAGATTCTTAAGGCAAAGGCAGACTTTTTCAGAACTCAGCTATCAACCGGCCAAAAGAACTCTTTGAAATCGTCAAGCATCAATCATACAATACAACTAACTCTAGAGCAGTGGTTCCCAAACTTTTGACTCCTGAGGACCCCCACTGACTCACCACTGGACGGCGTGGACCCCCAGCAATTTGTATGATTTAAATTTCAAACATTGAAAGAGTAATTCGAAAAAAATAAACACACATGTGCACGCAAAAACAAATACACGAATTACTAAGGATTTTAGTATTTTATAAGAGAGTTTGCAAAAAACGGGAAAATGTAATGGGAAGGTTGGTGCTGCATCTCGGTGATTAACTTTTACTTAGTTAGTTTTATTTCACAGTACAAGGCTCCTGCCAGGGCCAGAGTGGAAACCCAAAGCAGCATTGGCAAGTGTTTTCAGACCAGTCTCATACAGTGCACACTAAGTGTAGTGAGTGGCCTCTCCCCCCAGGAAAAGTTAGGAATCAATGGTGCATTCTACAACACATTTATCATTATATATTGAATTGTATTAGCTTTTAAAGATTAGTAAATGATGACCTTAATATTCACCAGGATACAACAGTCTTTGTTGGGGTTCTTCAATGAGTCCCTTATTGTCACCCTTCAACAGTGCCACTCATCTCTCCATAGCACATCTGTCACATTTATTTCATTTGTTTTATAGCATCTCTCATACCATTGTAGGATGTCAGAGCACTTTACATCACACACATATAGAGACAATTAATCATATGTGTAAATCAGTGTGTAAATCAGTGTAGAGAAAATGTTACCTAAGGCAAAGGAGACTACAAGGTGTAGGCTTCACATGTCATTCATACTGGTAGGCATTTTAAAGAGTGCTTGTCTGGAAAAGCACAAACTCAGGATTCGGAACATAACACATTGCTTAGCATTGACTTTAACAATAAAAATGTATTTTCACACAAATAAACCCGTTTAGCAGCATCAGGATAATGAAAGACTGGGAAATACATGAGTTATTAACTTGTACCATGCAGTGTGTAAGCAGCTCTTTGATGACAGTTTATAGGTCACTGTGCTAGATTATGATTGTCTCTTATGAGCTGCAGAGAAACAAATGAATCTCTGTGACAAAAGCAGTAACCAATTGACTTATGCACATAAAATACTGTTTTTATAAAGCATGATATGCGTTCTTTGCAACAGGCATATTAACCCTCTGTGCTACATTAGATAAGTGAAACATGCCACTGGACAACACTTTCATCTCTCTCCAGCAGGTAAATTAATCACTGGTGTTATCTTGACACTTTTATTGTTGCTCGAAAACTGCTAATTCTACAAGGAACTTGGCAGTGCTTTTAAAACTGCTGCCTGGGGATCCCCTGGGCATGTGTCACGGACCCCCGGGGGTCCACGGACCCCAGTTTGGGAAACACTGCTCTAGGGAATTAAACGACCTGGCCACACCTACCTGTGACATGCTTGCCAATTTCTTCCATGAAAAGACTAAGACCATCGAGCTAGACATCCAATCCAAGATGGCCCTCCCGCAAACTGTGGTCCAAGATCCTAAATTGGGTGCTCTATGCGAAGTACATTTTAATAATCCTGGGGAAGTCACAAAAAACAATGTCTCTTGTCACACCTTCTCGCCAATCTCTCAACAAATTATCGACAACACTCTTCAAGCAATCAACCCCTCCAATAATTTCTCTGACTCCCTGCCTCCTGCCCTGTTCAAAATTTTAAAAACATCTATCCTACCATTATGGGCACAAATTGTAAATGCTTTCCTGAGTCAAGGCGTCATTCCGAACGGTCTTAAAATAGGGCAGGTCACACCTATACTAAAGAAAGCTGACGCCTCTCCATCTGATCTAAACAACTACCGTCCTATAACCAACATCCCCACTTTGGCAAAACTACTAGAGAAATGTGTACAAATTCAATTATGCAACCACATTGAGAACAACAATCTCTTAGACAGTCTCCAATCGGGCTGCCACCGAGGACACAGCACAGAATCTGCACTCACACACATTATGGATGATATATTAAAAATGCTTGACCGCAATGAATTATGCCCATTGATACTTCTTGATCTGTCCTCCGCCTTCGATACGGTCAAGCATGACAACCTTCTGTCCCTATTGGAACGCAGGATGGGCCTCTCGGGCACAGTGTTCTCCTCCTTCCTGAATAACAGATCTCAAAGAATCAAGATGAAGGATTCATTCTCGCTACCCTCTATGGTCGCACTTGGTGTGCCTCAGGGATCTACCCTATCACCCATTCTTTTCAACCTCCTAATGGAGCCTTTGGCGAACGCACTGAAATCAACGAACATTCTATATCACCTGTACGCGGATGACACCCAGCTGTATCTGAAAATCACCTCACCAGATGACTTCATTGCCCTCAACACTATTCTACTGAACACACAAAGCTGGCTCACTAACAACCACCTCATGTTGAATACCAAAAAACGGAATTCATTCTCATCTCGCCACCAAGCTACACACCAAAGCTGGACTTACGGTTAAAACACTTAACCTCCTTTGACTGTGTCCCCCTCATCATTGACTCAGCAAAATCCCTAGGAATCTCCATAGACAAACATTTGAATATGCAGTCGCACATCTCTATTGCCACCAAGGGAGCTAATCACAAGATGAGTATATTAAGGAAACTCAAACCCTTCCTCCCTCAGGCAGATCTAAAAATGGCAGTACAAGCCCTAGTGCTACCAAGATTAGACTACGGAAGCACCACCCTCTGTGGTCTCCCCAAATACAAGTTGGCTCCGCTGAGAGCAGCACTGAATGCTGCGGCTAGACTGGTATCAGGAACCAAAAGAAATAATCACATCTCACCAACCCTGAAAGCACTGAATTGGTTGCCTTACGAGGCAAGAATACACCTTAAAGTGGCCTGCATGACGCATAAAGCAATTCACAACAATACACCCAGTTACTTGGCTCTAAAGCTGGAGAGGGCTGGAGGCTGCAGACAACTACGAAGTGCGAGCACTTTCCTTCTATAAAAGGGGAACTGGTTGTAGAGCTTTCTCAGGGATTGCACCAAAGATTTGGAACTCTTTACCTCCACTAGTGTGTGGAATTACTTCCTTTACTGCATTCAAAAAGGAAGTAAAAAGACTACTAATGAACAAATTCATGTCCTAAGTTTTAATTATAGGATGTCACCGAGTCATCTTTAAGATCCTATTACCATTGCCTATCTCAGATGGATTGGACAAGTCTACTGTATGTAAGACTTATATCACAGCCCTTTTTGCTCAATAATTGTATGTACTCTAAAGCTTAGTTGGCTGCGGGTCCCCCTTGGTCATCTATACATTTTATATCCACTGTGAATCGATAGAAGTTATTGTATGTATGTTTGCTAGCACAATCACCTAATGTTCATTAACTGTCTATTGTACAATTTCCTGCAGAATCACGGTCCTCTGTTTGTTATTCATATATTATATATTTCTTTTGTACAAATTGACACATTTGAATGCGTGTATACCACCTCAACCATTTATGTTCTTATACTGTAAAGCGCTCTGATACCCTCGTGGGTCACGTTCGCGCTATATAAAACATGATAAATAAAATAAATTGTGTCCTCAGCAATTGATATAATGGAACAAGATTTGTCTATTCTACAACATGGGCAATCTCAATTACGCTCCATTATGCTTTTAAGCTGGACGCTACAATCATTGCGCTCTGGCCACATGCCATGTCGGTACATTAACGGCACAAATCTATTTTTGGCTTATAAACTTACCGACAGACAAAAAACCATGGCACACAGAGATGCAAAGTACACCATGCTGCTCATTGAAAAATTTGAGAAGTTACCTTTTACAGTATCAGACACACCGTATACAGAATGGTAAATTCATGGCTATATCACACTGCTAAACAACATATCTGAAAGAAACCCGTTAGTTATAGATTCCTTACCTTAGAATTACCCCCAGGCGTCAGACTGGATCCAGAAAGTTTTTTCGTCAGCAATACCTCCATGTGTCGGAAGGTGGCGTCGGTCGGCTCCGCGTCTGTCGGCATCGTGGTCGCCGGGATGACATTGCAGCAGCTACTTAGACACCGCCCTCGCGTGCTGATGTCAGTTCTTTTTTTCCGCACCAGCCAGCACAGATCCGGGAAGAGAAGTACCTCCAGTCACTTTTTGACTGACTTCTCGACTTTTGTCGACTTCTTTTTCGAGTCTTCGACTCCTTGTGTACGAGGGATGCCCAGTCTCAAGACTTGCGGTTCCTATCATCGGATGATGTCGGTCACCGATCCACACGGCGGGTGTCTTTTTCCTGGAGCGTGACCACGACCCCAAGTCGTGCTCCGACTGACGGTCGATGGCGCCGAAGGCTTTGCGGGAGCGGTCCCGAAAGCTGCTTGAGCACCGGCAGTCGGCTCTGTGCTGTTCGAGGTCCTGCTTGCGGAACCACAATCCTTCGGGTTCTAAGTCTTCGAAGTCTTTGCACTCTGGGTCGGGCTCCGTCCCCGATGACACACAGGCCCCCTTTGGATTCAGGCCTGGCTCTGGATCGGCATCGGTTGACCTCATTACGCCTCCACCGGCGCCGCTTCCTCCGGCACCACTACCGTGTTGACCCCGGCCTCCATCCCGACGTGGCCCTGGAGCCGGACTGATGCCGGATCCGGTGCTGAGAGGGGTTTCTGTGCTCCTGTTCACTCCTGGATCCATTTTTGACCAGAATGGCACCTAGAGAATGAGGAGGAGGACTGGGAGGGGTCAGGTGACCCTTTGACTGTCCAGTTGGACAGTGAACAGGACTGGAGAGAGGAACTGGGGGATGCCAGTGGGGCCCGGGCAGTGCTCTCCCAGGCTGTCGCCGCCGGGAGAGATGCAGCAAAGTTTGCCATCTGTTATGTGCTGGAGACCGACGACTCTCTGGGCAGGACCATTTCAACGTCAGTAGCACTTCGACGCTATGCCTGGATGAGGTCGACTGGCTTTTCAGGGGATGTCCAGAACACCTTAATGGACATGCACTTTGATGGCCGTTGCCTTTTTGGCGTCAAAGCAGACAACGCCCTAGAGCGTTTCAAGGACTCACGGGCTACGGCCAAGTCCTTGGGCCTCTCCACCCACCCTGCACAGTCTGCTTTTCGCCCCTTTCGTGGCTACGGAAGGGGTGCCCTGCTACGTCCCGCCCAGAGCCATAGGCTGCAGTAAGTTTAACCCAACCTTTGCGCGGCTGGGGAAGTTTGAACAACCGTTGCTGTTCCGGGGGCCAGCAGGCGGGTGAGTCCACCAACCCCCCCCTGCAGCAGCCTCCAACCCCTCCTAGTCCGACCTTTCAGGCCCATCAAACGCTATTGGGCGGCAGGATTCACCATCAACTCCCCCACTGGCGCACCATCACGTCGGACAGGTGGGTTTTGCAAATAGTCCGAAGCAGCTACTCCTTCCCCTTCGAGACTACTGCTCCAGCCATGCCACCGAGATACCACTGCATGTCGGAGGATCATCTGGTCCTTCTCCAGCAGGAAGTTTCGTCTCTCTTGGCCAAGGGAGCCATCAAGCACGTTCCTGTCCCAGAAGTAGGTCATGGTTGGTACTCCCACTACTTTCTGTTTCCCCAGTAGGACAAGGGCCTGCGTCCTATCTTGGATCTCAGGGATGTCAACCGCTTCCTCCGGAAGGAGAAGTTCAACATGTTGACGCTGGCTCAAGTCTCATCTGCCCTCGACTCAAAAGACTGGATGGTAACGTTGGACTTGCAGGACGTTTATTTTACATCCCCATCCTGCCAGCCCAACGGCGTTACCTACGGTTCACGGTAGGCCACGAGCATTTTCAATTTACCATGCTCCCCTTTGGCCTTACCAGCGCCCCTCTGGTGTTCTCGAAAGTGATGGCGGTGGTCGCAGCTCGTGTGCGCAGATCAGGGGTTTCAGTGTTCCCCTATCTAGACGACTGGCTGTTGAAGGCGTGTTTGCCCCAGGCAGTCTTCTCCCACCTCCAGACTACGGCCAACCTCTTGCATTCGCTGGGGTTCTCCATCAATTTGCCGAAGTCACACCTCATTCCCTCTCAGAAGCTTCGCTTCATCGAAGCGGATCTGAACACGACACGGTTTCGGGTTTATCCTCCCGAACGGCGAGTCTGGGATATTCGGGCTATGATTCTGATCTTTCGGCCTCTATCCCAGGTTTTTGTCAGAATGACTGAGGCTGCTGGGTCTCATGGCCTCCTGCAACCTGCTGGTCAAGCATGCCAGGTGGCATATGCGGGCTCTGCAGTGGGACCTGAAGTTCCAGTGGGCGCAGCATCAGGGGAATCGGTCCGATTGCGTCCAGGTCTCGGAGGGCACTGCTCGACAATTACAGTGGTAGCTAACGAACCAGGATTGGGTCAATGGCAGATCCCTCTCCCTTCCCCAACCATAACACACAGTATTGACGGACGCATCCCTTCTGGGATGGGGCGCCTACATGGGAGAGGTGGAGATCAGAGGCCTCTGGTCTCCGGCAGAGTCCGGGCTTCACATCAACCTTCTGGAGCTCCAGGTGATTCGTCTTGCACTGAAAGCATTCCTTCTCTCTGTCCCGGGAAGAGTAGTGCAGGTGTTCACGGACAACTCCACCGCCATGTGGTATTGCAACAAACAAGGCGGGTGGGGTCATGGACCCTATGTCAAGCGGCTCTCCACCTCTGGACATGGCTGGAACATCGGGGCATATCCCTGGTGGTTCAACACATGATGGCAGGTTCCCTGAACGCGAGGGCGGACAAACTCAGCCACAGGTGCATGATGGATCACGAATGGCATCTTCACTCTGAGGTGGTGCAAGGTCTCATTCGACAGTGGAGAGAGCCTTGGTTAGATCTATTCGCCACCGAAGAGAATGCACAATGTCAGCATTTCTGCGCGTTGGAATTTCCAAGGCGGCACTCGCTAGGCAACGCTTTTCGTCGTGATTGGAGCTGCGGTCTGTTTTACGCCTTTCCACCTATACTACCTGTGCCCAGAGTGCTATAGAAGATCAGGCGCGACCGGTGTAAGTCATCCTTGTGGCTCTGGATTAGGCACGAAGAGTCTGGTATCCCGAGCTGCTCAACATGGCCAACGATCCTCCAATCTGACTGCCTCTTCAGGAGGATCTTCTGTCGCAGCAGCAGGGGACGCTCCTCTACCCGAACCTGTCCAGTCTCCACCTCCTTGCTTAGAGATTGAGCGACAGCAGTTGAAATCTTTTGACCTGCCACCCGAAGTTTGTGATGTAATCTTGGCAGCCAGGCGTCCCTTCACTAAGATGGTATACGCCTGCCGGTGGAATACGTTTGTGGCATGCTGCACAGCAAAGGCTGTGGATCCCTATCTGCCCCTCTTTCTGAGGTTCTCTTGTTTCTTATCTCTTTGGCCCAGCAGGGCTCTGCTCTGGGCACTATCAAGGGCTATCTTTCGGACATCTCTGCCTTCCTTCGGCTGCCAGATCAGCCCTCTCTTTTCAAGTCCCCGGTAGTTAATCGTTTCTTGAAAGGCTTAGCGCATCTCTTTCCTCCAATCACCTTCGTTATGCCTCAGTGGGACTTGAACCTTGTTCTTACCTATTTAATGTGCGCTCCCTTTGAGCAGCTTCACAACTGCCCTTTAAGACTCTTGACTCTTAAGACTGCTTTCCTGGTACTCATCACTTCTACTCGAAGGGTGAGTGAGCTCCAGGCCCTTTCTTCCAAACCTCCATTCCTGTCTGTCCATCCAGACAAGGTGGTTCTCAGGGCCCGTCCATCCTTCCTTACTAAGGTGGCAACTGCCTTCCACATCGGGCAGACCATTACTTTGCCCAACTTCTTTCCGCATCCTTCAAAAGAGGAAGAGAGGCTCCACCATCTGGACCCAAAATGTGCGCTCTCTTTTTATCTGGATCGCACAAAACAGTTCCGGGTGGATGACCAACTCTTTGTTGGCTCATTGGGCGACAAGAAAGTTCGGGCCGTACACAAATGCATCATTTCTTGATGGGTCGTTTTGTGTATTAAGGCATGCTATTCTCTGGCTACGAAGGAGCCTCCAGTCGGGCTACGCTCCCATTCCACCAGGGTGACGGCAGCCACTACTGCCTTGGGAAGAGGAGTTCCTCTAAATGACATCTGTAAGACGGTCACGTGGGCATCGCTGCACACATTTATGAAACACTACTGCCTGGACAGCCAAGTCCAGAGAGACAGCTTCTTTGGCGGTTCTGTTCTCCAGGACTTTCTGGTGTGATCTTGGTTCGCAGACCCACCATCGGAGTTGGTATTGCTGGGGTATCTATTCTAAGGTAGGAATCTATAACTAATGTGTTTTTCAGATAAACAAGTTACTTTCCTTCGGTAATGATATATCTGTAAGAAACATTAGTTAGTTATAGATTCCTTACCCTCCCTCCCATCCTCCCCATTGTGCAAACTGATTTCTAGTGTTAAGGATATCCTTTCAGGGCCCTAGTTCAGTGCGCCAGTGGACAGTGTTTTCTATGGCTCTGTGTTTCTGGCGCGGAAAGTCGTGTACAGAACTGACGTCAGCACTCGAGGGCGGCGTCCAAGTAGCTGCCACGACGTCATCCCAGCGAGCATGACGCCAATGCCAGACATGGAGCCGACCGACGCCACCTTCCGATGCGCATAGGTACTGGTGACGATTAAACTCTCCGGATCCAGTCTGACGCCTAAGGGTAATTCTAAGGTAAGGAATCTATAATTAACTAATGTTTCTTACAGATACATCGTTACCGAAGGTAAGTAACTTGTTCTACAGTTCCAATTCTGCCAGAAATACATCAAGGTAGGCAGGTATGAAGCGTTGGGTGAAGGGTACATACAAGAAACCTGGGAGTTACCGTACAGATATAGGTGTAGAAATAAGGACACTGAAGTTTTCTTAAGTGGTACAGACTGAGCGGACTTTAAGCGGGTCTTTAGTGTGTAAGGAGGTCTTGCTTCACGAAGCGTGTAATGCTTCAATAGTGAACTTGTCTTGCTACTTGAAAGCCTCCCCAGCTGCAGTGATTCATCCAGTTTTTGAGTTAATCTAAAATGGAAGTTATTTAATGCTGAATGATCAAGGCTCTTGCAGGATGGCGCCAGGCATCGCGTATCTTGTCACAGTAAACTCCAGGGTTATTTGTTGTAAGCAAGTATTGTTTCCCCTGGCTCGCCTAGTTAGGGAGGCACCACTTTGGCCTTCGTTGAATGTTTCCAGTATTAGGTTTGATTCGCTGAGCAGACTAAAAGCCATGTTGTTTCAAAAGAAATGTGTCCTTAACTTCAGTCCGAGAGACTTTTGATCTCTAGTTTGCAAGGTCTTCAGCAGAGTTACAGGTCCTGGTCCGTACGAACTTTCCGCTCTATTTTGGAGAAATGGTCCATCGTATCTTTAACATGTCTGATATGAAGGGGATCGTACCCTTATTTAAGCTTCTTCGATCAGGTCTATTAACCACTTTTCAGACCATCTTTGGAGTAATTCCAGCTTTCATACACTCCGTATTTGGAAGCGTATTTGGAGGGCTTCCTCTGGTCCTGCTATCAGTGGCGGGTATCCTGATTTTAATCCTATTGATTTGCAATGGACGTCTCAATCCCTTAAGACATAGAGAGAACACTGCTGTAACAACGTTGTCGTGAGCGTATGTTGTTCTACAGGACTACGCCTCGGCTTTGAGAGCTGAGTGAGCATTGGTTCCTGTCTTTTAGACAGGTCTGGCTAGACTAAGTCCTACCTGTGTTCTGCTGCCTCTTCTGCGGATTTGGATACGTGTCGGACCTGTGTCTGAGACTTCCATTGGTTGCGCCACCAGACAAAGGTGGTCCTGGAGCCCTTGCAGGCCCACATGTACAGTTTTCCATAGCGTATTCCAATGTTGATGACGGCATTTCTAGAGCCTCCAAGGGATGCTTCAGCTCCTGTTGGAAGGAAAATCGGCTCTACTCCAGAGGTACAGGCATTGGTTCCAGGCATGCAGGCATCTAATTCTTGCCTGGTGGCTGCTGTGGGAACCAGAGATGAACATCTTTGCTCACTCGACATTATATTGGAAGTACTGGAGGGATTGCCTCCTACGGATGCAAAGTTCAACGATGTTGAGTCTTCGGCACAGGATTCATAAACAATCTGGCCTTTCTTGTGCTGGGAACTATTCAGCATTTTTTACACATTTACCAAATTGAAGGTCGTAACTGACTTTGTTTTATTTTTTCCCTCTCTGCTCTAACTACGAATATTGGCTTTCAAGGTGCTCAGTGTAGTAACTTCACTGACCTTGCTGGGAGTGCTGCTCCTGTTTGCCTGTCCGTTTTCTGGCCACTTCGCCACGCCTCGCGGCCCCCGCTTCGCGGGAGCCGCTCGCAGGCAAGAGACCCTGTTGGGGATCCAGCCCTTGGTTTTCACTCATGCATTGGAGCACCAACACGCCTTCAGGGACATTACAGCTGACACCAAGGACAGAGGCGGGACTGCGAGGACCAGCGTGCTCAGCGGCGCTGATCGGCCGCAGCTGGTCCTCTTCCCGCCCCCTCCACCTGTTAAAATCACCGCGGAGTGGGAGCTGCTTGGGTAACTTCACTGACCTTGCTGGGAGTGCTGCTCCTGTTTGCCTGTCCGTTTTCTGGCCACTTCGCCACGCCTCGCGGCCCCCGCTTCGCGGGAGCCGCTCGCAGGCAAGAGACCTTGTTGGGGATCCAGCCCTTGGTTTTCACTCGTGCATTGGAGCACCAACGCGCCTTCAGGGACATTACAGCTGACACCAAGGACAGAGGCGGGACTGCGAGGACCAGCGTGCTCAGCGGCGCTGATCGGCCGCAGCTGGTCCTCTTCCCGCCCCCTCCACCTGTTAAAATCACCGTGGAGTGGGAGCTGCTTGGGTAACTTCACTGACCTTGCTGGGAGTGCTGCTCCTGTTTGCCTGTCCGTTTTCTGGCCACTTCGCCACGCCTCGCGGCCGCCGCTTCGCGGCAGCCGCTCGCAGGCAAGAGACCTTGTTGGGGATCCAGCCCTTGGTTTTCACTCGTGCATTGGAGCACCAACGCGCCTTCAGGGACATTACAGCTGACACCAAGGACAGAGGCGGGACTGCGAGGACCAGCGTGCTCAGCGGCGCTGATCGGCCGCAGCTGGTCCTCTTCCCGCCCCCTCCACCTGTTAAAATCACCGCAGAGTGGGAGCTGCTTGGGTAACTTCACTGACCTTGCTGGGAGTGCTGCTCCTGTTTGCCTGTCCGTTTACTGGCCACTTCGCCACGCCTCGCGGCCCCCGCTTCGCGGGAGCCGCTCGCAGGCAAGAGACCTTGTTGGGGATCCAGCCCTTGGTTTTCACTCGTGCATTGGAGCACCAACGCGCCTTCAGGGACATTACAGCTGACACCAAGGACAGAGGCGGGACTGCGAGGACCAGCGTGCTCAGCGGCGCTGATCGGCCGCAGCTGGTCCTCTTCCCGCCCCCTCCACCTGTTAAAATCACCGCGGAGTGGGAGCTGCTTGGGTAACTTCACTGACCTTGCTGGGAGTGCTGCTCCTGTTTGCCTGTCCGTTTTCTGGCCACTTTGCCACGCCTCGCGGCCCCCGCTTCGCGGGAGCCGCTCGCAGGCAAGAGACCTTGTTGGGGATCCAGCCCTTGGTTTTCACTCGTGCATTGGAGCACCAACGCGCCTTCAGGGACATTACAGCTGACACCAAGGACAGAGGCGGGACTGCGAGGACCAGCGTGCTCAGCGGCGCTGATCGGCCGCAGCTGGTCCTCTTCCCGCCCCCTCCACCTGTTAAAATCACCGCGGAGTGGGAGCTGCTTGGGTAACTTCACTGACCTTGCTGGGAGTGCTGCTCCTGTTTGCCTGTCCGTTTTCTGGCCACTTCTCCACGCCTCGCGGCCCCCGCTTCGCGGGAGCCGCTCGCAGGCAAGAGACCTTGTTGGGGATCCAGCCCTTGGTTTTCACTCGTGCATTGGAGCACCAACGCGCCTTCAGGGACATTACAGCTGACACCAAGGACAGAGGCGGGACTGCGAGGACCAGCGTGCTCAGCGGCGCTGATCGGCCGCAGCTGGTCCTCTTCCCGCCCCCTCCACCTGTTAAAATCACCGCGGAGTGGGAGCTGCTTGGGTAACTTCACTGACCTTGCTGGGAGTGCTGCTCCTGTTTGCCTGTCCGTTTTCTGGCCACTTTGCCACGCCTCGTGGCCCCCGCTTCGCGGGAGCCGCTCGCAGGCAAGAGACCTTGTTGGGGATCCAGCCCTTGGTTTTCACTCGTGCATTGGAGCACCAACGCGCCTTCAGGGACATTACAGCTGACACCAAGGACAGAGGCGGGACTGCGAGGACCAGCGTGCTCAGCGGCGCTGATCGGCCGCAGCTGGTCCTCTTCCCGCCCCCTCCACCTGTTCTTCTCCCTGATAATCAGTGATAGCAACGCGCACGCGGGACGCGCGCGGGGCAAAGACAGGGCCGTTTTAGGCCGTTATAGACCGATTAAGACCGGACCGGGCCATTCCTCTTGGTTATATTTTTTTTTATTTGCGTTGTTTAGTTGCGCTTGTGTTTTAATTTTAAACAACCTATAGTTTAAATAATGTCTGTCCGTGAAACTAGGAGTAAGTCTACCAAATCCGTGAAAAAGGCTACAGGGACCCTGGATGATTTTATCACAAGGACTACCCTTTCAATTGATAATGAGATTACTAAACTCCAGCACAGAGTATCCTTGGAGCTGGAGTCTGCAAGGAGGCTCTCTACCGAACTAGTATTAGGGAAAAAATCCTCTCTAGGTAGTATTGCCTCCTCAAAAACGCCTGAGCGCACTACTGGCCCCACACCAATTATCACCTTGGTCGAGGTTCACTCTACTGCTGAGGAAACAACTCCCTCTATTAATCAAGACTTTGTTCCCTCGGGCCCCTCTGTCAGTGTTGTATCTGAAAGCTTTCCATCTTCGGACCCACTGATAGGGAATATCGTGGGTAGTAAAAATGGTGAGAAGCAAAAGGTATTGGTGGAAACAGACCCGATTAAAAGCCAGGTGCCTGTTAAGACATCATTAAAACATAAGAGAAAACGGAAACATATATCTGCGTATGCTAGAAAAAAGGCGAAGGTAGCCTTTAGCCAAAATATTATAGGGGGGGCCCCGCAAACACTCAATGTAAGTATTGCTAATAATATGTCTGACCAAGCGCCTCTAATTGTTCAAAGCGTCAATGCTAGTACAGATGAGCAAAACTCGGTCATAATGACTGACCACTCTGTCAATGAGGGCCAGAGAAATTCTTTGAACATGGTAGGACAGGAAGAGGGAAGGGAAGAGTTTTTAAAACTGGTATGGGATACGCTTAAGAAACTACTCAGGCCATTAGAAGTGAGGTTAACTGGCATTGAGAATCAGGTGCTTGAGGTAGAAAAAAGTGTTATTACACTATCTAGCTTAAGTCTCAATTGCACTGATGTACCCATAGTGTCTATGCAAGCACCAGCTACTGCTCCTGTGATAACTCTGAATAAAAATCCAACTAGCATACAGCAGCAAAAAGAGGAAATAGTTAAAAGAACAAATAAAACATCGATAACAAATACATTAGTTACATCAAATATAATTCCCTCGACCTCGTCATCTGCAAATACCTCTAACAAATCTCTGCTGAAGGGTCATGTTCAAAGCAAAACGCCTCAATTACCAAATGTTGCTACTACCCATTCTGCTATCCCCAACACCCCTGTTCCACAGAAATCCACATCTAATCTACCTGTCAGCAATAAATCCTTGACTGATAGATCTTTTGCCAATGTTCCTAATAAGCCAAACAATCAATCTGGCCATGCTTATAACAACTTTAAAGGAGGGTATATAGATTTACCACCTGACGCAAGCCCATTTGTAATTGTTCTTACAGGGGTACCTGAATTAGAAAACCAATATGAGGAGAACTTTCAATCTCTAAAAAATAAAGTGATCTATTGGTTAAATTCGAATAAACCCATTCCGAATCATATGAAAAGTAAAATCCTCATGGTTCGTAGGGTGCCGTGGGTAGGACCCATGGCTAAATCAATTATGGGTGACTGCATAGTCATTTCTTTTGAGGAACCCCATAGTGTTGAACAGATTTGCAAATGGAAATCATATGGAGATACACCACCCATTGAAGCCAGGCCTCTATCGTTTTTTTACCCCCCACCTAGGCCCATACAATATGGGTCCAATTGGAACACTGTCAAACAGTGTCACGGCTATGTACCCAACTTGGCTAGACAGGCAGATCGAAATATGTGGTCTGGTATTCCCACCTTTAACAGGTTCAGTTGTCTAGATGCTGTCGATTGACTTGGGACTATGCCAGATTGTATTCCCAAGTTATATGACACCTACTGTACACTAGGTAATAAGTCTTATTACCACCAGAGCAAGGAAAGGTCTCTAGCAGCTGATAAAGTATGCCACGATCTGGATGTGGGTTGCCTAGATGGGGGAACCAATACTATAGTAAGAGATGTGGTCATTGAGACAGAGAATCAAACTGCCGATATACAGTTAGGTAATGTTCATCCTCAGCCGGCACTTATGCCGGCTTTTGATGATCAAACCTGTTCCAGTAATAGACTGACCCCACGTTTTCTCATTTTGTCTTGGAACATTGCTGGTGTTGGTAAAAATCTTAAGGATCCTGAATGGGCTGATTATGTTGATACTAGTGACCTTTGTTTATTGCAAGAAACATGGGCAATAGATGTTCCTCATAGAGTCGGATACAAAACCTATGGCACTGAGGCAGTTCAGTCTGATAGGGGGAGACCGTCAGGGGGGTTGATCATATGGCTTAAAATCACCTTGGTTATGAGGGTTGAAATTATAGAGACAGGAACACCCGATATTCTGGCCCTAAAAATTGTACCCCCAAATGGAAATGAATGTTACATTGTCAACGTCTATAATAGACCACTTGCCCATTCCAAGGTCTCACCTACTTTGGAAACACTGGATCTCTTTTTGAAAAAGGTAGTTGGAGATACCCCGGTAATTTTGGGAGGCGACCTAAACTGTAATTTCGAACCGGTTTCTGGTATTAATGACGTCTTTGAGGATGAGGACCAGGTGTACAAAATTCCCCAGCTTGAAACCTCAAACTTTGTTAAGTGTTCCACTTTGGCCGTTCAATTGCTTAGGTTAACGGCAGATCATGGTCTAAGAGCATGTAACGGCCGCCTTCCTTCGGACCTGACAAAACAACCAACTTTTGCGAAATCGAATAGTAATCTAGATTTCATACTTGTTTCACTTAACCTTTGGCATTATTTGATTGATTTAAAAGTGGCAAGTAGGGAGGAAAGTGATCACTACCCTTTAGAACTTTACATTGATGTGCAAATGTTTAGTGATATTACTACCAACCTAGCTACTCTATCATCTGAGACCACCAATGGCAAAATGTGTGAGGATGTACACATAAATAATAATAGACATGCAGTAAAATGGCCCTATATTTTGTCTGATGGCAAGGCCCTAGCATCGGTGTACTCTCTCTTTGGGGAAATGTTTGGACCTATAGCTGGACAATCTTTTCTACCTGTCCACTTTGATCACTTTATCGAACTACACAATGTTTTCTTCAGTGAACTAAAAACTTGCTTGTCAAAAATGCCAAGGAAAAAGCAACAAAATATAAGAGTGGGAAGTCACGGAAAACTATGGTACGATCATTCATGCAGGTTGGCCAAGAGAAACCTCTTGCTTGCTATTAAAAGCAAATCAAAAGAAGGAGTCAAACTTGCAAGGGAGGCATATAAGTGTGCCCAAAAAACATCAAAAAAACTATGGGAAGAGTCGATTTGGTCAGAAATGCTAGTTGCTGCAAAAACTAATGATAATGTTGGGTTTTGGAGGTTGGTGGCAAATGAGGGGCATGCAGGCAGAGCTGTAAAAGACACGTTTTTGGATGAAATGACATGGGTGACCCATTTCACATCCCTTTATAAACAATATGATGGTGATGACAACAAGATATTATGGTGCCCCCCTCCTATTGAACCCCTTGACTTCACACTGGAGGAAACAATAAGGGCGATTAATGAACTAAAAAATAGCAAAGCACCAGGCCCTGACAAAATACCGGGGGATCTTTATAAACAGGACATCGAAGTATGGGCTCCTTATGTAAATCGTTTATTTAATGTTCTGTCTACAAGCTGTTGCTTTCCAGATAGTTGGCGTGCAGCGGAAGTTGTGTTAATCTTTAAAAAGGGGAACAGATCGGTACCTTCAAACTATAGACCAATTAGTCTAATGGACACCCTGCAAAAACTCTATGCCAAACACTTACTGTTTCGGATTAATGATTGGCTGGAGGACTCAAAAATAATCTCTAAATTTCAAGCCGGCTTTAGGAGCAAGACTAGTACAATAGATCAAATATTCAGATTCTGTTGTTTGATCTGGAAGTACGTGCATATTAGGAAAGGTCATTTGTATGTAGCTTTCGTAGATCTGAGAGCCGCATTCGACCTTGTCCCTCGCAACTTGCTCTGGAGGACCTTAAGTGAAGTAGGCTTGCCAGGGTGTCTTTTGGCTCAAATAGTTGAGCTGCATGCTGGAAATTATGCAAACATCAGGTGGGGTCCAAATGGTGAACTGACACGTAACATCCCCATTGAACGTGGGGTTCGCCAAGGGTGTGTCTTGGCCCCTACCTTGTTTTCCTTGTTTGTTAATGATGCTCCCAACTATTTGAATGGTTGTACTAATGATTCCCCGCAGCTTAATGGAGAGAGGGTGCCTGCGTTGCTCTTTGCGGACGACACCATTCTTATATCCCAGACCAAGAAAGGACTCCAGGCACTCTTAAACTCCTTTAGCTGTTATTGCATGACCAAGGGTCTGGAAATAAACGCTGATAAAACGAAATGTATGGCATTAAACCCCAGCAAACCGGACAGAGGGTTTTTGACTTTGAATGGCCAGAAATTAGGAACTGTGGAAAACTTTTCCTATTTGGGCGTTGCACTTGATTCAAAACTAAGTTGGAAGGCCCAAGTTGAGAAAAGTAAGGTATCATATGCCCACAACGTTAAACCTATTATACGTAGACTGAACGCTAGCACAAGCAAGAGTGTAACCCCTGTCTTAGAGCTTTTTAAATTTAAAATTCAATCTGCTGTGTTGTATGGAGCAGAGATATGGGGACCTTGGGCTAGAGACAGCTTTCAGGGCTTGGATAATAAATTCATGAGAGCTATTGTTAGGGTCCCGAATAGTACACCTTTAATACCCCTCCAGCTCGATTTGAATTTTAAAAGAACAGATTACTTTGCCATTATAAGACCATTAATGTTTTGGGTTAGGTTATGGTCTACCCCAGAACTGCTCGAATACAGAAATGGCCTTCAAGAATTGTTGATTCTTGATTCTTTTAACTCTATTCAGTGGCTTGTGCATATTAAAAAATGGTTCATGCTTCTGGGATTGTACTCAATGTGGGAGAATCCTGACAATTTACCGGCCTTTTCTAAATCTATAGTAAAACGAGCCTTTTGGTCCTACATGAGTGACAGGCTCGTACATGAAAGTAGAGTTGGGTCTCTAATTCAAGGTTTTTTATCCTTTAAGGACGAACCCCGTTTCGAATCCTTTTTGGATGAAATTGAGCCACCTATTGCAAAGTCCCTTTACTTGAAGTTTAGATATGGGATCCTTATGCTGAACTATAATACAGAACGCTGGTCACAGAAAAGACTGGGAGGCCTGAATGACAAAAGCGGGTGTTGTCCTATGTGCTTAAACTCCTGTACGGAGAATGAGGTTCACATGTTGTTTGGTTGTAGTGCCTACCTGAAGGCTCGAAAGAAATGGCTAAAACCCATGTGTACTCTCCTAGGAACCAGATCCTGTTCTACAGCATACAGGATTATAAAAAGCAATACAACCCAGTTTATTGTATTTAGCATAAGCAGGTTCCTTTACTCTGTGTATATTATTCGCAGGAAACTTGGTCAGATACTCTGAGTAGGACCTCCGTATATGCTTATAAAAATCTGTTCCTAAAATGAAATGTGTTTTAAATTGAGGAGATGAAAATTTATTCCTGTATTACATTTTTAAACTTATTATTTTAAAGTGTTGCTGCATGTATGCTATTATGATTCTCTGTTTTTTTTATTTTATATACATGTGTCTTTTATGGCCAAATTGGCCGAAATAAAGAAATAAATAAATTTAAAAAAAATAACCACATATAAAAGTTTCAAGGACCTTTTGGATGCTTTTTAGGGAAAAAATTACTTTTCTTTATGGACATTTCTTCAGGCTTTTAAAGTGCTTTTAGTATTATTGTAAAATATTGTTATGCTTTTTAATAGCCTTAGCTTTATCATTATCTAGCTGACCTTGTTGACCTTTTTATGAGGAGTGGGTGTCATATCTTTTAGGATAGTCCTGTCATGTATGCCCCCTTTTACATACATTGACCCATCCACACGACAATAACGGTTCTGAACAGGTGACCTTTTACCTAGTAGCTTGCTCCTGTCTCTTCAACACCAGGCTCTTAGTATTCTATCATAATCCCTGTACCTGACGTACACAAACATGTCCTCAGGCACGGCATAATTATTCTGTATAAAGGTCACCACTTTTCTCATCCTTGGCCAACAGCCCGCTGTGTATGATCGCATTTGTCTGGAAAAAAATTTGTGATTTTTTTTCCAAAACATTGATTCTAGAAGAAACCCTGGAGTGACCACTCTAGTATATAAGACCCTTATTCCCCCTATAAATCAGAGGAGAATTCCTTCCAAGCTGACACCGGGCCGTGCATGCTGAATCTTCAACACGCAGAAGTCTGACATCCCTTGCGGGTGTCATCCTCAGAGTAGCGATGGGGTCATTCATTCTCTACCATCAGGTAAGGAGGATGGTTATTCCCTAGGGGAATCTTGGCTACATATACGCATATACATGCTACACATGCAGATCTAGGCTAGGTACATTTAGGCAAATTACTTGGGCACACATTTTAGGAACATGCAAGTGCTACTGTTTTAATCTGAACTGCTTATGTTCATCTTATTAGCACTATGGTAGAAATGTATCTACTATTTACTATATTGGTACCTGCAATCTCCTTCACACTTACTGTACTGTTTTCCATGATCCCTGAGGAATCAGGGTTGTCATGTTCAGTGATTGCCAGAAACTACCAACACCACTGTAAGATACAGTAGAGTGGTAGTTGCACTGTAGAGTAGACACCAAGCACTCAGTTTACGTCATCCAAAATGCACAGGTCCTGAGGATTCCTAGGAACTACACAACACTGTTTGCTGTGGCCTTGATACCATGGACTCTTAGGGCAGAGCAACTGGCTCCACAGTCACTGTCACTCTGACATCATGCCTGAATGCGCTTTACTGACTCTTCAAGGAATGTCCAGGCCCAACTTATCAATATGCCCTTCAATGGCTTGTGCAGGTTTACAAAAAAAAAGCCAAAACTGCGCTGAAGCGTTTAAAGAAAGCTAGCCTATGGCCCGCTCATTGGGTCTCACTGTCGCTCCTCGCTAATCTCATCCCAGTGTTTGTCTCGTTTGTGGCTACAGAAGAGGATTTCAGCCCAGTCACTAGCTTATGCCTGTCAAACAGACAACATTGCCCTCTCGCGACCAAAGACACAGCATCATGCAGCCCATTCCTCCACCCCTCCCACTACTGCATCCTCTAAACCACTTTAGTATGCCTCAACAGCTCCCAGCAACTCTGTTGGAGGCAGAACCCGACACTTTTATCAGAGTGGCCAACAATCACCTGGGACAAGTGGGTATTACAGATCTTCCAGCAGGGTTAGACCCTCCCATTCTTGGAAACCCATTGTTCTTGCCACTTCCGTGGAATTGCTGATGGAGGGCAATCTCATTATAGCTGCAGGAAGTACAGGCTCTATTGGCTAAAGGGGCCGTTCAGAGGGTGTTGACGCTAGATGTACATAGTGGTTGCAATTTCCCGCTACTTCCTGGTGCTGAAAAATGATGGAGGACTCTATCCTATCCTAGATCTAAACGTTCTCCATGTCTTTGTAAGGAAAGGCCTCTTTTTGTATGATCACCCCCAGGTTTTCGGACTGATGCTTCTAGTTATTCAAATCTGAAAGTTTACGGACACCTGCTAACCAGACCTCCATGCCAGTGCCCTGAGCCCAAGATGTGTATATTACATTGGCTATTAACAAATGGCATAGGCTAACTTAAATATCAATCCCTAGTATATGCTATCCAGGGCATGTGAGTTAGAGAGGTACCCCAGAGATTGCAGAATTGGTTATGCCACACTGGGTAAGACTCGGGTAGAACAAGTGTCTGTCTGCCACAGCAGACTGGAAGAGCAGTTTTAAACAACTAGCCCGACTGCCAACCAAGGCTATGGTAAAGCTCAACCTTCTGCAATAGGTGTAAGTCATTCCTATGGTAGGCCTACCGAGCCCTAAGGCATGGTGCAGCATATTTCACAGGCACAACATTTGAGAGAGTGTCTGCTCCATTGTCTAGGTAGAGAGGCTGGCACTATGGACAAGGAAGAAGAAACCAGCTGCCAAACCAGTTTTTTAGGGGCGTGTAGCTCCAACAGTAACCACACCTCCGGTTTGGGCAAGGGTACTCTGGACGTCGAGAGAGGGGTTGTGCCATATTGCAAGTGGGCAGAATGGGGCATCCTGTGATATCCAGATTCCACACTTGACAAGTAGTGGTCATCATGAGGGAGGGAACCCGGTAGCCCATTGGCCACCAACAACATCTTAACCTGAGGGCCTTTTCTGAATGTAACGGGGCACCCCTGGCACTCCAAACTCAAATCTCGACTGGACTTGAAGAGGGACTGCTCTGCTGCACCAAGGTCTCAGCAAAGAGAGTCTGCACCTGCTGAACCTGATGGCTAGCAAAGAAGAAGGACAGTGCCTGCTATGTCCTGCTCGTGGAGAAGCCCAGCCAAATCAAGAGACTCCAGTGGTCAGTTGGCTGACCTGTTTACAGCACAGGGCCACAACAGCTGAAGAAGCCTGCTGGGTACCCCAAATCTTCAAGACACCTCTTCTTGTCACTGTGCAGCACCAGAGACCAGAACCCAACACTCAAAGTTGCACCAGAGTTCACTGAACTCAGGAGAGTCAGTGGAGTACAGCTTGGTCTCCCAGAAGGTGAGTTATTGCCAAGGAAGGATTCAACTGTGACCGCGATCCCGGCTGACTGATAGTCCAGTGGCGACTAGACTTCTGCCAGGACAGAGAGAATCTCGATGGACATCGACCCTGTGGCTAGGACCGTCTCACCTAGTAAGTAGACCGAAGAGTAGCCGAAGGAAACCCCTATAGACCACATTGCATCTACAGCATTGATGAGCATCTTCAACATCCTATATCCCTTACATCAGGACCACTGCATAAGAGCTTGCAGCAAAGGAATAAATGTGCCTGGAACGGACTGAAGACTGCTTTTACATTTGAGGTAACTTTCTGTGGACCTTGCTGGTCCCCCAGACCTGCTTTCGACTGGAGTTGGTCGCTTAAAGTAAACGCATTGACACTTGCCCAAGTACTTCTTGAAAAAGTTTGTCAAATTTGTTGAATTTGCCAATGCTTGTTCACAGTTGAGTGACAAAAATTGCATATTTAGTATAACTTGAAAAAATAATCTATCTCCAGAACCCTCCAAAGCATCTTTTGCGTGGTGGTGTGTAAAAGTCTATTTATATAAAGCATTAGATTTCTTGAGCGTCTTGTGTATTTCTACTTCAATTCATGTTGTTTACAGGCATTCAACTTATTCCTTGGTGTAAGACTTGCTGCTCAGAGTCACAGCTACCAAGTGTTGAGCTAGAGGGTTCAATTAACAAAACCTACTGGTTGGTAAGTGTATTACACGGTGAGGTCGCACAACCACACCATATAATTCACCCTTTTCCTCACATCCTTCCTGAGGAAGGACCAATTCAAAATGTTCACTCTGGCTCAGGTCTTGTCTGCCGCTAACCCCCGGAGACTGGACGGTAGTGTTGGACCTGCAATATGTTTATTTCCACATCCCCGTCCTGCAGGCCCACCAGCAATATCTGTTCACAATGGTCCAGGAGCATTTCCTGTTTGCTGTGCTCCCCTTTGGCCTCACCAGTGCTCCTTGGTTGTTCAGGAAAGTGATGGCGGTGGTTAGGTGAAGATGAAGGTCGCCTCCCCTTCATGGGTTCCAGTCTTCACCTACCTTGACGAATGGCTGTTGCAGGTAGGCTCTCCCCAGGCAGTCATCTCTGACCTCCAGACTATCGCAAACCTCCTGACATCATTGGGGTTAGTGATAAATGTGCTGAAGTCACACCTGACTTCTTCGTAGTCACTCCCTTTCAACAGGCCCATTCTGGACATGGTACAGGCTCGCAACTATCCACCGGAGTGGAGAGCCCATGATATTTGAGCTATGATCCCAATGTTTCAACCTATGTCTGGGGTTTCAAAGAGATTGCTTCCAAGGCTACTGGAGCTGATGGCCTCCTGCATCCTCCTGGTCAAACATCCCAGACAGCATATGCTGGCTCTCCAGTGGGAGCTGAAGTCCCAGTCAACCTTGTACCATGGGGTTCCCTCCTATTCAGTCTAGATTTTGGATAAAACTGCAAGAGATATACAGTGGTGGATACTAGATGGCAGTTGGGTCAATGGCAGACCCGTCTACCTTCCTCACCCAGAGCTGACAGTTGTGACCATTGCCTCCCTTCTGCGTTGAGGCGGCCATCTGGTAGAGGTGAAGATCAGAAGCCTCTGGTATCCAGTGGAAGCTTAACTCCATATCAAGCTGTAGGAGAGCCATCTGCTTGGCTTTTAAAGCCTTTCCGTTATCCGTCAAAGGGAGGCTGGTTCAGGTTTTCATGAACACCACTACCATGTGGTACTGCAACTAGCAAGGCGGGTGTGGTTGTTGACCCGGTGCCAGGAGGCCATGTGCTCAAGAGATCCTTCAGGTGGTGCAACAACTGGTGGGATCTTTGAATGCCAGAGTGAACTAACTTGACTGTTGATGCCTTGCCATTCATGAATGGGTATTTGCAGCTGGAGGTGGCAGAAGGTCTCTTCTGTGACTGGAGAGTGGGGGAGAAAATATTGCTCAATGATTTGTCACTACCAAGAACATGCAATGTCAGCACTTCTGTACATTGGAGTATCCAAGATGGCTCACTTCCAGATATATTTTGCTTGAAGTGGTACTATGGACTCCTGTACACTTTTTCACTGATCTCTCTTCTACCCCACGTTCTCAAAATTGGAACCAACTGGCCCCAAGTCATCCTATTGGCTCCAGATTGGGCACAGAGTATGGTATACTAAACTCCTGAGCATGAGCATCGGTCCTGCACTCCAACCTGCACACACTTCACCTCCATGATTTGAGTTTTAGTAGTGGCAGCTGAGTGTTTTTGACCTTCCTCCTGAGGTCATGGATGTTATTTTGGCAGCCAGGTGTTCCTTAACCAAGTCTGTATACACCTGCTGTTGAGAGAAGTTTGTAGCTTGGCGCTCTGCTAAGCAGATTCACCCACTACAAGCCAAATTGTGTTGTCCCTGGCCCAGCAAAATCTTTCTATAGGCACTGTTTGGGGTATTTTTCAGCCCTCTGCTTTTTTATGGCTGCTAGATCAGCCTTTGCTGTTCATATCACCTGTTGTGATGCGGTTTTTTAAAGGGCTGCAACATTTATTTACCCTTTCTTTTGCTATCACAAGAGGACCTGGATTTAATTTTAGCGTACCTGGTGGGTTCCCCCGTTTTAGATGCTACACAGCTGTCCTCAGTTATTTCCCACCCTGAAGACTGCCTTTCTGGTAGACATAACATCAGCACAGAGAGTGAATGAGCTTTGGGCTCTTTCTGCATACCCTCTGCAACTTCTTCAAGCCTGACAAGTTGGTTCTAAGAACCCATGCCTCTTTCTTGCCTAAGGTTGGGACTCCCTATGATGTCGGGCAAACCATCACTCTCCTGACATTCTTTGCTCCACCTCACCCTCTAAGGAAGAAAAGAGAACACACCATCTGGATCCAGAACATGCACACTAGAGAACCCCTGGTGGATGATCATTTCTTACTCTGGTTCTAAGGAGCAAAGAGTGGTAAGGCAGGCAGAAACCTACCACCTCGCACTGGATAATGCTCTGCATGAAATTCTGCTACGCATTGGCAAAGAGGCAGCCTCCTGAAGGCTTGCAGGCTCCTTCCTCCAAGGCAAAGGCTGCTACCACTGTGCTTGCATGTGGAGTGCCTGTTCTGGACATTTGCCAAGCAGTTAGATGGGCATCACTCAATTTGTTTACGAAGGACTACTGTTTGGAAAGCCAAGTCCTCCGAGATGGCAATTTCCTTCACTCGATCCTAAATGACTTTTTAATTTGAGCCAGTTCGCAGTCCTCCCTCTGCAGGGTAATGCTTTACTAGCTATTCTAAGGTCTGGAATCTGCAGTTAGGAGTATCTATCAGAAAAAGCAGTTCAGTCAGTCAAAGAACTTTATTTGGTTATTTAAAACCATAAAAGCATGCTATACATGAGATTAAAAAGTAATAAAAAATATCGATTAGCAGCAAAAGTTTTTACACCAAACATAGCATAAAATATTCAAAGATCGACCGTCCATGATATGACACATGAACAAACCCATAAAGCATAAAAACCAGTTGATTTAAACTGTAACATAAGATCAATCTCGTTTTTGTCCCCCAAATTTATAATTTACACAGTTCAAATCATTTTTTTTTTCTTCTTAGATAGGAACGCTTAACCCACTGCAAATCACCCTTAACTATTGTAGCTGGCGAGTTAAATAACTCTGGCCTACCTAATTTCACCAATGTTAACATGACTCAACCAGGGAATATGGCTAGCTTGATCTAAAGCCAGACAATCATTTAATATCTCCCGGTTTAGTTCTAATTCAGGGTTTAACCAGGTTGTAATCCACCTCAGGAGGGGTGCTAGTGCAATTTGGTCCTCTACAAAACCAATCCCTAGCTCTTGGTGAATTATATAAGTGGGTGAGGAATGTGGCACCGCTAACAGGTTTCTTAAGAATTTGTTCTCGACAACTTGAATTTCACTTGCCTTGCGAAAGCCCCAGATATCCGAACCATAAGTTGCAATGGAGATGCATTTTGCTACATATGTTTTTAAAAGGGCTTGCATTGGTTTTGCCCCTAATTTGCATGCAAAAGCTAATACTGCAGATGTAGATCTAGCCAGGACATTCCTCTTAGCATGTAATTGCGGTAACCAAGTGCCACGTTCGTCAAATAAGACAACCAAATAGGGAAAAGTTGTAACCCTGGTAATCACATTACCCTCACAATGAAGTGTTTTAACCTTTTTTGGCTTAGTGCCAATTATCATTGTGTGTGATTTAGTGAAATTTACACTTAAGTCCAGGGATTTCATAAAAGTGGCAAAAGAGTTTAAAAGCAATTGTAAGCCAACTGCCGTTCTGGCTAACAATGCGGCGTCATCCGCGTAGAGGAGTGCCGGGATCGATCGCACCCCCGCTCGCAGGATGTCTTTACAGGCTTGCCCTAGGACTTGCTCAAGGTTATTAATATAAAGGGAAAAAAATAATGGGGCCAAAATGCACCCCTGCCTCACACCATTTACAATACATATTCTCTGGGTACAGTTTCCCTTTTGATCATACCTCACGGTAGCAGTCAGGTCCCTGTGCAGATCAGCAAGAAAAAATACAATATTTTTATCAATACCTAAGTCGAGGAGCATTGACCATAGTTTTGACCTATTTACTTGGTCAAATGCCGAAGAAAGGTCCATAAACGCCAGGTAGAGTGTTCCCTTCCTAGCGATGGTGTACTTCCCAATTAAAAGATGCAAATTGAGGCATTGATTGATCGTACCTCTTCCTTTTCTAAAACCATATTGCAAGGTCGAGAGCGTATTGGATTCAGCTAACCATGTAGTCAATTTACCAAGTATCACCCTGCCAAGTACCTTAACTGCGGAATCAATAAGCGATATTGGTCTATAGCAGCTTACGTCCCCTCTGTCTCCTTTTTTAAAAACGGGGACAATTACTGATTCTGACCATGACTATGGTGGTCCTTTTTTACAGGCAGAGTTAAAGACTTGAGTCAATATTTTCGACCAAAGCGTTATGTGAGACTTAAAAAGGTCAACCGGGACACCATCTGGTCCCGGGGCTTTATTGCCGATCATTTGAGCTATGGCCTCTGCAACTTCTGCCTCCGTAAACAATAAAGAATAAGTTTGAACTTCGAAAATAATAGCTGAGGATCCATGTACTCCGTACATGGATTTAAAGTGATTGAACCATCCCTGCTCCTGAATATTACAAACCAAGGGAGAGACGATAGATTCTTGAAAAACTGGTTTGTTAATAATGTCCCAAAACTTGGCGCTATTTTTGATGACATCGATAGATAATAAGTAATTCCATGCCTCTTGTTTGATCTCGTTTTTACGATTGTGAATAGCCAATTTATATGTTTTTCTTAACGCTGCTATGGCAGACCTATCTTCTGGGTTAGATTTTAAGGCCACTAGCAGCTTTCGATGGGCGACTGAACAGTCGTGATCAAACCATTTTTCCCCTTTAAATTGGTGTTCCCTGACCGGGCGTTTAAGATCAGAGGCCACCTGGGTACAGATTTTAGAATATGCCATAAGGACATCCCAGTCCATTGATTTAGCATCTAAACAAAGGTTCATCTCTCCACCAACAGTGTGTGACAAATTAGCCTGAAATTCCCCCGGTACTATCATACACCATTTGAGTCTACGGGCCTGGTCGGTAGGTCGAAGATCCAAAATGCGAACCGAACTATCCGGTTTCTCAGTTTTTTTAAATCCGCCCACCAATATCAGGCTAATGGGATTTTGATCACTATACGCTGACCACTCAATAGTGTAATCCTTAACCCATGGAGTCAGGGCAACTCTAATGAAAATGTAGTCAATAGTGGTGTGTGCGCCTCTGCCTTTGAAAGAGGGGGTGTCCTCAACCTCTCGCCTTGTGTTAGGATAAAATAAATCGTGATCCGCCAGGGAGCTATCCAAGAAGCCGCCCTGCGGTGTATGTTCAAAATGGGTTTCTGAATAATCTACAGGACTCAGACCGTCCGAGACATAACAGTTTAAACAACAACAGTGTATATTAAAATCACCTAAAATAATAACCGAATAGGGGGTAGTTTGTTTCTTGCTAAAAGAGTCAAGAAAGCCACTCAAACTGACCAAATGTTCAATAGTTGTAATTTTATCAAATGAGTTATAAAAATTGATGATGAGCAAATTTAAGGCATTGGGGAAACTAATCTGGACCGCTAAGCAATTTGGTGAGCCTGAATCCAGTTTACAGTGGTTACCTGCCACTTTTAGGGAAATCAAAGTCATAAGGCCACCCTTCACCCTGCCTATGGCTATAGGCTTAGCTGATTCCTATATGTTGTATAGCCATCCAGCCAGAAGTTATTATCAGTATCCCAGGTTTCTTGTAGACCTATGATACAAAATTCACTTAAAAAATCTAACCACCTTACATCATTAAACTTATTTTTAAGACCTGCTATGTTCCAACTTAAAATTTTAGTGCATAGACCCGGGTTACTCGAGGTCCCCTGAGTAGGTTTGCTTCGACTACTCATGCTGCCCTCTCCATCCCCCTTGCCACCTTCAGGACAAGGGGCTAGTCAGTCATTACTACCCAGCTGATTAAGTGAGGCAAATCTATTTGGAGTCGCAAATCTACTCTCTAGAGTTCTGTAGTCAACGGTGGTATCCTTTGCTAGATAGTCTTGGATGGAAGCCCTGGAGTTCGATCTAGAAGACTGAGTATCTTTAAGCGAGGGACGAGGAACGTGGCCATATGCACCAATGCCAACTCTATATCTCGGTGCCCCCATGCTGGTTCTCAGCCTTGTGCCCATGTCAGGTGGATAGAAACAACCTAAGGGTAAGGCTGTAATCCCTACTCTGACCCTATCAGAGCACCCATGAAGGATCCACCCCGCCACCCCAGGTCGATCAAAATTAATCACAATACAGTCGCCATCCCTTGTTTTTGGGCCGCTCCCCACCCAGCCCACCCGTCTTGCCATAATGACATGTGTTGAAACGCTTGGACCTCCCTCTGATGCCTTGCTGCACCAAAACATCGCTTTCCGAATAAGCTCATCAGTTGACTCGGTACTATTGCATTTTAGAGGGGGTACCCCTACTAGAACCACTACCAAAGGAGAAGCCTCCGGTGGCAGATTCAGAACCGTTTGTGTAACAGAAGCTCCTGGAGTTGATAGGTGAGGCCCTATGGGGGATGGTATTACGGGCTTCTGTACCGTAAGGCTGCCAGTTCCTTTAATTACATTTCCTGGTTGGGTACTACGGACAGTAGAGCTAGTAATAGGCTCCCTGAGTGTTGGTGTCAGTATAGTATCTTTCCCAATGCTTATGCTACACATTGTGAGTTGACTCCCGGCTTCCATAGCCTCCCCTGTCTTAAAAACCCCCGTATTAGTGTTGTGGACCTGGCTCCCACTCATACTAAGACTTTCAAGCTTAGACTCAATTTTGCTTAATCTGGCCATTACATGGTCCAAGCCAGATTTAACATGTTTAAATAAGTCGTTTTTCAGTGATTCAACAAGATTGTCAATGTGTATAAGAACTGGGTCCAGATCTATATTAGTCAAGTTGATGGGAGGTAATCTCTCCGTAGGGCGTTGATCTGCACATATCTTCCGCGAAGGGGGCCTTTTGGTCACTGGGCCGGTTTTTACAAGTTTTTTCCTCCCGTTCTTTACAGGAGCTACAGCCACCTCACTTTGCAAATCCACACTTCCCTTATGCTCCAGTCCCCTACTGGCACCGGCTGGAAGGGCAGCTTCAGAATTATTTATGGATACTGCTGTGTTTTGAATTTGCTCAATAGCCACGCTTACGCCATCCTCAATGGCAGATTCAGATGTAATGTCAGTCCCCATCCCCAGCTGGGCCTCCACATCTTGGATCTCATTCGTTATAGCCCCAAAAGCAGTTGTCAAGTATGTCATTATAGAGGCGCAGTTGCGTGGAATTTTGGCCTTAGATTTAATAAAAGCAGCAGAGCAAAGATCCTTTTGCTTACCCATATCGAGGGCCTGATGTAAGAGGGTGGGCCCGGTCCCATCTCGTCCGATCACGGACGGGCACTGACGGGCCCGCCCTTGGCCCGGGCTTCGCCCGGCGTCTGCCCGCGCGCGTCCCGCGAAGCGGGTGGCGCGAGGTGTTGGAGTAGCCAGTGAAAGGAGGAGGGGCTGCCAGTCCGCTGCAGGCCCCACTGCACTCTGGGGCTTAGAGTCCTTGTTAGTGTGCGATGCGTCTCCCGCGAAGCGGGAGGCACGAGGGGTTGGAGTAGCCGGTGAAAGGAGGAGGGGCTGCCAGTCCGCTGCAGGCCCCACTGCACTCTGGGGCTTAGAGTCCTTGTTGGTGTGCGATGCGTCTCCCGCGAAGTGGGAGGCGCGAAGGGTTGAAGTAGCCGGGGAAAGGAGGAGGGGCTGCCAGTCCGCTGCAGGCCCCACTGCACTCTGGGGCTTAGAGTCCTTGTTGGTGTGCGATGCGTCACCTTACCTACTTATGGTAATGCCTTTTTTCGTAAAGGCTCTAGCTGCAGGTTCCTCACCGACCCTCCCTTCCTCCCCATTCTGCAAACTTAGCTCTCCACCTAGAAAGATCTCAGTCTAGGAATGGTCATAAACAATTGTTTTATTTGGCATGTAATGGTGCAAAATCAATTGCTAATAGTGCGTATGGGTGGCTCCTTTCTGGTCCTGCACACTTCACTTCCAGCAGGGGCATTGATGAAGAGCCATGGGTGCCACCCAGCAGCGTGCAGAGGAACTGTTCAAAAGGTTTTTGGGTCCAGTCTGACACCTGGGGAATATTTTAAGGTGAGGCATTTGCAGTTAGAGAGTCTCTACCAGAAAAGGCGTTACTGAAGGTAAGTACCTTGTTCTTCAGATTCTTCTGTTCAATTTCTGTTTCCTTTCCCCGACACACACACTTGCTTTCTTTTATTTCCTTCCCCAAGCATTCTTACACACTCTCTCTGCCAGGAATTTTGGCATGCAATTTTACTAAAATATGAGGCTGGCATCTTTTATCACCTGCACTGCTAGCACTGCCATATTCCAGCTTCTGAACATTTGAAAGATTTGTCCTTCCCACCCCTTCCACGCTGTAGAATCCCTGAATAACATCCTAGTAATGAGTAAACTTCTAGCACATAAACCTCCTAATCAGCCTCCTGCAGTACTCCCTATCCCTTAGGCAAATAATTATCTTTAGAATCCACTCGCTATGTAAGCCTTACAAACACACTAAATCCTTCCAATCGTCACTATATCAGTTGTTTGTTGGTTCAGCTAGGACCTAAACCTAAAACTCTAGGTGTTAAGGACTGCTATAAGTTATCCCCTATCCAATTCCCCTCAGGATGATAGGGGGAGGAGTAATGCACAGCAACACCCAGGATTCCCTTGGTATTCCGGAAAGCCTTAGTGGCAAACCATGGTCTCCGGTCCGAGTGGAATGCTGCTACTGCATATGTCCCGATAAAGACTTGCAAATCTTTAATAATAGTTTGAGCATCAGCTGATTGCTGTGGCCACACCCATAGGAAATTAGAACATGAATCTACGGCCAATAGAATAAATTTGAATGCATCATCTGAATTTCGAGGTCCACAGTGATCCAAATAAACATGTCAAGCTGTATGAAAATGCCCCTTTTTGCATGGTTATCCCCCACTTTTTGACTGTCACATGATGCACTTTTGATTTGGTGTGTCCGGAGTCCCTGCCAATCAGCTTCCCAGGGCCTGCGCTCTATCCCAAAGCTGTACCATTGTACCCCTAATTGGCATCTCTGGCCACAGGTAAGCCCATTGTAAAAAGACACTGGGACCAGAGAAGACCTCTGAGGGCTGCATCACCTGTTGTGCCACCCTTAGAGGCCCTGTTCCTTAACATCCACACACTGCCATTGCAGGTTGCGTGTTTTGGTGCAGAGAAAAGTGAAGACATCCCTGTGTGCTATCCCTACAATCCACTGCCTGTGGCCAAGGTAAGTCACCCCTCTAGCAGGTTGCACTTGACAACAGGTGAGGGTACAGTTGCATGAGCCCTGTGCCCCAACGGTGTCTAAGTCCATTCTTAAACATCGTAAGTGCAGTGAAGCCATAAAGAGTATATGGTCCAGGAGTGGGTGGGGTTTGTAGAGTTGCACTACATGGAATTCCACTGAGTTGCAGAAAAACAGTGGAGTTCCGCTCTGTCCTAGAATTGAGTATGGAGACACACAGAGAAGCAAAGAATGCTCCACAAGTGCATTGATGTAGCGTCTGTACCCTCCCTACCTCCACTGGCACTGCCCCATCCCCCACGGAGGTCCCCCCCCATACCAGTCGTGTTCGCTGCTGCTGCTGGACCTGCCATTCCTGGAGCATGGCTGCCTCAGGTAAGGTCTCCCTTCAGTCCAAGATCAGCGAAAAGCAGGGTGACAAGATGGAGGGAGTGGAGGAGAGCCAAGAAGGGGCAAAGCCTGAGCAGGAGCAAGGGAGGAGTGCTGGGCTACGAGGGATTGGAGACTGGAGATGCTCTGATAAAAATGCTTGCCAATTCTGTTGTGGGTATGGAACATTGAGGAAAGAACTCCTGCAGATAATTCAGTAGGCTTTGTGAACGGCACACATTTGATTGGCTGCTATATGACGCGTCTTGTGTCCAGTGTTTTTATTGGTAGTGGTCCACGCCCGGTGTAGTGATTGGTGTTAGCCAACCTCACTGAGTTCACCTCCACTGAATTATTAGCCATGGGCACACCACCATTAAGTCATGATATTTAACTATTTTTTATGTACGTCCAAAATCCAGTGCTGTGGTTTTTATTAAGAATAATCGATATTTGGCTAAACGCTCGTAGCCACCACGAAGATAAAGGAGCTTTCATGAAAAAAGCATACGAGAAAGACAACTTTTATATAAAGCCCCTTCTGTTTTCGCATGGCCCCCATGCTTCAATGTGCACCCACTCATATGGGCCCCAGGCAGTCCATTTCCGAAACAACAAGGCAAATGTCACCCAAACAGAAACCGCTTCGGAGGGGCACAACCACAGTTGAATGTAGGCAGGTGGGTGTTACACGGGATACTGAGCAAGCACTGCACTGGTAAACACAGGCAATTCTCTGTAGAATGCCACGTACAGATGTTCACATGCAGTGTAGATTCTACTCGTATAGAGAAGTGCCCACAGTCCATAGTGACTAACACCCTTTGAGAGCCTGTCACCGGACAGGGTTGTGCGCACAAAAGTTGCTCCTATAGACAAATTGCACATACTCTGTACTCCTGTGGACTAATGATCACAGGCGACAGTGGCGCTTGAGTGGAGGACTACCCTTAGGAAAGTCATGTTATGCACAGGTGGCACTCCAAAGAGTAGTGCACACAAACTAGGTGATTGCGCAGACTTATCTGGACACCACTCACCTAGAGTTCCATTGATGTACATTTCTTGGTCCCCTAGGCCGGTCTTTATGGCAAAGGCAGTAGGTGCAGTCGTGGGTGGCCGTCGCCAGGAGTGAGTGGAGGACAAGCAGAGACTGGGGCTGTGTCCCAACCAAAAGCCAATGTTAGTTTCAGAACTCCTCGCTCTTTGCTTTGTCATCCTTCGGCCAGGTCATGAGTGTTGAGAAAACTGGCAATCGGCTCCAGAAGTAGTGCAGCTCTGCCCCACCCTGTCCTGCGCCTGATCAATCCCAAGTAGCCCCTAGCCTGTAATGGAAACTTACCTATGTGGATAGAGGCTTCCCACCCCCATGACTGTAAATTATTGTCCCTCCCCTCCCTCCAGGCTTCCTCAGAAAGCATTGGGCTTCCTCTGTGGGCCCAGCCACCGAGTGCTGGTGTCCCAAGAAGGACATGCCGCGATCTCACGCTTAGGGGTCGATTCCGATCCTGTATTTTTTTTCGTACGACTCGTATCTGTAATTTTTTCCGTACGAATCGTACAAGTCCCGTCCGACCCGTGAAGTACGATTCGTACGAGAAAAATACATACGGATCGGCTCGATCCGTATGAATCGGATCTGGAAAAGTTATACGAGACGGACCCGGACACTTTTCCGTACGAATTGTAAAAATACAGTCCGACCATACAAGTACGATCCGGACCGGCTTTCCGATTTACGAATCATATGGAAAACGTCCCGTACACGGGGAATGACTTTACCCGCTACGAAGTGAACTTTGTACGACTTGTATCCTGGGAAAAGTTGTTCCCGGGGTACGAGTCGTACATACGTACAGGGGAACGAGTGTACAGGGGTACGAGTCGTACGAGTCATACATACGAGTCGTACAGGGGTACGAGTCGTACATACGAGTCGTACAGGGGTACGAGTCGTACAGGGGTACGAGTCGTACAGGCTCCCCCGTACGGCTCGTACCCCTGTACGGCTCGTACCCTTGAACGACTCGCACCCCTGTACGACTCATATGTATGACTCGTACCCCTTTACGGCTCGTACCCCTGTACGGCTCGTATGTACGACTCGTATGTACGACTCGTACCTCTGTATGACTCGTACCCCTGGGAACATGTCGGAGTACGCGGAGAACGTCGCGTATGACCTTTTATGGCTGTTTTTGGCTCCTGTAAGAAAAGAGCCGTACTGAGTGCTGTAGGGACGAATCGTACTTGCTGGGCCGTAAACCGCAGCTTAAATACGTCGCGTACAGGCTGTTCCGGATCCGAATCGTTTTTTTTTACCCGTACGGTCTTTTGTACGATTCGTACGGAAAGAGGCTTTCTGTACGAATTGTACTTCCTAGGTTGTAAGGAAAGTTTACCGGGCACGAGTCGTACGGAGGAAATGCTCCGTACAAGGATTCGTACAGTCTTTTTCCAGGATTGGAATCGGCCCCTTAATGTCAGGGTGTTATGTCACTCAGTGGTTGTGTATGATTATGCAAATGTTCATTCATTCACCCACTTGCAAACCTGAAAAGTGCTTTGAAGTGATGTGATTAAATGATGCGCACAGTACACCCATATGACCTCTTTTACGAATTCCTAGGAGTGGGCCAGCAGCAGCACTAGTAAACTTCGCTATGCGGGATACAGAGTTTTCACCAAACTTCGCACTCCAAGCGGAGCGCAGAAAACTTTGCACGCTCCGCAAGCGTAGCGGAGTTCATCACCCACATACCCACCCACCCCTAATATGGTCTGAGAGCTGGTCATTATGAACTCCACAGCTTCACTAAAACCTTTGAGGTTCGGTAGCAAACGTTTCAGCACATTAAACCCACACTGATGACAGTGTGGGATTTAATGTAAAATTCACACGGAGGGCATCTTAGAGACCTTAACCCCAGGAGCTTTACCCCCACACCCAGGGGGCTTGCTCGTAAGCAGACCCCGACCATAGGCCCCACTGGCTAATGTTTGGGCTCTGCACTTAGCCACCCCTGTGCCGCTGGTGGTGCAACTTGAGTACCAACCTAGACCTTGGGGAATCTTGGTCCTAACCGTCAAAACTCCCACTCATTTACTTACCAGAGAAAATGCTAACGCTTTTTTCCCATAGGAACCCGTTACGAGTTTTGTTCCTGAAAATGTTGTGTTGAGCTGAACTTTGCATGAGAGAAATAGTAACTAAACTGCAAACCTTCAAAAGTCTTACTTACTGTGTAGTGTGAGATCCCCGGTGTGGTATCTAGGCATACCACCTAGGTAGTCGATGTAATCCAAAAGTAATTACTGTATCATTTAAACTGCTTTTTGAACCAACACTAACCTGTAACGATTGCAGATTCAATCCCAACTGCTTTTCATTGTAAAGTCTTGCATTTGAGAGTATATTTTACTCACCTGTGCCTTAGTCCTGCTTGGTTCTAAAAATAAAACGTAAGTATACATTTTTTATACTTACCTAATTGATCTAGATTCAGTCTGAGTGTGTGCCATCAGTCTTGATTGAGGCAATACAATAAATGCTTAACACACCCTCTGGATAAGCCTAGCTGCTTGCCCACACTACAACAAAGATCTGTTAGTACTTACCTAATTTAGCCTCTACTATACCTTTTGGGACTCCCTGGACACTATACCTTACTTTGGTATAGCATATATAGAGCCAGATTCCTACAACGGTGGCAGCAGTGGGATGTAAAGCCTTTGATTTATAGTACCTACTTAGTCAACCTCTGATCACACGACAAGTACCCAAAATTGGCTTTAGTTCAACTCATTTTTTAATTGATTATTCTTTTCCAAATGTATAAAGGTCTTGTTAGGTAGGGCCTTTTGTTAAGTCCCTGTAGCATTTTTGGAGAATGTAAAAGTCACTGATGTTCGGGGGGGGGATGAAGTATTAGAACTGTTAGTGTAGGTCTTCTAAAAAAGAATCCCACTTTATAAACATAATAAGCAGCACAGGGAATGTGGCTGAGGAGCTCAACCTCACTCCTTACTCCCACCTAAGGTTTAGAGAGATAAGGCTTCTCTGTAAAGCTAGACAAATAAGAACATGGTCCACCCCCACCAGAACAGAACTTGAGTTTCTGGCAGAGTATGAAAAGGACCACCCCTCTCCTTATGAGGAAGTCTCCAAGGGAGATGGGGAAGGTAGTGAGGGGGACAAGGTCTTTAACCCTCCACCTCAACTACTTAGGGAGGGAGTGCCCCACCTTCAAGCCAGGGAATAGAGGAACTATAACCTCCAGAGGGACGCAAGACTCTGTATGAGACACTGAAGACAACTGAACTGAAGAGGACAACCTTTTAGTAAGGTTGACCAAGTGGTTAGAGCTAGAGACTAGGCTCCTAGCTCTAAAAAGATAGGGCAGGTATGGGCCTAGGACCCATAAATAGTGGCAGCAATACTGAAAACCAAGAGAGAGCAGGATCTTATGATCCTAAAATCCCCAAAGGAATTGACCCCATATTTGAGGATGATGGTGATATCACCAAGTTATTCATAGCCTTTTAGAGGGTTTGAGAGACCAGAAAATCCAGGAAGTCTCACTGGGAGGCACTCCTGTGGGAACTGAAACAACCAAGGACCTAGGCACACATAAATAGTAGATCTATACAGTATGGACAAATATGCAAGTACTACACAACTTGGAACAGAGTGATCCGTCGTGGGGGATCCCAGACTTCAGACTCGCGATCAAAACGCAATAAAACCGCATCCTTGGAAGTATTGGTTCCAATTTCGGATTTCCGAACCCCCTCACGGCGTCCAGCTCTACTGGCTTAAATTCTCACGTTGATCGATTGATTGAGTTCTGATCAACACCTGTGGGATGCTCTTTTTACCGCACGCCTGATACATAAGACAACCTGATTTGCCCTGACTGATCAGAGCGCTGCCGCGTTGGAATTATCACCGGCTGAGCGACTATCCAGACTTTCTTCGTCTATACACAGCCCTCAGGAAGTCGCGGAGCTATTCTCCTAATGCGACGAAACACGTGTCGGCTGGTTTGTCCACTGATCACTGAATCTTGAAAGGAAATAAAAGACCGAATACTTCACAAACATCTCTGAAGACCGTTCCTTCCATCTGATGTGTATTATACTGTAGTACTTGCATATGTGTCCATACTCTATAGATCTACTATTTATGTGTGCCTAGGTCCTTGGTTGTTTCTGTTCTGTGTAGGTTTTGCCCACACTCAATTGAGGAGTTATAGGGCTTATCCCCCTTCCTAGCTGCACCATACTGATTGTTTTTCATTTTTTCACTTTGTGCGTATATGAAGCAGAGCGCCTAGATAATTCCCTGACTACCAAAACCCTTTCTTTGAGCTTTACTCCTTTGGGAACTGTTCTCTGGTAAGTGCAAAGACAGATTTCTGACCCTGACTGGGGCAGAAACAGAGTCCTACAAACTCATGAAGGGTAACCTCATTGAGGGATTTGGACTCACTATTGAGGAGTACAGAATTAAGTTCAGGGGGACTAAAAAATCCCAGAGTCAGTCCTGGGTGGCGTTTGTAGACTATTCAGTAAAACACTAGGTGGCTGGTTGACTGGAAGTAAAGTGCAGAATTATGAGGGACTTTATAATTTGTTTCTGAAGGAATACATTTTAAGTAACTGCATTAATAAAACGTTGCATCAGTATCTGGTAGACCTAGGTCGGAATTCTCCCCAAGAATTGGGAAAGAAAGCGGGCCACTGGGTCAAGACAAGGGTAACCATGACAACCACTGGGTGTGACCAAAAGAAAGGTATTACAAAGCCTTCCCAGGGGAAACACAAGGACAAAAACCAAGAGTTTTTTAAAGACCCCCAAAATCCTGTCCAGGGGGATGGGCCCAAGAACTCTTCCCAGCCCACTGGTGGGTACAAGGGGACAAATGTTGATCCTGCAAAGGCCTGGTGTTTCTACTGCACAAGCAGACACCGATCTGGAGATCCTGCCTGTCCCAACAAGAATATCTCTAGTCCTCTTTCAAGTTCTACTGGTGTGGTTAATCTCCAGATAGGCTCAATAGTGGACCCAGAGCAAATCAGGGTTCACACTGAGGGTGTTTTTAGTCTTTGAAGGGGAGAGAGGGTTATCCACTTTGGCTGTCTGGACCCCTAATTTAAAGAAATCCCTGCAGTACCCCTTAGTGAATGGGACTAAGACAGAAGACCTGTGTGATACAGGTGCCAGTGTTACCATAGTGAAAGATACACTGATTTCCCCAGAGCAATACCCAACTGGTAAAACCTATCCAGTTACCAATGCTGACAGTGTCACTACTGACATTTGACTGGGGAGGGGGGAATTACTGGCCTGAAACAGCTAGTGGTCTCTTCAAAACTCAGCCACCTGTCTGACTGGAAATGATCTGGAGGCCTTTGCATCGGCTGAGGTGGAAAGAAAGACACATGCAGCCATGCTGAAAATCTCTGAGATAGTGTGTGTGAAAACAAGTGCAGAATGCCTAGCACAAGGTGAAAAAGGAAAGTTGGAGCCTGAAATGATGGCCCAACCACCCAAGAGGAAAGGTAGGAGATCCACACAGCACAAAGATCAGGACCCCTCTGCTTTGGGAGAGGACTTGTCATCCCCAGAGTGAACTGAGCCCATGGAGCTTGAGCCTTATAAGGTAAAGCTCTTAGGCCCAGGGGGGGGCCTTAGGGAACAGCTGTACCTTGGGAAGCAAGTCTGTCCCTCTCTTGAAGGCCTGAGGCAGCAAGCTGCTGCACAGGAGCATGGAGATGTCAGTGGCTGCCACAAGCTCTATTGGGAGGCAAGATTCCTGTACACTGAGGCCAGATACCCCAAACCTGGTGCCACTAGGAGTGTGGTAGTGCCTCAGTTGTATAGGGAGTCTCTACTCCCTCTAGCACATGACATACCCCTAGGCTGGACATCTGGGTCAGAACAAAATGTAAGAAAGATTGGTCACCCACTTCTATTGGCCCCAGAAGTCTCAAAATGTGATGAAGTTTGTAAGCTCCTGTGTTAGCTGTCAAGCTAGTGGCAAGACAGGAGCACATCCTAAGGCCCCCTTTATCTCACTACCTGCGGTTGCGGTACCCTTTGAGAGGGTAGGAGTGGATATAGTGAGCCCACTTGACCTTCCCACAGCCTCAGAAAACAAGTTCATAGTAGTAGTAGTAGTAGTAGTAGTGGGTCATGCTACAAGGTATCATGGAGCCATTCCCTTAGGACTACTACAGCCCCTGTGATAGCCAAGGTCCTCATCCGTGTCTTTACAAGGGTAGGGTTTCCTAAGGAGGTAGTATCAGGCAGAGGTTTCAACTTCATGTCTGCATACTTGAAACACATGTGGGATGAGTGTTGAGTGATCTACAAGTTCACAACACCTTACCACCCACAAACCAATGGCCTCATTGAAAAATTCAACAAGACGTTGAAAGGCATGATAATGGGACTCCCTAAAAAGCTCAAAAGGAGATGAGATGTTCTGTTGCCCTGCTTGCTTTTTGCCTATGGAGAGGCGCCTCAGAAGGGGTAGGGTTTTCACCTTTTGTACTCCTATTTTGTACCTCTAAGGCAACCACTCTCCCTTGTGAGGGAAAGGATGGGGAAAACCCCATCATGTACCAAAACAAGATGTGGTGGAATATGAACTAAGCCTTCATTCCAGGATGGCAGTGTACATGCAGAAAGCATTAAAGAATCTTGAAGCCAGCCAGGAACTCCAGAAGCTCTGGTGTGACCAGAAAGCTGCACTGGTATCATTTCAACCAGGGCAACAGGTGTGGGTTTTGGAGCCAGTGGCACCAATGTCTCTACAGGACAAATGGAGTGGCACACCCTATCCTAGAAAAGAAGAGTGAGGTCACCTACTTGGTAGACCTGGGTACTAGCAGGTTCCCCAAAAGGTCGATCCATGTGAACCGCCTCAAACTCTATTGTGACAGGGCTGATGTGACCATGCTGATGGCTACTAATGAGGATCAGGAGACCGAGTGAACTTCTCCCTGACCTCCTCTCTCACAGCCCCCAAGATAGATCAGTAGATGGAGTAGTCAATTCAGACACCCTCTCTGCCCAACAGCAGGCTGATTGCAGACAGGTTCTGCAGCAGTATGCCCAGCTATTTACCTTAACACCCTGGTCAGACTCCCAGGTGTATCCATGATGTAGACACTGGAAACAGCTTGCCTGTCAAATCCAAAATCTATCGCCAGTCTGAACTAGTGAAAGAAAGCATCAAAGCTGAGGTCAGCAAGATGCTGGAGTTGGAGGTCATTGAGCCTTCTGAGAGTCCCTGGGCGAGGGCAGTGGTCCTGGTCCCCAAACCTCATCTACAGGCTGGAAAGAGAAATTATTTTTTGCGTGGACTACAGCGGCATCAATTCTGTCACCAAGACAGATGCACACCGCATCCCCAGAGCTGATGAATTGATAGATAAGTTAGGGGCTGCCAAATACTTAAGTACCTTTGACTTAACTGCAGGGTTCTAGCAGGTTGGTATGGTCCCTAGAGCAAAGGAAAAGACAGAATTCTTCACACCTGATGGGTACTTTCATTTTACTGTGATGCCCTTTGGTCTAAAGAATGCCCCTGCCTTCTTCCAAAGGTTGGTGAATCAAGTCCTTGCTCGGTTGGAAGGCTTTAGTGCAGCTTACCTTGATATTGCTGTGTTCCTGGCAGGATCACCTGGTCCGCCTGGGGACGGTTTTACAGGCCCTGCAAGCTGCAGACCTAAGTATCAAGGCATCCAAGTGCCAGATAGGACAGGGAACTGTTGTGTACTTGGGCCACCTTGTAGGTGGAGGCCAAGTCCAACCACTACAACCCAAAACCCAGACCATCCTGGATTGGGAAGCTCCAACCACCCAGACCAAAGTCAGGGCCTTCCTTGGCTTGACTGGGTACTACAGGAGGTTTGTGAAGGGATATGGATCCATTGTGACACCCTTCCCAGAACTCACTTCCAACAAGATGCCCAAAAAAGTGAACTGGACAGTTGCCTGCCAAAAGGCTTTTGACACCCTAAAAGAGGCAATGTGCTCAGCATCTATTCTCAAGGCTCCAGATTACACCAAGCAGTTAATTGTGCAGACTGATGCCTGTTAGCTAGGGATAGGAGCCTTCCTATCCCAGACCAATGATGGACAAGATCAACCTATTTATTTTATAAGCAGAAGGCTACTCCCCAGGGAGCAGCATTGAAGTGCCATTGAGAGGGAGGCCTTTGGTGTGGTTTGTTGTTTATAGAAACAGTGGTTCAGAAGATGGCCAAAGGATTGGTCCAAGTGAGACGCAATGTGATGTGTCCGAATAGGGCACACAGTAATTAGATAAAATAAGGCAATCCATGCTGGAGGGAGCAAGGACAAGTGTGACCAGGGGCAAGTTATGATCAGGATAACAATAGTTATATATTTGCAATAGTACGCAGAGAAGAATACTCGTGCAGGTGCTCACATAAGAAAGTGACAACAAGCGTGCGGTGCTCAGTGAAAGTGACTTTAAAATATGTACATCTCATTGACAACACACTAGAGAACTCCTTAAAAAATGAAATAATGTATATGGAGTTCTGGTTGTTGGGGGTCGACGGCGTTCTGACCTCAATTAGTAAGAGATCATCTTCAGGACATAGCATATGTGAGCAATCCGAATCTATAAGAGATATATAGTATTAGGGTAACGTTCTGGTCATGGAGTATTAATTCATATAATTGGTGAAGTGCTCCCATATAGTCACTTAAATTAAGGTACATAGGTGACAAGACATACTAGTATAATGTATGGACATTACATAATGAATCCTATCCAAACGATGTGATTTTAGACATACTGGTACGATGAAGGGAAATTGAGTGTCAAACATTAATACAGGCTACGTTGAAAAAGGGGGGGGAGGGTCGATTGAACTAATCAGAAGAAAGGATAGTTACGGTAGGGCGCGTGTAGTAAGCAGGAGGAAGTGCATAGTGAGGGGTCTAGCTGCGGAGTGAATATCTACAACTTACTCAGGACCTGATGAAGGAACAGTTACGAGGAGAAGAGTAAGTAACTGCAAGAATCAAGGGCTCTGGATTGTGGGCGTTGGGGCTGGCTTAGGTCCAAAGAGGTCTGGGCCCGGGATGCTAGGGGAATATGAATTAAGGAAAACTGATTAAAATTGGCCAATGAAAGGCCCAATTAATTGAATAATTAGGGGAGCTGCACTTACGGTGAGGTAGTTGTCTGCGCAGGGAAGGCAAGATAATCCTGGTGGTGTCAGTTCTTTAAAGGCAGGCGCCGAAATTTACTTAAAAAGAGTTTCTGGAAAATAATAACAGTAATAAGGGGAGTGCAATCTACGCAGCGTCTCAGTATACGCTTGAGTTAGGAGGTAGCAGACTTACGATGTCAGGCATAAGGAAGTGGGAACAACAGAGCCGTGTTGAACACCGGAGGAAAGCAGTTACTTGATTCCTTCAGTGTGATAAATGACCTAATGGATAAAGACGGGTGGTGCCATCAGGGTACTGGAAGGCAGCACGTTGGGGATGAACAGATCAACCAAGAGCTAAACACTAACTGGCACATGCATCAACAATGCCATTTGCGATTCCTTAATAGCGAAAAATAAGGATTCGCTAATAAGGAATAGCAAAAGGCTATGCATGTAGAAATCGCTTACAAAATAGCGATTCCTAAACATTCCTTAATTGCTACTTGCAAATTGCGAGTCGCTATTAAGGAATACCTCCCCATTGATTCCTATGGGCCTAGAGGCCCATAGGAATGAATGGGAGGACTTTCTCAATTTGCTAATCTCAATTAGAGAATCGCAAATTGCTCATGCTATTTCAAGGGTGCCAGGGCGTCAAAAAGACACCCTGTTGCACCCCTGAAATCTGCATATGAATACAGCTTGCACACACACATGCCCCAAGGGCATGTGTGTGTGTAAAATGGAACTTTGAAAAATGCACTTTAGAGCATTTTTCAAAGTTTTTGCAAATTACCATGAAGTTCAACTTCATGGTAATTTGCTCCCCCTATTAGCGAAATCGCTAATTTTTAAACTTTCATGCATTGCATTTAAGGAATCTCAATTTGGGATTCCTTAAATGCAATTGCAATTTAAGGAATCGCTATTTAGAGATTCCTTAAATAGCGATTTTTGCATTTGGGATGATGCATCCCAAATGCAAAAATACCGGTCGCAAAGGGGCAGATTCTGCTAATCTGCCCGTTTGCGAGCAGTTTTCACGTTGATGCATGTGGCCCTTAGTTAGTTTTTGGACCGCCGAAGTCAGTCCGAAACAAGGAGCGGGCAAAGTCCCGTGCTTCCAAGGGGGGCACGATCAGTGAAGCCAGCTGTGGTGTGTTACTCGAGCCAATCAACAACAATGTCTGCACGTGGAGGAGCTGAATGAAGCGGTGGTGTGGTCACTAATTCGACACGTGAGACGCCTGCCAGTAGCTGCAGGGTAATTAACCCTTAGTTAGTATTTTAGGCAGTTGTGGTTAGTTGGGGCAGTGAATGCACTTGTAGTGAGATATAGAAGGAGACGAGATATGAATTAAGGAAAAGAGGAACAGGTGATAATTGTACATTGGAGCAAAAACATACATGCTGAAAATTACAAAGTAAAACTTTTGTCCACAATGTTGAGGATTTTGCCAAATTAATTACATACATATGCTGATTAAAGTCAAGGGAATATATCTAGTAACCGGTGCAATTGCCACTGTAATGTCCATACATTATACTAGTATGTCTTGTCACCTATGTACCTTAATTTAAGTGTTTATATGGGAGCTCTTCACCAATTATAATATGAATTAATACTCCATGACCAGGACGTTACCCATATACTATGTATCCCTTATAGATTCGGATTGCTCACATATGCTATGTCCTGAAGATGATCTCTTACTAATTGAGATTGGAACGCCATCGACCCCTAACAACCAGAACTCCATTTACATTATTTCATTTTTTAAGGAGTTCTCTAGTGTGTTGTCAATGAGATGTACATATTGTAAAGTCACTTTCACTGAGCACCGCAAGCTTGCTGTCACTTTCTTATGTGAGCACCTGCACGAGTATTCTTCTCTGCGTACTATTGCAAATATATAACTATTGTTATCCTGATTCTAACGTGTCCCTGGTCACACTTGTTCTTGCTCCCTCCAGCATTGATTGCCTTCTTTTATTTAATTACTGTGTCCCCTATTCAGGCGCATCACATTGCGTCTCCCTTGGACCAATCCTTTGGCCATCTTCTGAACCACTGTTTCTATAAACATTATTCCACCCCAGGTTCGATTATTGGGGTACCCTTGTTTTCCTTTGTTTGCTGTGGTTTGGTCCCTGAAAAAGCTACGGCCATACTTGTTTGGTACTCGCTTCCTGGTTCAAACTCACCACAGACCTCTAAGATGGCTAATACAGATGAAAGAGGAAAATCCAAAACCTTTGAGGTGCTCCATCTCCCTACAGGGAATGGACTTCACAGTGGAAACAAGACCTGGGACTGCCCATGCCAATGCAGGTGGCCTTTCCAGATTTTTCCACTTTGATAATGAAGACTCTATTTGGGAAAGGTTAGAATCATCCTCTTTCGTTTGGGAGGAGGGGTTGTGTAGGAAAGTGCCCCTTTTTGCATGGTTGCAGCCTAATTTTGCCTGACACATGATGTACTTTTGACTTGGTGTGCCTGGGTCCCTGCCAATTAGGTTCCCAGGTCTTGTGTTCTTTCCCAAAGCTGTACCTTTGAACCCCCAATTGGCACCTCTAGCCACATGTAAGCCCCTTGTAAACGGTACAATGTGTGCCAAGCGAACTGCACACTGCCATTGCAGGTTATATGTTTTGGTGCAGAGGAGTGAAGAGTCGACATGGCACACATACCTGTGTACCATGCCTACAACCCACTGTCAATGGCATAGGTAAGACACCCCTCTAGATGGGTGCACTATACCACTGGTGAAGGTACAGTTGCATGAGCACTGTACCCCTACAGTGTCTAAGTTCATTGTTAGACATTGTAAGTGCAGTAAAGCCATTAAGAGTATATGGTCTGAGAGTTTGCCATCAAACTCCACAGCACCATAATGGCTTTACTGAATTCTGGCAAGTTTTGGTAGCAAACTCCTCAACATAATAAACCCACACTGATGCCAGTGTGAGCTTTATTATAACATGCACTCAGAGGGCATCTTAGAGATGCCCCCTGAAAAACGACCAGCCTCTGGTGGGTTCCCTGACTGGTAACCACCAGACTGCCACCACAAGACATGTTTCTGGATCCCTGGGGTGGGAGCTTTTCCTCCCCGGGCCCAGAAACAAAGCCTTTCCTGGGCAGAGGTGGTAACACCTCCCCCAGGTCAGGAAGAGCCATCTGTGGCAGGGGAGCTTCAAAGGCCTTGCCGCCTTTGTAATGCGACCCCCAGCCTCTCCTGCTAACAGGAGTAGGCCCCCTTCCTTTCTCACCCCCTTTTCAGTGAGAGGACGGGTGGGAAAAATTAGAACAGCCCAGAAGGTGTGCCCACCTCTGCCAACCCCTTCCAATCCCTTCCCTCAAGTGGGGGAGGCGAGCTGAAGCCTACTCTTCAGTGCTTGCCATCTTTCAGATGGCAGGCACACTCCAATCATTGTTAAGGATTGTGCCCACCCCCCCACATGGGGTGAGCACACCAAAGGTGTAGTCACTCTAAGGTCAGTAACCCATTGGATACTGAACTCGAGACCCCTAAAATGCCTCCTAAATACAGTATTTAGGGGGGGCTCTTAACCCAGAAGGCAGGTTCCTGCAACCTACGAAGAAGGATGAAAGAAGACGCTCAGCATAGGAGACTGCAGTGAAGAACTGATTTGGCCCCAGCCCTACCGGCCAGTCTGCAGATTCCAGATATCCTGTGCCAAAAGTTTCCTTGTCCTGCAGCCAGCAATGTCCAGAACCCCTGGGAAGGCTGTTTAGCAAATCATTGACGGCACTATCAAATTTCAGTAGAAAATTAGGAAGACGCTCACCGGGGGAATTGTTGCACATTTACAGGGCGAAATGTGTTATGATTGCCACCTATGGTGCCGGAATCTGGGGATATGCCAATGTAAATTAACTTCAGATGGCAGAAAATATGTATCTCAGGTTCCTCCTTGCAGTACCTGACAGTATGTCAACATTTATCGGTCATACAGAATTGGGTATGCCATACTTAAAGGATGTGATTAAGATTCAGCCCGTCCTCCTGTGGCATAGGGTTTGGACCACAGATGAGTCTGCTTTTAATTGTCATATACTGAAGGATGCTCTGGGGATTGATGGGGTCAAACACATAGGATGTCCAGAATATGTTAAAACATTCTTATTTCAATTAGGCCACCCAGAATATTATAATGACCCCTACACTATGTGTAATGTGTCTAGGAAGGATCTTAAAAGCAGCTGTATGCGATTGTTGAGCGAAATTAGAATTATGACTGAAATGAAAAAAAAATGGTCCTAGCTCACCATCTTACTCTGACCTCTGTAACCACACAACCATATATTTTGTTAATCACTGGAGACTATGATAGATTTCTGCTAACACATTTTAGACTGAATATTTTGCACAGATCCTGAAGTTTCCCCGAATCAAATGATTGGTCTAGAACGCTATGTAAATGCCCATTTGATGATGTTTCTGCACAGTCTATACATATATTGCTTTTTTGCAAATTCTATTCTATCCGGAGAAAAAGATGGATTATTCATGTGCTAAAAAAATTGGGACTGAGACAATGTCGCCCTGCGTTTTTGGCACTGTAATTTTTGGACAATTAATTTACTGTTGCCTCTGTCATTGCCTTTTTAAAAAATGTTTTTAAATCTCAAATCAATTGTGATATGATTTTTATATGTTTTTTAGCTTATGTTAAAAGTACTCGATACTATTGTGGTCTTTTAAAATTCAGGGAGCTTTAACTGTGCGATATATGATCTGTGCTTTTATGGTTATCTTTTTATAGTAAACGAATAAAGTTCTTTGAATTGAATTGGGTGCCTTCCACAAAGACCGGATCTCCTGTTAACAGCAGCTCTGTTCAAATGAATCCCCAAAGCAAGACTGTGAGGCAGCTGAAGACAAAGAAACCTGATGCTCGAAACCACCACTGCACCCGTCGCCTACAGCCCGAGTCAGAGTTGCCCACCGGTCCCAGCGAGGTCCTCCAACATTCCGGAGTCCGAGTCCACCATGAGTGGACTCCTCCAGGACTCCCCGATGTCGTTTGCAGCCTCTGCATGGAGACCCCCCCAACTGCGAGTGGCTCTGTAAGGTGAAATCTGAACTGGAGAAGAGGACCTGAGGTGCACCTATGTCCCTGAGCCCTCCAACTTACCTGCCCAGCTGTTGGTTCCTCCCGAAAGACTTCCTGGACCGAGCCTGCAGGCAAAACCCAAAACCGGCAACTCCCATTGAAAACAGGGCACTCGACGCCAAATCAGCACCATGTCGCCCCTGTGGGTGCACCTTGTGTGCTAAATCGGATCCCCTTTTCCCTGAGCTAAACCCTAGGAGCTTTGCTCCCACATCCAAGTGGCGTACCCGTGAGCAGCCACCAACCCGAGGCCCCCGATCCCCCATTGGATAACATTGTATATGACTGTATTGTAATTGCATTTATAAAGTGCTTACTGCACCTTATGAGGCATCAAATCACTTTTTTGGCGAGTAGCACACTACTCCTGAACCCATAAAGGATTAGTGGTGAATTAGTATAGTGAAAATATGAAAATAATTTGAGTGGTGGATATGTTAGTCAGTTATTTGGATTGAGAAGGATAGTGGAGGGATAGAGAAGGGAAAAGGGTTGGCATTTACATAGCGCTTGCTACCCGTGATGAGGTTTTGAAGTGCTTTTTCAGCGAGTAGCACGCTACTATGGAACCCATAAAGGATTAGTGGTGAATTAGTATGGTGAAATATGAAATTAATTTGAGTGGTGGACACGTTAGTCTGTATTTGGATTGAAAAGGATAGTGGAGAGATTGAAGGGAAGGGCCTCAGCACTCTGCACCTGGACACCCTAGTGCCGCTGAGGGTGTTCTTTGAGTCAATCCTTGACCATGGGAGAACCCTGGTTCTAACCCCAGAAACCCAACTCCCACGATCGATTACTCACCTTTAAACCAATAACCTGATTTTCTCCCATAGGACTGCATTGACTGTTGTTCTGTGGAAAAAGTTCTGTGTGGAGTTGAAAATTGTATGAAGACCTAAGAAACTGTTTTGACAAAACTGACTTACTTACCTTTTATGCAGGAAATGTCCCAGTATGATATCTAGGCATATCACACTGAGTAGAAAACGTAATCCTGAAAAGTAATCAATAGTAAATCCAAAAGTAATTACAACTGTATTTGCACATTTTTGCAGACCTGTAAGAAAAGGCAATATTCATCCAGCTTCCGTTTTTGAACAATCTGTCTTGTAAAGTACAATCATATTTACCTGTACCAAGTGCTGCTTTGTTCTATAAATACAACAGAGAAATATTTTTGATAGAAACAATTGGTTGGAGTTCAGTCTTTGAGTGTGTGACATCATTTCTTGCCTGAGTGTGTACAATAAATGCCTAACACTACCCTCTGATAAAGCCTTACTGCTTGCCCACACTACCACAAATAGAGAGTAAGGTATTATCTACTTTTACCTCTGTAAGCCTTTGGGGATACAGTGGAATCTGTACAGGCTATAACTTACTTTGGTATAATATATACAGAGCCAGCTTCCAACATTTCCCAAACATTTTAGTTTAATAAAGGACCTGGTGGTAGGAGGCTTAACAGATAGTGATCATAAACCAATAACTCACTCTTCAAAAGAATGTATGTTTAAGAGATAAGTGGCAAAACAGTTCTGCAATATATAAGTTGAATAAACGCAGACTAATTTGGACAGGCAAGTTGAAAAGTTACACACAAAATAGAATGAAGGAAGTATTGAAGTACAATCCTGACGCCACAGCCTATGGTACATGAGTATGAGACTTTAATTACCTCCATAAGCAAAATGACAGCAGAACATATAAAATGTGGTTAGGGTTGGAAGTATCCGGTGGATAGTGCCAAAAAATAGGCAAAAGTAGAATTAAATCAGAACATAAGGGAAATTTATATAGGAGGTGGGGTAAACAGGGAGTATTTTAAAGGCTATAAGAGAACTTATAGGAAAAAGATTAGAAGAATTCCTTGGGCAGAGAGGAGAATACATGGATTAAAGCAGTAGCCTTGTTGAGAGAGGGAAATGCAAAGGGTTTTTGGTCCATAGAAAATAGAGTGCTGAGGTGACAAAAAGTCGTAGCAGTCCCGGTACACAAAGAAACTTCGGTAAGCTACTTATCAGAATTGTATAAAGCTACAGAGGCCGAGAAGAATAGGGTAGGGAGTGGGCAGGTTAAGGAGTTGGAACAAGGGTAAGAAGTTTGCCACTGGATCCCATCAGTTATGGAGATAGAAACCATCATAAAAGGCCGAAAAAGTTCGAAGGCCCAGGTCCAGATAGCCTCTCTCCGATATAATTAAACTTGATGCGAAAATGTGGGCCCAAGTATTAGTAACAGTTTTTGGAGCTATATTAATGGCCAGGGTATTTCAGAAACCTGTTAAGGTAGTATAAGGGTCCCACTCTTTAAAAAAGGAAAACGGGACCTGCCATCAAACTATCACATGATCATGCTACTCAATATTCCCAGTAAGATCTATGCAAAATACCTCCTAGGGTTGTTAGAGGATTGGATAAGCTAAACTAATACTCCCCCGAGAGTCCAAGTTGGGTTTCAAAAAGGAAATTCAACAATGGACGGTTGCCTTATATTAAGTCTTTTATGAAAAATACGCCTTTAGGAAAAAGCAACTAGTGCACGTGTCATATATGGATTTGTCAACAGCGCTTGACACAATAAATAGGCACTTACTTTGGGAGATGATGAGGAAATTGAAGTGTCCATTAGGTCTGCTAAAACTGAATATACAATCACATGAAGGCTCATGGACTTGAGTGGAATTGGGGGAAAATGGTGCATTAACAAGAAAAATAATTACCCCTAACAGATTAAGGCAGATTAGAAATGAGGCCATCCCAGTATTGCTTTGTGCCGATGATACGGTTTTGTTGGATCTAACACCGGTCGGCCTGCAGAGACAATTGGAAGCATTTGCTGAGTATAGCAGGTCGAACGTTTTGAAAATAAATATGGCTTAGACTAAGGTAATGGTTTTTACGAAAGGGAGGGGACAGAAGAGAAGGCCTAAATTGGGGCTAAATAGAGCTCGAGTTGAGTAGGTTAAAGAATACCGCTATCTTGGCCTTCTGTTCCAATAGCATCTTAATTTCACTTCACATATAGTTACAGGAAGGGAGGGTTAAGACCATTGCAGGAGCATTATTTAGGATGGATGTTGCACTGGGTCATAAATCCACTGAAGTGCTCAAAGAGACATATAATGCAAAAATAGTGAATTTGCTTCTGTATGGGTGCAAGGTTTTTCCCATAAGATTTGTAAGAAGATTGTAAGTCATTGAAATGAATGTCTGGAAGAAATGGTTGAGCCTACCCAGTGAAACTGTAAATAGTGCTCCGAGACTAAATGGGGCATAGCAAATGTCCTAATTAAGTATAAGAAACTGTTCCTTAGTTATTTCCTTGGTCTTAGAGCTGAGGAGAGTTGCTTAAGGCAAATGATAAAATCCAGGCTGCAGGAAAAGTATGCCGACAGGTGGGCGACTAACCTACTGGATGTTAAGGCTTCATTAGATGTTACAGTAGGGAGAAACTCCAAAGGCTGTCTGTTACACAGCAGACACAAATAGTAAAGTACTTAGTTGAAGAGGACTCTAGGAGTGATATAGACGGTGGGTGTAAGAAAGATAGCCTGTGCCATTTAAAGGATGTAAGGTGGGGGGGGCATAGTTGATCTTCCTTGCAGGATATAAAGACCACACATATACGGAGGTTGGCATTAAAGGTTGGATTGGGGGTAAAACCCAGCTTTTATACAATGGAAGCTGGTCCAGCATCCTGGGATGGATAAAGCTTTGTGTCCCTTTTCCTTGAGGTGACCACTGACCTTTTTGCATTTACTTATAATCTGCTCCAGTTTTTCAGTTAGTAGAAGAACGTTGTAGCTACCAACCTTTAGATTGGCTCAGATTCGACATACAAAGGGCCTCCTTTAGTTAATTCTAGGATGCGATAATATACAAGTGTGTTATGCAGTAAGGTACTTCTTAGCCGTTATTCAGGATCAGTAAATAAAGAAAAAGGCTTGCCACAATATGAATATGGAATAGATATACCGAGGTTGTTATGTTTTAGTTATATTCTCAAATATAAGAAGGGGGGCGGGGCCTAGTGGTCCAACATGGCGGATCCGCTTTAGGCAAGCTCTGGTAGCCCGACACCATATACACCCAAAATCCTGCTGAATCAGCCTGCCCATATATTCTTGTGACCCTACAGGAAATCCCTAGATCAGCCGTCACCCACACCAAGAAAAACGACATCGCTAGCAGCTGGCTGAGTGATATTGCTGCAACTGCCGGGGTGGTGTGGCCTGGTGGCCCTGCTGGCCCTGCTGTGATGGTGGGCAGACGTGTGCTGCGGTACCAGATGGCCTCCTCCCCACAGAGATCGCTGAAGGGCCATAGTGGGGCTTGAGAGGCGTCCTGGATGACCAGAAGTGTTCCAGAGCAAGTTGACCAGTAGGAGGAACCAGCCTATTGCTGTCCCAGTCCACCGGGCTACACGTTGGAGGAAGCCACGTGTTGGTGGGCTGGGGCCTCCTCGAGAGAGACCCACAGAATCGAGGCCACGGGCAGAATACCACCGGAGAAGGACCCGCTGGAGTTGGCGCAGCGCTGTCCTGCGCCGGGCACCCCCGCGGTCCCTGCTGCCGGAGTACGGCTGACGCTGGAGGACTGTCTGGGCCGGAGGTCGGTCAAGGTAGTGTTGAGCCATGGATCCCGCTGAACCGTGGACAGTAGCAGAGGGCCTGGGCTGAGTAGTCCTGAGAGCCCGTGACCAGCTGTGCCTGACAGTTTGGGGCAGAAGGGACAACACAAGGCAGTAGCGGCTGCCTGACGACAGGCCTGAGACAGTTGAAGATTGAGGTGCCCATTAGCGGCTGGGGGGTGCACTCGCTCGCAGAGGCGGTCGGCCAGGCCCAGGTGCGGCTTGCGGGTGTGGTGCTCCCCCAAGCCTTCATTTACTATCTGGGGTTCAGCCCGGACTCCAAGGGATCCTCCCCCCAAATTAACAGTTGATAAGTTATCATTTTCAGCAGTAGATATCCGCTTAGCCCAGGAGTGTCTCACACCTACGACACCATAGTGGCTGCCTTGTCCGACCCCCGCTAACAAACAATGACGTGGGGCAAAATATGGGGTGCGAACACCAAGCACAGCACAATGAACCGATTCACGGGAGACAGGGTCCAAGCGGCAGACCCAGGGGATCAGACTAGTGCAATGCCAGAGAATGCAGTGCTAATGGCAGCCATCACACAATCAAGGGACATGCTTGACACCAAGAGTGGTGCCGTGTGCTCCGACGTTGTGGTCATCTGCCAAGACTTACGCAATGCGATTGACAGAATCACTGAGATCGAAACAAGGACTTCAAGCGTGGAAGACATGGTCACCTCCCTCCACAGAAAGGTGTCTACCCTACAGCCCCTTACAAGAGGACTTGCAACGCGGGTGAAGGATGTGGAAGGACAGCCCCCCCAGGAACAAACTCCAGTTTGTGGGCTTTCCCGAGGGCTGCTAGGGAAACAAGGAGCAATTTCTCACTACATGGCTCATGGACTGTCTTCTACCCAACTCTGTCTCAATGCTTCATTATAGATAGGCTTTCCGGCCTTCAGTTTCTATTTTTGGTACATTCTGGTGGTGTTTTTTCAGTGTTTTCCAGTGATTTCAATACCTCAAAAAAACAGTGCTTTTCAGTGGTTACTCGTTTTCGCCCCATAACAAACAACTGAAACAGTGTTTTACCGGTGTTTATGGAACGCTTTGCTTTTATTATTGCTTGTTTCTGGAAGACATTTCGTGCAACCATCTATGCTACACCAAGTCAAGGAATCCCTCAACAGAGGCCCTACAGAAGATGCTTAACTACCAATTCTAAGGGTAAAAGCATTGGTCTGATGCCTACTGCGTTGCAGCACGTTCCTCCCACAGACATGTATAAATAAATACTGCCACAAAGGTGCTCGTGAAGAGGTGGATGTGGTGTGAGTTTCGAAACTTGACTGTGGTCGCTTACAACCGGGGCTGTAGATGGCTTCTCAGTCCAGCCCCATTCTGAGATACCTCTCAGTCTATGTGGTGTCAGCGACAGGCATCTCTTACTGTGAGTGCAGTGTCCATAAGTTGCAACTCTTGTGCTCTGAGTGGGGTCTGTAAGTAGCACCTCTCCTTGCAATGCTATCAGAGAGAGGCACCTCGCATTGACTGCGCCTGAGAGACACTGTCCTAGCTGTATTTGTGTAATTGTGGGATGGTGGTGGTATGCATCTGTGTAAGGATGGTGTGCAAGCTGAATGTGGCATTGAAAAGGGGAGTAAGTTTAGGGAGGTGGTGTAGGAGTAGGTGTGTGCATGGATGAAAATGTGAGAACGCTGTAGGTCAGTGTGTGCGTGGAGTTGGATGTGGGAGTGTGGGGAGCTTGTGTGTGTGTGTGGCTGTCCTTGTGGAATGTGGGAACGCTGTAGGTGTTAGTGGGCATGTAGTGTTGGAGGTAGGAGTGTGGGAATATGGCATGGGTACGATTGTGGTGGTCTGTGTTGGAGTGCGGGAATGCTGCAGGTATGAGAGTAGGTGGGGTGGTGGTGTGGTAGTTTGGTGCAAGTGCTGGTTGGTATGAATGCCGCTGTCATTTCTATTGTCAACAGTTTCCCTGCATACCCGGGCCAACAAGCTATCGGTCTGCAATCTGAGGATGCGCGGGTTAATTTCGCGCAGGTTCTTTGTCCATTTTTTCAGTTTTATTTTTAAAGAGACATCCTCAGCCTGCTGTCCCCTCCCTCGGCCTCCGTTTCCTGAGCTCAGAAGCAGTTGAGGCCTGAGATAAGGATCGCGCAGACGGGTCAAGGTGTGAGCAGCTTGTGTTGGCGGTTCCTCTTTGCTTCACCACCCCAGACCCTGGCGCCACCTGCAAATAAAATATCAAAGTGGCGGTGTTTGTAATGGGGGCACTTTGCAGCCTGCCTTTGTCTTGTGATGGGACAGGGTGCAGGGTGGGGGTGTTTGCATGTCTTATCAAATGTCTCCAACTATTGAGTGGCAAGGCCCTCTGCCTTAAAGGGCCAGAGGCTCCCAGCTATCTCAGGAACTTGCTAGAAATCACCCGGCCACCCAATCTCACAGATAAACTCCAAGTCCTCTTTGTAAACACAGCAGCCATTAATGTTATGTAGTACCTACTTCAACAGTGTGCGAGCGTGCAGCCGTGTTTCCATAGTACATCAGAGTGCAGAAACGATAGTGCGTTCGTCGCCTGTGCATGTGCTGTGCGCTGGGGCGAGGCAGGGGTATTCGAAGCATGTACCATGGTGGCAGCAGCAGGCAGGACCGGTGCAGGCCACTCCGCACACTGAGTGAAACATGTACAGAAGCTGGTGACTACACACATGCCAGGCAGACATACACGTGAACAAACAATGTGTCCTTCATGCACATACAAGCGCGCACCACGCACAGAAGAAAAGCACACACCAGGCACACACAAACAAAAAACATCCTTCACAAACAAAAGAGGAGCGTACGCACCATGCACGGAAAATAAACACACACCAGGCAGAGATACACTTGAAGATGCACCATCCCATCATACACACAACACATGCATATCATACACGGAGGACCAGCAGACAATATACAAACATACACAGTACCCCCACACTTAAACAAACGCACACACCCCACTCGCCTATGGTAAGCATATGGCATGCAACCATACGCCTACGCATAACCTGGTCTCTGACACACCTACTCACACTTACATCACACACACGGAAGATAAAGAAAACACACACAAAATGGAAATATATACAAACACCAGGAACCCCTGCATAAACCACGGGCACAGAATATAAGCACGCACTCTGCACGGGCAACAACTCAATAATTTTTCACACACCCACACAAGAAAAATAATCAACAAGCATGTAACACAAACATATGTACCTACCACAGATAAGCGTACAGAATGCAGACATATGCACACACACACCATGACCACCCTGGAGCACTCATAAAAACACTACACAGCAGATAGACACATAAACTCATGAAACGGACAGTAGGAATTTTCACCATGAACACCCTCTCACATACAGGGGACGCACAAACACCCACCCACACTCTCAGAAGACATTCAAATGGACATACAAACACCTTTACCCAGTGTTATCTTGACTTTAGATAAGCCGTCTCGGGAGCCACGCTGATGTAAAAGTGATAAGATAATCGGTTCAAATATTTATAAAGATATCTTACCCTTGCCTGGAAGAGAGTATTTTAAAATCCAATCCGTAGGGCATTAGGACGTAAATACAGCATGCAAGTGAAAGGCGCATATCTTCTTGCTACTGTAATTTTACTATTTATGTCTGTTAATCTTATATTTCTTGGTTATTTGGTATTGTGTATTGGAGATATTGTGCCCCAACGTCACTACAAAGCAAACCCAACGCCAACTTCCGAAGTGAGGTTTGTCATTATTTTCTACCATTGGAACATTTTTGTTTTCGACAAAGGACCTGCAAAGTATCTTAAAACGTGTGCAGTAGGCACCCTATTCCATTAAAATATATTTCTATAATTTGATTTTCATGGTACAAAGCACATCAATACTCTTGATGTACACACAATGACGTTCCAGAAGAGAGATGGGAAACTAAAATAAGTATAGATTCTACAGGGTTAGGCCCGTCGTGTTTTGCTGTTGTCTTGTACTCAGACATGTGCCAAAACCGCAGGCAACGAAGACTGTTTCTGCGCTCAGCTTTGCCCCCAGGGGGTCTGAGAAGGGGCGAAAGAACTACAAAGCCTCGTTAAGCAAATGGTCTTTTTAAAGACCTGTGAAATACTCGGGTGCAGCCGCAGTAAGACAGACGGCAGACGGCAGACCACAACAGCTCCTCTCCCCCCCACTTCAACTATGAAAACCAGTGACACTCGGTTTAAACCGGGTCCGCTGATTTTCATCCGGTAGGGTACTGTCGGTTAGAGTCGGTTTTAACCGAATTCCGGACAGCCTAATTATAGAGCAAGCACACGGACCTTACTTCAAAATCCTCCTTCAGGCACCAGGCCAAGACCTATTATAGCCAAGATCCTGAACTTTCATGATAGGGATACTGTCCTGAAACAGGCCAGATTGAAAGACACGGTATTTTACACCTTACAACGCATACTGATATTTCCAGATTATACTAAACTATTTCAGCAGCGTCGACAATCCTTCACGGAGGCAAAGGCTCGCCTGCGAGACCTCAAAATCCCTTACGCCCTGTTCGCGGCCCACCTGAGAGTGATGTACAACTCACGCTCACTCTTCCTCGACACTCCGGAGGAGGTATTCGCATAGACTGATGAATCAGTAAAGGTAAAACCACACACCCCGCCACGGCATGACTTGGACTCGGAGGTATAGCTTGAACATTGTCCAAATTTAAAGGAAAACTGAGCCATAGGTCACGGTCACTACGATTATCCAGAGAGCCCGAAGCGAATCCCACTTGAGAACAGCCTGGACCCAGCGCGAGTCGACAACCTCATAGGAAAATACCTAGTTGCCAAAGCTTGAATTTGATCCATCGCTGATGGCGGCAAAGAACGTGAGGGCTACTCCCTACACAAGGACATTTCTAAACTCAAGGGATAACTACTTGACTAGGGGAAGTTTAATGGGGATCCATTGGGGGGATTAGTATCTGGTTCCCATTGAGGTTGGGTCTACACCTCAGCCACGACAAATACTTCAACTGTTCCTGAAGTGTAGGGGAGGGAGGGTGGGGTCGGTTAATGGGCAGTTTCTTGTTGTTGGTTGTGCTATGTCTCTCTATCATACATATGGTACCCCCTCAGGCAAGGCCACACATAGGTCCAATCTCATTTTTGATTCACCAGACCATATGTCTACTAACGTGATTGATGCCCCAGGGAGTGGGCTCTGGATAGTTAGCTGGAATGTAAGGGGCATCCTGGATAAGAAAAAGGGGCGCTATACATGGCCAAATGATACAAGGCAGACGTCTCACTGCTACAGGAAACTCACCTCTTAGGTACCAAAACATCATGTCTCTCCCGCTTTGGTTATGTCCAGGTCTTTCATTCAGGGTTCACTAGATGATCTCGGGGAGTGGCAATCCTTTTGCACACGCCAGGTCTTGGTTAGATCCCCAAGGAAGGTACGTCATTGTATCAGATGCATTATATGGAAAACAAATTGTCCTGGGGAGTATTTATGCCCCCCACCCCTTGCCTGGGCCTTTGTGGAGCACCTGATGACCATGTGTGCAGAGGTTCATGAAGGACTGACTGTAGTAGGGGGAGACTGGAATTACATGTTACACCTGACTCAAGACAGGTGGCGAGGGGCTGGGAAACCAATGGTGACACGGGAATCAAGGTTGCGATCCTTAGTAGATGGGATGGGATGGGTAGACACCTGGAGGTGACTTCACCTGACAGACCAAGGGTACACTTACTATTTAGGTGTTCATGACTTGTTCTCCTGCCTAGACTACATGTTTGTGCCCTCTGGTTGCTTCCACAGAATAACGACTGTGGTGATATTACTCAGGGGCCTGTCTGACCAATCCACTGTGGTACTTGAGCTGCGTATAGGTCCAGACTGCCCCATCTTCTGTTGGCACCTCTTGGCTTGGCATTTGCATAATCCACAATATAGGTCATACATGCATCAAGCGATCGCCGAACACCGTTCCTATAACGCCTTGACGGTTGAGTCCAATAAGACACTATAGGAGGCTATGAAGCCAACCTTACGGGTGTACATATCTCCTTCTGTACAACACAACGTAAGCAAAGTCAAGAGAAATTAATCCAGACAGACTCAATTTATGGATCTAGAGCGGCAGGGCAGGGGGCAGAATGGGAATCAGGCGCTCCGTCAATTGCTTCTCACGCAACAACTATATGCTGGGGAATTGTTGGATGATGCCAGATTGGCGTGGCTGGCCTCCCATAGTAGGATAAACTAATGGGGGATAAATCGAGTACATTACTACATTACCTGTGTCAACAGGCGATGCACCCACCTAATAATCCTGGTATCTGTGATTCAGACGGCAAGGTACTCACCAACTCGTCTCAGATTGCAACTAGCTTTGCAGATTACTCTGCAAAATTGTACGCCCCTAGCGAGATTCCACCGGGAGCCACCATACAGGGCTTCCTGGATAACTTGCCCCTGAGAACACTGCTGGACTCGGCGAGAACAGAATTGGACGCCGCTCTCACAACCGAAGCTGCCGTTTTGGCAGGCTTGCATTCGGGCAAAGCACCAGGTCATAGCGGCTTTCCGTGCGAGTTTTTTAAAAATGATAATCAATCTCAACTCTGTGCCCCTTACCTTGCGGTGATCAACACCGCCAGGAAACGGAGCGTCTCCCACCTGATTGGATGCACGCCGAGGTAGTATATTTCTTAAGCCAGGCCAACCCCTAGATCACCACACGTCATACCATACAATCTGTTAGGTTTGAAAACCCCTTTCTCATTATACACTTTTGCATGTTATATTAGGTTAGCAGTGTGCAGCTAAATTAGTCACCATTCCTATCCACGTTATGCAACCCACTGAGTTATCCTTGCAATCTTAGGAACAGGATCCTAGCGAGTGTGACTCCATTTTGTATTGTGTAATCCCTATTAGGCCATGTCTGAACTAGGCCTCATTGTTCGTATTGCTTGCCTTAGCAGAACACTATATTTAGTTATTTTGTTTTCTGTTCAATGTTGCCTTCTGACTTACTAATGAATAGGCCATTCTGCCCTCGCATACCTATCCATGTGTGTAGTTCTGCTCCTACGTTAGGAGATGCTGAGACCCAGCACGGCAACCTTGAAACAGTGATAGTGTGTACCCATCTAGCAGGTGGTAGCCCATCCTGTGCCTCATTTGTTCCTGTGCGACCTAAACCAGTAACTTTCCACTGTGGAGGTGGTTGGAGGTTCTTGGGAGGAATGGTTATGCGTTGCAGACTGTTGGGGGGGGTCAGTCCCTCGGCAGACATCTTAGGGTGCAGGTCAGATTGGACTCCTCTGCAGAGTATTGCTAATACACAACTGTTTGTATTCTCTACTGTCTGACCGGCTCTTCATTTGGTAGAAGGGGAGTAGGAGGTTGTAGACAACCAAGCATGGCATTGGCCCTATTATGTTTAGCACATTGTGGAATAAATATACGAGGGACAATGCTGACTTACAGTGGCCGCTTACTGGCACATTTGATAAACAAAAGTTGAATTGCTTGCAGGACAAATTGTTTGCCAAAAAGAGCAGGCAGTTCATGTTTGATTCTCTGAGTTTATGGCAGAAGGAAGCAAAGAAACCATGGATAAGACCCAAGAAGCAAGCTCAGAGGGGAAAGACGCAAACGATAATGTAGAAAGCAATGGCCTATGACAGAGAAAAAAGATCGAGAAAGGCATAGAGTGTGCAGATAGGAAGTTTTGATTGCAGAGTGATAAATGTTATGTTGCTAGAGAGGAAAGTGATGCTTTCGTTGAGGAGTTATTAGATTCTAGACCCCCACCTCCTTATGCCCCCGAACGGATATACCCCATAATCCCGACATCTCAGTCGGCCTCTGGTTCTGCTATTCCTAGTCTCTGTTTTAAGCTCTACTGCTTCGGCCCCAGCCCCGTCTGTTTCTTCCACACCTTTGCAAGTAATAGGGGCTGGTGCTGTCAGCTCTCCTATTCAGTCTCCTTGCTCCGTGTCTGTGGTTACGCCTTCTCTTACTCCCGCAACACAGTCTTTATTTGTGATGGTACCCGTTTCTTCATCTGCTCTTTTCCCCTTGAGTGTTTTACCTCAGGCGTTGCAAAATTCCGAGACACCTGTACGTGGAGTGCATGATGCGAATTGGGCAGCAGCACGTGACCGCATGGAGAAAGTGTTGGCGCGCTCTGCTGTGGGTGACGAGGAAAATAAAATGTTAGCTGACCAGGCTGCCCAATGGGCTCGGAATCCGATATATAGTGTGAAAGATGTGTGGAGTGTGATGAAAGATTATGAGCCGTTTATACAGCAACATGCTCTTAAGCATATGGCAGCTACGCTGATAGGATTGTGGGAACAGTGTTTCAAGGGTATTGCACCGCAGATGTTAATGTTAAGAATAATTTGTAAAGCGCACGTAAACAGGTAGGTTTCATGGTGCTGTGATAGGGTGCCGTCCATTACCTGCGGAGGAGTCAGTTGTTGGCTTGTGCAAGTAGCCATGTTTTAAGTGACCTTTTGAATTGCAGAATCTCCAGGGGAAAGGAGTTCCACAGTCTGGGGCAAGGGCCGCAAGTCTGCAGCCTCCCAGCCGTTTCCATTTGAACATGGGGGTGTGCTTAAGTATCAGGTTATTTATGAATATGGGATTTTGACCGTGCAAGGATTTGAAGATCAAGCATCCAGTTTTAAAAGTGCACGTTGGAGGATGGGGAGCCAGTGCAGTTTCCTCATGAGTGGAGTCGCTGGTTGCCACCTGGGTTGTTGGAGGATCAGTCTGGCAGCCTGATTCTGGACAATCTGTAGCTGTTTAATCAGGTACAGTGTCATGCCCAGGTAGACAGTGTTTGCGTAGTTCAGGTGCGACAGGACCGTGGCTATTACAACCTGTGTCAAGGCATCCTGTGTGAGTAGACGGCGGATCTTCCTGATCTTTCGCAGTTGAAAGAAGCATTTAGATATTACTGACCCGACCTGCGTTTTAAGTGAGAGGTCACTGTTTAGGGTGAGTCCGAGTGCTTTAGTCGAGGAGAAGGGAATGGATGGGGGCCCTAGCTCTGTCGGCCAGTAGCGTGGTCCCCAGAACTTATGGCTGTCTCCAGTGAGGACTAGCTCCGTCTTGCCCAGGTTTAGCTTAAGGTGGTTGCGATCCATCCCCTGTTGACATTCGGGATAGGGTATATGCTGCAGGATTGGCCCCCAATGAGGTTTTCAGTAATGTATCGACATTGGTGGGTTATCGGGGTAGATTACTTCAGAAGGTCCTGACGACTGTCACAGCTTCCCATGAGGGAAGTTCATCCCATTTACCAGCCCGAAATACCGGAGATGCGAGATGGGAATGATGTTGTTACTCGCCCACGAGTGGTGGCCCATGTTCAGGAACAGTGGATCTACACTCCTTGGAAAAGGAGTGAGGTAATATCCCTAAAGGGTCAATTGCCAGACCCTCAGAGAAATCCAATTGCGTATTATTAAGAATAGACGGAGGAGGCCTCCACCACAGTGATGACTTTAGCTGATATAGTTGTTTTTCAGCCTGTTGGTACCGGTAGATATATGGAGACAGGTGCATACGCAGGATCATGTAGTGGAATTGGGTGGAACATGGGACGAGATCAGGACATGGGATAAGGAGCGTAAGCACGACGAAAAGCCGAAGGCGGAGCTATTAGCCTTGCCGGGGCATATAATCACCTGCATGCATTCCCTTATCCCGCCGATAATCAGATGGATTGGGACAAGTTGACTGCGTGCCGTCAGAAGAAGGATGAAAGTGTGTCTGATTTCTTTACTAGGTTTGAAGGGGTGTTCCTGGATTTTAGTGGCCAAGATCTGTCATAGGAGGGTGGTGTTTGTTCGTCAACAGGTTTGTCACTAATCTGCTGCCCGAGATTGCGACTAGGCTGCAGGCTTCGGAAAGGACTTGGACCACCTCATCCCCGTCAGTAATTTTGAGTATGGCATAGAACTACGAGCATAGAGACAATGAGCACAAAGAGAAGGTGGAGATAAAGTCAAAGGAGCTGAAGACGAGGGTGTTGATGCAGCAAGTGACGAGGGGGAATGGAAGAGGTAGAGTTTCGGGTCCGGCCCAGCGGGGGTCCCGGTGTGACAGGAATAGTACTCTGGGTGTGCCCATAGGATACAACCAATGTGCGTACTGCAAAAAGGAGGGGCATTGGTTAAGTGAGTGTCCGGAGTTGTTGCAGAAAGTTGAGGGCCCGCGAGGAAGGTAGAGGAGGAGGAGGCAGAGGAGAGGTGCAGTCTGAAAATACATCGTATGCTAATAGGGGAAGGCAGTACTATCATGACGACTAGGACATGGACAAAGTGACGGGGATGTCCCACAGCTAGGACAGCCAGGGGCAGGGTGAGGGACCATTTCTGGTACCTGTAGATCAGCACGGACCCTATGTCACTGCGGATTTGCAAGGTACGGTGAGACATTTTTAGTTGATACGGGGGCTATGAATAGCTCTGTTTCCCGTTCACTGGTCCTGGGGGCAGCTCTGTCTGGCCAACACAATGTTTTGGTAGGTTTCTCAGGCATGCCGGTTGTTAGCCCCATTTCCAAGACTCTTGCTCTGACTATTGGTCCCTTTATAGTAGAATCGCCATTCCTGTTAACAACAAATTGTGGAGAGAATTTGCTGGGATTGGATTTGTTGAAGAGATTACAGGACACCATCTTTTGTTCTCCAGATGGTGTTTACATGACCGTTGGTCCACAAGTGGCTCGTGCAAAAGAATGCTTTGCTAAAGATGCACCTCTCCCCGCTGAATTCAAAGAGGTACCCTGTAGCTTGTGGGCAGCAGGAGATATGGATGTGGGATTACTCTAGATCCCGCCGGTCTCTATTAAGATGAAAGACAATGCTGTATTGTTCCCCAGTATAAGATTTTACAAGCAGGAGAAAAGGCTTTATTGTGAATAATACAGGATCTGGTTAAGTCTGGCATGGTTGAGGAGACAGTGGCGAATGTGTGTAATAGCCCTATCCTTCCGATTCTCAAGAAGACACACTTGGACTCCTCAATTGCTCATCCTGATGTCTATCGTTTTGTAATAGACCTCAGAGAGGTTACTACAATATCCTGTAGTCCCAGACATTTCCACGATATTGACAATGATTCCCTCATCAGCAAAATTATTTTCCGTGATCGATTTAAAGAATGCCTTCTTTAGTATTCCGGTCCATACAGATAGCAGATCTGTTTGGATTCACCCTAGACAGCAGGAGCTTTAGATTCTGTCGTGCTCCTCAAGGCTCTACAGAAAGTCCTAGTATCTATAGTCAAGCTTTAAAAACTGAATTGGACTCTTTGGAACTTCCCCCTGGTAATGCGCTATTGCAATACGTTGACGATCTCCTTGTGGCCTCCGATACTGAAGATGGCTGTAAGGACACCACTGTTAAATTGCTGTTGCATTTAGACATCACCCTTGTAGATAGGGGTGGAGCTTGTCACGTCATCGGCAGCAGCTGCTGCCTCTACATCCCAGGCCACGCCCCTAATGTATATTCAGCTATCCAGAAGCCACATAGGCTTGCTTCTGATATTCATCAGGACAATGGTTCATGGTCCTTGACAGGGTGGGTCTGGGGTCTGCTATCCTGGGGTTGTAAGATACTTCTTTTCCTGGTAGCTATTGCAGGTGTCATCTTCATGTGCTGCCCATGTGTCAATTGCCTTCCAGCATGTTGCACCTATTGTGTGAGCAAGCTCACACCTACCCCTAAATTGCCAGGACGTGATAATAAATTCACTGCTATGATGATGCAAGACATACAGGATATGATGCTGATAGATGAGGGTATTTTTGAGTACTAAAGAGATCTTGATATACCTGTGCTGCTTTGTTTTCCTTTGCAATTTGAGTGACTATGCATTTTCTTTCTCCCCTGCTTAGAATTGTAAATACCCTACCGGATAGCGTCAATAAATCATTTAGTTCCAACTGCTAATAGGAGGGTCTGTTAGGTTTGAAAACCCCATTCTCGTTATACACTTGTTCCATGTTCTATTACAGTGGTTCCCAAAGTGTGCGCCGCGGCACCCCGGTGCGCCGCGATTAGAAGCCAGGGGCGCCGCGCCGCCTCGCAGGATGTGGGAGATTGCAGCCGCAGCTCAGATACCCAGCAGCATTGGAGAGGCACAGCGGGATGGCAACACTCACACCTTCAGCCCCGTCATGGGCTGTTAAGTCGTGTTTGAAGGTGACTGAGAGGGAGGGGCTGCAGCTTCGGTCGCAGGGGGATGGCAACACTCACACCTTCAGCCCCGTCATGGGCTGTTAAGTCGTGTTTGAAGGTGACTGAGAGGGAGGGGCTGCAGCTTCGGTCGCAGGGGCATCTTTTCAGATGCAAACAACCCTGAATGCGTCGTGTCATGTCTCTGCAATTTAGAGGGGCCTCACACATTCCCTTCCTGCCCAGGGCCATAAAAATCATAGAACAGGCCCTGATTACACCGAGGCAGCACGTGGTTCTCTCCACAGAGTTTAATTAATGTTACTAAATTGTAAGAAAACCTCGGTTCTTCAAACATGCAGTCTAAAATGTAATAAAATAAAGACATGGCACAATCGCACCCACACTGATTAACAAAGTATGGAGGACAATCCGTTAAATCAGTTCTCTTGGAGTATCTCCTTTAAGTACTGTACATCACAGTGGGGGATGGCAAAACTAACATTTTTGACAGAGACCCTGTCGTCTCGTTGTCTTGTCCAGGAGGGGGTGAGGAGCCCTACCCCACCCTGAAAGAGACAAAGATGATACTAGAATACTGCATGCCCACCCTGGTGGATCCTGTTCCCCCTCATGTGATGGCTCCTGCCCCCCCCGCCGTGATGGCTCCTGTCCCCCCCATGTGGTGGCTCCTGTCTCCCCCCCCCCCCCAAAACCTGTGATGGCTCCTGTCCCCCCCGCCCCCCCTATGGTGGATCCTGTCTCCGCCCTGGGTGGTTTCTGTCCCAGTCCTGGAATGGCTCCTGCAGCGAGGGTGAAGTTCTTGATGGGCCTCTTCTCAAAAAGGCTCAGCTCAAAATTAATATGAAAAGGTGAGCGAGTGAGTAAGTGAAGGGATGGGTGGATGACTGGATGAATTAGTGAAAGGGTGAATGGATGAATGAAAGATTGAATAGATGGAGAATGAGAGGATGGATGGATGAGTGGGTGGAAGGATGGATGAGAGAAAAGGTAAATAGCTGGATGTATGGGTCGAAGGGTTGCTGGATGGGTAAAAGGGTGGATGGATGAGTGAAAGGATGGATGAGTGAAAGGATGGATGTGTGAAAAGGTGGATAATGAGTGAGTAAGTGGGAGGATGGAGGTGTGAAATTATGGATGGATTGATGAATTTATAAGTGCAAGGGTGAATGGATGGATGCATGAGTGAGAGGGTGGATGGATGGATGGGTGAGTGAAAGGGAGGGTAGGCGGACAAAAGGATGAATAGATGAGTGAAGGAGTAAAAGGATAAATGGATGAGAGAAAGGATGGATGAGTGATCGGGTCAATGGATGGATTAATGAGTGGATGAGTAGATGGGTGGGTGGGTGGATGGATGGAAGGATGGCTAAGTGAAAGGGTCGATGGAGAGAGAGAGGGAGGATGGATGGATGACTGAAAGGGTGGATGGGTGGAAGGATGAGTGACTGGGTGGATGGATGAGTAAGTGAAAGGATGGCTGGATGGGTGAAAGGGTAAATGGCTGGATGGATGAGTGAATGGATGGATGGGTAGAAGAGTGGATGGATGCGTATACAGATGGATAGGGTGAAAGGGTGGATGGATTGATAATGGATGGATGAGTGAAAGGATGGATGAAGGGATGGATGAGTGAAATGATATCTGGAAGGATACATGATGGATAGGTTTGCAAATGATTGAATATGTTTGGATATGGCTGGGCTTACTTATATACTACTGCGCAGCCTCCTCTGATGTGTCACTTACCTATTGTCCTGACACCTGCCTTTTAGAACTGCACCAGCAGGACCCAGCACACTTAAAACACTGGGTAGAGGGGATCTGGTGAGCCATCTTGGGTTCATCAGAGCCCACCCCATGTAAACTTCTTGTAACGCCACAGAGCTCCTTGAGCCTTTCTCTAGCAATTGAGATGTACTTTATAAGATCTTTTTGATTGCAAATAAAGTTTTATGATGGTGATGGCTACTCTCTGAATCCTTCATCACGTCTAGGCTTGATTCTTCATGTAGACCGGTGGTTCCCAAACTGTGCGCCGCGGCACCCCGGTGCGCCGGTAAAAAAATGGTGGGGAGCCACGGCCAACTGCCAAGTGGGTCAAGGGAGCCATGGGTCAAAAAGTTTGGGAACCACTGTTCTATTAGGTTAGCATTGTGCGGCTAAATTAGTCACCAGTCGTATCCACTTTATGCAACCCACTGAGTTATCTTTGCAATGTGCGAGCTTCAGTTAGCGAGTGTGACTTCATTTTGTATTTCGTAATCCCTATTATGCCGTGTCTGAACTAGGCCTCATTATTCGTATTGCTTGCCTTAGCAGAACACTGTATTTAGTTATTATTTTCTTTTCTGTTCAAGATTGCCTTCTGACTTACTAATGAATAGGCCTTTCTGCTGTCGCATACCTATCCATGTGTGTAGTTCTGCTCCCACGTTAGGAGATGCTGAGACCCAGCACGGCAACCTTGAAACAGTGATACTGTGCACCCATCTAGCAGGTGGTAGCCCATCCTTCAGTGCCTCCTTTGTTCATGTTGGGCCTAAACCGGTAACTTTCCACTGTGGGCGTGGTTGGAGGTTCATAGGAGGAATGGTTATGCGTTGCAGACTGTTGGGGGGTCAGTCCCTAGGCAGACATCTTAGGGTGCAGGTCAGATTGGACTCCTCTGCAGAGTATTGCTAATAAACAACTGTTTGTATTCTCTGTCTGACCGACTCTTCATTTGGTAGAAGGCGAGTAGGAGGTTGTAGACAACCCGGGTGGCCCTTTCGGGCCACTTCCTTCAAATCTCCCTATTAAACGTGGAAGCCAAATTACTTCCTAAAGGGTATCACTGCTGCGGACGTTCGTACGTACTACTCCGCTTCGCACATCTTGGTGATCAACGAATGGTGGTATGGATCCCAGACGGACCCGGCCTATGCCGTGGAGCGGATCGCCATGGCGGGCACCCCTGTGCTTCATCTTCTATATAACACTGCGTCACTAGATGCTCTCCCTCCGGCTTGTCAGATAGTCATCTGGACATGGAGAAGGGTGGTTCGGTCCACGGGTTGGTGGGGCAGGCTGACGGGCGCCACTCCCCTCTGGCAGGCTTCCCACTTACGGCCAGTTTCGACACTCGTGGGGTTCCGCAGGTGGGACCTTACTGGTATCTCCACACTCGGCGATATTATGCAGGGCACCACTCTTAAATCCTTTCAGAGGCTGCAATTGGATTTTGATCTTCACAAGTCGCAGTTCCATCACTATTTGCAGGTCCGCCACGCCCTGACCCCCCTGATCCGACAGCTGGAGGCTTTACCCGAGTTCCATCCATTGGAGGGTTGCTTATTGATGGGGGATATTGGGGCTCACAAAATCTGGCAAATTTATCAGACACTCATCATACATACTAAGACCACTATCCACAGAACCCAGTAGGCATGGGCCGCCGACCAGCCGGCCCTAACTGGCGATGATTGGGCCGACGCTTTGGCCAGTCCTCGATATGCAGCCGTGTCTACCAGATACGGACTAATCCAGTTCAAATACCTCCATAGGGTGTATTACACTCGCCATAGGCCCTGGAAAATGGGTGCAATCCAATCTCCAGTCTGTCTCTGCTGCGACGCAGATGATGGATCATTTTTATACATGGTGTGTGGTTGCGTGGCAGTTCAGCTGTTCTGGTCTGGCGCGGCATCCTGCCTGAGTCGTGTCCTGGCGTGGGATATCCCGTTGGATCCCAGATTGGCGCTTTTACACAGCACAGAGGACATTGGGGGGGAATCGCTACAAGAGACATCTTTTATTTTTGGGCCTCACATTAGCCAAGCATGATGTAGCCCAACATTGGAAGGACTCGTCCCCACCCAGTGTCACCACCTGGAAAAAGGCACTGGACAGATGCATGTCTGCAGAGGTTGTAGTGTTTCAGGCGAGGGGATGCCCACAGAAGCAGGGAAAGATCTGCTCCCAGTGGGCCGCCTACAGAGGTTTAGAATTGCCCCCAGTGTTGCAGACTGCCGCTTGTGACCCCATTGAACAATTAGTGGTGAACAACTTACCTGTTTAGTGTATCATTGCTAATGAAAAGTGGTTGGGAAATTCCCTGGCGTTTACTTGTAATGGTTTTTAAGTATGTATGGTGCGCTTTGTGGGGGGGGTTTCATGTTTCCTTGGTCTAATGTTTTGCAGGCTATTGGGGATTTGTATAATGTATCCAGAGATATCATTTGACGCGCTTCCTTTGTACTTTTCTTGTTGGGCTCAGCCCATCTGGTACGCTGAAAATTCAATAAAATTTACTTGCTAAAGCTCTCGCAAACTGCCATACATAACCAATCTGGTACAGTCAGACCAGGCGGGCCTCATGCTCTGCTGCGCACCATAATATCCATTGCGTCCATAACGTCATAGTAGCAAAAGACTGCCTGGACAGCCCTGCGGCACTACTACTAGCAGATATAGACAAAGCCTTTGACTCGCTCATCTTGTCATATCTCGGTGTGCTTCTGTGACGCTTAAATATAGGCCCCCCCGATTCCTTTCATATATACAACTTTTATACACAGACCTCACAGCCTCAGTACGGGTGGCGGTCTCGGTCTCCCATACCTTTTCCATTAGACGAGGCACCGGTCAAGGATGTCCCCGATCCCCATATCTATTTGCTATGGCAGGGGAGCTGCTGGCAGCTTGGCTCAGAATCGACACTCCGGTCCAGGGATTTGAATGGTTCAGGGAGATCTCAGATCGCATAGCGTAGCATTATACATGGACGATGTCCTATTCTTTCTCATAGACCCTAATAGAACAGGACCGAGCCTTCTTTGAAAAATGCAGATATTCAGCGAGACTTCTGGCCTATTAATGAATGCCCGCAAGTCAATCCTTGGCTATTGCGGGGATCGAGTGAACTGGGAGCACGGTCAAGGGTGTGACGGTAGCCACGGAGGGATTTAAATACTTGGGTGTGTTTCTGTCGGCCTCCCAGCTCACATCGTGGAACAGGAATCTTGCTCCATTGTGGACGCAAGTAAAAGAAGAGGTATAGTCCTGGTTACATCTGCCTCTGTCCCTATTCTGAAGATCTGCTACTTTTAAGATGGTTTCTCTCCCCCATCTTCTCTTTTAGTTACAGAATAATCCCTTTCCAATACCGACCACATGGTTTTGACATATAAACGCAAAATCTACTCAATTCCTCTGGGGAGGCAGTTCCACCTGGGTGGCCCTGAGAACCTGCTCTCAATCCACATACTGTGGAGGAATAGCAACCCCTGACATCCAATCATACCATGCAGCGTCCCATCTCCTTTCGCTAAACGAATGGTGGTATGGAGTTAGGTGGGACTCGGCACATGCAACAGAGCGCTGGTTGATAGGCGACATGACCCTTCATTCATACCTATATGGGGCCGGAGCTTCGGGCATTGCCGCCAGCGACAAGGGTGGTGCGCCGGATGGGATGGTGGAGCCGATTGACCAGGGAGACTCCCCTGTGGCATAACGGTCTTCTGCCCCAGCTGTCCACACTGACAGTATTTAGGGGCTGAACAAGAAACAGAAGGTCAGGGCACTCAAGGGCTGCACCAGTCAGTCTGGTTTATGATAGTTATAGCAAGAATGTGGTGCAAAGAGCCGAAAACGTGACCTTCCTAAGTTCCCATTAATTGGGAAAGCCAAAGACACAAACAGGCTCAGCACACAACTGTGATCAAATATGGTTTAGAAGTATACAGTAATGTACAACTGTCAATAACAGAGTCTCCCGAATGAATCAGATAAGCCTTCGGTTTACTAGAAATATATTCTTTTATTCTTTTTTTTCAGATTTCTTTCGTTAAAAACACAGGACAAAATTCATAGCCGACCCAGTGCGTTTCATCCCAAAGGGACTTCTTCAAGGGTATAAAAATACATACGGGGCAAACATTAATATTTACATTTTTAAAATATGTACAAAACACAACATTTTGACCAAACAATCTGTTCATCGAAAAATTTGTGACATGACATAAATGGCAGTCATTGGGAGACATCTCTTGAGAAGGTATAGCACAGGGAGAATATTACAATGAAAGGAGATAATTCAGAGCAATTGCTGCAAACTGTACATAACAAGGTTATAGATAATAACATAAATCAATGTAATGTAGAGGCAAACCTATACACCCAATGGAATCACCATCATTGTGATATGTAAAATTTATACATGATTTCAAATTTACTAATCTTATTGCAAATATTATAGTACCAAGTCCACGTCATTCATGTAGTTGTGCAATTTAACCAATTTAGAAAAAAGCAACCATATGCAGAAGTTCTTATCTTCGAAAGATTATAGTTGGTCCAGCATACCTGTTATGTTTTTAAGTGGTCTGCACGAGAGGGACACAACAATATTTCAAATCAAGAGGAAGTACCTTAGCGAAGAATTTCTGAAAAAGAATGTATTTATATGTTCTTTATAAATTTTCTTGATAGGTAAGCTAGTTCAATATTCAGAAATTAGTTCGACTTGTAACATGGTCATACAGTTTTCTTAAAGACCACTGAAGTTTACCAAGAAATGTCTAGCATACCTTGGTAGGAAAAGGAAGAACATACGACTGCTGTGTGTCGTGGATACTGATGTACAAAGGGCATTTTGTGGCATAAAATCTGTAACACAGAAAAAAATCTACTTACCCTACAGTCTCATATATATATATATATATTCACTGAAAAAACCAAAGGTTTCAGGCACGTTATAGTTAGGAATTGGCATTTAAAAAACCTTAGAAATTCACTGAAAAAACCATAGGTTTCAGGGGCGTTACAGTTAGCTGGACATTTCCCTCGTACAAAACCCTAGAAATTCCCCTGTTATAGTTAGTTCAGCTAACTATAACTCGCGTCCCCGCAATGCACTGCTGATGACGTCACATATTACATCACTCATGACATGGTCAGTGACATCACTGATGACATCACTGATGACATCACTGATGACATCATCCATTGAGTATGTGTTTCTGAACAGTTTTAATATGTTTAATATATAGAGGGAAAGGCCTATTGAAAAATAAGTGGGTGTACAAGTGTGTGAATAGATGATTTTCTTGGTGTGTAACTAACTCTATAAGTGAGTCATTAAATGTATCTTACTGCAGACTAGTGACTAAACTGTGTGAATGTCTGTATGTGTCTGTGTGTTGGTGTATAAGTGGCTGCATGGTTTTGTGAATAGCTATATGAGTGTCTATATGGGTTATTGATTGATTGTCTGAGTATCTGTATGGGTGCCTGAGTGTTTGTGTGGGTAGGGTGTGTGTGACTCTGTGACTAGATGTGTGAGTGGGTGATTCAGTGGGTGCATGGTTTTAAGAGTGCATCTGGGATACACCGTATGGTTGGGTGAGTGTATGTATGGGTGTGTTAGTTATTGAATGTATATCTCAGTTGTACATGTGTCGGTAACTACATATGTGAAACGCAGTGTATATGTGTGTAAGAGTATATAACTATCTATATGTGAGAGTGTGTGATTTTGGGAGTGGCTGTATGCGCCATAGTGCAAGGATATCTGTGTCATGTGCTGTTTGTTTTTTCTGCAGGAAGACACAGAATTTGTTAGTATTTTTATGAGTAAGTGAACTTGAGTGTTTTTAACTGTATAGGTGAGTAAATTTTACTGTGATTAATTATTTACATGACTGACTAGATGTATCAGTACCTCAGTGCCCCCACAGGCGGTCGCTCCTCTCACACTGCTGCTGCCTGACGCCTGCCTGCTGCTCCCGCTGACGCCGCTTCCTCCTCACCAGCGCAGACCTCTGCATCTCGGAGGTACCGCCCTCCGCTCGCTGTTCACTGCCTGCTGCTGCTGCCCACTCTCCTCGCCAACTCTCCGCCGCCGCTGTCCCGGTCACTCTCCTTCCTGGTTTCCCGCCGCTGACCCCGCAGTCCCGCCTCTCCTCTCTGCCCATTGGCCACCCAGCCTCCCGCCTCCCAGCTGACCCTCCCTCCCGGCTCCTTACTTAAGGGGACCGCGGCGGGCTGGTCAGTGTGACCCCCTGTGCCCCCACAGGCGGTCGCTCCTCTCACACTGCTGCTGCCTGATGCCTGCCTGCTGCTGCTGCTCCCGCTGACGCCACTTCCTCCTCACCAGCGCTGACCTCTGCATCTCGGAGGTACCGCCCTCCGCTCGCTGCTCACTGCCTGCTGCTGCTGCCCACTCTCCTCACCAACTCTCTGCCGCCGCTGCCCCGGTCACTCTCCTTCCTGGTTTCCCGCCGCTGACCCTGCAGTCCCGCCTCTCCTCCCTGCCCATTGGCCACCCAGCCTCCCGCCTCCCAGCTGACCCTCCCTCCCGGCTCCTTACTTATGACGCCCCCCCAGCGACCGCGCAGCGGATGCGCGCAGCGGGAGCGCCAAAGGTGCGCCGAAGGTGCACCAAAGGTAAGCCCGTCTGCGCCCGTCCGCGCCTGGACCGCGCCCAGCGCCAGAACCCCTGGCCCACGCGTCCGCCAACCCCCCCGCAGGACCCACGATGCCGCCACACTCATCGCACTCAACACCGGCCGATCCCCCGGGTGCTACCGAGCATCCCCACGACGCACCCATGGACCCTTTGCCTGCCGATCCTGCAACTTCTCCTGCCTCCGAACCGGCACCGCACCCATCAAGACAGACAACAGCAACCACCTCAAGTGCATCCTGATCAACACCCGCTCCGTCCACAGACACGCCGTGGAACTCTGGAACTTCCTCGACACCACATCTCCAGACGTCGCCTTCCTCACGGAAACCTGGATGAACGCCTCCTCAGCCCCCGACATCGCCATAGCCATCCCGGACGGCTACAAGATCATCAGGAAAGATCGCGTCAACCAGACCGGAGGGGGCATCGCCATCGTTCACAAAAGCACCATTCGCATCTCGACTGACTCCATCGACGCGTTCAACGCCGCCGAATACCTGCACTTCCAGATCCACACCGACCCCAAGACTACCCTCAGAGGCACCCTCATCTACAGACCCCCGGGACCACGCGCACAGTTCTGCGAAGACATCACGGACTTCATCAGCCCCCACGCCCTCCCCTCCGCCGACTACATCCTCCTCGGGGACCTCAACTTCCACCTGGAGAACAACAACGACCGCAACACCACCGCCCTGCTGGACAACCTCGCCAACCTCGGACTCAAGCAACTGGTCAACACCCCCACCCACTACGCCGGTCACACGCTCAACCCCCTCTTCTCATCCAGCAAGCACGTCACCTTCAGCCACTCCATCGGACTTCACTGGACTGACCACAGCTGCGTCCACTTCAGCTTCAAAAAGAACACGGTCCACCACCACCCGAAGCAGGTTCCCCACAGAAACTGGAGCAAGATCACCGTCGACCAGCTCGCCACCTCCCTCAGCCAGAACCCACCTGTCAGGACAACGGACCCTAACACAGCAGCCCTCGACCTCACGCAGTGGCTGACCTCCTGTGCCGACGACCTCGCCCCACTGAAGAACCCACTCACCAGGCCCAGACGCAAGAAGGCCCCCTGGTTCATCGACGAACTCAAGAACTCCAAGAAGGCCTGCCGCACCCTCGAGAAGGCCTGGCTCCTCGACAAGACCGCCGACAACATGACCGCCCTCAAACTCACCACCCGCAGACATCACCAGCTCATCCGCACCACCAAGAAGAAATCTCTGAAGGAACGACTGGACAAGAACGCCCATGACAGCAAGGAGCTCTTCAACATCGTCAAGGAGTTCTCCAACCCCAGCACCGGCAACAACGACATCACTCCCTCACAGGACCTCTGCGACTCCCTCGCCTCGTACTTCCACTGCAAGATCGCCAACATCCACAACAGCTTCGGCGTTCCACCCCCGCACCCATCGGTCGAACCTACGCACCCCGCCGCCATCCTCCAGACATGGACCGAGGTGACCCCCGAAGACACAACACGCATGATGAACACCATCCACTCCAGATCGCCGACAGACCCGTGCCCCCACCATGTCTTCAACAAGGCCGCCTCTACCATCGCACCCCACCTCCGAGACATCATCAACACCTCTTTCGACACAGCCACCTTCCCGGAGAGCTGGAAGCACGCCGAGCTCAGCGCACTGCTGAAGAAACCAACAGCGGACCCGACCGACCTCAAGAACTTCCGCCCCATCTCGCTCCTTCCCTTCCCTGCCAAAGTCATCGAGAAGGTCGTCAACAAGCAACTGGCCGCCTTCCTCGAGACGAACGGATCCCTCGACCCATCGCAGTCCGGATTCAGAGCCAACCACAGCACCGAGACCGCCCTCATCGCAGCCACCGACGACATCCGAGCCCTGCTCGACAACGGTGAAACAGCGGCACTCATCCTCCTAGACCTCTCCGCAGCATTTGACACTGTCTGCCACCGCACCCTAGTCCAACGCCTCAACGACACCGGCATCCAAGGGAAGGCCCTGGAATGGATCATCTCATACCTCTCCGGCAGAACACAGAGAGTACGCCTCCCTCCATTCCACTCTGAGGCCACCGAAGTCATCTGCGGCGTCCCGCAAGGATCATCGCTCAGCCCCACTCTCTTCAACATCTACATGAAACCCCTCGCTGCCATCGCACGCCAACACAACCTCAACATCATCTCCTACGCCGATGACACCCAGCTGATTCTCTCCCTCACCAGAGACCCCGACACCGCCAAAACCAGCCTACACGAAGGATGAAAGACGTCGCCAAATGGATGGACATCAGCCGCCTGAAATTGAACACGGACAAGACAGAAGTCCTCATCCTGGGACCGTCGCCCTCCGCATGGGACGACTCCTGGTGGCCCCCGGCCCTAGGCACCGCACCCAAGCCAACGGACCACGCACGCAACTTGGGCGTCATCCTGGACTCCTCCCTATCGATGACCAGACAAGTCAACGCCGTCTCCTCAGCTTGCTTCCACAACCTCCGCATGCTCCGTAAGATCTTCCGATGGATCCCGACCGAGACCAGGAAGACGGTCACCCAGGCCCTCGTCACCAGCAGACTAGACTACGGAAACACCCTCTACGCCGATACAACAGCCAAGCTTCAGAAAAGACTTCAGCGTATCCAGAACGCCTCCGCCCGACTCGTCCTGGACGTCCCCCGACGCAGCCACATCTCGAGCCACCTGAGAGACCTGCACTGGCTCCCTGTCAACAAGAGGATCACGTTCAGACTCCTCACCCACGCACACAAATCCCTCCACGACCTGGGCCCAAGGTACCTCAACGACCGCCTGACCTTCTACACGTCCACCCGCCAGCTACGATCCGCGAACCTTGCCCTCGCCGTCGTCCCTCGCATCAAGAGAGCTACCGCCGGAGGAAGATCCTTCTCCTACCTGGCGGCTAAGACATGGAACTCCCTGCCCGTCCACCTACGGCTGACCCAGGACCACCTCGCCTTCAGGAAACAGCTCAAGACCTGGCTGTTCGAGCAGTAGCAGACCCCCTCCCCCAAGCGCCTTGAGACCCTTCCGGGTGAGTAGCGCGCGATATAAATTCCATGATTGATTGACTGAATGGATGATTGGCGGTGTGTGAGTGTCTATATAGGTGTATAAATGCACAGAGTGACTGTAGAGGTGAGTGAGTGGACATGTATGTAGACCTAAAAGTCAATGAGTGGGTGAGTAGTTATTGGTATTGGAGTATCTATGGTTGTCAAAATGGCCGTCTGAAATTTTGAGTCGGTTTATCAAAGGTTATATTAGGGTGTGAGAAGATGCACTAATTTATCACATGGATGACGTCATCAGTGATGTCATCAGTGATGTCATTTGAGATGTCATCAGTGATGTCATCAGTGATGTCACTGACCATGTCATGAGTGATGTAATATGTGACGTCATCAGCAGTGCATTGCGGGGGCGTGAGTTATAGTTAGCTGAACTAACTATAACAGGGGAATTTCTAGGGTTTTGTACGAGGGAAATGTCCAGCTAACTATAACGCCCCTGAAACCTATGGTTTTTTCAGTGAATTTCTAAGGTTTTTTTAAATGCCAATTCCTAACTATAACGTGCCTGAAACCTTTGGTTTTTTCAGTGAATTTCAAAGGTTTTTTAAATGGCAATTCCTAACTATAACGTGCATGAAACCTATGGTTTTTTCAGTGAATTTCAAAGGTTTTTTAAATGCTAATTCCTATCTTTAACTTATCTCTGAAGATGTCATGTTTAATGATTTTGATTGGATTTGTATATTTTTCAAATTCAGTGTCTCAAATTCATTCATTTTGTTTTTTTTATAGACTTTTTTATCACCATTTTTTAAACTTATTTTTTCAATTAATTCTTTTAAAAATAAAATATTATTTGAAGTTAATTGCTTTTTCAAACATTTTTTTTATATTTTTCAAAATTTTATTCGATCTATATGTGCAAAACTTTATTTTATATATATTTTTTTTAATGTTTTTGGATCCGCGCACCCTAAGCGCACCGTTCACGATTCCTACGCGACAGCCTCCGCGCATGGTATGCGTCGGGTACGTGGTTAGTGCGCGATCGCTATGCGACTCCCAGCCTATACGCGACACGTTCGATGTACGTAACGCGACGTTTATGCGCTTCCGCAATGCGTCATCTGCGTCTATGACGCGGTAGGTGCGCGGATCCCACGAAGTATTTAACATTTAAAAAAACATATATCTGTATTTCATGTGAATATTAATTGAAGACAAACTCTAAACTAGTCTTAAAACTAATATATTTTTACATCTAATCCTATAATTTTTTTTAATTCAATTTCGCGGATGCGTGCTGGGTGCCTGCTGCATAAGTGCATGGTGCGTGGATCCCATGTGACCTCCAAAAAATGAGATTTGATTGGTTCATTACACTTCCTCTTCTAACTACTGAAAGACCCCAGCCATTTCAATCATTCTTCTTTGAGCTTCTTTAGAGGAACATCTCATCTAGAAGAAACTTTTTGGGGAAGATTTCCACAGCTGCAATTTTTCTCAAAAACAATGGCTTCTGCACAACAACCAACATCTGAATCAGACCTTTCGTCCGATGAGGAATTTGTTGTGGAATCTCCACGCCAAGAAAGATACACCTCTGTGGTGTGGATATTTTTTTCCTTCCCAGAAGGACAAACTCCACTAAAGTGACATGTAAAATATGTCAAAGAGTGCTTTCCAGAGGAGATCCCTCATAAAAATACTCTTGTGGGACGGCGAGTATGCTAAAACACCTGAAGACTCTGCATCCCGTGAACCTGGCCAGGCAGGAATGCAGAAGACTCCGACAGCAGCCTCAGCCAGCAGTGGCAAGCACTTCTACAGCAACTTCTGCAGCATCACCATCAACCACTCACCCGGACATACGTCCTGAATTTGGAAAACTGAAAATAAGTTGCATTAAGTGCAACAAACTGCTATGTTACGGCGAGCAGTCAATTGACCTTATCTGCCGAGCACAGCAAAACCACAAGTGCTAAACTTGTGTTTATTTTTTTTTTGGAGAAGTTAACTGTTTTGTTCCTCCTGTTGTCTTTTTTTCCTTTTGAAAAAAACAAAAAAATAACAACATTGTTCCAAAAAGTACAAAAAAATTAAAAAACAAAAAAGAAGAAAAAAAAAAGTTCTTATAAGAACTAACTTTCCTGGTTTAAAAAAAGAACTACATTTCTTTGTTAGTGTGTGAAAGATTAGATGAATGTATGAGTAGTACATAATTGACTGAATGAATGCATTAGCAGCGTATGGTGAATGTATAAGTGTGGAACTATGTGGAAGTGCTGCAGCATCACACAGTAACCTCTTTAACTGCAGTGTGCTGTAGTACTTCCGAAGCACAGGGATGCAACATATGTACATAAATATGTTGCAAGTCTATGCTTCTCTCTGCACGGCTGCTTAAACTGCAGCCACGTAGTGACACAGGCACCCTTGCACCATAGTGCCGCATTAAAATAATCACCGAACAAATGACCACCAAAAAGTCCATAATTCAAAAAAATACCTTTCCTTGAGGCCAAATGGTATTTTAGCACTTCTTCTTTATGTAAATTGTCCAATGGTAGTCCTATTAAATTATAATAATACATTCCTCAGAGAGTGAATTATTTTCCTAAACTTTGGCTTTAAAAATATTAGGTAGGAATTTGGTAATTCACTAGGCAAACGTTGTTTGAAAACCAACTGGGCATCATTACAAAGTGTCCAGCCTTTGTCACATTTTAGATAGACAGTGTAATGCCCAGATGTGGTGGAAGGACCATCATGGAAAATTATTGCAATTGCTACAAAAGTCCTTCCTGATATTGATAGTTGTGCTGCTACAAATTGTTTTATTAAAGTATCCAATTTTCTTCCGTCAGCTGTACAACGTTGCATCATTAAAATTATGTATTCTCCATATTTTCTTAAAAATAATGTGGATAACATTTCTGATTTACATTGGCTACACAACATGTTTTGAATTGCACCTTTCACTAATTTATTGAAAGACACTGAATTACAGTCTGGTAATGTTAAATACAGAAATCTCTCAGTGTCTACATTGGTGGTACATGTATACATGCAATTCTCACAATAATGTTCCCATTTGTAAGAAAGGCCAAAAAAAAATTCTATTTCTACACCTTCATTTTCAAAAATTGTAAGCATATACATTAAAAATTCCTGAGCATCTTGTTGGATATTTTGTGTAAATTATGTAGAACCAGAACACACATCCAAAAGATTACGAACATCTGAAACAGATTGTATTTTACTTCTATCTGTTGTCAATTTTTCATAAACAGAATGCAACAGAGAACAAAATCTTTTTTGCCGATTATGCATAATTTGTGCTTGCAAACGTTCCAGATAAAAAACAACATTAACCACTACATTAGCATAGCAGTTGACACCAGAACTATTTTCAAAATGATAACCAACAATCTCTTCAACAGTGTCCAATTTCTTTTTACCTACAATCACAACATTATCTTCTTCTTTTCTTTTCTTGATACCTTCAGAACAGATATTCTCTAACCTTCTTTTTCGACCAACCATACGCTTTTCAAATACAGGATATTGACCTAAATTTGGAGCATACACCCTTCTTAACCTATTATACTCTTTTACACAGTTTGCATCTGCAGTAACCTTTGTCTCATCAAAATCAATCAAAAACAAACCAGATAATGTTCTTACTCGCGACAAAGCAACATATGCCATACCCTCTTTAAATACAGTAGATCCAATGTTCACCAATGCACTGTCTACACTTAATCCTTGAGATTTATGAATAGTCACTGCATATGCCAAAGAAAATGGAAATTGTTTCCTACGGACATATAAATCTTCAACAAGCAAAAAACGAACTGAACAACGACCAATTTCTTTAACTTCATCAATCTGATCAAATTTAATTTTTAAAAATTCAATTCCTTCTTTTTTCCGATAATTCACAAAATCCACCACTTTGCCCATTGCACCATTACCTAAACCTTTCTCTACATCCAAATTACGCCTTAAAATTACCCGACAGTTTACACACACATACAGTGTCTTTTCCAAACCAGCAGTTTTAGATATTTTTTTTTCTAAACAATCTAGTTTTATTTCAACTTACCCGTCAAAATAATAGTGATTCCTTCATGTAGTATTTTATCGGTGGCTTCCATTTTCACAATTTCTTCATTTTCCAATTTTAATCATTCTTCGTTGAATATTGAACACTCACGCAGTATCGGCATTAAGCAAATCACTGACTTTTTTTTAGTAATTTCCACGTACACTTTTGCAGCAACTGAATTTTCATTTGGAAAGACATTGCAAAGTAATCGACTCTCCAAAGCTTCTTTCCCTTTTTTTGATAGAATTCCAATTCTTATATCTTGAAGAATAGTTCCATATTCAGCATCATTTGCCTGTCGCATATTTGTTGTTAGTTCCTTGTATTCAAAATTACTCCAAATGTTCACATTACCAACACTGCCAAGAGACTTTCTGGTATCTTCATGGGCAAGTGTTTTAAATACCGGTTGTCCTTTTATCGGTGTCAGTTGCAGTAGATCTCCAAAAACTATGACGTGTTTTCCTCCAAATAACACGTCATACTCTGTTTTAAGAATTTGCTGCATTCTTAAATGCACAAAGGCAAGCATCAAGTTTGAAACCATGCTCACCTCATCAATAATGAGAAGTTTCATTTTCTTCAGCACTCTTGAAACTTCACAACAAGCTTCTCCAGATAGCTTGTGGTATTCCAATTTGTTCTCATGCTCTACCGGCAGCATTAGTAAACGATGTAAAGTAATTCCTTTAATGTTATGTGCTGCCAACCCAGTTGGAGCAGTGACAACACAAGACAAAAGCGACTCAGTTTTTTTGCAGATAACTTGTAATTACTTTAATTAAGAAACTCTTTCCTGTTCCAGCTTGACCATTCACATACATTCGGATAGGTTGAAATGATGTACATGAGCATCATTTCTTTTCATGAAGTAATCCATGGTCAATCTGCTCTTTCACTTGCTGATATATTTCTTTCTGTTCAACATTTAGTTGCTCTTCCAAGTTTCCTAACTGTATTGCATCTTCTTGTGCTTGATACATTGCTGTTTCCACCTCATTCATTGCAATCGCTGCTTCATTTTCAACAATTGGTTGTCCTAGTGGATCTTGACTCAGTACAGCAGAACTTTAACTGTCTTGAGAACTGTCTCTAGCAATCTCAGCTGCAATTGTAGCTTCTTGATCAATTTCATCATTCAACATTTTCACATAATTTGCAAAAGCACTGCATTGTATGCTATCTTTACAAGCATTAAATTAATTTTCATAGCTGGGAAAATCTCCAAGTAATTCCAGTTCAGAACGCCATGGTTTGAACATTTGCAAAAGGGCTAAATAGTAAAATTCCCTTTTGTCAGCAGTGTCGCAACTCAGTTTTCTGTGATTAATTAAATTTCCTTTCCTTTGTTTCACCAGACATCCTTCGGAACCAATCACTCCATATTTTCCATCGTTGATGTTCTCTGTAATATTCCGTTTAAAAGTGTAGTTTTGCAGCACTTCATAGAGACACATGTTCTCAATATGATGACTTCTCTTTGGATAGTATGTGTCCAACATATTGGTTTTCAAAATATCTGTACTTTCTGGGTCATTTTCTGCTAAATATTCAATTTATTGAACAGATTTCAGTACCCGATTTCACATTCCTGCAAGACCTAGACTCACCCAAATGATTCTTCTACTTTTGGAATATAGACTTGCAGATGATAACCGATCTGAACATTCATATGCTCCAATTTCACGATGCGATAACATCTTCAAACTGAAACTGTATAATTTCTTACTTAGAGTCTTCTCGTGAGAAATCTCTTCCCACATTTCTTTCAATTCAGTCTTTTCTGATTTAGTAATGTAAGACGTTACATATCGAGCAACAGCAATGGAATTGTCCGCAACATACTGAATATCCATGTTAGCGTTCCACATGGATAAAATAACTGGATTGTAGTCATTTATGTATTTTGATTCTTCGCTTCTTCTTAAGTTGTAGGTGTTTTTTGGAGACTTTCTTGTTATGGTATGTCGTACAGCTGACATAAAACTGTTCACTCTTCCTTTGGCTAATACAGGACGTGGAAATCCAAAACGACATTTGGTGTAGAACTTATCCTTTGACTTGTACTTTCGTCTACAGTATTTTCCACACCTATGGCTTTGAAATTGTAAGACTTGTTGTTTTAAGTTTTTCTCTTCTCTACTATTTGGAAGAGCACATGTAGCATAATCTTCAATGAAAGACAAAACAGTTTCATCTGAATCTGTTCCAAATTTGGGGGCATCCTTGACCCATAACAACATATGTTTATGAGGAGCACCTCTTGCTTGATACTCCTTTCTCCAAAAGAAATCCACAACTTCTCCAAGAGGAGGATTCTTTTTATTGCAGATGAAAGACATCATAGCTTCAAATCTATGATTGAAATATCTGCATACATTGACAGGATCCAAAGAGCACAATTCTCCATGTGTCTTGTATTCAATATTTTTTATATTGCAATTTGCATCTCGAAGAAATTCAAGTAAATCATCCCAAGCATACTCAGCACAGCTTAGTGTAACAAACCATGTAGGAGTTCCCAAGTTCCGTAGCATGCATTTCAGTTCTCCATGTCGACGGTACCAATATTCATTAGTCCCACGCTGACATGCCATCAGATTAATCAACTGAGATTCTAAATGATCATCTCTCTGATGCACTTTATCCATAAAATCCTTTGCAGTTACATTTTGAAGATGCATTCCAGTTTTTCAAATGTGATTTACTGCATATGAAAGTCCAGACAAGTCACTTTCAAACAGAAGATGAAACATATAAGGAATACATTGTGGAAATCTTGGATCTTCTGCATATAATCTTGTTGTCCGATATTCAGATGCAGGAATCTGCACAGGACGTTCATCATATCATCCACCTTTTCCTGTTGGAAACAACTGCGGGAAACAACGAGCTTCCAAGCTCTCTTCCCATACACTCATGGGACTTCCAGTTGCTTTTTTCATTTGAAACAACTCAATAGTATTCCCCATCACCTCTTTGGAATGAAGTGGATGTACACTGTAATGTTCATAGATCTCTTCACATCTGGACATGTCCACTTTTTCAATTTGTCCACTTAATGTTTCACTATCTTCTGCTAAATCTATTTCTTCTTCTCCAACAAACACATTTCTATAGTACTCATTATTTTTTAACAGATACAATGATGCCTTTTGCACTTTTCTAACATCCACTAACTCTTGCCATATTTTCTTATTCTTAGTAGGAACACCATTAACCAGAATGACTAGTGGCTCATTTTCTGCATGATCTACACCAATGGTGTCAACATTTTTCCTTAAATCTAATGGTAAATACACAACTCTTCCTTTCAATCCTCTTTGCAACTCTGATGGAGGTAATTTACTTGTTTTGGGCTCCATACGAACCACAGCCTGAAATGGGTGAACACATTGTATCAGAATAGACTCATACGTATTTAAATCTATCAGCTCTGGAGGAATAGCAACCAACTCTAGATTATTATAAACAGCTCTAGCAGGCATTTTATTCTCATCTAATTTATTATAACAATATTTGCAAATACGCTGCTCAGATCCCAAATCAAAACAATCCTCTACCAGCAAATAAGTTGCAAATTCCATCCACTTATCATTATCTTCTATTTCACTCTTTAAATACAGATTGACACCCCTAGTCTGATTTTTATAGTGACTTCGCCGACAACAAATACAAGAAACATTTGGTCTTTCACCTGAAATTACTTAAACTTTGTGATTTCATCCTCAAATATTTCTGTAATTACGGGTTCTACATTGTCTTCAACATTTTGTTCTACTAATGTGTCAGTTTCTTCACTCTCTTGCTGAGGCCCAAAGTAACACAACTCAATATCCTCACAGACCTGCTTCACATCTGATACTGACCCACGCAAAAGAGCACTGTTCAACTCACTTCACTTCAGTGCTGGACTTTTTGTATAATAGAACCTTCTCACTAACTTCCGCATTTGAGTATGATGTACTGCCAGCATTCTGAAATGGTGAAAAACACTTTCACAAACTTTCCTAGAAAGACAAGCCAGAGAATGACCTTGCAAACCAGTATGTTTTCTCACTCTGCAAGGGTCTAGTCCTTGCAACAGCTTAATCTTTTGTTTTACACTTTTTTTACTATAGGTTCGTAAAAAACTACATAATTTTTCAATAGATTCCTGTCGTACACTGCAAACACTACTGCAATCCCAAGTGTACACAGGGTTTTTAGCACGTCTCCCTAAAACTTCATCAGCTATCACTTCTTCTGCATTTCTTTCAACCATTTTCTCTTTCTCCATTGAACAACCATCACTAACTTCATAACCTCTACCACTGGTGTCGACTGCATACAATAATTTTTCACTTAGTGAATAACTCTCTTCATTAAAAAAAGGCTCTGAACTAGAACTGTGTTTCCATTCTCCCAAAAAAACATCACAAATTTTTTTTTAATTAATAATTCTTTTCCTCCTACTTTTGGCCTTCATTACATATATTGGTTTATCAAGTGATCGAATTCTGTTCAACAATAACATAAACAGTTTCCTTTTTACTTCAAAAGCCTTCTCCACAATGCTTTCAATAGGCTTCTTCTTTTTATAAAATAAAGCTCTCTTTTTATATTTCTTCACATCTTTCAGCAAATTATTCACTACTCTCTTGTAAAATATGTTTTTGTGTAATTCCTTATACTGATTTTGTCTTCTTTCACCATACTTTATCTCCTTTGACTGAACATTTGCTTTTTTACTTTTCCTCCTAATTTGATTTTTTTTCTTACTTAAAAAAATCTGTGAAACTGGAGCATTCTCTACATTCTGTTTGCTCCTACAAACATTTTTAATAAATTGCTTTGTGATGTTAACAGAAGATTTTTTCCTTTTAGCCACATTATCTTGTACATTCAATACTTGTGGTTGATGTTTCTTCAAATAATCCTCCTGTCTCTGCTCTTTTCTTTTTCTTTTTTTTTCTGGCATAATTTCTCTATTTTAACGTTGAAAAACAGTATCTGTAAAAAAGAATCACAAATAAAAGTATATTAATAACTTGCAAATTTATACTATTCTATTACTGTACAAACACATTTTATATAAAAACTGACTAAGAAACTATGTCCCTGAACCACAAGTGTGACGATGATAAAAACACTACATACATAGTGCATACTACTTTGAAGCAGTTCATGCCCTAAAGCTTACCTCACTAAAAGACTACATGCTAACTGACTGAATGATTACAATACTACAAGGAAACAAACTGAGTGAGTGACAGGGTGTTTCCTATAAGTGTATGAATACTGACATGGATATTGATGGTGTGAAAAACAAGTGTGTAGGTGATTAGAGACCTACATGCATACTGAACAAATGTTTCAATCCATCCATATGTTAAGGCCTGTCTCACTCCAATACTATTTGGATACTGATTAAATGATTAGAGTACTGCAAGGAGAGTGCCTGGGTGAGTTTATAAGTGTTCGGGTTTTGGCACACTCAATGGATTACTCCATGGTGCTGAATGGGTCACTAGAGGACTCCAAGGGGAGTGACAGAATATTTGCTAGAAGTACTTGGATACTGACTGAATGATTAGAGTACTTCAAGGAGAGTGCCTGGGTGAATTTATCAGTGGTTGGGTTTTGATACAGTCAATGGATTAGTACATGGTGCTGAATGAGTCACTACAGGAGTGCAAAGGGAGTGACAGGATGTTTGCTGGAATTGTATGGATAATGACTGGTGAATCGCAGGTATGAAAGACAAGTGTGTAGATGGTTAGAGAACTACATGCATAGTGGATAGGGGTTTGAAGCAGTCCATATGCTAAGGCCTGGTCACTGAATGAGCACTTGGGTACTGACTGAATGATTAGAGTACTGCAAGGACACTGCCTGGGTGAATTTATAAGTGTTTGGGTTTTGGCGCACTGAAAGGATTAGTACATAGTGCTGAATGGATCAGTAGTGTAGTACAAAGCCAGTGACAGGGTGTTTCCTGGAAGTGTATGGATATTGACTGGGGAATTGAAGGTGTGAAAGACAAGTGTATAGGTGGTTAGAGGACTGCATCCATACTGCATAGGCATTTAAAGCAGTCCATGTGCTAAGGCCTGGCTCACTGCATGGGTACTTGGGTACTGACTGAATGATTAGAGTACAACAAGGAGAGTCCCTGGGTGAATTTATAAGTGGTAGGATTTTGACGCAGGGAATGGATTAGTACTTGGTACTGAATGGGTCACTAGAAGAGTGCAAAGGCAGTGACAGGATGTTTGCTGGTCTGTATGGATACTGACTAGGGAATTGAAAGTGTGAAAGACAAGTGTCTAGGTGGTTAGAAGACTGCATGTATAGTAGATAGGGGTTTGAAGCAGTCCATGTGCTAAAGCCTGGCTCACTGCATGAATACTTAGGCAGTGACTGAATCATTAGAGTACTGGAAAGAGAGTGTCTTGGTGAATTTATAAGTGTTTGGGTTTTGGCACAGTGAGTGGATTACTACTTGGTGCTGAATTGGTCACTAGAACACTGCAAAGGCAGTGACAGCGTGTTTCCTGGAAGTGTATGCATGCTGACTAGGGAATTGAAGGTGTGGAAAACAACTGTATAGGTGGTTAGAGAACTACATGCATACTGCATAGACATTTGAAGCAGTGTATTTGGTAATGAATGGTTCACAACATAAGTACTTAGAAACTAACTAAATCATCAGACTACTTCTAGGACAGTGCCTGGGTACAAATTTTAAATTTTCAGTTCTGGTGCAGTGAAGACAATACTACATGGTACTGCACTTTAGTGTCAAGGCATGATTCATTTTTTCAATGCCTAAGCAAATAACTGTCTTCTAATGCTACTAAAACTTGACAACATGACATGTTTTAAAACAGTTATCTGTCAGTAAATACACAATGTTACCAAATGCTTCTCTCACAGTGGCTCCCAAATGCACACAGACTCAGTGTGATTCTAGACAAATAACACTATCCCTAGCAGATTACCAAAACTCATTCACTACTGTGGAAGTGGTAAGGGAACTGCACACAATGTACATATTTCAAGAGTGCACTTTTGTGTCAAAGCCTGACTCATTTAATCAACGCATAAGCAAAGACTGGCTTCTAATGCTACTAAAACTTGACAACATGACTGGTTTAAAAACACTTATCTGCCACCAAATACATAATGTTACCAAATGCTTCTCTCACAGTGGTTCCCAAATGCACACAAACTCACAGTGTGATTCAAGACAAGCAACACTATCACTAGAAGTTTACCAAACCTCATTCACTACAGTGGAAGTGGTAAGGGAACTGCACACAATCTACATATTTCTCGACTGCACTTTAGTGTCAATACCTGACTTATTTAATCAACGCATAAGAAAAGACTCGCTTCTTATACTACTAAAACTTGACAACATGACAAGTTTTAAAAAAGTTATCTGTCAGAAAATACACGATCTTACCAAACGCTTCTCTCACAGTGGTTCCCAAATGCACACAGACTCAAGGTGTGCTTCTAGACAATCGCCACTATCCCTAGAAATATACCAAAACTCATTCACTACAGTGTAAGTGGTAAAGGAACTGCACACAATCTACATATTTCACGACTGCACTTTAATGTCAATGCCTGACTAATTTAATCAACGTATAAGCAAATACTGGCTTCTAATGCTACTAAAACTTGACAACATGACAGGTTTTAAAATATTTATCTGTCAGTAAATACACGATGTTACCAAATAGTTCTCTCACAGTGGTTCCCAAATGCACACAGACTCAGTGTGATTCTAGACAAGCACCACTATCCCTAGGAATATACCAAAACTCATTCACTACACTGGAAGTGGTAAAGGAAAGGCCCACACTCTACATATTTCACAACTACACTTTACTGTCAATACCTAACTCATTTAATGAAAGCATAAGCCATAACTGTCTTCTAATGCTACTAAAACTTGACAACATGACAGGTTTTAAAACATTTATCTGTCAGCAAATACACAATGTTACCAAACAGTTCTCTCACAGTGGTTCCCAAATGCACACAGACTCACAGTGTGATTCTAGACAAGCACCACTATCCCTAGGAGTTTACCAAAACGTATTCACTACAGTGAAAGTGGTAAAGGTACTGCACACAATCTACATATTTCACAACTGCACTTTAGTGTCAATGCCTGACTCATTTAATCAATGCATAAGCAAAGACTGGCTTCTAATGCTACTAAAACTTCACAACATGACATGTTTTAAAATACTTATCTGTCAGCAAATACACGATGTTACCAAATAGTTCTCTCACAGTGGTTCCCAAATGCACACAGACTCACAGTGTGATTCTAGACAAGCACCACTATCCCTAGGAATATACCAAAACTCATTCACTACACTGAAAGTGGTAAAGGAAAGGCCCACACTCTACATATTTCACAACTACACGTTACGGTCAATACCTAACTCATTTAATGAAAGCATAAGCCATAACTGTCTTCTAATGCTACTAAAACTTGACAACAGGACAGGTTTTAAAACATTTATCTGTCAGCAAATACACGATGTTACTAAACGCTTCTCTCACAGTGGTTCCCAAATGCACACAGACTCACAGTGTGCTTCTAGACAATCACCACTATCCCTAGAAATATACCAAAACTCATTCACTACAGTGTAAGTGGTAAAGGAACTGCACACAATCTACATATTTCACGACTGCACTTTAATGTCAATGCCTGACTAATTTAATCAACGCATAAGCAAATACTGGCTTCTAATGCTACTAAAACGTGACAACATGACAGGTTTTAAAACATTTATCTGTCAGTAAATACACGATGTTACCAAATAGTTCTCTCACAGTGGTTCCCAAATGCACACAGACTCAGTGTGATTCTAGACAAGCACCACTATCCCTAGGAATATACCAAAACTCATTCACTACACTGAAAGTGGTAAAGGAAAGGCCCACACTCTACATATTTCACAACTACACTTTACTGTCAATACCTAACTCATTAATTGAAAGCATAAGCCATAACTGTCTTCTAATGCTACTAAAACTTGACAACATGACAGGTTTTAAAACATTTATCTGTCAGCAAATACACAATATTACCAAACAGTTCTCTCACAGAGGTTCCCAAATGCACACAGACTCACAGTGTGATTCTAGACAAGCACCACTATCCCTAGGAGTTTACCAAAACTCATTCACTATGGTGGAAGAGGTAAGGGAACTCTGCACAATCTACATATTTCACAACTGCACTTTAGTGTCAATGCCTGACTCATTTAATCAACACATAAGCAAAGACTGGCTTCTAATGCTACTAAAACTTGACAACATGACATGTTTTAAAACACTTATCTGTCAGCAAATAGACAATGTTACCAAACCCTTCTCTCACAGTGGTTACAAATGCACACAGACTCACAGTGTGATTCTAGACAAGCACCACTATCCCTAGGAGTTTACCAAAACTCATTCACTACAGTGGAAGAGGTAAGGGAACTCTACACAATCTACATATTTCACAACTGCACTTTAGTGTCAATGCCTGACTCATTTAATCAACGCATAAGCAAAGACTGGCTTCTAATGCTACTAAAACTTGACAACATGACATGTTTTAAAACACTTATCTGTCAGCAAATAGACGATGTTACCAAACGCTTCTCTCACAGTGGTTCACAAATGCACACAGACTCACACTGTGATTCTAGACAAACAACACTATCCCTTGCACTATACCAAAACACATTTCTTCATCTAGAAGAAGTACTACATTTTAGTATAGAAACATAACATAACTCCTTTCACAAATTCATAAACAATGTCTGGTTTCTAATTCTACCAAAATATAAAAACTGCACAGTTATCTGTCTGCAAACACATGAAAACACAAATGCTTATCACAGAATGGTTTCTACATGCACACACACTGTCAATAAGATTGTAGAGAAAAAAAAGGTACTCCCTACACTTTAGCAGAAGAAATACATTAGTCTGATTAAAATCAAAATAGTCTACATACATCCCCTCACAATTAAATAACTCACCTTTCAAGATGTTTTGTAGATTAAGAAGTATATCAGTCACACACCAGATATCAGTCACACACCAGATTTCCTTATACAGAATCTCTGCACTGTGCACCTGTCAGCAGAACCAAAGAATGGCAAAGTTTCCCTCTCTTTTTCCACACATATACATGTAAACATCAAATCACACTCCTTCCCACATAAATTCAAAAGCAAACACACATTTCTATTGGTTAAACATTTCAACCCTTTTCAAATGACATAAACTTCAACCCTTCCCCCAATCTGCCTTCTGCCCGTTACCATAGAAACATGTCATGGAACACTGTACTGAGGACACAGGTCAGAAGTGCAGCACACACAATGTTGCTAATCAAGACAGCAAGTGTGCTTGACTTCTCAACATATCAGCTTATCATATATAATGTTCCTTACAATCAGTTTTTGTTAACCAATAAGAATAATGCATTTAAAAAACAGAAATATGCACCCTACCTTTCAGTGTAGAAGGTTGTCAAACAACCAATGATTTCTTGTCTTTTTTCAAACTTGCATCTTAGCCACCATTTTAGAAACATCTTACTTTCTAAACTGCCATTTCATTTAGAGAGACCATCTGAGTGCACCCAGACCTCCTTACAAGATGCTTACAGTGTGGATTGTGGGACACAGCTACATTTTCTGGAGCCAAAGGTAGGCAGAAAACAAAGGCATTCACAAAGCCCTAGGTTTGCCAAATGTAGACATTAAATGGATTGGACAGAGAGGGTTAAAGTGGCACCATTTGATGCCATTGGTGAAATCCTTCATGCAAATCCAACACCCTGACCTCATAATAGTGCACTGTGGGAGCAATGACCTAGGCACTTTGACTGGGGTAGGTCTGGAAATGTTTATGAAGGACACCTTTGCAGAACTGATTTCACTTTTCCCTAAAACTGCCTTTGTGTATTCTAACATATGCCAAAGGCAGAAATGTAACTGGTCCGATCATTTTTGTCCACAGATTGAGAAAGCTAGGAAACATGTGAATAAATCTGTTTCTGCTTTTCTCCGAGACTACAGAATGGGGTTCATTTACAATAACAATCTGCGCTTTCATATGCAAGAGATGTATAGGAGAGATGGAGTACACTTTACTGATGAAGGAAACAGAGTCTTCCTCAACAACTTTAGACTCTGTATAGGTACTTACTTATAAGTACCAAAAACTCTGAATGAACACAATGGCTCTTTTCATAGCCACTCAAGAACAAAACACTTAAGGTTAATCTTTATCTCCCAACAATTTCATTTTTTTTCCCTTGGATCCGCGAACCCACCGCGAGAGGATCCGTGCATCCAACGTGATAGGATGCGCGCACCGTGCGCGCATTTTGCCGTATTTTTTTTTTTTAAAAAGGGGCCCCAGGGGGTCCTTCTGGGACCCCCTAAGCACCTCTAGAGGGTTAGAGTATTTCCACTCTGCCCCCTTTGTATGTTTTACACACTTTTTCCCCTTGCTTCTTCAGCCTCGCTTCTACCGAGGCAGAAAATGGCCGCCAACAGTTCCTGATTTCGAATGTATAGAGACACTCGACAGTCAATTAGCATTCAGCGCGCGATCGGGAGGTTGCGCGCTTGGTTCGGGGAGGGTGCGCTTATGGTGCGGGTAGGGTGCGCGGATCCTCCGAGGCCATAGATATATATGTACTTTTAACTCTAATTTTCTCAGGAACTACTGAACGGATTCACACCATATATGCAAAAGGCACGAGTCCGAACTGGGGACTACCTCTTTGCCAAATTTGGTGTCATTACGTTCAGCGGTTCGGGCTGTAGCTGCGACAACAGATCCTATGGGAAATTGCATGGGGAAAACGCGTTTTGGGACCCCCCTTTTTTCTTGGCCCCCGCTTGACGGATCACCGCAAAACTTTCAGGGTAGCAGCGGAGCGGAGCTGGCCAAAAGTTTGGAAGATTTCGCGAAGGATTCGTCAACCGGCGCCAGACTTATTGGGAATAGAATGTTGTGGATTTCCTATGGAAAATAGGTCCCAACTATAACTACCTACTGGCGACCACCAGTAGGTAATATGCCTATTGAGATATATCTATGATTCTAACTGATATCATTAGGATAGGGAGATATTTTATGACGACACACAATAGAACAACCCATTTCCGATCTCAAATCCAACCGAAACAGATCAGCCCAACCTTAAAAGTCGGGGGAGAGCCCAACAACCGTGCAATTTAATATGATGTCAACAAAGTTTGATCAAAACGAGGAAAACGAAGAACCAGTGTGGTGGATAAAGAACCTATGCAATTTAATATGAAGTCAACGAAGTTTAATCAAAATGAAGCCTATATGCCACATCAATATTCATTCATAGTCTAATGATACCGCAACCTAATGTAAAGATATGACAATTGCATTTCCGCAAAATTTGGTCGAAGCGTTCCGAAGATTAAACTTGGATAATCGTTCATGTCGTGTTATATTGCGCGGGTGGATGCCTTTTTAGAAAATGCATCCTAAAGTATCAAACTACTAGTTACGCGGCCCCTCAGATACCTGGAATTTGAATCATCGTTCACGTCGCGTTATATTGTGCAGACGGCCGCCATTTTAGAGAATGCAACCTAATATGTTAGACTAATAGTTACTCGGCTTTAGAAATGCCTTGGCTGTTATGGCCAACACTAGAATCACGTTGAAACTTAAAAACAAATTTAAAGAACAGTAAGAATTAAACAAAGAACAAGACTTGTTCAAGAATCCGGGCTGCACGATAAAAGTCAAAGTGCTCAATTTTGGGATATGGCAACTTACACATGCGATGTCACGTTGCAGCGGGGACCGAAGTCAGAATGTAGACGGTTTTGTCAGAACCGAGCCCCATAGGAAGCTTGTATATATACTCTGATTGAAACACATACACCTGTGCGCTGCAATATGCTATCAACAGCAACAAATGTGAGTGTCTCACAGCCCTGTCAAAAAACACGTATAAGAGGTCCGCTATTTTGTAGTGGGTTTCTTCCATCCTAGAGTATCTGGAGTTGTACGGTATTAGCATAACAAGTCCAATGTGAGAAACAGATTCAGTATCATAAGAAATAAAACATAATAATTCGAACCACCACATATCAACATATCAAGTGTTGTTGTATTTAATAATTTCATGCGGTGCAGAATCTCAGTTGAAAAACGCAATTCTGTGTTCGCTAGACCCCCCAATCTGAGGTTATAAGAAAGGGATCAGCCATTTTGTAGTGTGTTTGGGGTCACTGTGATAGTCTTGGATGGGCCATGGTACCCATTAAGAATACAGTTTCCACTTTATCGTGATGTCATATTTATATCATCCCATGAAAAGCTACAATTATTTCGTGGCATCGAACACATATTTGGTAAAAATAAGAATCTTATGATTTAAGAAAATTTTTTGGGGGGAAAGAGGCAATTAAAACCACTAAGTTTCATGCTAGTGGTAAGTGCTGTTTTGATTTGACAATTAAGGTTACTTTGAAAGTTCAGTATTGCGAAAGGGATAAATGTGTAAAGAATAGCGTCCAAAAATAAATATGGTAGATATTATCGAAAAAGACTGCATACTCATGTAATGCAACTATACGATCTAACTGTACATGGAATGCAGTAATTGCAAATGTCAACATGTAAAAGAGACACTCATCAGTAGTACATAAAATTGATCACAAATGTTGGGCACTCCATGTTACTTACTGACGATGGTAATTCAATGTAACCATGAATGGTGTGCTTTTGGAGTTCAATGAAACGGCACATGATTATGGAACATTGTTGTCAATAAGTTCACACATTTATATACAAAGACAATCATATATCGCATTACAGAAAACAAGAGATCATAGGTGTTTGTGTATTTCATCAACATCAGGCAGGTGATGTAGCACATTTGAAACTCTGTTGTGTTTCTTTACAATAAATTATTAAATTCATTATTAATGTTCAGACCAAACATTACAATTCTTAAGCGACTAATCCAACGGGCTTCCACTTGTCTAAGATAGTTGGTCTTATCTCCACCCCTTTCATTGCCGATCACATGATCTATAGCATGAAAAGTTACTCTTGTGTCATCGGGGTGCATTGTATGTATGTGAGCAGATACATGGTATCTCATCTTTGTTTTTTATGGCCCATACATGTTCTTGTATACACGCTTTCAAAACTGCGTACGCTACTTCCAACATATGCTTTGTTGCAAGCACATTTTAGCAAATAAACAGTGTGTGGTATTACAATTAATATAGGATTTAATTTTGAATTCTTTTGAGTTATTATACTGAAAACTGGATGTTTTATTTTCACCTAAGCTGCATATGCAGCAATTACCACAAATGAATAAAACCACATGGTTATTCTGGGAACCAGGTTTTAACAGACGGCCGGAACTGTTTTACATAGCTAGGACATAGCATATTTTTTATCATTCTACCTTTTCTGTATACTACCTTGGGTTTTGATGAAACCATGTCTGGGGGTAATACATGGATTTAGGGGCTGGGAGGACATCGGTATATCCACGCTGGGGGTTGTCATGCATGTCAGACATTAAAATCATTCCAAGAGCTCCAGAGAGAATATGGTATAACACCCACAGTTCTATAAATATCTCCAATTTCGCCAAGCCCTATCCCCCTTCATTGCGCAGTTGGTGACTCTGCCGGAATTTAACCTTACAGAGGCCAACATTTTTATGGGGGACCTCGTAGACCCCCAAATTACCAAGATATACCAGTCTCTCGTTACCAACAGCCCTACCACACTAGACTCAATTTGAGAAACCTGGCAAGCACACCTGGGCCCGCTCGACGATGACTGTACCGAGGCGCTGGAGTCCCCTCGGGGAGCAGCTATTGCTTCGCGCTAGTGGCTTATTCAATTCAACTCTCTTCACCGGGTATATTTCACAAGACATAAGCTATGGAGGGCAGGTCTAGTGGCGTCCCCTATATGCTTGTGCTGTGATAACACAGATGGCACCTTTATAAACACAATTTGGCAATGTGCTACACTCATTAGGTCCTGGAAGGGGGTTACGACACGCCTCTGCAAGGTGTTGGGATGGGATATTTCGCCGAGACTGGACCACTTACACATTACGGAAGGGATCAAAGGCAATTGCTACAAGCGCCATTTACTACTCCTGGGTCTCACATTAGTGAAACGAGACATAGTTAGAGTGTGGAAGGCCACGTCCCCACCTTTAGGGGGAGTTGGGAAAAAGGGATTGGCTTTCTGCATGGGTATGGAGTTACCAACATTTAAAGCTAGGGGATGCCCACAGAAGCACCCCAACATTTGAAAGAGAAAGGCAGACTATTGAGACCTTTATCTAGAGCCCCTCACTCCAACAACAATGGATACAGGAGTACTGGGACAATAGGGCGGTGGGTGATCGTATTATTATGTGATTCAATAGCATATGGGACATGGTGGCGGGGAGAGGATAGCACAAGAGACTGCAACGTAGACATGGCACAACATGTTGTACTTTTGAATGCTAAGGTTCTATTTCATTTCATTTCTTTCCTGTTTCGTTTTGATAAAACGAATGTCGACATCATAGATGTATTACTGAATCATACTGTTTCTACCAAGAAACCTGGTCTAACCAGACCGTGCATGGTTGTTGACACAATAAAATATGTTTTAAAAAATATATATATGTATATACAAGAAAGGGTATTGCGAGGAAAGGTAATTTTTCTTAATAGTAACAGAACAAGCAGTTTGCACTTTGTGTCCGATCTTGCACAAAAGAAGAATCACCTTCTATACATTCATAATTGATCATTTTTAGTATAGAAAATGTTAATGTCTGTTTTATTAAAGGGTATATGGCTTATAGAGGACTGTTGAATTATAATTTCTCTCCTATTATCATGTAATTATTATTTAATATAAGAAACTGTTTTTTGTACTTAATGTTTTTGCTTAAGTGCTAAGAGATAAAAATAGTTGCATCTATGAAATGATTGCATTAGTTTGCACTGAACTGGATTGAATTGTTTGCACTACGATAATGTTAAGCCTCTACGGAAATAATATGCAAGAACTGTTTTCATGATAGGGGGTTAAGGTCTGGCTTTTTATAATGAAAAAGGAGAGATTTAATGTTTTTAGACATAGAAGGGTCAGGGTTAAAACAAGTACTTATTGATTTTAAATGCTTGTATGTGGGTGGGTAAAGTTTATTTGTATATTAGGACTAAAAAAACGTTTTGTCTTAGTTCAAAAGTATACACGCTTTATGATGTGAATTATGTGTGCATATGAACTGTTTGTATGGCCTTTTTAGGCATGACATCAAACTGCTAATAAACTGAAACTGACTGGCCAGGTCGCTCCCTCATTGCTGATACGATCCAGTCTTACATTTTGAAGTGGATGTGGGGGGACGCCTATGAACCAATTTTGGAGTTGCTGATATATTAATTGTATTTCTAGATTTTCATAAGCTCTGCATTGACCTGGTAAGGCAGCTGGTGTGTATGTGTGAAATGTCTGTGTAGTGCCATCGACTGCAGGAAAGTGAACTCAAGAGTAGAATACCTCTGTTTTGTATGCTTTGTAGACCTCAACTATGAAGGTGGCATCTCCCCCTAGCAATAATGCTGTAATGGCATGTCTGCAATTAACAAAAATAATAGCAGCTAGCACCATAGTGGATGAATGGAATTCAAAGAAATGAAAATTCTATAGTGAGGTAGCCCTTTTAAGGTTCAAGCTTGAACAACCATCATACAAAAATAGTGGTTTTCTACTAAGCTGAGGAGGATTACCGCTAACACCATGGATGTCTCCGTATAAGTTGAAAAGTAGACATTGGGCATGTGCAAGAACTATTCAGGAGACTGTTAGCCCTGGCCTTCTTAACGTGGTTTCCCATCTTTTTGTCTCTACCTGCTGTATTTCTGACTGTGTGCTGGATTTAGTTTATGCTGTTTGAGGTACACAAAAGCAAAATGAACAAATGATGGAAGGAATGCTGAACAGTGCAAACATTCACCCCCCCCAGTCACAAAGATCTGGGTTTAATCCATTGTTCTTTTTGATCACCACGCCACCCCAGTTTCTTTTGTTTTTGTCACCCTACGTGGGAAGTGTATGCCCAGACGTGGGTCCCGTGCTCACTGAGCCACTGGATTCAAGCTAGCCTGGCTGATGAGGAGTGATACCCTGAAACCGGTCCTAAGATGCTTTTTTCCGGTCCAGGGAGGACCTAGTTTGGCAGATCGGGCTGGACTGTTCCCATGAAGAACAGGGTCAAGACTGATTAGAATATGACTGGGTTCAAACTAGGGTTGCGTGGTGAGCAAAGGAACAATGGATAAAACCCAGATCTTTGTGACTGGAGGTGAATGTTTGCATTGTCTAGCATTCCGTCCAGCAATTGTTCCCTTTGGTTAGGTACTCTGGGTACTTTGCCGTTGCGGGTCAGTGCAAAGTGCAAGTGGTCCCTGTGTAAATTATGATTGGTGATCAGTGATTGGCCTATTTGATTTCTTAGTAAGGCCCTAGTAAAGTTCACTGTGGATGCCTAGGGCCTGTAAATCAAATGGTACTTGTGGGCCTGCAGCCATGATTGTACCACACCCACACAAGTAGCCTTGCAAATGTGCCTCAGACCTACCACTGCAGTGTCTGCACATGCAGTTTTTAACTGCCATGTCGAACAGGCAAGTGCACCCACTTGCCATGTCCAAACCTTCCCTTTTCTTACATGGCAGTAACGCCTAAGGTAGGCTCAAGATACCCCCATGGGCAGGCATGTGAAAGGTAGGACATGTAGTGGTGTGTTTTACATGTCCTTATAGTGAAATACTGTGCATTTTGTCTTTCCCTATTGAAAGGCTGTCTGTGACATAGGTTATCATTGAAGCTGCCTTGTAAAATCTAACAAGTATAATTTTCAATTGGGAATTGATAGATATTTTGAGTTTAGGTTGCCTGAACTGAGAATTTTAAAATACATATTTTAGGAAAGTTGTTTTTTAAATTGTGTGTTTGAAGATGCCACTTTTAAAAAGTGGGCATTTGCATGTTTTACCATCTCGTGCCTCTGTGGAATCAATGTCTGGTGTTAGACTGACAGGTGCTGTTTGCGCATTCCCTCCAGATACTCACACGAAGGAAGTTGAGGTGTGCCCTGCATATGCTGATGGGTCTTCCTGGGCTAGAGTGGTGGGAGGAGTTGTCACTAACACCTGAATAGGCTGTGGCTGTCCTGCACAATGCTGTCTCCACATCCTGTAATGTATCTGGACCAAGGAGGACAGAACTGTGTTTTACTGAGCAAGAGAGATTCTCTTGCAAAGACTTCAAAAGCAAAAAAGGGATATAAGTATTAGATCTAAAACCCCAGAAAGGTAGAACACTTATGGATCAAGAGGAACCTCTGCCAAGAGCTGAAGAAATGTGAGGAGGAGTACTGCCCCTTTGCTATGTGATGCTTTGCTAGGTTGGCCTCCAGTTGCTGCTTCTGCTGGAGAGGGCAAAGGCTGGACTTTGCTGTGTATCTGGCTTGAGAAGATTCTCCACAGTCTTGATGTAGAGCTTACCTCCTGTTAAGAAGTCTCAGGGACACAAAGACTTTACCTACAGCATCCCTGAACTCCACTGTTGGGAGTTCTGACCTGCCTTGTGTTGCCAATTCCAGTTCTTGGCCCTTGCAGGTTGTTTTGCTGTTTCTCCTTGTGAAAATCAACGCATCGCACTTCCAGTGCTTTTTTTCCCACCGCAAAGAGTTGTGCAGCTGAAAAACACAAGCATCACCTAGATGCTCCTGAAAAGATCGGCGCAGCACCTGTGTGCGGCCCGAGAGCCTAGATTTTCCAATGCGTTGCAGCTGTGCACCAAGTTCGACATGCTCAGACCCAAGCCACCTGGAATTCGATGCATTGCTTCCTCTTACTGTCCAAACTCAACGCAACACCTCTCCTGCGTGCAGCATAACTGACAGATCGCTTCGCCTGCCAGCAGACTCAAAAACGGACACATCCCTGTGTCTTCCAGCGCCTTGCACATTTGCGGCTGTTTTCTTTGGTAAAATCTGACACATCCTAAGGTACTTTGTGAAAAACACCTGCATCCATAGTTTTCTATGGGCAGAATTGCTAAAACATTTAAAAAGTGATATTTTTATAACTTATTGGCTATTTGGCTTATTTTCTAAACTGGTATGGTGTCCATTTGTCATGTTTTCACTGTGTTGCTGTGTGTTTGATTACAAATACTTTACACATTAGATAATCCTGTCTGCTCGGAGACCCATTAAATAAGTACCTGACCTAGAACGTTAGGGATGCCATGAATTAAGTAGGACTGTGTATCTAGACAACATAAACTTCAGAATATGGGAACTCGGTTAACACATATCATCAGGAAATGTTGGCCTAATTCCTAGCTAGACCACAGTGCCCCATCTGAAGACCTAACCTTATTAGGGTACCAGATGGTATCAGCAACCTAGAACATGACCACTCTTAAGTCCCCAAGGAAGTTGTGGAAACAGATCTACCATATCGTTGTTTACTTTTGCATGCCCAAGGTAAACACAAGAAAGATACAAATTGGCTTTTCTAACATTTATTGAAACTATCATATTGTATATAAAGAGTGTGATGCAATTATTAGGCAGAAGAAGCAAAGCATTGTAACCAAAATTACAAGATTGGTGAAAAAGAGAAACAGTTCAAACATTATAACATTACTATATGATTATATTCCTACCTAACACTATCTATACAATTGTGAGAATAGTGGGAGAACCCACTGCCAGATTACTTGGGATAGCCTAACCTCCCTCATACTTGAGTGTGCTGTATCAGGAAGCTGGCCTGTGTAGAACAGGTTATCATCCTTTGGAAGATAGAGGTCAGAGTCAGCAGGACTGCAGCTTAGCCACAGTGCATCACATTCCAGGACAATCTCAGCAGAAGTGCTCCTCTGCCGAATGTAAGGCAGAGTCCATTCAAATAATGAAAGCACTGTTCGAATCGCACTGTGTCAAAGGTGCAGAGCTGATGCAATGGTGTGTCTGGAGCTCTAGAGCTGTCTCCAACCAGACAACAAAATGCAAGGGCATCATGTGCCTATCTTTGGACAGAGTGTACAAGAACATGATAATAATGCTTGCTAAGAAATAAACTGTATGCAGAAGTGTTTCTCAATACATTTTTGTGAAAGTGTAGAACTTTTAAAAAGTCACCATTAGAAAAGGATGCCAAACTAAAACGTAAAGCTAAAATGGAGACTGAGTGGGGGCCGTGTTGTGCCCCACAACTTTTCTCCACCTCGCCCTCACTTTCTATGCACCTTGACCTCAGCCCAATATATTATTTTGGTTATAAAAATATGCATTAAATGTGTGTGAAGTACAGTCAATGTATTGTCCCACTTACCACCAATTTATGTGACCCTAATTCTGCCAAATGTAACATATTGTTTCTATTCATAGACCTGCTTCAGTCATAAATGTAAACTAATATATAGGTCCATGTTGAATCCAGTAGAGCCCAGTGATAATTAATCAATTTCTGTCTTACTGGTTTTCCAGTAGGCTTCTGGAGAAAGTTGTCACCAACTGATACATGGGATATTGTGGAATTCGAATCAGCAAATAATCTAAATTTGAGATATTTGGATATTTTTAACAATCCATTAGAAGCAGGGGGTGAATGAAATGAATGAATGAAACAAACATTTATAGAGCGCATAGCTACCCTGAGGCATCCCAGCGCTGTTTGCGGACGCGGACTGAGAGAACACCTCTACTGAACAGAGCCAGGTTTTAAGTAATTTCCTGAAAGTCAGATGATTGGTTTCCTGTCGTATGTGGGGGGAAGGGCATTCCACAGTCTAGCCGCATTGTAGGAGAAGGAGCGGCCGCCACTTCTTAGTCTCTTTATTTTTGGCACTGTTGCGAGCAACGTGTTTGCTGAGCGTAGGCTTCTGTTTGGGTGGTAAGGGATGATCATTGATTGGTTGATTGCCGGTCCCTTGCCCCCGAGAGACTTATGGGCAATACAGAGTGCTTTGATATTGGTAACCAGTGTAGAGTTTTCAAAGCAGGTTTGGCCGATTGCCGATAAGGGAAACCCAGGAGCAGACGGGCTGCACAATTCTGAATAATCTGTAGTCTGGTTATCGTGGCCTTAGGCGCTCTTAGATAAAGTGCATTTCCATAGTCCATTCGTGAGAGAATGAGAGCCTGGACCATTATCCTTCTTGCCAGGAGTGGGAGGAGGGGAAGAACTTTCCGAAGCATCCTTATGATGCCATAGCATGTCGCAGACAGTTTGGTTGTTTGCTATCCAAAAGTCAAGGAACGGTCCAACCACATGCCCAGACTTTTGATCTGATTCTTTTGTGGTGAGGCAGGGACAAAACAATTTGGCCACAATGACCCTATGTTAGAAGTTGGGGAGTTGCCTAGGAGCATGAGCTCCGTCTTGTCTCCATTCAGTTTTAGACATGAGAGCTCCATCCATTTGCCGACCTCCTCTAAGCAAGGGCCTAGGCTTGCAGATGTGTTTTCTGGGCGGTTTAAGGCCATGACAAGTTGTGTGTCATCGGCATATGTGACAATTTTTATACCAAATGGTTGGACTATCTCAGCCAGCGGGCTCATGTATATATTGAATAACATGGGGCTCAGGGAAGATCGCTGAGGCACACTGCAGCTGAGGGCCATACGCATAGATATCACTTCTCCTTCGAAGACCTGAAAGGATCTGTCTTCTAGGAAGGATTGTAGTCATGTGACAACACCTCCTGAGACTCTAAATCTCCTTAGTCTGCTGATTAGGATTTCATGATTAACAGTGTCAAATGCTGCGCTGAGATCCAGGAGGATGATGGCCGCTCCGCCACCCTGATCCAGGATCCTCCTGGAAACTTCAGCCACCGCTAGAAGTGCTGTCTCTGTTCCATGAAGGGGCAAGAACCCTGTCTGTGAAGGGTGAAGCAAGTTACTTAATTCTAGAAACTCAGATAATACTGAGTTTACATATCTCTCCAAGAATTTTGCTAATTACTGGGAGTAGGGAAATCGTCCGATAGTTCCCCAAGGTCCCTGAGTCCAGATTGTTTTTTTTTTTTTAACAATGCTTTTGCCATGGCACATTTCCATGGCAAGGGAACCACTCCTGAGGAAATGGAAGTGTTGATAAGTTCTTGAATCACTGGGAGAATTGTACCCGTCGCTAATTTTAGAACATGCAGGGGGCTGGATCCATGGGTGATCCTGTTTTAACCCAGACCAGAATGGCTTCTAGAGAATTAGGATCCAGAAGAGGGATATGATCCAGCTTTGCTTGTGTACCTGGGGTATGCGTATCTGAAAAATACCTGTCAACGTGAGCTGTTGAGCACGGAAATGTAAGACATATGTCATGAATCTTCTTGTAGAAGAATTACAGCGAGTGAGAGCGCTGTCTGTGATAGCTTGTGGTGCAGGTTTTATTGAGGGTTTTAGCAATACAGAAAATTTCCGGTGGCGCGTTAGTGGCAAAAACTATTTTTTCCACATGGTACATGGCTTGTGCCTTTTTGATTTCTCTTTGGTAGATTTTAATACTCGCCCTATATTTTTGTTTGGTGGGTGCTGCACAGTCCTTTCTTCATTCCCTTTCCAACTTTTTACATGCTTGTTTAATGAATGTCACTTGGCTATGCTGTGCCTTGTGGACCTCTGAATCCACCAGCTAGAATATATAACCTGAAGACACAATTACCACCTTAAGCTGGCGGTTTTCTATCAAAACCAAAAAGTACAATTAGTCAGAAAGGGACCTTTCAACCCAGCACATTCTTTGATCTGTCTGTTACCTGAGGCTCAACATTTTTGTCATGTATATTTAATGTCTAAAGGAAGCACCTGTAAAAAAAATAGTAATTTACTTAACCTTTATTTAAATTCATATGCAAACATCACCCATACTCTTCATACAATAAGTGGGAATTACGCCCAAAATGACAATCTTGTTGGGTGTCTCTCTAAAATTGAAGACTGGAGACCTTAAGGTTAGTACCAACTAAACGGTCCTAAACTAGAAGTCATCTTTTTTGTGCTCCTCAGTGCTTCGAAAAAAGGACATATTTCAGGCTCATTCCCACATTTTAGAATTAGGTGTTCATCTTGTTGCACAAGAAAAAAAATCTACTTGTTTGTGGTATCTTTTGTGATCTTTGTAAAGGCCATGGGTGTTCAAAAGTAAACATTTTCCTGTCTCTCATTTAAAGCTAGTGATTTGCCTGGTTCATTCTGATTGGTGGTCCATGCTTGCCAAATCTTTAAGGAGAAAAGATTGATAATGTACAACTGACTGCCAGGGCCATTTCTAGGTGTTTTGCAACCCTAGGTGAGAATTGAAAAATGCCGCCCCCTCCCTTTTACTACCATCACTCTCTCCCCCTGTCATCCAGGCTAGAAGAATCAATGCATTAGATATTCCCAAACTCATGTGTTTTGCAGCCCTCCCCTTTTTGCCGCCCTAGGCGGCCGCCTAGTCTTGCCTAATGGTAGAAACAGCCCTTATTCCCAAACTCATGTTTTTTGCAGCCCTCCCCCTTTTGCCGCCCTAGGCGGCCTCCTAGTCTTGCCTAATGGTAGAAACAGCCCTGCTCCTACGCTCAGAACACGGAATAAATGTACAATTAATTCAACATTCAATTATTTTTATTACATGTATTGGCTGCATTCTATTCCGTAGGTAGTTTTTTTTAAGATTAAATCCGTAAATTCCGTTGTTCATAAATGAAAAGCCGTCCATTACTGCTACGATGTTCCTTCGTGCTTTGTGGGGTCTATTTTACGCCTAGAGTGTGGAGCACCTCTATAGCTTCCTTCATTATCTACAATAAAAGATAAAACAAGTGTTATGCAGCACAAACTATCAAATGGCGCGCAGGCATGGTAATTACATTCAGGGGCGGCTGGTGACATTTGAAATTTGGTGGGGCGGAAAAGTTGAGGATAAGTGTTATGTCGATAGCGAGTGAGCCGACTATCATAGGAGGGACTCGAGGGGAGAGGGACTTGCAAAGTTTACAGCAAATTTGAGAGGGCAAGAATGTTTCTAAAGCAATTCTGAAGGTGTAGACTTAAAATATGCAAATACATTACAAAATACCCCATATCTTACAGCACTAAACATATCCCCCTTTGACTGTAGTGTACACATAGTAGTGCAACATGTAAGCTTTTAATTATCTTACCAGGTAAATACTACACCCTTACCACCACATTCCTGATGAATGAGTGTAGTGCATTTGTGACACTTGTCTTGTGCTACCTTTGGATTTTACACAATCCCTATGATTTCAGTCACAGCATTGATGGCAGCACCCCCACTCTGAAAATTGTTCCAGCACCCCTGCTGCCTTCAGTTATCGCAGACCAGATCAATAGACCTTAAGTTGATGCACTTTCATTGTGGGCCTGTCTGCCACCAGCAAGCAACACGTGCGTTCTTTTAACCATAGATGGTTTTGTTTGATTCAGACAAAACTGTAAAATTAGTTGCCAAAGAAAACCACATGATGTCAGTATTGCATGCTCTTCGTAATTTAAACAAGCATTTGCAATGCAATCGGTCTCGCATTTACGCAAGTTTGAGCTACTGGCATTGTAAATGTCAATGCCTTTTATTTATAAATAAAAGGCATTATCATTTACAATGCCAATATCTTAAACTCGCGTAAATGCTAGACCTATTGCATTGCAAATGCTTGTTTTCTTTGGTTGTGGTGGCCTTACACTAGTGGCTGGGAGGAGATGGAGGTGTCAGAGACAAGGCAGTGGGGTGCAGGAGGGCACTTCAGGTGATGGGCTGAGGGGCATTTGTAGATTCAGTCCACTGTGAATCCTTCTGTTCTGCCTAGAACAATTGTTTTCCGTGCTGTAATCGGAATGGGGTGTTCTCACTAAGTGCCTGGATTTCCAAACTGTATGCCATTGCATAGTCCCCTGTGCATAAAAGGAGTGCATCCGATCAGTCAGCCATGAATGTGGACATTGCACTGACAGCAAGTAACCACACATTATTTGTGTCTGCATCTGTGCCCGAATTCAGCATGGCTTAGCAATTAGGTTGGCCACGAGTATCATGATAAACACAACATGTTTAAGTAAAAAATACAATACACACAAACATGAAACTGGAGGTTAACCCTGGTTGGCAAATTATGAATTTTACGGTAACATAAAAAGCTTAACCCAAGCACAATTTAAAAAAATCACATCCATCTACTGCCTGATAATAAATAACTAGCAACAACTAAAGAAAGCAACAAAGACTGAAGCCAACAGGACTGCTTATCTTTAAACTAATCTGGCAAACGGTCAAAAAATACACGAACATATTGCTGTGAAATCCTAGTGCAGTGAATGGCTAAACACAAGTGAAACAGCGAGGCGAACATACTGCGCGGGCAATGAAAGAAAGCCTGGTCTCAAGAGGATAGAGATGACATACTTCAAAGGGAATTGGCTAGGCCGGGCATGAGGTATACTGTAGCATTCTAAACGCATTGTCAACAAGGTTCTCCCTTTTCAAGTGGCAGTTTACAGTGAGCTGCCTGCACCGTATGAACACCACCTCCCAACAGAACAAGCTTAAGATGGAGCCCCGAGGTCAGCCCGGCGACGAGTGCGGCCCCTGGACACCGGGGAGGCCAAGCCGCGCCCGCTTCCACAGGCTTCCACTGTGCAACGACTTTACCAGCAGGTCTGCCCAGTCCGGGAGTTCAAAAAAAGGGAAAAAGCTTACCTGCACATGTGTCGTGTTGTGTCGTTTGAAACCACGGCTGCAGGCGCCTTTTTCCAGCAACAAATACACCCCTCCCAGAAATAGGAGCTGCCTGCCTACCAAACTGAAACTAAATGGATAGCCACTCCCGGTCGCCTCGGCCTTACCCAATGAGAAAGCCTCATTTACGGAGGCAAAAGGAGTGCTGTAATTGTTACCACCCCCTGCACTCAGCGCACTGTGAGCCAGCCCTGCCCCTTCCCATTACTCTGAATGGCGCTCCACTGACCGCGCCCTGGGCCAATTCATTATCGCCCCATTTGAAACCTATTTACTGCTTTTTTCAGCCACTCCCTCAAGGCTGATGTCACCCGCCTCCTCGCTCCTCACTTGTGCCTCGAGGGCGAGGAATAGTTCTCGCCCAGCTTTTGCACATGCGCATATTGCGCAGGAAGACTCCGGCCGGGACAAAGTTAAAGTAAGTAAAAATATATATATATTTATTTTACATAGTTGAACTTTAAAGTTTCACGGGGGAGCACCAAGCAAGCAGTGAGCACTTCTTTAAACTGCTCCACTGGTGGTGTTCATTCAATTTCTCTCCCATTAGTTTTCTACGATGCTGCCTGGTAGGTGGGGCAACGCCCCCTACGCCCCTTAACACCAGCCGCCACTGATTACATTAATGCACCCAGACACTGCTGCTAAAGGTGTTTGCTGTTCAACTAGGCAGTGCATCGAGCACGAGCTTACATTACACGTAACCATAACTGTCGGTGTGATAACATCTTCCAAGAATCACAGGTCTTCTACAAGATTAACAGATTTCACACAAAAGTCGCTAAGTCTTCCAAGCTTCAACAGGAGATCAGCAGAAAAAGATGCCCATGTCAACCACATCTAGTTACATTGAAATTCCCAGTGCTTTCAGATTCCAATAAGAAAAAAGAATATGCACCTTGAAAAACCTCACAGCCTCAAACCATAATTCATACTTGTCTACCTATGTGTATATCTGTTAGACAATTCTACACATGGCGGGAATGACCATTCTGCCCCTCTGGCATTTCCCCAGTGGGCTGTCAGTTAGGAGGCTGGTCCCAGAGCAAGATGGGCTGTATCGAATCCATTACTTACCAGTAAGCTTCATTACCACGATGTAGGAAAGTGCCTCTTTTTGACATGGTTAGCCACCCACTTTTTAACTGCTGCCTGATGTAATTTCGAAATATAAGTGCACTGGGTATCTGCTAACCAGGTGCCTAGTGCCAGATCTCTTTCCTAAATCTGTACCAAGTTTGGCACAACTTCAGCTGTCCCTGTAGGTCCCTAGTAAATGGTACACCTGGTACCTAGAGCCTGGGTACTGAAGAGGGTCCTCTTTGGCTGCAGCACAAATTATGCCACCCCAAAACCCCCTCACCAAGACCATGCAGACTGCCACTGCCGGCTGCAGTCTTGGTGCAGAGAAAACTGAAGAGTCAACATGGCACACATCCCTGTGTGCCATGCCCACATACACTGCATGAGGTATAGGTAAGTCACCCCCTACTGCAGGCCTAAGGCAGGGTGCACTGTATCCCATGTGTGGATATATCTGCATGAGCAGAATTGACCCTCCAATATCTAAGTCCATTCTTAGGTTCTGCAAGTGCACAAGGAATCTATAGAGAGTACAAGGCCTGGATACTTGTCATTACGAGTTTCCTAGTTCCATGATGGCTTCACTGTACCCTAAGAAGTTTGGTACCAAACATCTTGTCTTAATAGATCCTCACTAATGCCAGTGAGGGATCTATAATAAATTCATACAGGAGACCCTTTTAGAGGGCTCCCTGAAATCCTACCAAGCACTGGTGTGGCCTCTGCCTAGTCTTAGCCAGCCTGCCACCACCAGACATGTTCCTGACCTTCTGGGGCGAGAGCCAGCACTCTCAGAGGCCAGGAACAAAGCCTGCTCTGGGCAGATGTGCTTCACACCTTCTCCAGGCCAGGTTGGCCTTCCAGAGCGGGAAGCTTCAAAGGCTATGCCCCCTTTGAAATGCAACTCAGGCATCTTCAGATAGAGGAGGATGCCAGCCCCCCCTTTCGTGCGCCACATTTGTGGGAGGAAAGGTGGGAAAATTAATTAGCCAGCATCACCCATAAGGTGGGGCAGGTGATGTAGACGCAACTTTTCCAATTCCTCCATCTTGAGATGGCAGGAATCAAACTATCAGGGCTAGGGTAGTGACCCTTCCCACAGGAAGTGGTCACTTAGAGGGTGTTGACACCCTTAAAGGTAGGTAGCCCATTGGCTACCACCTGTCTCCCCTTTAATGCACCTAAATGTAGCATTTAGTTGGCATCCCTGGACCCTGAACTTTAGTTTGGACTGACCTTAGAAGAGCAACGGATAAAGAAGAGCTGCTGACCCGAGAACAAACAACCTGCTGCAGAAAATTAGCTGCAAACCATGGTGGCTGCTTCTAGTACTCAACCCTCATGGCCTGCTGTCTTGTCCTGCAACTGTGATGCCTCTAAGAATCCCAGAGCACCTCCAGCCTTCAACAAATTGCCAAGAACCTCCTTTGGAGTAGAGGAGCTATTTCCCTGCAGGCACCGAATCTCAAATACCAGTTTACCAGTCCCCTGCTTCCTGGCGACTCCAATGTAGCACCCAAGCAAGAAGAGGTACATCAGCTCTGAAGGGTCAGATCTGTCTCCCCACCACGTGAGAGGACACCAGAGCCATGTGATTCCAATAGCCATGGTACCAGACCCCCTACACCCAAGACCGAGAAGAAAGAGTCCAATCTGGACTCCAACAACACAGAATGCAGACACCCAACGAAGGACTTTGAGACCCCTGAGACCCGCTCTGTGAGTGGAACAGCTGCCATGCAATCACCTCTGCAATATGCCTGCCCATGACCACAAAGACCATCTTGATGCACAATGCTTGGCTACCCTATTTGCTCTGCACCCAGCCTGCCTGACCTGGGTAACAACAAACCAGCTGTGCTCCCGTGGTCCTGAGGCCCTTGCGACCGGTCCCCTTGAGTGGTAACCCCCCAGACTTACCTTTAAATCCAGCTGTGTGGTGTGTTTTCAGGTGGCCCCCTTCTTTGTAGTGCGCCTGCTACCAACGACTTCAGCACCCTGCTCCTGACAAAACCCGGGACGCTCCCGAACTTCTGCTGCTGGGACATTGGACCTGGCATTGCTACTTAAGAAGGTGAAGCTCGAGAACCCACTGTGTGATTTTTTATGCTTTTTCCTATTTTCTCCCATTGACTTATATTTTGCGTAATTGCGCACAATAGTGATTTCTTGTGCGCACTTTAAAAATTCATAACTTAAAAAGTACTTACCTTAGAACAAAGTTCTTGGTCTGAAAAAGTATATAAACATTTATGTTATTTTTACAAATTTGTCTCAGATGTATTCTTGAGTGTATGTCTCATTTATTGCCTCTGTGAGTACAACAAATGCTTGCCACTATCCTCTTATACGCCTTAATGATCGCCCAGACTACCACAAATAGAGCATTAGTATTATCTACTTTTACATCTGTATACCAATAGGGGAGGCACTGGACTCTCTCCACAGTTTACTTCGTTTTAGCACACTATATAGAGAGCCAGCTTCCTACACCCCAATAAGGTCATCCTCGTCCCCTGTCATTACTGTATGAGACGGTCACTCCCCCAAACAGGCCTATCTACATGCTAGTCTTTCTTTTATTTTGTAAAAAAATAAAGAATAAAGACTTTTCCCTCCCTCCTTCATGCCTGCTAGTAACAAGACCAGACAAGAAATGTAAAACCAGAAGGGAGGGCCGATGACTGGGACGAAGAGAACCTTAATTGGGGTAATGAAGTTTACCCGTAAGTAATGGATTCATTACCCCCTCATAGGACCTTCTCGTCCCTGTCATTGCGAAGATTTCACAAGCAACAAAGAACCCGTTTGACACCATCATCTGCAAACAAATGAAACGTATTAAACCATACTTATTTCATTGCTGCTTTCACACCAACAGCAAAATTATCAGAAGAAGAAAGCAACCCATCAAGACGATAGTGCTTAACAAAGGTGTGATGAGATTGCCATGTGGCCACTCTGCAAATCTCCTGGATTCGCAACTCACTGAGTGGAGCATCCCTGAACCTGCAATAGAGGGACTGCCCCTAGGGATTTGTAAGCTTGACAGATTACCTGCTGAACCAATCTGTTGAGTGTCGAAGTGGACACATTTTTATCCCTATTGACACTACCAAAAGAAATAAACAGAGAATTGAAAAGGCAACAATCCTTCGTACGGTACAGGTAACATCCAGAGTGGAAGACAAATGACGATCACCTTCATCCTGAAAGACCAGCAGAATTACCTCTTGGTGCAAATGATACTTATAAAACACCTTAGAAACAAAGGTTGGATCCAACTGTAAGACTACCCTGTCAGGAAAGATCTGCAAATAGGGATAAGACATCATCAGGAGCACCCAATTCACCTATCCAACAGGCTGAGGTAATGGCCAACAGAAAAGCAGTTTTAGCTGACACCCGTATCATGTCTGCCTCATGAAGAGGTTTAAATCCTTGAAGAACTGTAGGTGAGTCCTAGGAAGGAACAATAAACCAGTGGTACCAGTTTTGTAGCCAAAAATTCTTAAGTAATCGTGCCAATCAAGGGAACAATCATATCCACTTCCCCCTTAAAACCGCGACTAGCCTTAACTGTTGCACACTGGGTGGCCAAAGTAGCTGGAATCAGATCCTTCAAAATACATCTCGCAGAAATTCAAGAACCTGAAAAGAATCCCCTCCAACTATATCTATACCTTTAACCGCACACCATTTCACAAAAGATCCCAAGTACTTTTTTTTTATAGAAGGAAAGAGTAGACTTCTTACAGGATAGTTGTATTTCAGCTGCCTTATGGCTAGAACAAACCATTTACTCCAGCGCTAACCATTCAAGAGTCAAGCCGTCAACTTCAGCTGTTGGAGCTGCCCCAACGGCAACACTAGAAACTAGAGAGCAGATGGAATGACGGGCAACCTAACAAACCTTCCCCTGGACAACCTGAGTAACAGCAGGAACCAAAGGCAACAAGGCCAAAAGGGGGCCGTCATGATCACCAATACCCTCCCCACCCGAATATTTTGAAGCACCCTGGGTAGGAGGGGAATCGGTGGGAACGCATACAGAAGACCTGGGCCAGGGAGCCAAGAGAGTATCCACTGCCCATACTTGATTACAAACTACTTCCAAACAAAATGTTGGAAGAAGGACTTTGTGGGGAGAGGCAAAAAGGTCTCACCATGATTCCCCAAAAAGATGGTATACCTTGAGAAAGACAGGACGAGAGAGGTGGTGGAAAACTGAGGAGGGCAGATTGCAGCTCAAGCTGTCAGCATGAAGATTGAGCTGTCCCTGAATGTAAACTGCCCTCATGGCAATAAGATTGGCCTCCGCCCAAGAGGAATCTGGTTGGCCAGATGGGTGAGAAGAGGACTTTATGTCCCCCTCACCCGGTAATTCAGGTAACTCCAATCCACAAGAACAAGAGTTGGAGGCAGTGGGACTGGGAATCGTAATTAGCAAAGGACGGATTCCAACGGGCTAACAAATGATTGATGAGAGGTTTGAGGTGTATCGAGCCCAGGGAACCACTGCAGTTGTTGCCACCATTAGATCTCAAACTTTTATCCAACACTTGATTGGGGTTCATACCAGGGACAACAATTTTCTCAAGTTCTCTTGTAGTGTCTCTATTCTGGGATATGGCAGAAAAACTGCTTCCTTCAGTGTATCGAAATTCTCTCCAATGAACTGCAGCCTTTAAACTAGGGTGAGGCGAGATTTCAATGAGTTCAGTCTGAACCCCAATTGTTGATGCAGACTAATGGTATCTATCGCTGCTTGTGCCTTAGGAAGAGAAGAGGCACAAATTAAACAGTCATAAAAGTATGGAAATACTGAAACCCCTTGAAGTTACAAAACCCCTACTAGTGCCAATACCTTAGCGAAGGTCCCGAGAGCTGTTGACAGACTGAATGGCAGCACCTGGAACTGATGATGTGCCTCGTTCACTGCAAACCTCAGGAATCTTTTGCTGTTGGGTTGAATTGTAATGTGGAAATAAGCGTCTTCCAAATCCAGAGTTGTCAAAAAGTCAGCCATCTAGATGAGGGGAATTATGGATTGCAGACTGATCATCCAAAATGTGTCTAATTTCACAAACTTGTTCATTGCCTTCACATCTAGGATCAGTCGAAAAGAACAGTCTGATTTGCGAACCAAGAAGAGAGTAGAATGAAGCTTTTTTTTTCTACTCTTCTGCCGGTACAGGCACAACTGCCCCCTTGGGGAGTCATTTCTTCTCCCCTGTCAACATTGCATTCCTCTTCTGCATGTCTCTTGATAATGGAGTAACTCGAAACACCTGTTCTGGAGGGTGATTGACAAAAGGAATCCAGTATCCCTGGTGAATGATGGAGCACCCATTGATCTGTTATGTACAGGAGCCATTGCGGAAAGTAGAACTGACGTCTAGCCACTACGTGGCATAGTCACTTCTGACCAGTTTCTTGGGTGATCTGACCCTGTGGTTGGAACTTATTGGCAAACACGGATCCTGACCACGAGCGCAGCCTTGATAGGAACGCGAATTGTCCATAAGACTTTGAAAATTATGCTTGTGAAAAACAAAATCTTCCTTTGAAACTTTCTTCTCTTCAGTAGACCTCTGGACCCTAGTTTTTTAACTCACCCCAAAGAGTTTTGGACCCTCAAATGGCAGCTTTTGGATCAGAGACTTTTGTGTAGAATCCAGTCGCAATGACTTCATCCACAGGGACTTGCTCCCCACAATAGCCACACTTAACGTGGATGAAAAAGCCCATAGGGTATCAAAGGTAGTGTCTGAGAGGAACTGGGTCACTATGCATTTGGGTTAAAGTAGGGGTTGGATCACCATGGTCCTGGAGACAATCAAATAGTTTCTCAAAGTCCTTCTGTAGGACCTGGAAGGCATATGCTGAGTAAGTGCCTGCATGTATAACAAAATTAGAAGCCCCGTAAGTCCCTTTCAAGGCTGTCTCTCACATTTTTTCAACAAGGTCAGATAAGATTGCTTCCTCTGACGACAAAGAGGAAGAAGAAGCGATGGATGCCAAAATTGAATTCACCTTTGGGATCTGGAGATATTGATCATCAATTAGATACCTCATATTAAAAAAACGTGGGATACTCTGCTTATCAATATCCCTCCATTCCTTTGTAATCATCTCCTTAATGATGTAATGTAAAGAAAGGCCATCAACACTAGAGGTACTACATTGTGAATAAAACCACTACTCATCTAGGGTTTTTGGATCAAAGCCACAGACTGCACGTATATGTGCCACCATTTCTGAAAACAGCTTCCCTTGCACATATTTACCTTTTGGTAAATTATCCAGATCATCATCAGTATTACCCTTCTGCTTTTTAGTCTGTGGCTCATTCATGACTTCTTCTACTGTTGCATTAATTACATCATGGAGATCCATTTTAGATACCTGCAAAAGCTCATCTTCCTCCAAATACTTGACATGTTTCCTCTTCTGCACAGCTTTCCACCCAGGAGCAGTAAAACGATCCTCCACGCTCTGCATGGCCATAATGTGAGAGAAGAGAAGAAAGCAAAAAATGCTAAAGGCACCACTTCCTACTGATAGTTGTTTCTAGGCAACCAAATGTCAGCAACGCGCGCGAGATTTGGCTGCATAGGAAATAACATGCTGCCTCCCAGCAGTCTCATATACCCAAAAAAACACAGATAGAGGTCAGAGTCAGCAGGACTGCAGCTTAGCCACAGTGCATCACATTCCAGGACAATCTCAGCAGAAGTGCTCCTCTGCCGAATGTAAGGCAGAGTCCATTCAAATAATGAAAGCACTGTTCGAATCGCACTGTGTCAAAGGTGCAGAGCTGATGCAATGGTGTGTCTGGAGCTCTAGAGCTGTCTCCAACCAGACAACAAAATGCAAGGGCATCATGTGCCTATCTTTGGACAGAGTGTACAAGAACATGATAATAATGCTTGCTAAGAAATAAACTGTATGCAGAAGTGTTTCTCAATACATTTTTGTGAAAGTGTAGAACTTTTAAAAAGTCACCATTAGAAAAGGATGCCAAACTAAAACGTAAAGCTAAAATGGAGACTGAGTGGGGGCCGTGTTGTGCCCCACAACTTTTCTCCACCTCGCCCTCACTTTCTATGCACCTTGACCTCAGCCCAATATATTATTTTGGTTATAAAAATATGCATTAAATGTGTGTGAAGTACAGTCAATGTATTGTCCCACTTACCACCAATTTATGTGACCCTAATTCTGCCAAATGTAACATATTGTTTCTATTCATAGACCTGCTTCAGTCATAAATGTAAACTAATATATAGGTCCATGTTGAATCCAGTAGAGCCCAGTGATAATTAATCAATTTCTGTCTTACTGGTTTTCCAGTAGGCTTCTGGAGAAAGTTGTCACCAACTGATACATGGGATATTGTGGAATTCGAATCAGCAAATAATCTAAATTTGAGATATTTGGATATTTTTAACAATCCATTAGAAGCAGGGGGTGAATGAAATGAATGAATGAAACAAACATTTATAGAGCGCATAGCTACCCTGAGGCATCCCAGCGCTGTTTGCGGACGCGGACTGAGAGAACACCTCTACTGAACAGAGCCAGGTTTTAAGTAATTTCCTGAAAGTCAGATGATTGGTTTCCTGTCGTATGTGGGGGGAAGGGCATTCCACAGTCTAGCCGCATTGTAGGAGAAGGAGCGGCCGCCACTTCTTAGTCTCTTTATTTTTGGCACTGTTGCGAGCAACGTGTTTGCTGAGCGTAGGCTTCTGTTTGGGTGGTAAGGGATGATCATTGATTGGTTGATTGCCGGTCCCTTGCCCCCGAGAGACTTATGGGCAATACAGAGTGCTTTGATATTGGTAACCAGTGTAGAGTTTTCAAAGCAGGTTTGGCCGATTGCCGATAAGGGAAACCCAGGAGCAGACGGGCTGCACAATTCTGAATAATCTGTAGTCTGGTTATCGTGGCCTTAGGCGCTCTTAGATAAAGTGCATTTCCATAGTCCATTCGTGAGAGAATGAGAGCCTGGACCATTATCCTTCTTGCCAGGAGTGGGAGGAGGGGAAGAACTTTCCGAAGCATCCTTATGATGCCATAGCATGTCGCAGACAGTTTGGTTGTTTGCTATCCAAAAGTCAAGGAACGGTCCAACCACATGCCCAGACTTTTGATCTGATTCTTTTGTGGTGAGGCAGGGACAAAACAATTTGGCCACAATGACCCTATGTTAGAAGTTGGGGAGTTGCCTAGGAGCATGAGCTCCGTCTTGTCTCCATTCAGTTTTAGACATGAGAGCTCCATCCATTTGCCGACCTCCTCTAAGCAAGGGCCTAGGCTTGCAGATGTGTTTTCTGGGCGGTTTAAGGCCATGACAAGTTGTGTGTCATCGGCATATGTGACAATTTTTATACCAAATGGTTGGACTATCTCAGCCAGCGGGCTCATGTATATATTGAATAACATGGGGCTCAGGGAAGATCGCTGAGGCACACTGCAGCTGAGGGCCATACGCATAGATATCACTTCTCCTTCGAAGACCTGAAAGGATCTGTCTTCTAGGAAGGATTGTAGTCATGTGACAACACCTCCTGAGACTCTAAATCTCCTTAGTCTGCTGATTAGGATTTCATGATTAACAGTGTCAAATGCTGCGCTGAGATCCAGGAGGATGATGGCCGCTCCGCCACCCTGATCCAGGATCCTCCTGGAAACTTCAGCCACCGCTAGAAGTGCTGTCTCTGTTCCATGAAGGGGCAAGAACCCTGTCTGTGAAGGGTGAAGCAAGTTACTTAATTCTAGAAACTCAGATAATACTGAGTTTACATATCTCTCCAAGAATTTTGCTAATTACTGGGAGTAGGGAAATCGTCCGATAGTTCCCCAAGGTCCCTGAGTCCAGATTGTTTTTTTTTTTTTAACAATGCTTTTGCCATGGCACATTTCCATGGCAAGGGAACCACTCCTGAGGAAATGGAAGTGTTGATAAGTTCTTGAATCACTGGGAGAATTGTACCCGTCGCTAATTTTAGAACATGCAGGGGGCTGGATCCATGGGTGATCCTGTTTTAACCCAGACCAGAATGGCTTCTAGAGAATTAGGATCCAGAAGAGGGATATGATCCAGCTTTGCTTGTGTACCTGGGGTATGCGTATCTGAAAAATACCTGTCAACGTGAGCTGTTGAGCACGGAAATGTAAGACATATGTCATGAATCTTCTTGTAGAAGAATTACAGCGAGTGAGAGCGCTGTCTGTGATAGCTTGTGGTGCAGGTTTTATTGAGGGTTTTAGCAATACAGAAAATTTCCGGTGGCGCGTTAGTGGCAAAAACTATTTTTTCCACATGGTACATGGCTTGTGCCTTTTTGATTTCTCTTTGGTAGATTTTAATACTCGCCCTATATTTTTGTTTGGTGGGTGCTGCACAGTCCTTTCTTCATTCCCTTTCCAACTTTTTACATGCTTGTTTAATGAATGTCACTTGGCTATGCTGTGCCTTGTGGACCTCTGAATCCACCAGCTAGAATATATAACCTGAAGACACAATTACCACCTTAAGCTGGCGGTTTTCTATCAAAACCAAAAAGTACAATTAGTCAGAAAGGGACCTTTCAACCCAGCACATTCTTTGATCTGTCTGTTACCTGAGGCTCAACATTTTTGTCATGTATATTTAATGTCTAAAGGAAGCACCTGTAAAAAAAATAGTAATTTACTTAACCTTTATTTAAATTCATATGCAAACATCACCCATACTCTTCATACAATAAGTGGGAATTACGCCCAAAATGACAATCTTGTTGGGTGTCTCTCTAAAATTGAAGACTGGAGACCTTAAGGTTAGTACCAACTAAACGGTCCTAAACTAGAAGTCATCTTTTTTGTGCTCCTCAGTGCTTCGAAAAAAGGACATATTTCAGGCTCATTCCCACATTTTAGAATTAGGTGTTCATCTTGTTGCACAAGAAAAAAAATCTACTTGTTTGTGGTATCTTTTGTGATCTTTGTAAAGGCCATGGGTGTTCAAAAGTAAACATTTTCCTGTCTCTCATTTAAAGCTAGTGATTTGCCTGGTTCATTCTGATTGGTGGTCCATGCTTGCCAAATCTTTAAGGAGAAAAGATTGATAATGTACAACTGACTGCCAGGGCCATTTCTAGGTGTTTTGCAACCCTAGGTGAGAATTGAAAAATGCCGCCCCCTCCCTTTTACTACCATCACTCTCTCCCCCTGTCATCCAGGCTAGAAGAATCAATGCATTAGATATTCCCAAACTCATGTGTTTTGCAGCCCTCCCCTTTTTGCCGCCCTAGGCGGCCGCCTAGTCTTGCCTAATGGTAGAAACAGCCCTTATTCCCAAACTCATGTTTTTTGCAGCCCTCCCCCTTTTGCCGCCCTAGGCGGCCTCCTAGTCTTGCCTAATGGTAGAAACAGCCCTGCTCCTACGCTCAGAACACGGAATAAATGTACAATTAATTCAACATTCAATTATTTTTATTACATGTATTGGCTGCATTCTATTCCGTAGGTAGTTTTTTTTAAGATTAAATCCGTAAATTCCGTTGTTCATAAATGAAAAGCCGTCCATTACTGCTACGATGTTCCTTCGTGCTTTGTGGGGTCTATTTTACGCCTAGAGTGTGGAGCACCTCTATAGCTTCCTTCATTATCTACAATAAAAGATAAAACAAGTGTTATGCAGCACAAACTATCAAATGGCGCGCAGGCATGGTAATTACATTCAGGGGCGGCTGGTGACATTTGAAATTTGGTGGGGCGGAAAAGTTGAGGATAAGTGTTATGTCGATAGCGAGTGAGCCGACTATCATAGGAGGGACTCGAGGGGAGAGGGACTTGCAAAGTTTACAGCAAATTTGAGAGGGCAAGAATGTTTCTAAAGCAATTCTGAAGGTGTAGACTTAAAATATGCAAATACATTACAAAATACCCCATATCTTACAGCACTAAACATATCCCCCTTTGACTGTAGTGTACACATAGTAGTGCAACATGTAAGCTTTTAATTATCTTACCAGGTAAATACTACACCCTTACCACCACATTCCTGATGAATGAGTGTAGTGCATTTGTGACACTTGTCTTGTGCTACCTTTGGATTTTACACAATCCCTATGATTTCAGTCACAGCATTGATGGCAGCACCCCCACTCTGAAAATTGTTCCAGCACCCCTGCTGCCTTCAGTTATCGCAGACCAGATCAATAGACCTTAAGTTGATGCACTTTCATTGTGGGCCTGTCTGCCACCAGCAAGCAACACGTGCGTTCTTTTAACCATAGATGGTTTTGTTTGATTCAGACAAAACTGTAAAATTAGTTGCCAAAGAAAACCACATGATGTCAGTATTGCATGCTCTTCGTAATTTAAACAAGCATTTGCAATGCAATCGGTCTCGCATTTACGCAAGTTTGAGCTACTGGCATTGTAAATGTCAATGCCTTTTATTTATGTTTTGGGTTTTAAAACATAAATAAAAGGCATTATCATTTACAATGCCAATATCTTAAACTCGCGTAAATGCTAGACCTATTGCATTGCAAATGCTTGTTTTCTTTGGTTGTGGTGGCCTTACACTAGTGGCTGGGAGGAGATGGAGGTGTCAGAGACAAGGCAGTGGGGTGCAGGAGGGCACTTCAGGTGATGGGCTGAGGGGCATTTGTAGATTCAGTCCACTGTGAATCCTTCTGTTCTGCCTAGAACAATTGTTTTCCGTGCTGTAATCGGAATCGGGTGTTCTCACTAAGTGCCTGGATTTCCAAACTGTATGCCATTGCATAGTCCCCTGTGCATAAAAGGAGTGCATCCGATCAGTCAGCCATGAATGTGGACATTGCACTGACAGCAAGTAACCACACATTATTTGTGTCTGCATCTGTGCCCGAATTCAGCATGGCTTAGCAATTAGGTTGGCCACGAGTATCATGATAAACACAACATGTTTAAGTAAAAAATACAATACACACAAACATGAAACTGGAGGTTAACCCTGGTTGGCAAATTATGAATTTTACGGTAACATAAAAAGCTTAACCCAAGCACAATTTAAAAAAATCACATCCATCTACTGCCTGATAATAAATAACTAGCAACAACTAAAGAAAGCAACAAAGACTGAAGCCAACAGGACTGCTTATCTTTAAACTAATCTGGCAAACGGTCAAAAAATACACGAACATATTGCTGTGAAATCCTAGTGCAGTGAATGGCTAAACACAAGTGAAACAGCGAGGCGAACATACTGCGCGGGCAATGAAAGAAAGCCTGGTCTCAAGAGGATAGAGATGACATACTTCAAAGGGAATTGGCTAGGCCGGGCATGAGGTATACTGTAGCATTCTAAACGCATTGTCAACAAGGTTCTCCCTTTTCAAGTGGCAGTTTACAGTGAGCTGCCTGCACCGTATGAACACCACCTCCCAACAGAACAAGCTTAAGATGGAGCCCCGAGGTCAGCCCGGCGACGAGTGCGGCCCCTGGACACCGGGGAGGCCAAGCCGCGCCCGCTTCCACAGGCTTCCACTGTGCAACGACTTTACCAGCAGGTCTGCCCAGTCCGGGAGTTCAAAAAAAGGGAAAAAGCTTACCTGCACATGTGTCGTGTTGTGTCGTTTGAAACCACGGCTGCAGGCGCCTTTTTCCAGCAACAAATACACCCCTCCCAGAAATAGGAGCTGCCTGCCTACCAAACTGAAACTAAATGGATAGCCACTCCCGGTCGCCTCGGCCTTACCCAATGAGAAAGCCTCATTTACGGAGGCAAAAGGAGTGCTGTAATTGTTACCACCCCCTGCACTCAGCGCACTGTGAGCCAGCCCTGCCCCTTCCCATTACTCTGAATGGCGCTCCACTGACCGCGCCCTGGGCCAATTCATTATCGCCCCATTTGAAACCTATTTACTGCTTTTTTCAGCCACTCCCTCAAGGCTGATGTCACCCGCCTCCTCGCTCCTCACTTGTGCCTCGAGGGCGAGGAATAGTTCTCGCCCAGCTTTTGCACATGCGCATATTGCGCAGGAAGACTCCGGCCGGGACAAAGTTAAAGTAAGTAAAAATATATATATATTTATTTTACATAGTTGAACTTTAAAGTTTCACGGGGGAGCACCAAGCAAGCAGTGAGCACTTCTTTAAACTGCTCCACTGGTGGTGTTCATTCAATTTCTCTCCCATTAGTTTTCTACGATGCTGCCTGGTAGGTGAGGCAACGCCCCCTACGCCGCTTAACACCAGCCGCCACTGATTACATTAATGCACCCAGACACTGCTGCTAAAGGTGTTTGCTGTTCAACTAGGCAGTGCATCGAGCACGAGCTTACATTACACGTAACCATAACTGTCGGTGTGATAACATCTTCCAAGAATCACAGGTCTTCTACAAGATTAACAGATTTCACACAAAAGTCGCTAAGTCTTCCAAGCTTCAACAGGAGATCAGCAGAAAAAGATGCCCATGTCAACCACATCTAGTTACATTGAAATTCCCAGTGCTTTCAGATTCCAATAAGAAAAAAGAATATGCACCTTGAAAAACCTCACAGCCTCAAACCATAATTCATACTTGTCTACCTATGTGTATATCTGTTAGACAATTCTACACATGGCGGGAATGACCATTCTGCCCCTCTGGCATTTCCCCAGTGGGCTGTCAGTTAGGAGGCTGGTCCCAGAGCAAGATGGGCTGTATCGAATCCATTACTTACCAGTAAGCTTCATTACCACGATGTAGGAAAGTGCCTCTTTTTGACATGGTTAGCCACCCACTTTTTAACTGCTGCCTGATGTAATTTCGAAATATAAGTGCACTGGGTATCTGCTAACCAGGTGCCTAGTGCCAGATCTCTTTCCTAAATCTGTACCAAGTTTGGCACAACTTCAGCTGTCCCTGTAGGTCCCTAGTAAATGGTACACCTGGTACCTAGAGCCTGGGTACTGAAGAGGGTCCTCTTTGGCTGCAGCACAAATTATGCCACCCCAAAACCCCCTCACCAAGACCATGCAGACTGCCACTGCCGGCTGCAGTCTTGGTGCAGAGAAAACTGAAGAGTCAACATGGCACCCATCCCTGTGTGCCATGCCCACATACACTGCATGAGGTATAGGTAAGTCACCCCCTACTGCAGGCCTAAGGCAGGGTGCACTGTATCCCATGTGTGGATATATCTGCATGAGCAGACTTGACCCTCCAATATCTAAGTCCATTCTTAGGTTCTGCAAGTGCACAAGGAATCTATAGAGAGTACAAGGCCTGGATACTTGTCATTACGAGTTTCCTAGTTCCATGATGGCTTCACTGTACCCTAAGAAGTTTGGTACCAAACATCTTGTCTTAATAGATCCTCACTAATGCCAGTGAGGGATCTATAATAAATTCATACAGGAGACCCTTTTAGAGGGCTCCCTGAAATCCTACCAAGCACTGGTGTGGCCTCTGCCTAGTCTTAGCCAGCCTGCCACCACCAGACATGTTCCTGACCTTCTGGGGTGAGAGCCAGCACTCTCAGAGGCCAGGAACAAAGCCTGCTCTGGGCAGATGTGCTTCACACCTTCTCCAGGCCAGGTTGGCCTTCCAGAGCGGGAAGCTTCAAAGGCTATGCCCCCTTTGAAATGCAACTCAGGCATCTTCAGATAGAGGAGGATGCCAGCCCCCCCTTTCGTGCGCCACATTTGTGGGAGGAAAGGTGGGAAAATTAATTAGCCAGCATCACCCATAAGGTGGGGCAGGTGATGTAGACGCAACTTTTCCAATTCCTCCATCTTGAGATGGCAGGAATCAAACTATCAGGGCTAGGGTAGTGACCCTTCCCACAGGAAGTGGTCACTTAGAGGGTGTTGACACCCTTAAAGGTAGGTAGCCCATTGGCTACCACCTGTCTCCCCTTTAATGCACCTAAATGTAGCATTTAGTTGGCATCCCTGGACCCTGAACTTTAGTTTGGACTGACCTTAGAAGAGCAACGGATAAAGAAGAGCTGCTGACCCGAGAACAAACAACCTGCTGCAGAAAATTAGCTGCAAACCATGGTGGCTGCTTCTAGTACTCAACCCTCATGGCCTGCTGTCTTGTCCTGCAACTGTGATGCCTCTAAGAATCCCAGAGCACCTCCAGCCTTCAACAAATTGCCAAGAACCTCCTTTGGAGTAGAGGAGCTATTTCCCTGCAGGCACCGAATCTCAAATACCAGTTTACCAGTCCCCTGCTTCCTGGCGACTCCAATGTAGCACCCAAGCAAGAAGAGGTACATCAGCTCTGAAGGGTCAGATCTGTCTCCCCACCACGTGAGAGGACACCAGAGCCATGTTATTCCAATAGCCATGGTACCAGACCCCCTACACCCAAGACCGAGAAGAAAGAGTCCAATCTGGACTCCAACAACACAGAATGCAGACACCCAACGAAGGACTTTGAGACCCCTGAGACCCGCTCTGTGAGTGGAACAGCTGCCATGCAATCACCTCTGCAATATGCCTGCCCATGACCACAAAGACCATCTTGATGCACAATGCTTGGCTACCCTATTTGCTCTGCACCCAGCCTGCCTGACCTGGGTAACAACAAACCAGCTGTGCTCCCGTGGTCCTGAGGCCCTTGCGACCGGTCCCCTTGAGTGGTAACCCCCCAGACTTACCTTTAAATCCAGCTGTGTGGTGTGTTTTCAGGTGGCCCCCTTCTTTGTAGTGCGCCTGCTACCAACGACTTCAGCACCCTGCTCCTGACAAAACCCGGGACGCTCCCGAACTTCTGCTGCTGGGACATTGGACCTGGCATTGCTACTTAAGAAGGTGAAGCTCGAGAACCCACTGTGTGATTTTTTATGCTTTTTCCTATTTTCTCCCATTGACTTATATTTTGCGTAATTGCGCACAATAGTGATTTCTTGTGCGCACTTTAAAAATTCATAACTTAAAAAGTACTTACCTTAGAACAAAGTTCTTGGTCTGAAAAAGTATATAAACATTTATGTTATTTTTACAAATTTGTCTCAGATGTATTCTTGAGTGTGTGTCTCATTTATTGCCTCTGTGAGTACAACAAATGCTTGCCACTATCCTCTTATACGCCTTAATGATCGCCCAGACTACCACAAATAGAGCATTAGTATTATCTACTTTTACATCTGTATACCAATAGGGGAGGCACTGGACTCTCTCCACAGTTTACTTCGTTTTAGCACACTATATAGAGAGCCAGCTTCCTACACCCCAATAAGGTCATCCTCGTCCCCTGTCATTACTGTATGAGACGGTCACTCCCCCAAACAGGCCTATCTACATGCTAGTCTTTCTTTTATTTTGTAAAAAAATAAAGAATAAAGACTTTTCCCTCCCTCCTTCATGCCTGCTAGTAACAAGACCAGACAAGAAATGTAAAACCAGAAGGGAGGGCCGATGACTGGGACGAAGAGAACCTTAATTGGGGTAATGAAGTTTACCCGTAAGTAATGGATTCATTACCCCCTCATAGGACCTTCTCGTCCCTGTCATTGCGAAGATTTCACAAGCAACAAAGAACCCGTTTGACACCATCATCTGCAAACAAATGAAACGTATTAAACCATACTTATTTCATTGCTGCTTTCACACCAACAGCAAAATTATCAGAAGAAGAAAGCAACCCATCAAGACGATAGTGCTTAACAAAGGTGTGATGAGATTGCCATGTGGCCACTCTGCAAATCTCCTGGATTCGCAACTCACTGAGTGGAGCATCCCTGAACCTGCAATAGAGGGACTGCCCCTAGGGATTTGTAAGCTTGACAGATTACCTGCTGAACCAATCTGTTGAGTGTCGAAGTGGACACATTTTTATCCCTATTGACACTACCAAAAGAAATAAACAGAGAATTGAAAAGGCAACAATCCTTCGTACGGTACAGGTAACATCCAGAGTGGAAGACAAATGACGATCACCTTCATCCTGAAAGACCAGCAGAATTACCTCTTGGTGCAAATGATACTTATAAAACACCTTAGAAACAAAGGTTGGATCCAACTGTAAGACTACCCTGTCAGGAAAGATCTGCAAATAGGGATAAGACATCATCAGGAGCACCCAATTCACCTATCCAACAGGCTGAGGTAATGGCCAACAGAAAAGCAGTTTTAGCTGACACCCGTATCATGTCTGCCTCATGAAGAGGTTTAAATCCTTGAAGAACTGTAGGTGAGTCCTAGGAAGGAACAATAAACCAGTGGTACCAGTTTTGTAGCCAAAAATTCTTAAGTAATCGTGCCAATCAAGGGAACAATCATATCCACTTCCCCCTTAAAACCGCGACTAGCCTTAACTGTTGCACACTGGGTGGCCAAAGTAGCTGGAATCAGATCCTTCAAAATACATCTCGCAGAAATTCAAGAACCTGAAAAGAATCCCCTCCAACTATATCTATACCTTTAACCGCACACCATTTCACAAAAGATCCCAAGTACTTTTTTTTTATAGAAGGAAAGAGTAGACTTCTTACAGGATAGTTGTATTTCAGCTGCCTTATGGCTAGAACAAACCATTTACTCCAGCGCTAACCATTCAAGAGTCAAGCCGTCAACTTCAGCTGTTGGAGCTGCCCCAACGGCAACACTAGAAACTAGAGAGCAGATGGAATGACGGGCAACCTAACAAACCTTCCCCTGGACAACCTGAGTAACAGCAGGAACCAAAGGCAACAAGGCCAAAAGGGGGCCGTCATGATCACCAATACCCTCCCCACCCGAATATTTTGAAGCACCCTGGGTAGGAGGGGAATCGGTGGGAACGCATACAGAAGACCTGGGCCAGGGAGCCAAGAGAGTATCCACTGCCCATACTTGATTACAAACTACTTCCAAACAAAATGTTGGAAGAAGGACTTTGTGGGGAGAGGCAAAAAGGTCTCACCATGATTCCCCAAAAAGATGGTATACCTTGAGAAAGACAGGACGAGAGAGGTGGTGGAAAACTGAGGAGGGCAGATTGCAGCTCAAGCTGTCAGCATGAAGATTGAGCTGTCCCTGAATGTAAACTGCCCTCATGGCAATAAGATTGGCCTCCGCCCAAGAGGAATCTGGTTGGCCAGATGGGTGAGAAGAGGACTTTATGTCCCCCTCACCCGGTAATTCAGGTAACTCCAATCCACAAGAACAAGAGTTGGAGGCAGTGGGACTGGGAATCGTAATTAGCAAAGGACGGATTCCAACGGGCTAACAAATGATTGATGAGAGGTTTGAGGTGTATCGAGCCCAGGGAACCACTGCAGTTGTTGCCACCATTAGATCTCAAACTTTTATCCAACACTTGATTGGGGTTCATACCAGGGACAACAATTTTCTCAAGTTCTCTTGTAGTGTCTCTATTCTGGGATATGGCAGAAAAACTGCTTCCTTCAGTGTATCGAAATTCTCTCCAATGAACTGCAGCCTTTAAACTAGGGTGAGGCGAGATTTCAATGAGTTCAGTCTGAACCCCAATTGTTGATGCAGACTAATGGTATCTATCGCTGCTTGTGCCTTAGGAAGAGAAGAGGCACAAATTAAACAGTCATAAAAGTATGGAAATACTGAAACCCCTTGAAGTTACAAAACCCCTACTAGTGCCAATACCTTAGCGAAGGTCCCGAGAGCTGTTGACAGACTGAATGGCAGCACCTGGAACTGATGATGTGCCTCGTTCACTGCAAACCTCAGGAATCTTTTGCTGTTGGGTTGAATTGTAATGTGGAAATAAGCGTCTTCCAAATCCAGAGTTGTCAAAAAGTCAGCCATCTAGATGAGGGGAATTATGGATTGCAGACTGATCATCCAAAATGTGTCTAATTTCACAAACTTGTTCATTGCCTTCACATCTAGGATCAGTCGAAAAGAACAGTCTGATTTGCGAACCAAGAAGAGAGTAGAATGAAGCTTTTTTTTTCTACTCTTCTGCCGGTACAGGCACAACTGCCCCCTTGGGGAGTCATTTCTTCTCCCCTGTCAACATTGCATTCCTCTTCTGCATGTCTCTTGATAATGGAGTAACTCGAAACACCTGTTCTGGAGGGTGATTGACAAAAGGAATCCAGTATCCCTGGTGAATGATGGAGCACCCATTGATCTGTTATGTACAGGAGCCATTGCGGAAAGTAGAACTGACGTCTAGCCACTACGTGGCATAGTCACTTCTGACCAGTTTCTTGGGTGATCTGACCCTGTGGTTGGAACTTATTGGCAAACACGGATCCTGACCACGAGCGCAGCCTTGATAGGAACGCGAATTGTCCATAAGACTTTGAAAATTATGCTTGTGAAAAACAAAATCTTCCTTTGAAACTTTCTTCTCTTCAGTAGACCTCTGGACCCTAGTTTTTTAACTCACCCCAAAGAGTTTTGGACCCTCAAATGGCAGCTTTTGGATCAGAGACTTTTGTGTAGAATCCAGTCGCAATGACTTCATCCACAGGGACTTGCTCCCCACAATAGCCACACTTAACGTGGATGAAAAAGCCCATAGGGTATCAAAGGTAGTGTCTGAGAGGAACTGGGTCACTATGCATTTGGGTTAAAGTAGGGGTTGGATCACCATGGTCCTGGAGACAATCAAATAGTTTCTCAAAGTCCTTCTGTAGGACCTGGAAGGCATATGCTGAGTAAGTGCCTGCATGTATAACAAAATTAGAAGCCCCGTAAGTCCCTTTCAAGGCTGTCTCTCACATTTTTTCAACAAGGTCAGATAAGATTGCTTCCTCTGACGACAAAGAGGAAGAAGAAGCGATGGATGCCAAAATTGAATTCACCTTTGGGATCTGGAGATATTGATCATCAATTAGATACCTCATATTAAAAAAACGTGGGATACTCTGCTTATCAATATCCCTCCATTCCTTTGTAATCATCTCCTTAATGATGTAATGTAAAGAAAGGCCATCAACACTAGAGGTACTACATTGTGAATAAAACCACTACTCATCTAGGGTTTTTGGATCAAAGCCACAGACTGCACGTATATGTGCCACCATTTCTGAAAACAGCTTCCCTTGCACATATTTACCTTTTGGTAAATTATCCAGATCATCATCAGTATTACCCTTCTGCTTTTTAGTCTGTGGCTCATTCATGACTTCTTCTACTGTTGCATTAATTACATCATGGAGATCCATTTTAGATACCTGCAAAAGCTCATCTTCCTCCAAATACTTGACATGTTTCCTCTTCTGCACAGCTTTCCACCCAGGAGCAGTAAAACGATCCTCCACGCTCTGCATGGCCATAATGTGAGAGAAGAGAAGAAAGCAAAAAATGCTAAAGGCACCACTTCCTACTGATAGTTGTTTCTAGGCAACCAAATGTCAGCAACGCGCGCGAGATTTGGCTGCATAGGAAATAACATGCTGCCTCCCAGCAGTCTCATATACCCAAAAAAACACACTGTGGTGCCTGAGTGGCGATTCCTGTTGCAGCACTCAATCGTCCCACCAGCGGACCACACGCAACGTTACGTGTCTCAGCCAGGCACATACACGGGAGCGCATCCATGGACTGTGCGCTGTAACTCGCATGGTGAGTTAAAAGCAAGAAGAAATAAACAATGTAAACCCCCAAAAAACCCTAGCATGTCTCCTGCTTCGGATAGGAAACGAAGTACGCATGAAAGAGGGGGGGGAGGAGTCTTTATTCTATTTTTTTTTTTAAATATAAGAAAGACTAGCGTGTAGATAGGCCCATCTGGGGGAGAGACTACCTCATATTGTAATGACTGGAACGAGGAGGTCCTATGAGGGGATAATGATACAACCTTGACTCTGTTCTACTCTAGACCTCCAAAAATGAGTGCTAGGGTGGATTGAGGCATCTAGTCTGGCCCTGATTGTACAGCTGTACTTTATACATAACATTTGTGTTCTTTCCTTCTGTAAGTGTTTGATTCCTAACTGCCTTTAATACAGCATTACATTTTTTGTGATACGAAATCAGGCCTGCAAATGGAAAACATTTACTCTGGGCACCCATAAATTGGGGGTCAAGGCGTGGCAGAGGAAAATGGATGGAGTCGCAAAGGGCGGAGTCATGAAAAGCAGAGTCAACTTGCACTTATTTTGTAAAGCAGAAAGAAATTGGCAACGAAGAGAAAGATGAAAGTACATCTGTTGTAGCTTGTTTAATTGGTCACAAAGAGGCTGCATTTTAAAATATCTCACGTGGCTAAGGCACCAGCTGCAAAGGTCTTTGTGTGCCCAGCAATTTTCAGGGGATGATAATAATGGTAAAATAACTCTGGTGATTGGTGCACTTGTTGGAGAGATCTGTGGTCTGCTTAGTAACAGTTTTCACTCATAAAGCAGCATAGAGGGCTAACGTGCCTGCTGCACATCACATCATGTAACAAACATATCACAGATTTACATTTTATGTGGAGAGGTCAGTGGGTTACTGCTTTTGATACAGAGGTCCTTTTGTTATTCACAGTTCATAAGCTGCAATCTTTCTAATATACCAAAGAAAGTAATGAACCGGCCTCAAGGAGCTGCATGCAAACTGCCACAGATGGGTTCAGACCCTTATTGGTTTTTTCTCAAGCGGTCATTATTCTAAGGTTGTTTACAAAGACTTACTTTGAGCAGTATTGCTACAGACAACCCTAACCACTGTTACATTTGAAATCCTGACTTTGTGTTTCTCCCGACCTTGCTCTTAACATATAATGCCTACCAATAAGGAAGATATGTGACTCCTACACCTTTTAATTCTCCTTGTCTTATGTAACATTTCCTGTACAGAGATTTACACACTTTTATACTGTATGCATGTGATGTAAAGTGCTCTGATACCCTACGTTGGGATGTGTAGCACTATTTAAATTGTTATTCGTGTAATTACTCATACAGACAGATACATCTGGCATTCTTACAGTGCATCCACATCTCTTATATACATGGGTTGAACAAAGTCTAAAACCTGCCTCCAAATCATAGTTTCACTTAAGTACTTGTTAAGTAAAATCAAGCCGTGCTCCAGGCCCGTCCCTGCAGGGGGTAGCAAAATGGGCAGAAGCAACAAAGGGGGGGCTCGGAACCAACACTGGGGCACGGGTGGGGGTGAAAGCAACACGGAGGTTGCAGGTGGGTTGAAACAAAGGAGTCGGGTGGATGCAACATGGACGGTGCGGGGGGGGGCAGAAATATCATGTAGGGTGGGGGCACAAGCAACCCAAGGGTGTGGGAAGCAACACGAAGGGCACTGTGGGAGAAAAGCAAGCGGGTGAGCAACAAGGAGCTGGTGGGGAGAAGCACACAGGCGAAAGAGAGGAACAAAGAGCGTGCCAAAGGGGGTGTGAGAGAAGCATACAGGGCGGACAGCTGGAAAATGCATGCACTCTTGTGGACTGCTTAAACAAAAAGGAAATGCTTCAAAAGTGAGTAGTGAAACGACACAAGTAATGCGTACAAGCTCGTACAAGCTCCAGCGGAGGGACAAACAAGTAGGAGGAAAAAAACCCACATAAGGTAACAAATGTGAAGCAAGCAATGAGAGTGACAATAAAGCCAACAATGAGAAATGGGCTCTAACCCCACTGTAAGCTAACAATAAATCTCACAACAGACAGCAACAAGCCCTGTCTAGTAAGCAAGACTTAAAGGGTCCTTCATGGCCTTGCTGCTCAGAACGGAAAGCAGACAAAGTGCAGGCCCTGCTGAATGTATCCCGGTGCCAGTCAATTACACTGGGACAAATTCAACATATTTCACTGGGACTAGCCAGGATCAAGCTCAATAGTAGCTGCCAGATGCAAGAACAATTTTAAACCTGGCATTGTAAAAACCCTTCTTAGATTGCTTTCTGTTCAGAAGTGCGTTTTTTCAAATGTCTTGATGCTCCTAGAGTGAATCAGTTGGAATATACAAATCAAGCTAATAGTAACCCCTAATTGGCAATTTCAATTGCTTTTGTTTTGTATATCGTTAAGATGTTCATAAGCTTGAGCAATCCACAGTAGTGGCACACATTGGTGGCCTCAGTGGATGCTTATCTCCTACACACCTGACATCTTGAAATACTACTGCAAAGGTTCGATGTGTTAGAAAGCACCCATTTATTTGTTTTTAACAAAAGGTATTTCATCAAAAACAGGAAGCAAGGGATTACATTTGTGATGCAAGGTAAAAAACACATTGTAGAAACTGCAAAAATGTGAGCAGAGTTGTTTCTTTGAATACATTAATTGTTACATGCATCTTTGTGGCAGAAAAAAAGTGTTTTACTATTTTCAATTTTGCTGTATTATGGTGAACTCAGGTTTTTATCATTGTACTTTAGAAATATTAATAATAATTCCATTTATAGAGCGCCTGGTTACACACACAGTGTGTCCTCGCACTAGGATCCAGTCTCCCGAAAAGAGAACAGAGAGCAGCTAAGAAAACCAGAAAAGAAGACATACCAGATGCCCCAGGAAAGACTCAGATTTGGGTTGGAAGAGCCAAGTTTTTAACCCTTTACGGAAGATGCTCTCAGATGGCTCGACTCTCAGGGTACGTGGTAGGGAGTTCCACTTTTTAGGTGCCAGATAGCCAAAGGAATGTGCCCCCAGTCTAGCCCTTTGAACTCTAGGCACTTTGACCAGATGTGCTCCAGTCGAACTCAAATTGTGAATGGGATTATGTGGAGTTAACATGGGGAGTACATAACTAGGACCTCTTCTCCACAAAATTCAGTGGCAGTAGCACATTGCTTTGTAGATGATCATTTTTTCAACTGGCAACCAGTGGAGGGTATCCAGGGCCCTGGCAGAGGAGGCTCTTCTGGGACGGTTTAGGACCAGTCATGCAGCCGTATTCTGAATGCGTTGCAGTTTTTTCAGGCATTTTTTTTGCAGCTCCTAAATATAATGTATTGCCATAGTCCATCAGGGATGTGACTAGAGCATGTACAAGAGTTTTCCGAGCCGATAGAGGTAGTAAGTCTAGGGTTTTTCTTAGGACTTTAAGAGTCCCGAAGCCTTTTCCAACAACCTTCTTGATTTGATTCTCAAAGGAGAGTTTACGGTCACACCAGACCCCGAGAGTTTTTGTTTCGTCCTTGGGGGATAGGGTTTAGCCCAAGGTCTGGGGCCACCATGGTGAAGACCAGATAGAGCGGGCCTTTCCCAGATCAGTACTTCCGTCTTACTGCTGCTCAATTGAAGGCAGTTGTTAGGCATCCAGGTGGCAAGCTCTCCTAGACAAGAGGCTAACTGGTTGGCCGCTTCCTCTGAGTCTTGGGATAGAGTGACACTCAGTTGCGTATCGTCCGCATAAGATACGATGGTCACTTTGTATTTACCTACAATTCCTGCCAAGGGACCAATGTACAGTTTGAAATGGGTGGGGCTCAGTATCGAGCCCTCCGGGGCCCTTGCAAAAGCAGGATACTTTAGGAAGTAAGCGGCTGCTGCGCAACATGAAAGCTGCGGGCAAGGAGAAAGGAGGTCAGCCAACGCAAAGCCAAACCCCCGATCCCACAAAGCATTAATCTCTGAAGGAGCACGTTATGGGAGACAGTGTCGAAGGCTGCACTAAGATCAAGCAAAACCAGTGCAGCAGTATGGCCTTCATCGGCACTCTTTCGCAGGGTTTCCGTAGCAAGAAGTATAGCCGTTTCTATTGCATGGGCGGCACGGAAGCCAGATTGTGAGGGATGGAATAAGTTGCTAAGATTGATGTGATTCACCAATTGGGTATTCACTACTTTCTGCTCAATTTGGGCAAAGTAAGATAGGAAAGAAATAGTGCATAGGTTATCTAGCAGACCCGGGTCCGTGGAAGGGCTTTTTTCAACGGGAGGACTATTGTTTGTTTCCACTTCAGTGGAACTTCGCCGCAGCGAAAGGATAGATCTGTCAGAACTGGTAAATATATTTGGGTTCCTCAGGAGCAGAACCCTCAAGAAGCCCACCTTCCAGCAGCTTCGACTCAAAGTTAATTGCACTGAGGATCAAAGTGGCTAGACGGGGCGGAAGGGATTTGGGAAGGATACTGCGGGGAGGGAGACCTGTAAAGAAAAGCAGGTTACTTATGAAACAGTCGTCGCTCTAATACCTTCTTCACAAGGAATGGAATTGCTATAATCCTCAAAACAAAATATAACAATATAGACTCTATGATTAATCTAGTGCTTGCATAAACACTATGCTCCAGAGCGAGTCACACTTTCATATAAGAGAGACTATTAGTTTTTGTTACGCTGTCTCTTTCTTAAATTATGATTTGCATGTAACACTTAAGAATCACAGCGCTAATTCCAACAAGCATTTTTATACTGCACAACAGGTTTCAAATGCAAGGTTCATTTAAACTTGTAATGTAAATATTATCTATGCACATGCCCAAGAAAGCGCTTCAGCACGAAGTGCCACGTTCAATATACAAATGTTCAAGAAAGTGCGCCAGCGTATTGTGCCAAAGTCAATAAGCAAATGCCCAGAAGTGCTCCAGCGCGATGTGCCATGTTCAATATGCAAATGCACAAATAAGGGATCCAGAGCGATTTGCCAAAGTCTATTAAACAAATGCCCAATAAATCGCTTTGACAAAGAGAGCTCGAGTCAATATGCAGATATCAACAGGTTGCTCCTTTAAACAAAATGGAACGATCCTACCTGATGGTGATCAAGGGAAGGTTGTACAACCTGCATTAAGTCGTCAGAGATCTTCTCACTGAAACCAGAGATCTGCTGCTGCTGCTCACGCTCAGAGTTCTCAATAACCAGCAAAGAGAACAGGGTGTGGCTCCTATTTAAAGGCTTTCTCAAGAAGTTTCCAGATGACAGCTCTCAGGTAAACTACTGGAGCTGAGAATTGCCAATAGACCTTGGACAGCAGACTATGAGTTTGAAGTCTGCTGCAGTCTGTAACAAGCATTGGTAGAAACAAGTAACAGTGCAAACAATAAGCACTGGCAAAACCAATAAAAGACCACTGGTTAAAGCAATAGAAAATACACCAGTCTGTAGCAAGCATTGGTACAAACAAGTGATAGTGCAAAAAATAAGCACTGGCAAAACCAATAAACAAGCACTGGTAAAATCAATAGAAAATACTAAAAGACATGTGATTGGCAGAATCATGACAAGATCTAAGAGTTGTTGGACACAGGGCAGAAAGACATCTAAAGCCTGAATCAGGATGCACTTAAAAAATAAAAAATGAAACTTTTCAGTTTCATTTTTTAAGAGCAGGCAATGGTCCCTGGGACCACTGCCTGCCCTTAAAAAATATTTTGAGAGCCACTGACAAAGGGGAAGGGGCCCCCTGGGGACCCCTTCCCATTTGAAAGTGGTTTACCACCCTTCTGTGAAGGGTGGTAAACCGCAATTGTGGTTGCAAAACAGTCATACATAGCTTAAGGAGTCGCTATTAGAAAGGGATGCCATTGGAACAGACGAGAAGATATTTGCTCACTCTGGGTCTGATTCAACTTGCAGTGTGAGTATATAAGCGGGTCAGTCTCGACAGCTAATGTATGGCGACATGCTTGTAGGGTAATCGGTGCCAAGATCCTTAGTTGTTCAGCTGAGTATCTAAAAGGCTGACCGCTAGGGAAACTGGCAGGGGTTCTGGCCCCTGGCCCCAGCTGGACGCAGACGGGTGCAGACGGGCTTGCCTTTGGCGTGCCAGCGGTGCACCCGCTGCACATGTCCGCTGCTTATCTGCACCACAGCCATTGAGATGTACACCGCCTACGGGTGTGTGGCCAGAAACAAGCTAATCCAAAGGCAGCGGGGTCTGGAGCGATATGACTGGCCGCGCCCTGCACTCGGTGTCCGGTGAGATCGCAAGCAGGGGCTGTTGTTTGTTTATAAGTACAGTTACTCTAAATAACATGCATTAGTGGGCCGCATTAAGATCCAAACCCGAACCTGGCATTCATGAATTTATCTCTACAAATGCAGATTATAATCCACCTTAGCAAAGTCTCAGAATGTGACTATCAATGCTATTTCAGCAGTGTGGATCCAAAAAAGAATATTGAAAGGATTTTGAAGAATTAACATGACACAATAATACATGTATTAACAAACTACCACGTGGTAAAGTAATTGCAGCAGTACCAGTTTGGCAAAGCTTGCATTCTGTCTACTTGCCTGAAGATATTCAAACAAAAAGCCCTCTGACAATATGGGACAACAGTGAAAGTAAACATTGAGCCACACAATTAGGCAAGTGTGCTTAAAAATGTGACCCAGCAGTATGAAAACTTACAAAAGAAGTGTTTTGTCTTACAGGTGCGAGGATTGCCGCAGTAAGACAAAAGACCCACACTCTTTCAGTTACAATGTGCTGAAGAGGCCAGAAAAGACACAGTCACTCTGACCAGTTCCCTGTCCTCCACCATGACCACTTACTCTGGCACTAAATGTTATACAGGACCTTTGTCATTCCCTTTGTTTAGCAGCAAAACTAGGCTGAAGCTCCAAGTCTTGGCAAGCAGCAGATGGGTTTGTTTGGGATTCAAATGATTGCAAGACTGTTGGAACAGAAAGGAAAAATACACATTTCCCCAGAACTATTGGCAACACCTTCCCGCCAACACCTCAACACTAATGCTTCCTCAATTCTGCCAATAGTGTCATCACTCCCACTCCATTCCCTTTTATCGTTAGGGCTATCCCGCTGGTATATGACCCCTGAGCTGGGCAATCACATGAGGCTGTGCAGCTTTTTTTCACCTATCACCCACCAATGACTTCAAGTATTCATGTTCTTAACTTTAAAGTCAAAAAGCATTTATTGATTTCTCAATGATGACTGTAAAAACCCATAGGTAATCCATATCAGCAAAGCAGTCCCTGTTTACACTTCACATACTTTACTTCATCCTGCATTCCCTAAGTGTATTTGTTTTTTCCAGATGATGAGTGTCTGTAGATTTATTTTGAGTAACATATTCCATCCTCTATCACTCCTTGACTCACCCCAAAACTAATTTTACTACTATGATCTCTAAAATTACACTTTCTAGACTCTTCCCACCTGTATCTCTCTTTTAACTCATCCCAAACCTCTTTTTACTACTATGATCTCCCTAATAACCCATTCTAGACTCTTCTCTCCTCTATCACTCCTTTATCCTACTCAATCAAACTAACAGACTCACATGTCCACCACTCAAATTAACTTATATTTCCCTATACAAATACACCACTAATCCTTTGGGTCCCAGAGGTGCGTGCTACTAGACGAAAAGTGCTTCAACACCTCCTCTGGGGTAGTAAGCGCTATATAAATTTAATTACAATTGCATTACTCTAATATAGTATTAATTGTGAACTGAGTCACCTTCAGGTCTGGGTGAGTTTAGATTGTGAGTGAGCATTTATGATGGGCACAACTGAAAGCCCTGAGCCCTAAGGCTGAAGACAGTATGATTTTCTTACAGTGCATGCCATAGGTCATGAAGGTGTTCAAACTAAATTTACATCCAATCCTTGGCCCCTCTGCAGAGCTCATAGAGCGATGGTTATATAAATGTCATGCAAATGAAAGCACTATAATGCGTGTGGGGCTAGAGGCTAGGTCCTGGCCAGTTTTGCATGCTCATCAGGGTGAGGTGGGGGCCGGGCTGTAGAAAACCTATTTCTCCCCACATCTTTCTGAAATTCTCAATTTGCACATCTCACATCCTTTCTTTGCTCTTTAGCATCAGTTTTCACCATTTTGTTTTGTACGTATTTCCTTTTATCATTGCAGGAAATTAGGTGGACCCAGTGATATCTAGCAGCTATTGTTGAGTCTGATCTGGGATACGTACCAGCATCAGTGAAATATGCTGTTTTGTACTGGTGTCATTTGATGACACTGGGACTCATTCAGCAACAGCAACACACTACCAGCTTTCCTGCCAGATCAACAACTAGTAGGAGAAAAGATGGGTTTCTTATTTTCACTTCTAGAAGGGCCCAAAACAAAGGCCTTACTTAAAGGTCAATAAGCCCTCGTTTTGTTGAAATTTCTTCCTGGCTTTAGTGCTATCTGTAGCCTAATACCTAAATATCAATGCAAAGGAGGGAAACAAAAAGATTCATCTTGTTATCACTTCACAGGTGCTTTGGAGACACCATGATTTGAGGCCAGGGCTTTGTTCAGCCTGTGTATGTAACAGATATGCATGTTTTTTCAGAATGTTAGATGTCTCTATCTGAATGAGTAATTGCAGTAATGATGTAAATAGCACTTACTAATTTACTTTTTTGCTTTTTTTGTGCTCTTCATCCTAATGTAGGGTGTCAGAGCGCTTTACATCACACAAACATATTATAGGGAGACAATTAATTTATACAAGTGTGTGAGTGGATGTACAGGGAATGTTAGAGAAGACAATGAGGGTTACAAGATGTAGGAGTCACATATCATCCAAACTGGTACGCATTACATGTTAAGAGAGCTTGGAATAGACAAACAGAAAGTCAGGATTTAAAACGTTACACAGTGGTTGCCTGTGCTAATAAGACATATTCCAAAGGTGTTAAAAGGGGTTCTTTTGGATAGTAATAATTAAAGATTGAGGATAAAACAAGTTCCAAAAGCTCTGTCTGGTGTTTTTCAGTTTGCATGCAGATTCTTGATGCCAGTCCATACCTCATTGGACGATATTTGAAGGATTAAGACGTACTAACTGCAAGTAACCAAAGGATCTCTATGACAAAAGCAGTAACCCACTGTCACAGGGGTAGCCCATGCAGGTAAGAGCGGTGAGGCGGGGTGGGGGGTGGAGTCGATAGATGAAGAAAAATAACATTTAAAAAAAGAAAAACACGTATCTTGCGTTCGCCGCATCGCTGACACGGCGATGCGGCGAGCGCAAAATAAGTGGTTTTCTTTTTTCAAATTTTATTTTCCCACGTCTATCGACTCCACCCCCCCAACCCGTCCCACCGCTCTTACCTGCAAAGGCCGCTCCTGCCCATTGATCATCATGCAATACAAATCTGTGATCTGCATGTTACGAGGTGTGTTTGTATTAGGCACTTAACTCTCTAGGCTACTCTGATTAGACAAAACAGATCTCTCCAGCAGGAGGATTAACCTAATCATAGGTTATTATTGTTATCCTCTGAAAATTGCCAGCTGCACAAGGACTCTCGGCTGCTGGGGAGGCCAACGGCCCTTGAATCTCAGCTGCTCCTGCCTCAAGGTTCGGAAAACACTCCACGCATAAGCACAACTCCTGGGCAATGCATCTAAATAACTAAAACAAGCACTGGCAAAACAAAGAGGTCTCCCGTATGAGAGAGCTATTGGCTTTGACAATGTCTTTTATCCATGTCATACAGCAGTATGGCTGTGCATCACGATTAAAAGTAAGTAAGCAAAACAAAACGGTATAATGTCATTGCACTTTTTTTCTACCTTCACCTATAGCCATACATAGACAAATTGCATTAGTTTAGCTGATTTATGGAGAAAATCTAAATATATGTTCAGTGAATGAAATAAACTGAAGCTGCACTCATGCATTCGAAACATCTCAAGGGTTACCTGCCATCTGAGAGGAGCAAGTCCAGTGCAATTAACTTGGCATGCTGATACTTGTAGTACGGTGTTTAATGTTAGAAATTTAGGAACACAAGTTGTAAAATGTGAAGGAAAAAGTAAATAGGACTAAATAAGCTATTCATGCTTCATAAGGCACAACTTGTAATCTCTGCACATGGCAGTTTAATTATATACTGGTACCCATTGCTTCGATGTATTTTGTCTATTTCCATCGCAGTTTTAAAAATTCCGAGTGTACTTCCCTATTTTTCTCTTTTATGTTTACTGAATATTCGCCAAATAGCCACAAAATGCAAATACTGTGCAAATTAAATTACTGCCACACTGCGCTCATGCTGGCTGGCTCGAAGCGTTTAACTGTGTATTATGATGGGGGGAAAACACACAGGGCCCCATTCACTCAACCTACTAACCTTTGCTATGCTTCAGAATATAAAAGAGAAAAGTCACAAGTAGAGGGAGATTACTCCACAAATGAGCACCCTTGGGACTGGACTGCCCTTCTCCAGGGTGAGGTCATACAGGCCATGAAAGCATAGTTAACCAAGATAAAATAAACCAGCCTGGGACCAGAGACTGGAAGTGAAAAGTGAAAACGGTCCCCTCTGCCAGGAGCTATAACTTTGGGCCAAAGGGGAGCAGCACAGACCACATACACGCTATTGTGTGTGAAAAAGACCGCTTTATTGAAGACAGGTACACATTACAACACTCCGCCTTACAAAACTAAACCTCACTATGCAATTATTCACCTACATTCACTTACCCCCATCCCTAACATTCCCACACCCTTACATCCTTTCCTTGCAACTTTGTAACTCGTACTCTGTATTTAACTGTTGTCCTTTTAACTCCCTTAACCTTTTACCTACATCTATTAACATCTAACTAAGTATCCTATATCTTAACTTATAATTTGTTCCTTTCTCCCAGTGTAACTTTACTGCCACCGCCCCTTCTCCTGATTCACTTCTGTTCAGAACCCTAATCTTAAACTGTAACCATGTCAAAAGTAACTACCAAACACCTTGCACCTGCTCCACGCGACAACCATATACAAACGTCCCACTCCTGCGCACCTGTGCTGAAGCAAAATGATCTGGAATTCACGGTACCTGACTGTAACCTATATTCTAGGGCAGGAGGGAGAGAAAAACTACATAAATGCCCAAAGCTGGCCACGGTGTCGCCTTCCCAAACTGGTAACATGGTGCGCACAATGGCTGTTTATATATTTGGGCTACAAGTCAAAACAGTTGCAGCCCGTATGAGGTACCGGCTGTTCTATTGGCCCAACAACCCTGGTGGGTGGGGGGTACACCTCCTTGCGGTCGGCTGCCTGTCCCGAAGCCCCATTGGGCCAAAGGGGAGCAACACAGACCACATACATGCTATTTTGTGTGAAGCACACCGCTTTATTGAGGACTGGTGCACATCACAAAAATGACCTAGGCCTTCGCTTTACAATACTAAACCTCACTATACAATTATTCACCTACGTTCACTTACCCCCAACATTCCCTCCTTCTTACATCCTTTACTTGCAACTTTGTAACTCCTACTTTGTATTCAACTGTTGACCTTTTAACTCCCTTAAACTTCTAATTACATCAATTAACATCTATCTAAGAATCCTACATCTTAACTTACCATTTTTTGCTTTCTCCAGGTGTAACGTTCCTGACACAACATGTCCTGATTCACCTCTGTTCACAACCTTAATCTTTTAACCATGTCAAAGTAGCTGCCAACTGCCACTCAGAAAAGACTCCACCCTCCCCAGACTTTTCTGACCCACCCCATAGGAAACGTTATCATACCTTCTAATGTTCAATGTCCTGTCCAGTGCTACCATCAAAGCATCAAATAAAGCTCTATCCCGTAGAGAGACAAGTGAACCCTGTCTCCCCTAAAGAAATCCACAACTTTGTACCCCAGCTCCGGGTGTTCAACCCAACCAAAACGTTCATCTCTACAAAAGAACCGCATATCTCTGTTATCTTTCAGCCTGGCTTGTCAATGGCCAAGGGCTTTGATGCCCCCCTCCACTGCCTCCTCGGGATACATTCCATCCATAGGACGAAGCATCCAGACCACTGCTTTCTGATTTACAGTGTGTCCCTCTAAATTTCTTTTAGCAGTGCTAATCCTTTATATACCACTAAGTTGTTTTCCTCTAAATGTAAAACTAACATATTAGGGCACTTATATCTTTTGAACAATTTGTTTAAACATTGCAACAACTCTAGCCATCTCATACCACCTTTGCTGTGCCATGTAACTTTAAACAAACAATCGTCAAGCCCGAGATTCACACCTTGACTTTTCTTGATTTGCCCGTTCGGCCCATTATACAAACTAGTGTTCGATGGTCCAAATAGATATTTCGGCTAGCTCTGGCCCTGCAACTGAACCTGAAAAGAACAACATATGCCAGAAAAAAACATATTCATGTCCTCATTAACACCCTTGTTGTCCCAGTCACACGTACCGAAGGAAGCACTCAAATGACCACCGCCCCAAATGCATGATCCAGTCCCTACTCTAACCCCGCCGGGCTGCCTTCGTGGCCACCCCAATCCTAAAAGAGTGAGTCCCATAATCCCCAGGGGCTCCCCCCAGTTTTGCCAGTGCCTTTCTCATTACACACAGTAACTGAAAATAAGTCAAGTTTTCCCCGTTAGTGTGCCACAAAACCGCACAATGCTTGGCACCACTCTTCGCCTTCAGCTTAGCTCCCCACTGAACCGGGAACAGGCCCACTGATTGGAAAAGTCCATAACAACACTGTCTTCCCCCTGGATCTTTGATCTGTCTTAGACTGACGAAGTCGCAGCTCTAAATTGCCTCACTCCGCACTCATCCACCCAACATCTGCCCATTCCAACCCCACCACTCCTTTCCTCCCCAACAGCTCAGACATCCTAAATGCCCCAAAGAACATCCATGACATCAGTGTTCAAAACAAAACTGTCTTCTCTCTTCCTCTGCATATCTCTGGCAGCAATCGTAATATTTTGCCAAAAAGGCCCCTTGATAATGGCCTCCTGACCTGTGACCGGCTACCTGTTTCCCTCGCTCATCCTTCTAACATACATCGTTCTAGTTCCCCTGCCAATGGCGCGTAGCCCCAAAAAAGCTTGCCCATGAAGACAATCTCAGCCAGCTACCCTGTAATCTTAATTCAAGATAACCCTTTTCCAATCAAAGCTAGGTTAAACTGGACGGCATCTTCCTCCCTGGCCCAAATCTCTAACCACCTTCTAGCCACACCGCCTAGAAACTCTGCCAATCCTGCATGTATGATTTACTGGTGGATTTTGCCAGAGGCCCTACCATCAACTGAAGCATCCTTTCTTGCCTATGGCCCACATTCTAGCCAGCAGAGCAGTTTTGTTCTTGACCACTTCCATGGCCAGCCCATGGAACCTCTCCCACTGTGAATGAGACAAAGCATCCACAATGTCATTGGGCACCCCTGGCACTTGTCTCACCTTAAACGCTGTGTCATGTCTTAAACAGCCCGTGACAAACACTTGTAGCAACTTAAGCACCTGTGCATCCCATGCCGACAGTTTGTTTACCATGTGTACCACAGCCATGTTGTCTACTCTAAACAAAACCTTCAAGTGTGCCAGCTCTTGCCCCCAGAGTGTCACTGGTACTACTAGGAGGAAAAATTCTAAGAAAGCAATGCTCCTGCCTCCATACTTCCACTTCACCAGCCACTCTTCGGCACACCACCTGCCCGGCTAGTATAACCCGAAACCGATGCCCGCGGTGTCAGAATATAAATACATAACTCATTCGCACTCTCTTGAGGCCATCATAGGTATGCCATTGAATTCCTCTTTTGTGCTTGCAGACAATCGCATATAATGGTGTGGCAGTGATAACCCAGGCAAAGACATGCTCAGTCTCCTACAAAATGCATTCCCTGTACTCACTACCCTGCAAAGTTCAAATGTCCAACAGAACCTGTACTTCTCTAACTGTCACATTAGGCTTTGCCAACATAGTGTCCAGCAACATTTTCATGTGCAGTTTCTTTTCTACCGGGAAGCATGCCATCATGGATACTGAGTCCAGTTCAGTACACAGAAATGAAAGAACTGTTCTTTGCCCTTCTGTCTTTTCTGGCAGCACTCCTAGTTCACCCATGAGCTCATGAAAACTTGCCAACTGCTGTTGACAGTCCATTGAACTGGGTTAACCCACCAGTAGAAAATCATCAAGGTAATGCATCACTGTCTTCTTGCCCATCTGCCATATAAACATCCACAGTAGGAATGAGCTGAAACGCTCAAAAAGGCACAAGTAATGGAACACCTTATGGATAAAGCTTGGTCTAAGAACCACTGCCCTTCGAATTGTTTTCCCAACAACTGAAAGTCCTCCAGGTGTACTGGCAGCAGCCTGAAAGCTGACTCTATGTTGCATTTTGCCATTTATGCCGTGTGTCCCACCTGTTCCACCAATGCCCTGGCCGCATTGACTGATGATTATGATACAGAAGTGACTTTGGGGCATATCAACAAGGGGCGGCGATAATATTATCGTCGCTTTAGAGCCCGTTTTCGTCCGAAAAACTGCGATAATATTATCGCATTATCAACAAGGACACACTAGCGCGTGTTTCCTTGCAATAGCGCCCCTTGTCAGCACGCCTCCCATCGCATCGCTAATGAGATGCAAAGGAGGCGTGCCTGACAAAACACCATGGGAAAATATCGCTAACCCAGCTCCGTCATATTAACAACGAGGGTTAGCGATATTTGAAATCGCGTTAAGTATGCCTTAACGCAGGAATTTAACGTCTGTTAAATTCATGACTAAGTCATACCTAACATGGGGAGTGGATTGTGTGGCTAAGACCACAGGCCCTATCACCTAGGATATCGCCGTTTTCCATGGCTCATCGCTGGAAAACCAGCGATGTTCCATGGAAAACACTGTTATTACTGGAATAATTATTGCCATTGCGCTAAGCGCTGTTAATACAGCGCTAGCATGGCGATAATTTCCAGCGATAGCCGGCGATAAAAATCCTCACGCTAAGAGCGGCCGGCGATAATTATCGCTGCCGCTTGATAAAATGGCCCTTTGTCTGATATGAAATCATTGACGGAAGATCCTTCTGGTCAAGACAAGTGTTTGTATGAGGCAGAATTGAACCTTCTCCTATTTTAATACTACCACAATGGGTGACACGATCAAATCTTGCATCTGCCACGTATTAAATGGTCCTGTCATCCTGCTCTTCTTTGAGAAATTTCTCCTACACCACCTGTTTATGTGACTGCGCTGACCTTACATTTTCTGCCCACCTACTGGACCTTGGACCCTCATAACCCAGCCTGAAACCCTTCCGAAAACCGTCACTTAAAATATTTACATCCTCTTTAATAGGGTAATGAGCCAACCACTTATCCAAACAGTGTATGTTAATTGGCGTATGAGCTTTTACCCTTATTCCCATGTGCAAACGTCCTCCCCTGCCACCTGCTGACTGATTCTCTTGCTGTCCGCCATTAGCATTGTTGTGTTGGCTCCATTGCCCTATCTGTTGCTTCGACCAGTGGTCCCAACCAATGTTCCCTCTAATTTTTTTCCTCTTTGTGCGGCAGTGTAAGGTCTCTGTGCGCTGAAACCAAGGCTATGTGCGTCAAGAACCGGACCGCACTTGGGGGTGCAGCGGCCGGGCTCTGACATGGGGACTCCTGCTTGATTGTGAGTAGTACGCTACTCCCGAACCCAAACAGGATTATGAGGGAATTAGTATAGGGAAATATGAAATTAATTTGAGTGGTGGACAAAGCGCAAAGAGTCCGACACCTAAAAACACTGCCCCTGAGAACAATCTGGGCCAATCTCAGACTGGAAGAGTAAGATGCAAGCCAGGGAGAGGGGCTGAGAACCCCCCTTGTTGTGGATAACGTTGGTACAGAACTGGAGGAGGAATGGCCCAGTTCACACCTGGGAAGGTGGAGGCTCAGGCGCGCAACACCCATTGGACTCAAAGGGCTTCAGCCCCCCCCCCCCCCCCCCCCCCCCATCGTGTGTGGCAGCCCGGGATGAGACAGCTTCCCGGGCACACACACAGCCGCACCCGAGTACTTCACAGGTCTTTAAACGACCATTTGCATGTTAATGAGGCCTCGCTGTTGTTTCACCCCTTCTAAGAGCCCCTGCAGCTCCACTCTGCCTATCGCTTGAAGATTCAGCCCCCCCTGAAAGAAGTGTTTTTTAAAGATCTGGGCAGCATCTGGCATTCTGCAGATGAAAACATATGACAAGCAGAAGAGATGACAAGACATTACCAACTTCGCGCCAAAACTCCCCGGGCACAGTGGCGCTTCCAGCCGCTCTGGAGATGTTTGCAGGAACCAGCTGCAGGCTCTGGTCTCATATTTCTTTACTATAAACCTGGAGCCAGCAACACCACATCGATCCTTAAAGCATGGCCACCGCACTTCACCGACTGGTCGTAAACACCAGCGAGAAATGTCTGTGATTGTCGAGCAGTTTTGAGTGTTGTACAACAGCACACGTTTACAACGACAGTTTGTTTAGATTATGGAATCGCAGAGAGAGTTATCTCACTGTTTCTGTTAGACAAAATGAATGCTTCTCATTTAGAAATCTGGATGCCCGCAGCGCTTAGAAACTTCAGAGATGGGGTATGAAGAGCTATATAAAACGCATCTCATGTTTTTCGGCATGTGGTGCCGAGGCAGGAAGGTGGGACCTCTTCTACAAGGGAGCCTGGGTGTTTCGAACTGAAGACCTTGAGAATGACTGGACGGGGCTTGAATTGGATATGAACTGATCGAGGCAGTCAGTGTAGCTGCCCTGCGCTTGGTGTGACGTCATCACTTTCTGTCGGTTGGGGGGCAGCTGCTCAGTTCAGAGGTTGTGCAGCCGCATAGATGCTGTGATGGGTATGTGCCCTCTCGGTGACAATGGTACGTCTTCGATGCTATTCAATTAGTTGGTGAGATGCATGACAAGCTTGGGTGCATGGTGCCGACACGGATGCATGCCAAGAACCGTGATGACAATATGAAAAGTGGGCACCGTAACTCTAAGAGATGCTTCACCAGGGGCAGCAGGTTTACAATTGTGTGCACACCTTTCAGCCAAGTGTGCACGGCCTGGTGTACTCTCCTTGTGCCCCGAGAACGGGCCATGGATAATAGAGTATAAACATGCGCCAAAGGAAGCGTAAGTGACGAAGATGCTCGCACGAGGCGCTGAATCATTCTATATAGTATAGAAGAAAAGTAAAAAAATGCTCACATGTGGGACTGCCCTGCAGGGTGTAACAGCCGATGTTTACTCCCACTCGTAGAGTATGGGGCAGTCTGACATAAGTGGGGACTTCCTTTAGCCAGACAAAAGAGGGTAAGGCCTCTTTTATTTAAATATACAACAGCTGCTGAATTAATACAGATGAACTAGTCACAGTTTCAGTTGATAAATTCCTTCAATCTGATCTTAATTTTTACCAGTCATTTCGTCCTTCTGTTCTGTTCTCTTAGGACGTCGTTCCTTTGCCAATACAGGTAAACAAGGGCCCTTTTGAGAAGAGGATGCAGCGTAAGGGCTAAGAGCTGCCTACTTTGGACCTGGAGAACCTGGTTCGAGTCTCAGCGTGGCTCATCAACCTGTGATCCTGTGCAAATCACTTAAGTTGGAGAAATCTAAAACTGCAATAATCAAAAAACAAAAATGTGACACATATCGGAAGAGAAATGCAGATATTTGTGACCGGTCTGAGGCATGCAGCAAATCCAGAAGCACCACGTGTGCTTTCACACTCACTAACATATATTAGTGATTGTGAAAGAACACGTCGTCCTTTAGGCTTGCTGCATACCTTTTGGTAATAGAGTGCAGCAGACTGCGTGCCTTTTTGAAAGTTTTCCATTAATTGCAGCGCCAGACATGCTAATACACGGGCTGCAAACTTTCAAAAAGGCACGCAATCTGCCGCGCTAGATTAACAAAAGGTATGCAGCAAGCCCAAAAGCATGACGTTTGCTTTCACAATCACTAGTATCTAATAGTGATTGTGAAAGCACTCGTATCACAATCACTAATATATATTAGTTACTAATATATATGAGTGATTGTGAAAGCACAGGTCGTGCTTTTAGGCTTGCTGTATGCCTTTTGTTAACAGCAAGCATGCCCTTTCTTAATACAGCGCAGCTGGGGGCAGATTGTCTGCTTTTGTTAAAGTATTCCTGTTGATCGCAGCGCCCGTCTACAGGGCGCGGCGATCAACAGAATACTTGACTCTAGGGGGATGGGTGTGCCGTGTGTGCGCACTTCAAAGCCACTGCACGCTGGGAGTGAAAGACGTGCGCGCCCGCGTGCGCGCGCACGTTGCTGGGAACAGTGGTCCCAACCCTAAAGCACTGCACGAGGTGTGTTTACAGTGCACTTGGAACATTTGTGCTGGAATCTACAGTTTTCTCTTGTACAGAGACCCTTGTTAAAATCCCAGCATGTCCCCTACACTCCTTCCTGGATCCTTGGTCCCGCCCCACCCCGCTGGTGGGGCAGGTTTGAAAGGGCCAGTACACTAAAGGAAGGCCACTCCCTATAAATGCGGTCTTCCCGAAATTAACATAAATCACTGTCAATCTCCCCCCATTTTGCCATGGGGTCCTATGCTAAGCGGGCATGAAATTCCTCATCATAATGGAACCAAGCATAACTCCCATACATGATCTGTGCTCTTCTGATAACATCCATATATTTGAACAAGGACACACATCACTCCGGGTATGTTTCGCAGTATAGACAAGCGCAAATTAAGAAACCCGCCGTCGCAGTATAGACAAGCGCAAATTAAGAAACCCGCCGTCCAATTCTCTATTCACGTCTGCACTCAAGGCCGTTTTGACAATTCAGATTCTTCCTCTTTTGACCCTTCGTTCACCTGTAGCTATCGATGTAGTAATTTGAACATCTCGTCATATTCTCCCTTCCATATCTTCTCCTTGGTTGCCAACATTAAATTGTCTCCCAAGGGTTCCCGTCACCCCCATAAATGACAATGTTTTGATTTTAAGTTCTTTCATTTTTTAGCTCAATCCACTTGCATTCCTGCCTGTTCCTGTCGTTCTAACTTTTCACCTTTCTTATCTTGCTGATTCTTGTCCTCTTTTACCCCAGTGTCTTAAGTCTCTACCTGTGGTGTCCTTCCCCTTACTTCCTCTGTCTGTTCCTGACCAGTCCCAGTCTCCTTGATGACTGGCTGTATCTCTGTCCCTATCCCTGCATCTTTAGCGTACAAACCCTTTTATACTCCTATTTCTCTACTGCTCCAGTCTCCCTCCGTGTTCACCCCAACTGATACTTTCTGTGTGCCACGTCCCTGTGCCCCATAACACCTATTGCCCTTACCTGGTGTCAAGGTCGGGCTCTGCTCTGCATCCAGTCGCGAAGGGGTTCCAACCACAGCTGCCTAGGAACGTCATCCGTCCTCTACCCAGCGATCCTGTAACATGCTAGGCACAGCCTTATTATTGGAACCGCCCCACGCATGCACCACTTTTTCACCACCTGTTTTCCCCTTCTACAGGCGCATCATCATCCACTGTATCATCTTCTTCCATGCTCCATTCTTTGTAATCTAGCTCGGTCTCATCCACCACATACTACAACCCTGTCGGTATCACAAACTGTGAATCCTCACTGCTTTCTGCCTCTTGCATAAGCCCTTCATTACCTTCTACGTTATGCCAGTGGGCTGTATTACACCTTCCAGGCCGTGGCCCCATTCACTAACGCTCAGCCATGTTTCCAATGTCCCAGAGGCCGCATTATGCCATCCAGGTTGCTACACTGCCGAGGCCACCCAAGACCTTCGCATGGCTGCGTTGTAGCTGTCCTATTTTGGCATCCGGCTGGCCACACTAGACCTCACCCTCTCTTCTCCTCGGGGTATCTGAGCCTCATATGACTCTCCCGAGTCTGCATGCCTGCGGTGTTGAAAATCCTTTAATACAAAAGGAAGGTCCAGCGACCCGGGGTTAATATATCTGCCTGCCTTTTCTTTTTCTTCCACTGGTATCCATTGCCAGCTCCTTCCACTGCCATGCCCTGACCTCCCTGCTACCTCCTCTTTCTGATCTCCCTCCGGCTACCCTGCCATGTGGAGTTGTACCGCCCAGGCCTTTCTGCTCCTGCCGAATGCCCCCTTCTGCACTGGAACCAAGCTCCTTTCTGACCTTTGTTGCATATATATCCTGAGGGGTGGCTTAACATCCGCTCCCTTCTGTGTTCCACCCTCCCCTTCTGCCTTCCCACACCCTCCTCCCTGCTCCACCTCATCAGTCCACTTAAACATAGCTGCCACTAAAGCTGTCACAGGGCCTACCCTTCGGTCCTAGTGGCACCCGCTGCCCCCCCCCCACTTGCGCCACCCTGCCTTGCATGCCTATGGGCAGATCCGCCGCCTGTTCATACCCCCCTGCCTCCAACCAGCGAGATCGCAGCCCCCATGGGGCCCTACCTAACAACCCCCATTCTCCAGCAAGACTGGCAGCCACCACTATGCCCGTGCATTCTCCCCCTTGCCCCTCTAATCTTCCCTCATTGCTCCCGGGACTTTAGTTATCCCTCCAAACCTACCCTCCACCTCCTACTGCTGCCCCTGTCCGTATTGATCTGTGCCCCCCGGACCCCTTTTCTCACTATATTGGGGCCCCCTTGCACCACCTGCACACTGCGCAGCGCACCCTCCTTGTCCTTTCCTATACCTCTCTCATCGCTCCTACCCCCTGTCACCATTAAAACCTCCTACCCCATGTTGGAAGGGGATAGGGCCCCTTTCTCATGCTCCTGGTCAACCTCTTCTTTCCAGCGTACCCCCTGCTGGCCCCCTTTTCCCCTACCCTCCTCCTTAAGCACTGTCCTCCTGGGTGACTGCTGCCCTCGCGGCCTCTTCCTCCTCATTTACCGGTCCCTGCTGTATTTGCCGTGTGTATGCCCCACCCCCCCTTCCTGCTTCCTGCTACAAACTGAATCAGGGGATGCTTTGCGGTGCCCCACCCCCTGCGCCCTCTACTCCTGGACCCAGGGGCCCTCTCCTCCCTCTCGTGTGGCCCTTGTTGCCTACCTTGTTTTCATTTTCTGTGGTGAGCATGCCCATACTGCTGCAGCCACTCAACTCACAACTCGCCTCCCTGGGTGTGTCTCCGCCCTCACGCCAGGCATGAGCAGGCCCATGTGCCCTGCCTCCACTAGCAGGCTCATGGCTTCCTGCACTCCCCTGTCGTCGATCTAACTCATTATTGCAAGTATTTTTAAAAAAACTATACAAATGCCCAAATCCGGCCGCCGTTTCAGATTCCCAAAATGGTGACACGGTGCGCAAAATGACTGTTTATATATTTGGGCTACAAGCCCAAACAGTTATAGCCCAAAAAAGCCTACATGAGGCTTCAGCTGTTCCACTGGCCCAAAAACCCAGGGGGCATGGGGCACACCTCCCTGCAGTCAACTGCCCCCCCAAGCCCCATTGCACCAATTTTTTAATTATTTGTTTGAAACATCTTTATAGCAAACTGATCCATGAGGTATGAGGGCATTTACTTTGCAAGTACAATTGTGTCTGCACATGAGCAACACATAATAGAAACAAAAAATGGAAAGTCAGCAAGGATCACACAGAAAAAATGGATTTCATTGCACAATATTTAATTAAACTTTACACATGCAGATGTAAAGGAATTGGATAAAGTTACTGATATGCTTGAGGGACGGGAAAGATGGCGGCATAAGCTAGAATACGAAAATGTACTATCCTACCCAATCTGAGGGTTGCTGGAGCTCTGGGAGGTTCACTCATACGAGATTGGGAGAGGGTGGATCCGCATTGCAGGAGCTGAGGAATCCTTCTGACGCGGAGAGGGTGAGGCATCGGCGTGTGGACAGAGGCCTCCTCAGGGCTACACTGGAGTTGATGGGCGGATGCTAGGGTTTCTTTCCGGGGTCCTCCTTGATGCCGTAGGAGCCACTGGAGCTGTGGGAGATGCAACACGGATTTGGGGATTTCGGCGGTTTGCCTCCGTGGAGGGGGAACGCACAAGCCCTTTGCCACGGACATGATGCCGGTAAGTAACAGGGGAGGGAGCAGGAAAAATGCTCAGGTCCCATCTGTTACATTTAGTGCCCCCAATGGTAGTAAAGAGAGGAAAAGAAGTGGAAATATACCTTTAGGGGAGACTGATAAAGATTTTACTGGGAAGCGGGGAATTAGCTACTGTTTAAGAAATAGGAAGTTCGTGGCTAATAACACTACAATAGAAAGCATGAGAAAAAGCCCCTATAAAAGTGCCTATAGTAAATAAGCTAGTGGAGAACCAAGGATCTGGGCAAAACTGGGACACACTTACTCTACCCATAGTACGAGGTAAGCAAGCAGGTACGAGATTACAAATTACACCCTCCCTGCGTTCCTTTTTTAAGGTACAAGTTAAGCAAGACTCAACAAGCATAACAGTTAGTGAAACTCAGGTAGACTCTCAGGACAGGCCTATGGTAGGTGCAGATATGCAGACGAGCAACAAAGGTCTCACAGGAGAAGAGGTCACTGTCAGCAACAGGTTTCAAATATTGGCCCTGGAAGGGCCGGAGGACGAAATACCTCTACAAGCAGTAACCCCTCAGAGGGATCTGAATGATGTAGCCCAACAATCACTACCACAGGCACGAAAACTAACAGAACAGCCAGAAATGGGGAAATTGATGGAAACCCTAATCGCTGAGATGGGAGCAAATGTTGCCAAATTGGAGAAGAACCTTGAAAATACAGGAGACTTGTGAGGCCCTTGAAGAGAAGGTTAATACCATTATGGAGAGAGTACTGGAGGTAGAAACCACCTGGATTAACAGGGAAAAGAAGTAGAAGCCAACTGGGGCAAGATACAGAGCTTAAGAACCAGTGAGAAAGAATTGAGGGATAAGATCGAGACACTAGAAGACAATGCAAGAAGTAACAATCTCATGATTTTGACCGTTCTGAAGGGAATGGAAGGAGAAGACGTTCAGGATTTTGTGATAAGGCTTTTGAAAGATTTCATCCCGGGATTAGAAGTGCTAGCTCTAGAAGAAGGCATTCAGAGAGTACATCGAGATCCTTTCAAAAAAGGAAAAATTAGGAAAAATACACGGAAAATCCTAGTCAACTTTAAATCTTATCTCTTGAAGGAAAAAATCCTGGAAGGAAGGTGGGTCACATTGAACTTAATGATAGTCAGTTTTTCACAAGGTGTGGGAGCATATGGGAGAAAAGAAAAAAATATATTTTATGTCCTCTGTGCAATTGTTCAGGCATGGTTAATTACATGACACTAACATAATGAGGTGGAATGTAAACGGCTTAAGAGTTAAAAATAGAAGACAAAAAATCTTGGAATATATAAAATTATATATATAAAATTAGCGAAATGTGAGATAATAATCCTCCAAGAAACACATTTATTGAGGAAGGAATGGGAAGAGATCATGAAAAAACAAAAATGGGTGGATAGTTATTATTTCACCAACCAGTCGTGTTGTATTAAAGGTGTGGCTATTCTATTTAAAAAAACAGCGAAGGCATTGATTGTGGAGGCCACCACAGATCCAAAGGGAAGGTGGGTCGTAGTCAATTTGAAGATGTTTGGCGAAATGTATGCCCTAGCAGGACTCTATGGCCCATACCTAGATGACCCTATACCGCTACAGGCCCTATACAATCAGTTACTAGATATCACGGCCCCCGTAATTATAGGCGGGGATTTTAACTTATTAATAGATCTAAAAAAAGACAGGTACTCACCGTGCAAAATCTCCAGTGTACCTAAAATGGGGACGTGGTTGATATAAAGTGGATCTAGGGTTGGTGGACGTTTGGGAAAGCAAAGGGCAAAAGGGGAATAGGTTTACTTATGGCAATCAAAAATATGGACATGCTTCCAGAATAGACTTCTTTTTAGTGGATAAAGGGTTAAGTAAAAAAGTTAATAGAGTGGAAAATATGCCAGCTCACTTGTCCGACCACTAAGCAGTTTGTATGATGTTAAAAGTAGGGTATCTTCAGGCAATCCCAAGATGGACGGTAGATCGAACCCTCCTTTTAGAGCAACAAATGGACAAACTGAGATCAGATACAGAGGAATACTTTTCAACAAATTAAAATGCTGCCCCTTTCCAGATAGTTTGGGTTGCATACAAGGCAGTAATTAGGGGGACTCTGTCTAGTTTGGCCTTCTCTAATAATAGGAACACTAGGAATAGAATTAATCAGTTAGAGACCACAATTCAGGAGTTATATAGATCACTGGATGGTGAACATTCTTGATCAGAACAAGAGAAAATAGAAGACGATATAAAGGAGTAGAAGAATAATTTACAAAACATCTTAGAGAGTAGAATTCGAGATAAATGGGAAGCTAGTAAGTTATCGCATTATGAATATGGAGTAGGCAGTTGGAAACTTTTACTCTGAAAATTGAAGATTGAACAAACAGAAATTAGATTTTTGCGATTCTATGGGGAAGATCAGGCAAATGTTACCACGGATGACTGGGAGATCGTGGGAGCTTTTGCCAATTTATTCCAAAATTTATACACGGATGAGGTATAGGTATCAGAAGAACATATTAACTGCTACTTGAAGAAAGTAGAAATCCAAACGCTACAAAATGAACGCAGAGAGACCCTTAACACTGAGATAACCACAGAAGAGGTATTGGAGGCAATTAGGAACTTAAAAAAAGGGAAGGCAGCGGGTCCAGATGCCCTCCCAAATGAACTGTATATGACCCTAAAGGAAGATCTAGCCCCTAAATTAACCAACGTTTTGAATAAAATTTTCTTAGAGGGACAGGTTTTACCAAAATTATGGAATGAGGCTATACTTAGTATAATATTGAAGCCAGGAAAGGACCCGACGTGCTGTGAATCCTACAGGCCTATATCATTATTAAATAGTGATTATAAAATATATATGCAGATACTGGCCAAAAAATTGGGTAAGGTTAGAAGTCCTCTGGTACATAGTGACCAGAAAAAATTCATGAGAGGCAGACAGCTACATGAATTGACCCATGAATTAATTGGAGAAATAGACCTAGCCACGCAAGGAAAAATTCCCCTCTCAATACTTACCTTCGACGCAGCCAAAGCTTTCGATTGAGTTAACTGGCTTTTCCTGCATAAAGGTATCCATTATTATGAGTAAGGAGAAATATTCTCAAAAGCAATGAGTTGTATATACAAAAACCCCACTGCAAAGATTTTGGTAAATGGGAATTTAACAAAAGAGATATGCATTAATAGAAGTACGCGGCAGGGATGTCCACTTTCACCACTGCTTTTTAATTTATATGTAGCACCATTAGCTAACGCAATTATAGAATGGCAGTCTCAAGGGTGGCAGAAAAAAGTGACATTATATACTGACGATCTTATGATTTTTACAAGCAAGTTAGTGACATCGCTGCCAAAGATTAGAGACATTTTGGAAAGATTTGGGGAAGTTTCAGGATACCAAATTAACCAGCAAAAAACAGAAATGGAGTGCAACTCCCCAATTCATAATCCCCAATCACAGGATAAAATAAGATATTTGGGGGTATTTGTGATGAAACTAGCTCAAGTAAACTTCAATACTAAGGCGGCAGAGACAAGAGAGCTGTTAAAAACATGGGCTGGTCTACCATTATCTTTCATAGGGAGATCTAATGCGATAAAGATGACAATACTTCCCAAATGTACTCATGTCTTTAACACCATACAGCTAGAATTTAAAGTGGCCCAGATTAAAAAGCTGCAGGGGGAACTGAATAGTTTCATTTGGACAGCTAGGGGGGTGAGAATAGCCTGAAAAAAACTGAGAATGAGAAAAGAACATGGAGGAATTGCAAGTCTGGACCTCCTACAGTATAGTTGGGCATTTCAATTAAAAAATATTAGATCACTTCTTAATGAACACTTTGCTTATTCGTTACTCCAGCAAGCAGTGATAGTAGAAAGCTTTTTTCTCTATAAATTTGGGCACCCTATATACTTTAAAAAGATCCGTCTGAACACATTGCAATCAGCTTGCAAGCTGTGGTACCAAATCAGAATATCTGTAAAGATTCCATATTATAGCATCCACGCCCCAATTTGGAAATCTCCAGGAACTCCAGCATGTCCGGAAGATATGCTATTGATCCCCTGAAGAAGGCAGGGATTGTGAAGTGGGGACAGTTGATAGAAGAAGGAGCTATGATAGGGTGGGAAACTCTGTCAGTAAGCATCGGAGGTAACCTATCAAAGTTTAAATATTATCAATTGACAAGATGGGTAAAGAACTTGAGGAAAGAAGGGGCGGGAATCAACAAATTAGAGGAAGAACTACAAAGAGGCCCACTAAAGAAAGAATTGTCCAAGTGGTACTGGTCTATGATTCAAGCTTGGGATCAAGATTTCACACTGCCTATGGAACTGTGGGAGAGAGACCTTCCAACACGGGATGTACAACATTTATGGCAAGTATTTGTGGCTACATTATGGTATACAATAAAATCTGCACCGCTCAAAAAGAATCATCTCCTCACACTACATAGAGCGTATTGGACTCCGTACAAGTTATCAAAGATTAATAGTCTGGAGGTGAAGCTTTGTCCAAAATGTGGAGAAGAGAGAGCAGATGACATCAATATGTTCTGGCAGTGTCCTCAACTCCAGCAGTTCTGGTTCAATATGGGGAAGGTCCTAAATGAGGCGATGGGACAACACATTGAGGTAAGCGCTGAACTAATTTTCTTTGGGGCCACTAGAGAATATACTGAGGGTGCTTGGCTACCATACTTAAATACTAGATGAAAAAGATTGCTATTTGTATTAATTAGAATAGTGAGCCAGTCAGTGCCGGCGCTGCCGGAGATGTGTTGGTGTGCTGAGTGAAGAGGGGTGTTTCCGGGGGCCTGCTGCTTGTGCAACTGGAGTGAAGGCTGTCGGATCGGATCTCTGGGGCATCCTAATACTGGGACTGGGCACGATATGCACTAAGGAAGTCTGCTACAGCGTATGAGAAGAAGATTGACACAGGCTTGTCCTGGGAGAGTGCGCCTGACCCCGTGGGGACTTCAAGATGGTATAAGATAAGGCAGCAAAAATTCAGTCTAATAAGATCTCCAACTACGCGCAGCCGTGCCCGGCAGAGTCAGCTGGGGCAGCTGTGCATCAGCAAGACGATGCCCCAGGAATGGCGGACACGGACCCTACGCTGGCAGACATAATGGAGGCAATCCACTCCTTGAGGGAGGATATGGTCCACAGGAACGATGCAGTGGCAATAGATGTCAACCTACTCAGAGCTGATTTACATAAAGTTTCAGATAGAGTTACCGCCACGGAGCAGAACGTGGACACTATGAAGCAGAAGGTCCGTTCTCTCAGAGATACTGTGGTCAAGCTCCAGCAAAGAGTGATACAGCTAGATGATCCAGCGGAGGATGCGAAAGGGAGGTCAAGAAGATATAATTTGAGATTTGTAGGCTTTCCTGAAAAGGCAGAGGGCCCTTCAGCCGATCTCTTTTTGAAAAACTGGATAGTGCAAGAGCTGGCCCCCATGAGACTATCCAAATTCTTCAATATTGAAAGGGCGCACAGAGCACTGGGTCCTCAACCGAGACCAGGGGCCCCTCCAAGAGCGAACTATAGAGACCGGGATATTATCCTGCAAAGCACCAGGGTGAAGGGCCAGATGATCTAGCAGGGCCACTCTATTTCAATCTTCCCAGATTATACGCAGCAAGTGCAGGAGCAAAGACGATCTTTTTTAGTAGTGAAGAGGCGACTTCAGGAGTTGGGACTGAAACATAGCCTGCTGTATCCTGCGAAGCTCAGGGTGAAACATAAAAGAAAGGCCCTGTTTTTTCAATCAGCGGAGGATTCAACGGCGTGGTTGGATGAGACAGGCCTGTCGGACTCCTCTTTGGCACTGCAGACGGGTTCTGGTGGGTCCTGGTGCGGAGGAGGGAGGGCGGGCATGAGGTCCCAGTTGGCCTGAAAGACACAGGCAGATCGAGACGACAGCCCGGTTAGGATCCGGGTACGCCCAGATGGAACATTGCAGGAATTGGTGCTGAACTCAGTAGAGGGCTCTCAAAATGTAGTGCCGGGCCCTTTGGTGTCCAATGAAGTAGAGAGCTGAAAGGGGTCTGTATTATCATCGAGTATGAAGTGTTGGATGGGTGCCTATGATGCAGAGTATAAGTAGTCTGTATAATGTAGGGAAATGTGTTATTACACTGTCTGTTTTTGTGCTGGTGGGGGGTCCTCCACGTGCCCCGCATGGACCGAGCCACGTTCCGGGAGCTGGAGGCTAGTCCTCGCACCCAGTTGCTCGCTTGGAGTTGATGAGGAAGTAGAGTATCGGCTCCTAGGATATATAGAAGAGATCAAAGCTGATTTGAACTAGATCGTGATTGGAACCATAGTTATTGTTTATCTGTACGTTTTCATAGGGGAGGCATGGAGCGGCTAAGGTGGGTCCTGCCTCGGCAGGAGAGGAGGAAGGGGAGGGCTGCCGGGTTGCCCAAAGGGGGTAGGGAGTTGGGTATTTATTTTGGTTCTTATGTTTGGTCACATCAGATGCATTATAAGAAAGTGGGCGATCTGCTCAGAATGTATATGACAGGGGACCAACCCATATGACAGTTGGCAGAAGATCGGTATCGGGAGGGATGGAGTGTGGGGGTATTGTAATTCCTTGTATATGGCGAACACAGCTATGAAGGTATTTACTTGGAATTCCGGGGGTTGGCGGCCTTTGAGAAACGAAGGAGAGTATATGCATATTTGAAAAGGTACAAGGTGACTATTGCGTGCTTGCAGGAGACTCATGTATGTAGAGACTCGATTCCATGTATTAAACACAGATGTCGTGGGCAAATGTATGCTACATCATATTCAGGATTTGTTAGAGGTGTTCTTATTTGGGTTGCACCGGGAGTCCCTTTTAAATATCTACATCACGTGGCGGACCCAGAAGGTAGTTACGTGGTCCTAAATGGATCAATGGAGGGGAGAAAATTGTGTACAATTGATGTTTACACCCCTACTATTGATTACCCAAATTTATTCCCTTCGGTTATGACAGCCGCTGCACCATATCTTGTAGAATTGACGTTAATGTTGGGGGATTTAAATTGTGTGCTAAATGGAAATCTGGATCGGGAGCCTCCCCGTTTAAATACCAAACCACGCATGACAGAAACCTTGACTGACATAATGAGAGAATTGCAACTCATAGATGTATGGAGGGACCGAAATCCGGGACAGAGGGTATTCTCGTGCCACACCCCAGTAACTAATACATTTAGTCGTTTAGACTACTTCCACCTAACCGCGGAACGAGCTCGGGAGGTTCAGGGGATAACATATCAAGCCAGGTATATATAGGACCATTCGCCGGTTTTGGTCAGCTTTGAGGGCCATAGACCCAGATCTGCTGTCCCTACATGGCGGCTTCGGGCGGAGGCATTGTTGGACCCCCCTTTTGCAAAGGCGGTGTCAACTGCACTCACCAAATACTTTGAGGAAAGTTGGGGGACAGCCTCGCATAGGGCCCATGAATGGAATGCCATGAAGGTGGTCCTCAGGGGTGTTTGCATACATACAACATATGGAGTCAGGCAACAATTAAAGAGGGACATTGCAGTGCAGGAACGCAGGCTGACCAAACTAGAGGCATTGCTACCCGGGTCCCCACAGAGGAAGGAGGAGTGGTGTGAGGCCCAAACTGAATTACTAGAGGCATGGAAACAATTAGAAAAATATGATTATATGGTATGCAGGCAAAGACTCCATAGAGAGGGTGATAAATCTTGTGCCATTGTGGCCAGGCTGCTGAAGCGGGAAACACCCAGGAGCCGATACGGATGGGAGATTAGTCCAGTCGTAGGCGGGGATCCTGGAAGTATTCGCTACTCATTTAGCTAAGGTGTACAGTGGCGGGGAGGGGCCGGGAGGATCGATTATAGCGGAGTTTCTGTATGCAGCGGAATTGCCCCAATTGGATCAGGGGATGGAGGAAAGTATAGAGGAGGTGCTGGGTGCTATTAAGCGACTAAAGCCAGGGAAGTCGCCTGGGAACAATGGTTTCCCCGCGAAATTCTACCAACAATTCGCTCCACAACTGTCAGATCGGTTATTGGAGGTATACAATGAAGCCCTACCATGGCTACTGCTGCCAGATTCTATGCAGGAGGCTTTGGTGATAATGATCCCCAAACAGGATAGGGACCCACAGGTACCAAATTCATATAGGCCGATTTTGCTGCTAAATATTGATGTTAAGATTCTGAGTGGCATTTTGGCAGATAGACTTCTTCCTAACGTCTCATTTGATCCACCCAGACCAGGCAGGATTTATCCCACGCAGCAGCACCATGTTCAATTCTCGTCTGTTGGCGCATGTGTAGCATGACCCATATTTAAAGACTGAAGACTATGCAGTATCCTTATTGGATATCGAAAAGGCATTTGATTAGGTGGCCTGGTTGTATGTATGGGCTACTCTACAAAAAATGGGGGTGGGCACGAGCTTTCTCCAGTGGGTTGCATTGTTGTATATGTCCCCCGAGCCAGGATTAAGACAGGGGGTAGAATCTCCTGGGCATTCCATTGAAAAAGGGGGACCAGGCAGAGCTGCCCCCTGTCCCCCCTCCTATTTGCGATGGCAATGGAGCCACTGGCGGTAGCACTTAGGAACCGGCTAAAAGACTGGGGGATTACCGTGTGGGGATACAGAACATGTGGTCTCCATGTATGCCGATGACACATTGGTATAGTGTAAATAACCTAGAAGATCGGTTCCTCTGCTATTGACGATCCTTACGGAATTCGGGGAGGCGTCGGGTCTCCACACGAATCAAACCAAATCTAAGCTGATACCTATTGGAAGGTTAGCAGAACGGCCGGCAGATGACCTTCCTGACCTGGGGATGCAGTGGACCATGACGGCTCCCAGATATCCGGGAATTAAATTAGCAAATACGTCTGATAGGTTCCTGAAACTTAATATAGGAAGGGTTATGGAGGGAATTAGGGGCCACGTACGCTTCTAGAGGGACCTGCCTCTATTCCTTATGGGCAGGGTTGCAATTACTAAAATGGTCATCCTCCCACGTTGCCTGTACATACTACAGAATTCATTCTATAAAATTCCGTCAAATTATTTTAGAACACTGGACACATTGATCATAGATCTTTTGTGGGGCTCCCACAGAAAACGGATTAGCTATGCTACACTGCAGAGGCCCTGGTCATTGGGGGGAGTGGAGGTCCCAATATTGAATATTATTATATGGCAGCGCAACTACAGCATGCAATACACTGGCTAGATGAACAAGACAACTGGGGAAAAAAGGCTTCTCGCAGGGTCCTATGTGGAAGGCTCCCTACCCGAATTATTGATGAGGGGAAGGGGGGGTCCCCGGTGATACTCCATACATTATTAGACACGTAAACAAGGTATGGGAGACCACAGTTAGAAAGGTGGTGAGACATGCACCATACGATCCAGATGCGCCTCTGTGGGTGGTTCCATTGTTTTCTAAGATTGCAGAATCGATGTTGATTCAGAAATGGAAAACAGGGGGATGCCTGACTAAGGGTGATTTATATCAGAATAGTCAGTTTATAAATAGGGAAGATGCGGCTGCAGCCTTTGACCTAGGTAGAGGGCAATATCACCAGTATGCAAAAATTTCCAGTGGAGCTAGAGAACTATGGCCGGCATTCCCAGAAGAACCACCGGTAACCAAAACTCTGCAAGTGATGCTGTATATGGCCCAAGGCAGACATCTGATAACACACCTATACAAGGCGATCCGAGAGGATCTCCCTCGGAGCCCACTCCCTATACAAAGCAAATGTGAGGAGATGCTGGAGTCCCCACTGTCAGGAAAATAGTGGAGTAGAGTGCACAAAATGGTGAAGCAGGGGTGTTCAAATGCACGTTTTAAATTGATACAATACAACTTTATACATCAAGACTATCTCACCCCGAAAGTCCTTAGTAAAATATACACAGACCGATCCAGCAGGTGCACGAGATGCCAGCAGGCAGAGGCGGATTTTATTCACGTGGTATGCACGTGCCCGAGGGTGGGGGAGTTTTGGGATCAGGTTCTGCAGTGCCCTAGAAACGCTTCGGGTGGGCTATACCCAGAGAGCTGAAGGTGGTCATACTGGGTCTTCTCCCATCACCATAAAATAATAAACTCAGCAGGAGGTTTGTGTTGCTGGGATTGATAATTGCAAAAAATAGCATTGCGATTGAGTGGCGAAGGCCGACGCCCCCGAAGAGTTACAGATGGACTAAAGGTATGTGCGAGTGGGCCTCTGCTGAGAGAGTAAGAATGACACAGGTCCGTAAGGACGATAAGGTGGAGGAGGATTTGCTGGAATGGTCGATGATAAAGGAACTGCAGGTCACAACCGAAGAACAGTGAGAGTAGCTTTATGGGTAGCCCCTGGCGTAGGCTGGATAACGATGAACCAAAGATAGGAGCAGACAGAGTGTCAGTGAGTTTTATAAGGTATACTAAGCATCCTATGGGGGGGTGGGGAGTTAGGGGGAAACGTTGACATTTGGCAGCACTGATGTACAAAGAATAGAAAGTTAATAGAAAAAGGGACCGAGAGACAGGTCATAATTGGAACTGTAGAGATAACTTGTAATTGGTTTCACAAAATGCTACGATTGTATATAGGATAAATGCAAACACTCCCTCTGGTATGGACGTCTATATTCCTGACAATTCTGTTGCATGTATGATGTTTTTATAAAATGACAAAAAAGTTGTTTAAAAAAAAAAGATAGCACCCCAAAGCTGCATGTATGGTTAGTATCAGTACAGAGGATCAAAACTTTAGACTGTTGTAGAAGGCAAAGTAAAAGAACAGGCTTCTGGGATATATGGAATTGGAATAGAGTTAAGGAATTACCTAGCTAAGGAGAAGTTATGAGGTGGGTGGGAAGTCCAATGATTGTGTACCATGGCAATAAGGCATGACCCAGGGGAGCTGTTATGGCCTTTCCTTGAGCAGAACCTTCCACTGGAATGGGAAAATAAAAAGAAGGCGGGCCCTCACGGGAAGGTGGGTCTCCACGTCCACTCTCTTATGGTGAGAGTAGCTTGGCAAAATCTACGAAGGAGGGATCCAACGGTCTTCCTACCCGCTTATTGCACAATGAGAACAACAAAAAAAGAACAAAAAAAAGTTACCGATATGCCATTTTTAGGTCGAGGGACCATCCGGTCTGCCGAAGGCAGAACCGGAAGTCCGGAGATCTTATGTTTCTTAGAGTGGCTATTTAGCCCGCCTCTCTTTTTGGCTCTCCTCCATTGGCTGGCTTCCTAAACGGAGGCCAGCCATTGGAGGAGAGAGCCGTCCCTCCAAATAGGCTCCGTCTTATTCAGATTCGGGGGCGTGTTCCGTGCTGTTCTTACCACTTTTTAGCCACGCCCCTTTTGGGCGTGTTTTTCTCTCCTCCAGCCAATGGCAAGAGGAGAGAAAAAGAAACACGCCCCCGAATCCGAAACCGCCGCTGCCTTTCTCCGAGGCATTTCTGCTTCGCCTCGGAGAAAGGCAGCGGTGTGCTTGTTACTCTTCCCAACTCTAAAAACGTTTCCATCTGTTGAGGAAACTGTTTTTCAATAATGCACCGCGTAACCGACGTCACGGACCCAATTTATAATATGAATTTTCTTCTGTGAAATTGAACGCATCCTCCTCGGATTGAGTTCATGTGCAACTGATTTATCAATTTTGGTCAAAACCATCAGAGGGATTCGCTTTGAGGCGTGTTGGTATTTCTGCCAAGAATTGATCGCCGACCACTTCAAGCTTGAATGTTTCCACAAACAAAGTGATATTAACTTAAACAACATCGGAAAAGAACGCAGCGCGCGCCTCACGCCGAATCTGTTGAGGTGGAAAACCCCTCCCAAAAGTGGATTGTAGCAAAAACGTGTAATGTTTTAGGAGCCTGGGGTATGTTTGTGTCAGAATCATAGTAAACAAACGGCTTTGCAACAAAAACACATTGTCTTCGGAAGAAGCAAACGTGTTACGGTCAGCGAACTGCCAACTCTTGGGTGTAAAATACGCGCTAATCTTTGCGGAGGTCTGCGCGTGCGCGCCGATACTGCTGCTGTTATTATAAATACTCTGATTCATATTATTATCGTTGTTGTTTTCGTTGCTACTATTGTCGTTTTTATTATTGTTACATCAGTTCCATAGTCACGTTCTCTCTTCGTGGTCGGGAGTGAGTGTATTTTTATGTATTGAGGCTCTGTATATGGCCGGAATCAGTGCATCAGTGACCGGAAGCTGCGACTCAGCGGGTCCTTGGGCCGGAAGCGGTACCTCAGTGGATCGTTGGGCCGGAAGCAGACTGAGGCACAATGGGTCTTGGGGCCGGAAGCGGTACATCGGTGGTGCAGAAGGCCGAAAGCTGATTTTGGTGCAGTGTGTTCTGCGGCTGGAAGCGGGGACTTAGTGGGGTATGGGGCCGGCCCCATCAGTGGGGTCCCATCAGTGGGGGCTGGAAGCGGTACATACGTGGGGCTGGGGGCAAGAGGCGGGGCATCAGTTTGGCCATGGACGGATTTCTTATCGCTTGGATCAGTTTCCTACACACCAGCATCCAGACTGCAGAGATAGGAAGCCGTGGCTTCTCACGCATCCAGCGTGAATGTGCAAACTTACCTTGCACAAACACTGCACACGAAAACAAGCAAAAGTTATACTCCCACCGGAGCCAAGTTCAGCAGCGTGTGTGCTCCTCATCTGCTCTGTGGATTTCTCATGGCCGCGTAGCTCGCCGCATTGGGCAGGGGCCCCGCTCGCGCCTGGACCTGCTGCGGAACTTGCTGACGGCGCTGGTGCGGCACGAGCGCATACAGACAACCTTGGCTCACGCCGACGAGCTGCGCTTCTATGCCGAGAGGATGAGCACAGGACCGGGTCCGACGGATGGAAGCTGCAGGATAGTTGGGGGCTAAATGAGTGATTGGTGCACACGCGGGGGCAGGGGATCGTCTGCCGAGCTTGGAGCAGAAAGGCTGAGGCATTTGTAAAAGGTATTTCAATGTGATACATGTGCTTCGGTAAGGTAGATGGTTTAAGAGTGTGGTTATGGCGTCGGGGGTGGGGCGAGTTGCACTCGAGTTCATTAAAGTATATTATATTGGAATCGATGAGCCACACACTCTCGCTCTATCTCACTAACTCACTCTCTATCACCACATCGCTATCTATTTCTATCTCACTCTCACTACCTCACTATATCACAACACACTCTCAAAACTTCACTACATCACTCTCTCACTACCTCACAACTTCACTCTCTCTTTCTAAATTACTAATTCACTCTCTCTATCTCACTACCTCACTCTCTCTCTCAAATACACTAAGCCACTTACACTCACTCTTTCACTACCTCACTCTATCTCACTACTTCACTACATCACTCTCTGTTTCTAACTTAATACCTCACAACATCCCTCACTACCTCACTCTCTCTTTCACTACCTCAATCTTTCTCTCTCACTACCTCACAACATCACTCACTGTTTCTATCTCACTACGTCAGAAAATACCTCTCACTCACTAACTCACTCTTTCACTACCTCACACTCTATCTACCTCACTCTCTCTCACTACATAACTCTCTATACATCACTACTCCACTCTCTCTCTAACTCACAACATCATTCACTCTCTATCTCTCTACCTCACTCTTTCTATCTCACTAACTCACTTTCACTGTCTCTTTCACTACCTCTCTCTATCTCACTACATCACAACACCACTCTGCTTACATCTCACTACCTCACAACATCCCTCTCCCTCACTACATCACTTTTTCACTACCTCACTCTTTCTCACTACATAACTCTCTCTACCTCACTACTCCACTCTATCTCACTACCTCACTATCTCACAACTTCTCTCTCTCAAAACATCACTACCTCACTCTCTAGCTCACAACCTCACAACTTCACTCTCTCTCACTCACTACCTCAATCACTCTCTATCTCACTACCTCACTCTTTCTATCTCACTAACTCACTTTCACTCTCTCTTTCACTACCTCTCTCTCTATCTCACTACATCACAACATCACTCTATGCTTATATATCACTACCTCACAACATCCATCTCCCTCACTACCTCACTCTTTCACTACCTCACTCTCTCACTCTCTATCTCACTACCTCACTCTCTATCTACCTCACTCTCTCTCACTACCTCACTCTCTATTTCAATACCTCACTCTCTCTCTCTATCTCACTATCTCACTCTCTCTCTGCTAATGCAATAGGTATCACATATGCAAAAAAAACTAATGCCAATAGAAATGACAATGCCATTTATTTAGGGATACAAAAATGATTAAAAAATAATGAGCAATACCAATAGCTCTACCTATAATATTGCCGAGACCATTGCATTGTAAATGCTTGTTTAAAGCATGTTTGTTTACTGGTGCGTCAATCTGAGGGTGGCAAAAAAGAAGGGATGGGTAAGAGGAGAAAGAATAAATAGTCCCTCAATCATTCATGCCCATTGCCATGACTTTTTGCACACCTTTTGTGATTAAAGTTGATGATTTTTCTGACTCGTTCCCATGTCCGAAACAATTTAAATGGGAGGCATGCGAAAGCACTTCACCCATTATAGAAAACTGGTCGCTATTAGCCAGTTATTGTACCATGGTATCTGTTTACATTGGCATGAATATGAGGGCCTGTTGCAGATAAGAACTCAGTATATTCAGTCTTGGTTTTATTTAAAGGCTCATGTGCTTGCTGCCTGTTTTCGAGTGTGGCTGGAAGCGTTTCAAATGTAACTAGTGCTAATGTAAAGTGCTCCATTACCTCCATTACCTACCTCGTTTTTTAAAAAAGGTTTTCCCTTTCAAGACCAATGGACAAACCTTTGTATCCTTTGCGGGATTTGCAGTTGGTTCTGAAAGCTTTGAATCCCACCCTTTCAAACCTCTGTATTCAGTGAATATTAAGCTTTTAAAGTTGAAGGTTGTTTGCTTAGTGGCAAAAACCTCTTCCCAGAGAATTGTTGAGGCGGGGGGCTCTATGGCAAGAGAACAGCTACTTTCATTTTTTTGCAGATGGAGTGGTTTAGAAACTGGATCCATCCCTTGTTCCTAAGGTGGTACCACATTTCACATAAATGAAGAGGTTGTTATTTCAGTGCTTGGGGTTGACTTAGATTCTACCCTAAAATGCCAGTGGCACCTGTTAGATGTCCAAAGAGACCTTCAGGTTTCTTTGGACGGTCTAGAGCCTTCAGAAAATGGGATTCTGTTCAGAACTCTTGGTTTGTCTAGCCAGGTGAGAAAGCGTTGCTAGTATCCATTACTAGATGGATAAAGGAGATGATATCCTTGTCTTACTCATCTGGAACTCCTTCTTCCATAGGGGTACAATGTTGTTCTACGAAGGCAATATTTGCCTCTTGGGGTGAGTAGAAAGGGATATCAACCTCCAAAATGCCTCCAGCTACTTGGGCTGCCCCAATAAATTTGTACGTCATTATTGGTTACAAAATGCCTTGAATGAAGGTACTAATTTTGGTGCGGGGTGATACATTCAGTTTTGACTTGAAAAATTATGTTACAGAATACATCACTGTTTGTTGTTGCATGGAAAGTTGTTTATGACATGTTATTTGATATGAAGGCAGTTCTTAGCATTGCTATAGTATTCATCATTAGTGATGAAGGGGACGAGGACAAGAGGATTTAGGAGTAATGTCTAATTACTTACTGGTAATGAATATTATCAGTGAGTAATTAGACATTTACGTCTTTTAGTACCCACCAGTATGGAGAACATGCCCACTTTCCTTGCTTGCACTAGGGCCCAAGGCAGCCTTGCTGTGCCGCTGTGTTTTAAGTCGAGCCTACCTTCTTGCAAAAAAAACATTTTGTCAGCTTAGCTGATCACCAGATCTTAAAGTGGGATTAAAGACTACCCATTGCTTGCCATTGGTAAACTCATTCAGGAGCATAATTTCCTGAAGGTCCGACAAGGTGGATGCGCTTTTTCAGTTACAGCTGCTCAGCTATAGAACAAGCTGCCACCTGGTCTGAGAACATTGACAGACCTGCTGAAATTCAGGAAAGCCTTGAAGACATGACTGTTCCCTAAATAGTGGATGCCCGTAATGATGTGCTATGCTTGGTTTTCTTTCCCATATAGGCAATTACTGCTCTTAGCACCCGGATATCAGTCTGGTCACAGTGCCCTGCACACATATTATAGTAATAATAATAATTGGTTGGAATTTTTGCAAATATCATTTGCTTGATTCTTTTTCCATGGCTTGACTTGTCCATCATGTGTCTGTTCCTCCACTGGAGCATATGCTCTTTATTTGTGTCCCTCCGGTGCTCATTTTTAGGGAACTACTTTTTTCTTCTTGCATATGCACTTTACTGGAGTGAATGTATTTTCTAGCACTTTGCTTTGTGTGCTTTTCTTCCCATCTGTGCTTGTGTTGCTTTCTAGGGTGCTTCTCTCCCACCATGTTGCTCTCTCTCACCTGTGTGCTACTTCTCCCTAGCTCCATGTTGCTCCCTCTCACCCATGGGCTTCTCTATCATCCTTGGGTTGCATCCCACAACGTCCTTGTTGGCTTCTCCTTTGTGGGCTGTTTCTCCCCCTTTCTTTTTGGGCTGCTGCTTTGTCTTGTTTGGTTTTACCCCATACACTTCTTCATCCCCACCCTTCCCTGCCCCAATCCACCCTTGACACACAGTGCTGCCCTGTCCCTCTTGGGTAGCTTAGCCCCTCCTCCCTGCTTTTCTAGCGATTTTGGGCGGTACCCCTGCAGAGGGTTTTGATTTCTGGCAAGCCACAGAACAATTATGGCCACATTGCTCAGGCATTTTGATATCCTCCTGCCTGCAACCAGGGCCTCCAAGATTTATGCAGTAGAGCATAGGTCGTCTAGCGGGTGCACACCCGCGAGGTTCTGTTTGTTTTTTGTGAGGGTAGGTGGTCCTCTTTGAGGTATATCCACTGGTAAGTGGGGGCCGCATGTGAAGGTCTACCTCGTATACACTAAGGAGTCACATCTCCTTTCTAAGAGAGTTGGGTAATGGTATTTGTTGTTCTGTTTGTCTAAAGTTCGTTTAAAGTATGACAGATCATGACACCCTTGCATATAGTGAAGAACATATTTTGAAATTACTGAGCGATCCACCGCTGTTTGCGTCGGCTGCACTGAGCTCCACAGCTAAAATCAACAATGAATCTGACAGACTCATAAGGCTCAAGAAAAAACAAATAAGGACTGATTTACATGGTCACTTCCTAATGGAGCATTTGAGAGCTGGAACCATCCCAGGAGGTCTTCAGATTCGCAACGTTCCGGTTATATTCACAGATGATCCAATATATAAAAAAGGATATAGCTTGATTGAAACGAAATGTAGCAGGGATCTTATGGTTCTCACAGTAGAGACGGCTCAAAGATTGTCTAAACAGCAACTAGAGGAAATTGCAATTTTGGAAAGCGAAATCAAAACAAATCAACTTATTTCGGATGCAAAGTCTCTTCTAGAAAAAGTTGAAAAAGAAATCCTAGAGTTCAAGGATTATTCGATAAACCAGAAAAGTAATAAATTCGAAAAGGACAAAAGGAACTTCTCATTGGATAAAGTGTATCCATACTTGCAGATTGACTTCTATTCGCGACCTGAGTCACGCAAATTTCTGCCTGAATATCAAGGCAGATCGAGAAATAATTTTATCACCTTTTCGGATACGACATCATCATCAAGCGGCAGTGACATAGACAATCCTAATAACCGTCCAGAATTCAACAGAAGAGACAATTTGCAACAAAATTACCAACAGCAACCGCCTTTTTTAGGGAGAGGCCAACGGAAACCTCGAGGGAGATCCAGATATACAAACCAACCATGGGAGATGTCAACAAGACGTCAAAATTACAAGAACTGACTGTATCACCAATCTTTAACCTATCAGATAAAGTCTTAACAGATGCAGAGCTTAGTGTTTTGGAAAAAGGACTATCCTTTGTGCCAACAAAAGGGACCAATTTCGTACAACTCAAGACAGAGTTTATTGAGTTTTGCCGCAAAATTCGGCTTAAAACCTTTTTCCTGGACAATCCCATAGAAGACAGTACAGAAACAACTGGATTAAAGAAAAAATCAAGGTTCTGCCCCCCAGCTTCTAAGGTCCCCAAAGAGGTCATAACTTTTGAAAAAGTGATCCTTTCAGCAATAGCTGAAGCTGAGAAACAAAAAAAGAAATATGTTAAACCTAATATCACCAAGGCTCAAAAAGAGGCTTTACTTGACCTGAAAAATGACCCTTCAATAACAATTAAACAAGCTGACAAGGGAGGATCAATCGTTGTATGGGCAACCGAACGGTACACTACTGAAGTGAATAGACAACTCTCCAACCAATTCTGTTACAGGAAGATAATAAAAGATCCTACATGTGAATTACAGAACAAACTCTTTCACACGCTTCAACAAGGTTTTGACCAAGGATTTTTGGGCAAAAAAGAATTTGACTATTTGAAAAACATCCATCCCCGCACCCCTATTTTTTATGTACTTCCTAAAGTACACAAAGATCAACATCATCCACCGGGGAGACCAATAGTCTCCGGATGTGAGTCACTAACAGAACCCATTTCAAAATTTGTGGACTTTTTCTTAAAACCATTTATGACAGAAGTAAAATCTTATCTAAAGGATACCACCGACTTTTTAAATAAACTTGAGACAATGGACTTTGAAGAAGATACACAGTTCTTAGTGACGTTAGACGTAACATCACTGTATACGGAGATACCGCAGGATGAAGGGCTAGCGGTGATTAAAACATTCTTAGACAGCAGACCCAAACCTGAAAAAATCCCTACTGAATTCATTATGGAATTAGCTACGTTTGCCTTAAAAAACAACTATTTTTGCTTCAAAGAGGACTTTTATTATCAAGTCAAAGGCGTGGCTATGGGCTGTCCTTTTGCCCCTGAGCTAGCTGTCCTCTATATGTCTAAATATGAGGATAGATTTGTCCATAATAACAATCCGTTTTCTGACTGTGTCAGTAGTTGGGTCCGATACATCGACGACGTCTTTATGGTTTGGTCTGGCGATGAAGAAAAGTTACAATCCTTCTTCAATTGGCTCAACAATAGGACACCTGATATAAAATTCAGTATGAATTATTCCAAATCTAAAATGCCTTTTTTGGACGTTGAGGTGTACCCCACAGACGGACGCCTAATGACCACATTATACAAAAAGGAAACTGACCGAAACCGAGCGCTGCACTACTCAAGCAACCACCCACGCAGCTTAAGAGAAAATTTGCCCTATGGGCAATTCCTGCGAATACGCAGAAATTGTTCATTTAAAGACGAATACTTTCTCCATGCAGAGAAACTTAAGGCGAACCTACTAGCTAGAGGATACCCAAAAAAACTCTTGAAAAGAGCCATTAAAAGACCATGGTGGACACCACGAGAAATTTTACTGGAAAGACGTGAAAAATCAAAAACGGAGAGAATTGTTTGTGTCTCTACATTCAGCCCAACATCTAATTGGTTTAAGAAAATCATCAACCAAAATTGGCACCTGATAAAGAACTTGGACAAAACACTAAACGAGATCCCGTTGTTTGCATTCAGGAAAGATAAAAACATCGCAAACCAGATAGTGCGAGCAGCACTACCCAAAACAAAAGGTGCTGACATTAGAAATATGTTGAGCCTTCCGCCCATACAGGGACACCATAGGTGTGGAACATGTGTATGCTGTGATTCTACCATTGAAGGAAATGTATTTTCCTACAATGGGATTTATTGGAAACATGAGAGCTTTTCGAATTGTAAGTCAAAGTTTGTAGTATATGGCATTTGCTGCCCGTGTAATAAACTCTACATTGGTAAGACCAACCAGGAGGTAAGATATCGAATCCAGCAACATAAATCACGGATTCGAAAAAATGTACCAAATGCCCCATTGGTGAATCATTGGTTGCTGAAAAAACATACAGAAAAGGATCTCAAATGGTCAGTTATTTCCAGAGTGGAACAAGACCAGAGAGGTGGCGACCTGGATACTAAACTACTCCAAAGAGAAGCCATGCTTATCATCAAATTTAATACGTCGGTAGACGGACTAAATGAACTTTCTGAGATATACAATTTATGATCTAGTACTTTCATCGTCTACACAGTGATCGATTAAGCTCTGTCTTCATTCATACCACCGGTTTAGACATTCCTGGAGTAAACTAAAACTCCCATGTTCATTGTAGTCCAGCAGCGCTCGCGCGCCTATCACTTAAAATAACGACTCAGGTCCTCTAAGTTTGCCACTCCACCTGGATCCGTTCCATTTTTACTATTCTCCAAAGTTCTTTGCTTTCTTTTTCTTCACCTTTGGAATATCACCTAAAAAATAGATTCTTTAAACCCAAGCAAAACTACAAATCCCATGAGCCCCTCAGCCGAGATTCCCGCGTATGCTTAAATAGTGGCTCCAATTGGATTCCCTATAGCTCGTACCTACATGGAGACGAACAACTGATGCAAAGAAACACGGACACTGCCGTTCCCTGAGGTAAGAGCTTCCGCCCCGCAACGGATTCCATAAACTCTGTTTAACTCTAAGGCGCACATTATCTGATGCCGTACTTCGTACTCCTTAGATTCAACACTTGCGGAAAGTTTCTTCCCCTGACGGCCGGCTTAGTTCCTGCCTCGATAGTCCTCGTTCCGGAGAGCATACGAGCGTGTGAGCAGATTGATTCCTCCTGTTCTCGTCCTTGGAGGTAAGCGCCCACACACCTCCTTACAAGCTTAAGCAAAACTTTGCAATACCGAAGCATATTTTGACAGGCTGCTCCTCCGTGTTTACAGATTGTCCAGAGCACCTGTAACATTCGTGACTCTTCAAATGTTCGTTGACTTCAAAACGCCAGAAAGAAGTTTCTTTGGTTGACTCGACACCCTTCTGTACACCCCAAAGCCTCACTAGTAAGAAAAGCCAGTTTTTGTTTTTGACAGCGTTTCTATGTGGTGGTCCTGGTTTGTTATTATAACATGAAGAGGTAATAAGTTGTCGGTTTTTGCTTGTTTTAGGATTCGGGTTGAGTTCCCCCCTCCTTAGATTAAGGTAAGAACTCTTTTTACCCAGCAGTCACACGCCTACAGAGTGGGTCAGCTTAGTAAATTATTTCCTCTCTACTTTGTTTGCAGCCAAGTGTTGGTCCTGATGAGAATCCCTGCCTCCAAAGGGATTCGAAACGCGTAGACCTTTTTTCACCTACGGCCAATCTTGTGTAAAATATAGTATTGAGATTCATAACTATGCACAGTTTTGTTTGTTGATGGCCTTTGTGTAGTGATTTATTTATTGAGTATCACTGTTTCATATTGCATGTTGTTGAGTGAGGATGCATGAGTAGTATGATTGTTGTTTTCATGGGTGAGTGTACTATTGAATATAGTGGTGTCTAATTACACAAATGTTTATATTGTTGAGGTAATTGTATTTATGTTTTTGTAATGAATATGTACTGTCAATTGAAAATGCTTTCAAATGTAAACTGAAAATATTAAATCCAACGGAACAATTGGTTGTTAGTGTCACTGTTTCACTCAGTTCACTATTCAAAGTTTAGGTAATTTATATGCAGCACTGGCTTTTGCTTTTGTTTTTTCATTATAATTGGTTTGGCCTTGCTGCCACTTGAGCCAGAACCTTTTATTGGTTTTCTAAGTAGAGCAGCGGGAGGCACAGCTAAACCTCCAACAAGATTCAGATATGTAAATTGTAAATGTATTTATATAGCACAACCCCTGACGAGGCATTGAAATGATTCTTGTGGTGAGTAGCACGCTACCCCAGAACCCAAGATTAGTAATTAGTAGGTTAGTACGATGGGGTGGGTCCAATGCCACCCAGCATAGTTCCACTTATGCCGATAAAAATGCTTCACTACATGTGTGGTTGGGCCTAGTGCCAACAACTGGAAAGGATGAAACCGAGGTCACTGGGAGGCTGTTCATAAGGGCTCCCATTGATCTTGGTTTTTATCCATTCCTGTTGCGGGCACTAGACCCAGCCACACAAGAGGCACATCGTTTCTATCAGCACATGTGAGGTTACACTGGGTGGTAGGAATTGTGTAGATTTTCTGTGGATTTCAGAGGTTTCCATCACAGAAATAAGGAGAATGCGTGATTTCAGGCAAAGTTTGAGATTTGCAAAGCATTATGGGTAAGAAAACCTCATGGGATCCATGCAAGGTACACCACCCTGGAACCTCTGGGTGTCTAGTTTTCAAAAATGTCTTGGTTTGTAGGTTTTTATTGTTGGAATCACAGTACAGCCTCAAATACCACAGCTACCTCTATTGCTTATCTATCAATGTAGAGCTTTAAGTCCATTTTGGTCATGGTGACTTGGCCCACCCACACAAGTGGGGTACTGTTCTTATCAGGGGGGATGTGGGAACTCAGGGTGGTAGAACATCTGTGACTTATCTCAGATTCCAGAACTTTCTGTCACAGAAATGTGAGAAAAATGTGTTTATTACCAAATGTTGACGTTTGCAAGGGCTACTGGGTAAAATGACCACTGAGAGCCACGTCAGCCACGCAACCCTTGACTCACTCTCCTTTGTTGTCTAATTTTAAAAAATGTGCAGGTTTGCTAGGTTTCCCTAAGTGAAGATGAACGAGAGCCCAAAATCCACAGCTATCTACTTTGCAAAAAAAAAAAAAAGGGTCAGTTTTGAGTGGAAAAATGTGATGTATCCATTTTGCATTTTGGGCCATTTCATTTCACCAGCACTATCCGTATCCACACAAGTGAGGTACCATTTTTATCTGAAGGCTTGGGAAAATGCTGGGTGGAAGGAACATTCCATCACAGAAATGTGAGGAAAATGTGTTTTTTTAGTCATAGTTTGAGGTTTTCAAGGGATTCTGGGTAAAAAAGACAGTGAGAGCCACGCAAGTCAGCTCTACCCTGGATTCCCCCAGGTGTCTAGTTTTCAAAAATGCGCAAGTTTGCAAGGATTCTCTAGGTGCTGACTGGGCCAGGACCCACAATCCATAGCTACCCACTTTGGAAGAAAAAGGTCAGTTTTCAGTGGGAAAATGTGATGTATCCATGTTGCATTTTGGGCCATTCCCCTGACCCAGGAACTATGCCTACCCACACAAGTGAGGTACCATGTGAGGAAAATGATTTCTTTAGTCAAATTTCTAGGTTTGCAAGGGATTCTGGGTAAAAAAAGCCTGGTGAGACATGCCAGTCAGAGTCATGCATGTCACCCACCCTGGCCTGGATTCCCCCAGGTTTATAGTTCTCTAGGTGCCGCATGAGCACAAGTCAATTAATCAAATACGCACAACTGCGCCATGCATGGCTAGCCAAGGACATAACATATACGGAATATCTCAATATGCAAAAGAAATTAATAATTTCTCCTCGTATTCCCATCCTAAGGCCAGGTTTTACCTGGCCTTAGTTGTTGGCACTGCACCATCCTTGTAAATATGGGGCAGCATCAGAAAGCAATGCGTGTTGCGGTGGAACGCCCACTGCAACACCCATTGCCCGCCCCTTTGCCGCAGCGGACTGGTGCGTTAAGGGACATATGTACAAGGTGGTGTTAAGCCACGTTAAGTGTTTATTTATTTACTTTACTTTATTTATTAAGCCACGTTAAGTGTGCCTTGTAAATATGGGGTATGGAGCAACGCCACCGGAGTTTCAGAAAAAGTGACGCTTAGGGGCTTGTAAATATGCCCCTAAGTGTCATGCATTTAGTCGTTGAAAGTCACTCATAAGTATAATCAAACCATGGAAATGTCACACATAAGCAATACGAAAACTTTGCAGCTATGTCTGTGTGGCTTGGATTTGGGGAACAAACTTGGCACCAAGTATATCACAACATCTTTGCACTGTTTAGGAAGTATTTATAATGGAAACACTCCGATGAGAAACGTTGCTTTTGAGAAGTCACCCTTTCTGGAGATATTCTTACAGGGCTCAAGGTTCCTTTGGAAGCTAGCTTATTTGGAGTAATTTGGGCACAGCACAGATTTGGGGAATATTTAGCTTCCAGGATAGAACGAGAGAAGACAGTATGGCTGTGCAGTGTTGAGACACATGCATGATGCTTGAAACCCTCAAGTGTATGCGGTAGCAAGGGAGAAAGGTGGGTGGACAAGGTAGTGAATTCAGGAAATGGAATACTTCAAATGTCGATGTCGTCATCTCATAGATGCAAAACTTAAAAAGGTTTATTTACTGTCAATATAGGTGTAAAGAAAGTGTGCAATTCGCAAATGTATTCAGGACAATATTTGGTTATTGAGATGAAAGCGCTATCATCTTTAGATGTATGCCAAACACGTTCTCTTAAATACAGAGCAAGTTTGCAGAAAATGATGCAATCAGGATGTTCATGTAGAACCATCCCTGACTTATTCAAAGAGAGTCCACCAGCACCATACAAAGCACGCATCCTCTGAGGATGTAGACAAACTCTTTCTGGGATATTTGTCTATACTGCCTGCCTGGGCAGAACCACCTATTCCACAAGATCAAGTCTTTCACCTCAGATGGTATCTAAAGTCTGTTAGTGAACATCAAATGGAGGCACTGATGTCCAACTAAAAATTACTTGAAAAGACTCTGGTCACTGAAAACCGTAGGCACCCTCTTCAATATTAGTGGTCTCTTGCATTCCACTGTTAGTCAGAACTGTGGATTCCTTATTCTCTTCATCCTCCTACCTGTGAGCCCAACCCTCTTCTCACCCCCAACCCATCTTTGAAATTTCAGCACAATCATCACTGAACAAAGCATGATAAGACATTTTGGCAAAACTCTTTTACATTGTCATCTGATACCCCTAAAACGATCACAGCAATTTGATCTATACCCTACATCACATTATATTGAAATACATCTATTTGATGACCATTCCATTCTCAATTATGAGAAGTGTTTACACTTTATATAAACATATGGACAAGAGCATTATTGTTACAATAAGAACTGTGCAATTTAGTTATAACATCCCCTCTGTAGCATGAAAGTGAATAAGGTCCATGTGATTTTTGTTTACAGTTTCGTCAGAAGATTAAAGAGGTGCTGTACCTGCTTGTCCTCGTCCGTGCGAGCAGTGAACTGCTTGACCTTGAGAAACCACATGATTGCCTTTTCTTTATTCTTTAGCTTCAGAAAGGTCTTCCCCATAAGTAGCATGTTTTTGCTATAAAGGTTCGGAGAAACTGTGAAAAGATTAAAAAAGAGGAATATGAAAATGGTATGGGTTGCAGCAAGCACCACTTAAATTTCCACTTACTGTGACAGGCATGTGCGTCTACTTCAGAAGACACGGCATTTATGTTTTGAGCAATAATACGCGGAGAAGCAATCTGAAAAGTAGTGTATGTTTTACCTTGGTTGATGCTATTTTAACTTGTATTGAGAAACACCAACCTCTTTATGACACAGCACTCACCAGGAACCAGTAGTTGGGAAGAGACAGTCATGACACACTGATGAAAGGAAAATGGTGCTCAAAGATGCACAGTTCGTGAACTTACCTTAAATGCGTGGTAAAGGCATTCGTTATAAAGGCATATTTTCATGGCAAAAACATGCGTGGTAAAAAATATGTGGTAAAAGCACAACATTGTAAAAACCTTGTTGTAGAGACCGTTTCCCCACCACTCTACTCTATGCCAAAGCACTATATCCCCCTCTACTCTACACCACTGCACTCTACACCACTCCAGTCTAGGCCACTCCACTCTACTCTGCACAACTCCATTGTACATCACTCCACTCTAACTCACTCTGCAACACTTCACTCTGTGTCACTGCACTCTATGCCAATACACCCTACGCCAATGCACTCTACTCTGTACCACTCTACTCTGCGCCCCTGCACTCTATGACAATCCACTGTAAGCCACTTGGATCTAGTCTGCACAACTGCACTCTATGCCACTGCACTTGAGGCCTTTACTCTACGCCACTTTACTCTATGCCACTGCACTCTACCCAACACCACTCCACTCTACACCACCCCACTTTAGCCTGCACCACTTCACTCTGTGCCTTTTCACTCTACTCTGAAACAATATACTCTACGCTACTGCACTCTATTCCACCGCCCTCTATGCCACTCTGTGCCACTCCACTTCACACCACTCTACTCTAAGCCACTCTACTCTATGCCACTCTACTCTGTGCCACCGCATTCCCTCCCACTGCACTAGACTCTACCCCATGCACTCTACATCACCGCACTCTACTTTGCACCACTGTAGTCTGCTCTCTACACTAATCTACTCTATACAACTGCTCTCTATGACACTCTACTCTGCAACACCACACACTCTGCCACTGAACTCAGCACCACTATACTCCACTCTGCACCACTATACGCCACTGCACTCTGTTACTCTACTCTACACCACTGCACTCAACTGTATGCCATTTGACTCAACTCTAGGTCACTCCATTACACAACACTCTATGCCCCTCGACTCTATGACACTCTACTCCACTCTTCGCCATTCTACTCTATGACACTCCATGCCACTCTCCTGTACACAATTAACTTTTATCCATGTTGGACAGCAGCCATGCTGGTGTTCAGCATAGTTAAAACACATTGGCAAAGCCAATAGCTCTTGCATAGGTGATGCCTACTGACGTTGCTAATGCTTGTTTCACAAATTGCCCCACTGCCCCATTGTCTGTCCTCTTCCAGTTACTTTAACTATGAGGAGATCCACTTTGTTCAAACAGACTCCAATCCCAAAGCATAACTTCTCCCTTAAGGTAGGAAACACATAGGGCCATATTATCAAGAACGGTGATAACATTATCACCGCTTTAGCAGCAGGAAACTGCCGTTAAAGCGGCGATAAGGGGCTTGATAATATGCCCTTGAGAAGCCCAGGTTCTGGTGTGAAGGACATCAAACCTTGGCTTCTATTGGAATTCACAAGGGCATATTATCAAGCCCCTTATCGCCGCTTTAACGGTAGTTTCCTGCTGCTAAAGCGGTGATAATGTTATCGCCGTTCTTGATAATATGGCCCATAGCCTCATCCTCCCAGAATTACCCTTTTGTTATGTTTTTACAGCTGGCATGTGGAAGACTCTGCATCCTCCTTTTAATTATATCCATATTGCAAAAAACCCATGTCACATTCTAGAGAGCATGGACATTGCTCCCCGGGTGCCAACAAGATCACTCTGCTGAATCATGCTTGTGACCACTCTAGGAAGTGTTTGTATCCAAGAGGAAGAGCTCACACAGACCGGCAGGATGGGCCATCCGCACACAATGACATCCCCCACTAGCTGTAGCACATAAGGGACACTCACCTGATGGATATTCACCAATATAGACGTGGCACTAATTAGGGTGTGCAAAAAAAGGGGGAAAGATGATATTTGCACTGATCTTTCAGCAACTAACTCAGGTATTTTTGGGTGGAGATTGTCAGCTTCTGCGACATACATCGAGGTTCCTTATGGCCCATAAATAAAATGGTGGTCAGTCTTTAGAGAGGCTTGATGAGGTGGACTTCACTGATCCAACATATCGTTTGTGGGAGCACAAGCATAAAAAAAGCACTGCCACTAAGACACATATACAACAGCATGCAGTGGGTCTCCTAAAAGGGGAATCCTTGTCAAAATTGAAGATGGGAGTGAGTGTGGCTATGGTGCTGACCTAATCAGTGACACCCCTGAGGGGCTGTCACTTGCCCCCCCACCATGACCTGATGTTAGGACCAAAATGCAGGAAAAAACATATTTGATGCAGCAGTGGGGTGACTGTCCTGTTCTCCACTGCGGGCTTCAGCCTGAGGGATCCATAAAATTACTCCAAAGTGTGAGACATTCCCAGACTCTGCCACTGTCCATCATTCATTTCGGACACTAAATACACAGGATGCCTGAGATAATATGGAGCATCGAATCACATGAAGAGGAATAGCACTGCATCTTGAGGAGTGCAGTGACCTTCTGGCAACAACTTCCTGACCTGCACTTCTTACCTGTCTGGCAGAGGAATTGTGTGCGGAAGAAGCAAATGGCATAGAGGGCCAGGATGGAGGTGGTGTGCACACATAGATCCTCTAAGCGCAAAGTTGTTTTTCATGCTACCAGCATGTGAGAAAAAACAAGTGAGAGATAGCCTACAGTCCTAGGGCGCATCCCAAGGACAATGCCTGAAGTGGGGAGGGTACTAGGAAAGAGTTTTACTGCAAGCCAAATTAAATTCAGTGGGGACTTTGGAGGTGATGTTTCTTCACGGTCAAGGATCTAGTGTTGTGAGGTTGACGATCAGGGCATCAGCAACTAAAAGGAGTGCGGTGTCATCCCAAATGCATGCTAAGATGGAACGATAGGATCCCAGCTACATAGATGCCCTAGCGCAAAACCTCCTCCTCTGCACAGCTTCCGAAGGCTGAGACCCCTCAGGCAGAGCCATCAACAGCAACTACTGTTTGAATTCAGTCAAGTCCCACTGCAGTGGTCTCATTTCTATGCCACCAAGAAACTCCTAACAAAATGGGTTAAAGTAATACTTGCCTCTGTGGGAACCCAACATTGGGGCATATTATCAAGAAACAGCGTTAAAATTATCGCTGCTTTAGCGGCAGAAAACTGCTGCTAAAGCGGCGCTAATGGGCTTGATAATATGCCCTTGGGAATTCCCATAGAAGCCCATGTTCTGGTGTCAACATGGGCTTCTATTGACAGACCCATGATAATTAGGGGAGATCTGGCAAATCTCTTCGCAGAGTAGCTTGAGCTGCCGAGCGGAGTCCTCACTGTCATTGGTAGCTTGAGCTCCTTCCAGCTGAGCCGCTTGGGCCTCCAGCTGCACGAGCCGCGCGGACTGCTCCACACGTTTCGCGTGGACCAGGCCTCTAGCCACGCCGCGCATTACGGCCTTGTCGGCCTCCCACAATGTTCACGGTGAGGAAACAGAACCCGTGTTAGTAGAGAAATAGAGCTCCATTTCCTGCCCAAGCGATGCGACAAAGTCAGCGTCCTGCAGGAACCAAGCGTTCATCTGCCATGCCGTACGGGTGCAGTGAGAGGAGTTCCCCAGGCGGAGGGAGACAGGAGAGTGGTCGGAGATACCCCTGGGTAGTACAGTGACCCCAGATAATAGTTGACAGTCCGGGGCAGGCAATAGAAATAAGTCAATATGGGATTGGGTGTGGTGGGCTGCCGAAGTATGAGTGTATTGCTCCTTATGGGGGTTCCACACCCTCCAGGCATCGCAGAAACCCCGGGCAGAGGGCCAGTCAGATAGGCGTTTTGCAGAGGTTAGGCGGGAAGCTGATGGAGGACCTGTTATGTCACGTGAAGGTTGCAGGATGGCATTAAAGTCACCCCCCACTACCGTCAGCCCAGGTGGGAAGGAAGAGATTATCGGTGTGAGATGGCGAAGGACGGAGGCCATATTGGCGGGAGGTATGTATGTACACAAGAGATTCAGGGGTTGCCCCTCGATCGTACCCGTCAAGGCCATATAAAGGCCTTGTGTGTTCGTATCGGCATGGGCCAGGGTAAAAGGAAGTCCTCGTCCGAGCAGTATGGCCAGTCCCCGGGAACCCCTTGTAAAACCCGAGTGCCAGACCCTGTCAAACCCGTATCATGCGAGAAAGGTGCAGTGTGAGCCCAGGAGATGTGTCTCTTGCAGAAACAGGATGTCAGGCGCTACGAAGGAAACAGGCCGTGGAAACTGGGCGGCCAGGGCTCCAGAACTGCACAGAAACGGCCCGGGACACAGCCAGGGAGGGCAGCGGATCTCTCCCAACAGAAAGGTAGGTTGGATGGCAGCTATCAGCGGCGGATGCAAGCATGATGACGGAGGGGGCCGGAGCACTCTTAGAGTGCGACCGCCATCTTGAAGCCTCAAGCCACGCCCCCGAAGTTCAAAGGAATTTAAAAAAGACTTTAAATTAGCAGAAAGATTATGGAGAAAAAACTATGATGCAACTAGAAAAAATAACTACACAAAAGCAGTTAAGAAGTATCATTATGCTATCAGGGAAGTAATAACCAATTATTTTGCTAACAAAATACAGAATGCGCCAAATTCTGTTAGAGAACTATATAACCTGGTAATTAGTTTAAGGCACCCCTCTTACATGAAATTAGGTCTGATACTCTCAGATTCATGCTGTAATCAATTGGTCAATTTCTTTTTAGAGAAAGTCAATACCATCCTCAATACTCTAGAGGAGATGAAGAGGAAACTATCATACCCCTAGAACAGGGAATTGAAAAATTGAGAAAGTTCCCAGAGATGCCCGTGGGAGACGCCCAAGCCATTCTGGCCTCTCTTAAATCAGGCTCCCCTCAGGATCCTGTACCTTCTGAAATCATGGCTAAGGGAGGAGAATCAGTCATTAAATTCCTGATCAATATTTTTAATAAGTCTTTACAATCGGGTAAAGTTCCATCTACATGGAAACATGCCATTGTTAGACCACTGTTGAAAAAAGCCAATGCTTGACACTTTTTGTGCGCGGATTATCGCCCAATATCTCTTCTACCCGGACCAAGCAAAATGTTGGAAAAATGTGAAAACAATGATCTTTCCTCATTCCTAGAGTTCAACTGGATTCTGCACTTTACCCAAACAAGTTTCAGGACAGGGAGTAATACAGAGACAGCTCTCCTAGCTGCTACGGAAGAGTTGAGGGCCATTTTAGGTATGGGTGGCACTGCAGCTTTGATCTTACTTGATCATAAGTGCTGCATTTGAGATGGTATCCCACCCAATATTGATAAAAAGGCTAATGGAAGGGCGCATTGAAGGCATAGCCCTGAAATGGCTTACTTCTTTCCTTTACAAGCGTACTTTTCAAGTACTAGAAAAAGATAAGCAATCCAACATCTTTGCCCTCAAGTGTGGAGAGCTGCAGGGCTCATCCCTTAGCCCCATCCTTTTTAATGTATATGTTGCTCCGCTAGCAGAGATTATAAAATCTTATGGTATTACTTCAATATCATACGCGGATGATACTCAATTGATATTTTGTCTATCTGATCAAACAGAAGATACCTCATCTCTCCTTATCCCTGTCTTATACACGTAATAAACTGGATGGTGACTAGCAACCTAAAGCTAAACGGTGATAAGACAGAGGTGATGGTTGTGGACAACATTCCTTTCAGGTGCATGGAAATTAATTCGCCAGCCACACTGAGCCAAAACAGAGGCAAAAAGTTTAGGAGTATGACTGGATGAGAGATTGACAATGGAAGTCAAAAAATTAGAAGCTTCTTTTTTCGGCCTGCTTTACAGATATCACCAAGGGTATCTATTTCAGACTGCATAGACCTTCATGCACCTAGGTGGCATTCTTCATCATTGTGTCATGCTCCCTCGCGGCCGGGCGTTGCAATGCCCAGTGGGTATTGACCCCTGCTGAGTAATTTACCAGTGACTGAGAATAATTCAAGTATTCCATCCACCACTTCTTTTGTATACTTCAGTGCAATGTCCTAAGTGGGATGGGTATGCCCTATCGACATATATCGATGATGAGCCCTATTAAGGGTGAAACTGGTTTTGGGTTGCGTGTGTTCCAGTTCAGGGAGGACCTGGCCTGGCAGTTCAGGCTGGGCTGTTCCTAGTGAAGGAGGGTCAAGCCTGATCTGCATATGGCTGGGTCCAACCTGAGGTGGCAAGGTGTGCAAAATAACTATGGACTGGGATGCGGCCAGAGAAATTACTAGTGACAAAGATTAATTCAAGCATTCCATCCATCACTTTTTTATATCCGCCAAACGGGGGCTTTTAGGTGGAGATCATTTTCTGCCCTTGCAGGTTATGGATAAAAGGTGATGATAACGCGTAGTAGGTACAGTGAGGAAAATTTACATTGCTTATAGATATCCAATGTGTCCTGCTTGCATTCTCTGATGGTGCTCTATGGCATGATTACAAACTGGTGCAGACCAATTGAACATCAGTTGTTCTTTGGTCCTTTGTTTGGTCTACATGTGTCATGCTTTGCTGTCCACTTCGATCATGAGGCATTTCTGCAGGACCTTTATGTATAACTCTACTATCTTCTTAAATTGCCTATTCTCTGCCTTTACTAGCTATGTCAATTGCTTCGATTTAGAATGTGTGAGTGCCGAAACACAAAGAGTGTTCCAAATTTTGGGAACTTGTGTGCATCTAGACTGGTGAACCCCTGTTATGGTTTGTCAGGGCCCCCTTGAGAGGTAAGTGTGCCCATGCTTTAGCCTCATGTGGTCCTTCATTCCTGAATCAATCTTTTTACCTTAGCCCCAAAGGGCTGAAAAAGATATCCACCAAAGAGCTCCCATTTTGGAGGGGCCCACTTGGCATTGCACCACCTGCCCATCGTGGAGCAGAACCCTTTTGGAAGAGGGATGCCTTGCTGCAAAAACTGACATCATCTGGAAGGAGATTGAATTCAGTCAGCTGCCACTGCTAAAACTCCAAGCATAGAGGTATATATTTCACTGGCCCAGGTGCCAGAACCAGCAGCCCTGTGGTTTAATAGAACACCCTCATGAAGCAACAGTCTTATTGGAAGACAGAGGCCAGAAGTTATGGATAACACATTCTCCTGGCCCCATCCAGGACCACCAAGATGATCTGGGAGTGGTTGATCTTGATTTTCTTCAGAACTCAGGACAGGTGAGACAGAAGCACATACAGGAGTCCTGACCTCCACTCTAAGTGGAATGTGCCTTCTTAGGAACTTCAACTCACACAACTGATGACACTGTGCATTGTCAATGGTGGTAAAGAAATCAAGCTAGGGATCTCCACATTGCTGGAAGCCTTACTGCGCCACCTCTGGGTGCAATTCACATTTAAAATCCGATACACATCGCCAGCTGAGTTTATTTGCGCTGATGTTTAAATATACCGCTGGGTGTAGTACGATCAAGGAGAAGTTCGGATGATTCTGCCAGGTCCTGAGGTGCAGGTCCTCTTGGCATCAAGTCCAGGACCCAACTCCACCCTACTTGTTGCAGTACAACATTGCGGCTGTGTTGTACATGAGGACCTGAACTAGCCGCCTCTTGATGGATGTCAGGAATGGTTTAAATGCCAAGCAAATGGCCTGCAACTCCAGCAGGTTGATGTGAAGGTAGGCCTCTGCCCGAGACCCCTTCCTCTGACCTCTACCTCTCCCAGATGTCCCCTCCAACACAGCAGTGATTCATCTGTTATCACCAGCAGCTCTGGGTAGGACAGGGGGAGAGGTGCAATTGCTGTGTGTCAAACTGTGGTCTAGCAGCTACCACTGTAGATCTTTTTCAATCTCTTCCAAAACCTGGATAGAGTCCGTCAAGTTCCCTAGGTGCTGGGCCCACTGAGACTTTCAATCCCACTGCAGAACCCTCATTTTCCACCTGGCATGATCAATGAGCAAGATGTAGTGGTCAAGCGTCCCGGGGCAATCCTCAATAAGACCCAGGACTGAGGCTGAAATATCGTGATCATAGCCCATTTGTCCTGGACCTGTTGTTCTTGAAGGAAGTCTCAAAAATGCACCATATCCACAATGACTATGATGAAAGGGAAACCTCTGTGAAGGAGCCTGGTGTAACCTTGGCATGTTGGTCAAGAACCCCAATGATGTAAGGAGGTTTACTGGTGCTGGAGGTGGTCTTCGACTGCCTGTGGCAAGCCACCTTCAACAGCCAGTCGTTGAGGTAGGGAAGGACTGGTATTCCTAACCTCCACAGATATGCTGCAACCACCGCCATCACCTTAGTGAATACTCAAGGAGCACAGCAAACTGAAAGTGCTCATGACTTTCCTTGAACCACAGGTACTATCAGTGGGCTTGCAGGACAGAGAAATGGAAATAGGCTTCCTGCAGCTCCAATACCACCATTCAGTTTCGAGGACAGAGAGAATATTGGCCAGTTTGAGCATCTTAAATTTCTCCTTCCGCAGGAAGAAGTTAAATCTTAGATAAGTCAAAGACCTCTGCCCTTCTTCGGCATAAGAAAATAGCAGTAGTAACATCCAGTTCTGATTTGCAAGGCTGGCACCCGCTCTATGGCTCCTTTCTCCAAAAGAGCTTGGACTACCTGCAGAAAAATAGATAAATTCTCCTCCGAAAGACTCTAATGTAGGTGGAATGGGTGGCAGGACGAAGAAGAATGGCAAGATGTAACTGCTTTAGTCTATCTGCATGAGTCACCTGTCAGAAATTATTGTTTGGATGTTAGTGTGCGGAGAAAATTAGTTATCCTGCCTCCCATGGGTTGAGCATGGGCCACCAAGGGGAAACTAAAGCAGTTTGCAGGCTGCTCCTAGGGTTGGGGTGTGTGGCTGTAGACTGGGAAATACAGTACACCTGCTGGCCTGAGCATTTCCTGCAAGGTCTCTTTCCACGACCCCAAAAGGCTGTGGTATCTGCTACTGGAATAACAGACCTTGATGTTGCCTAAAGGTTGAGCCCCTAGTGATGCCATTAAAGGGAAAAAATAATGTGGGTACTGCCTTTCACTTGTAGAAAGGCAGACAGAGTGTGCAGTTGCTCTGTGTTCTTAAAAGCCCTTGAGGGCAGAGTCTGCCTTCTAACCACAGAGGCGAGAACCATGAAAAAGCATGCCCATGAGTAATGCCTGTTTGTCACATGTGGATCTCATCGCTAATCCCAGCCGCTGTAGCCAAGAAGTGTGTGATGTCTAGTCCTTAGTGGATAAAGTACTTGGCCGCATTCTGACCATCCTGAGTAGTCTATGCTAAATTGGCCCTTAACTCATTGACTACAGACGAAGTGCCATAATGCATGGAAGTAGCATCCCAAAAAACTGATGGTTTGAACAGCTAGCGGAGGGAAACATTATTTTTCCAAATGTTTCCATCCTCTTCAACTCACTATCTCGGAAATCGTAGGGAAGGAATTAGGGTTAACTCTGCTAGTGGAGGCCAGTACCACCAGGCTCTTTGGAATATGATGTTGCGTAAGAAAGGCAGGGTCACCAGGAGCTGGCTTAAAGCGATGTGCCACGTATCTGTTTACCAGTGGGCATGGACAAGGGTCCCATGAAAATAACAGTAAGCACTTTATTAAATGGTAACAGATTTTGATGAGGATTGACTTCTATAGATGGCAGTTGCACATCTAACACTTTGGCCTCCCTTCTAATCACCCTGGCGAAGAGCACTGATTCTTCTGTAGAATTACTGGGGGACACACCAGCCTTGTATCAGGGGAAGTATCCAGCTCCTTGACCTCTAATAGGCTCATATTGAAAGTGTCCTCATTATATTGTGGGAAACAGTTATCCCCATCATCTCTAAAGGCAGGATGGCTCTGAACAGAGTCCGACCGAAAAAAGTTAAAATACAGGAAGACAGGCTGCAGATAAAGGCATTGACTTGTCTGAGTCAAAAGGAATGTGAGTTGGCTGTGTAGGAACTTAATTGGACCACTGCTTCAGCAGAGGTTGAGTCAAATTTATATTGGAGTCAGAGAGAACTGTGAACTTGTATCCTCCTCAAGCAACGGTGGCTTTAGTGCCACCATTGACACACTAGGAACCCACATGGATTGTAAGCTGGGTGTGGAATGACCACCGGAGTAGCCCAGTTGGAGGCCTCTGCGAATCTGTGGAGACCGAAGTCATGCCAGAGGGAACAGGTAAGGTGCTGCAGATGCAAACCATAACTTTTTTAAATGCCTCAATTTGTTGCACCATTGCCGACGGACCTAGAAATTTGGAGAGCATCAAAACAAGTAGTGGAATCTGCCTATCTGTAGGAGACCTGAAGCAAGATAGTGGGGCAACTTGACATCCTTGTGACTTCTCAGAAGGAGAGTGGTGAGGCTGGGACACGGTCTGCTTGGACTGTTGTGTTTATTTTTTAACTTAGAGTTACAGATGATTTGGAGTGCATCAAAGATCTGTTGTGGGGCCAGCCCCAAGAATGGAAGTGAGTCTGTGTCCTCGACTGCAAGCCGGAGCTGCCTGTACACAGTTTTTGGTTATGCTTGGCAACGTTTTAGCTTCACAGTCCTGATTGGCTTCTGATTCCTCAGGGTACACTCACCACATGAATCCAGAGGCACACCTCATGGGGATCTGTGATAAACATTTGCCTGCAACAGTTCCTACAAGGTTTAAATTCTGTGGTTGTAAGAGGTGACACTTCCCTTTCACATTGGAAAAGGGTTGAAGAAAAAAGGGCTGTCAACTGACGAGAAAAGAGAAATTGGCTCTGCATCCCTGTAGAAAGATGCTGAAAGAAAAGAACTTACTTGAGTGCGCCTGAGTGGCACCTATATACGGCTCCAGTTGTCACTTCTGGGGCAGAGCAAAGTCAATATCACCTATTTGCGCAGAGGCTATGCTGAAAAACCTTTCGGATCCAGTCTGACACTAGAAATGAGAAATTCCTCATTTATATTTGTACCATCCTAGCATATTGTTTTTTTAAATTTGAGAATTGCATCATTAAGGTTTGACAGAGAACTTAAACTCAAAAGCTTCTTTGAAATTACTCTCCCTAAAAAACAACCAATTCTCCAGAAATGGAGCTATGTTCAGAGACTGTCCAAGATTTAGTAAATGTTCAAACAATAATGTCCTAAAACACAGATTTATTTATTTGAAGAGTTTTATAAAGCGCAGTACAAAGGAGGGTACAAGGCAAGAGTTTTAAAACAAGGGTGCAGTGCAAAATAGAACACACAAATTAACTAAAAAGTTACAGCAGATAATACATCAAAAAGGACCTGTGAAGAGAAAACATGACAAATTTAGAGCGATCGGAAAAAAGATTGCCAAGCTGGCGAAGGAAGTAAATTAAATATGGCATCAGGGCTATTGCACTATATGGTCGTTCAGTATTAGCCACTTGACATGATTTTTGAAAGAGGTAGTCGATGGGTTGGATCTGATCTCGGGAGGAAGAGCATTCCAAATTCTAGGAGCAAGACCCGAGTATTCACAGTTGTGAGATCTTTTCTTATTGAGTTTGAGTGGTTTCAAAAGTAGAGTATTAGAGCTTCTTAGGTTCCAACTCGAGCCAGATAGCTCAAGTTTTTTTGCTAGGTAGATGGGGGTGCTGTAGTGAATAGCTTTGTGCGTCAGGCAAGCAATCTTGAAGCAAATCCTTGTTTCAATGGATAGCCAGTTAAGCTAAATTAAGTCATGGGTCATATGGTCATGTTTTCTGGAACACGTGATGAGTCTGGCTGATGCGTTAAGGGTGGCTTTAAGCGGAGCCCGACTCGCTGTAGGAAGGCGTGCCAGGGTCACCAAACTATACTCCAAGCGTGAGATAACTAGAGATTGGACAGCTGTCTTGATGTCCTCCAGAGGCAAGAATGCCTAGACTTTCATAAGGGTGTTGAGCTGATGATTTGCACCCCTAATAGTGGCTTGCATGTTTAGGTATTTGCCCAGGGTGATGCCTAAAGATCTAACAGAGTCAACAACTGTGGGATGTATTTAAGTGCAGAGCGTTGTTTAATCCAGTCTTGGGTAGGAGCCAAGTGGTTGCGGGGGGGAAATCAGAAGGAATTCTGTTTTAAAGGAGTTTAGCAACAGATGATTATTTGTTAGCCACTGTTGCGTTTTCGAAAGCGCATCATTAAGAGTTTTTATATCGTCAGGAGAGGAGATCTTCAGATAAAGTTGCGTATCATCAGCATACATATGGTATTGAATGTTGGATTTGTTCAGAATATCGGAAAGAGGTACCAGAAAAAGGTTGAACAGGGTGGGAGAGAGTGCAGAACCTTGAGGTACCTTCAATCGTGACCGGGGTACTGGCCGCAAGAGATTAGTAAACTTTGATTCTTTGGGTACGGTTATGTAAGAAATAAGCAAACCCATTTAGGAGAGGGCCCGATAACCCCATCGGTGTTGAAGAATAGCAATCAGGTTTTCATGTTTAATAGTGTCAAATGCTGACAACAAGTCAAGCAGAATCAGAAGACAGGGGACATTTTGATCAAGGGATCTCAAGGCATCATCAACTATGGGGGTTAGAGCTGTTTCAGTGCTGTGCCCTGCTCTCAAATCAGACTGGTAAAGGTCAAGGAGCTGAAATTTTTCGATGTGGTTGCAGAGCTGTGTGTGGACGCATTTCTCGAGTAATTTCGCTAAAGTCATGATGCTAGTGATCGGACGGAAGTTAGTGGGATCCGCTAAGTCAACATTAGGCTTCTTAAGGATGGGAGTGACTTGTCCTATCTTGAGGCAGTCGGGAATCCTCCCCTGTATGAGAGATTCTTTAATAATCAGAGTCCAGAGAGAGAGAATGGCTGAATTGAGATCTATGAGAAGATTAGCGGGAAGAGGATCGTTGAAGTGGTTAGAGGGTTTTAGCGACGCCAGGGAGAGTGCCAGCTCAGCATCATCAGGGAGCCGGAAGGAGTTCCAAGAAGCGTTGATTTTCGGAGAGCCTACAATGGGGTGTGAAAAAGCAATCTCTGCCTTAGGTATAGCCACTGCGGAGGAACTCAGGGAGCGCTGGTTGGTTGCGGCACATTGCAGTTCAAGTTCAGTTTTCCTTGTCTTCTCCGAGAAGTGAATTGAGAAATCTTCCTCGCTAGGGTAGGAGGTCATGGGTGCTGAAATGTGATTTATGATATGAGTGGCTTGTTGTTTGATGATTTCAAACAATTTCTTGGGTCTATTTTTAGCACTATCCAGCTGGGTCCTGAAGTGATCTGATTTCGCACTGCGAATGTGTTTGTTGTAAGCGCTTCTCATCCTCCTTAACTGCTTGAGGCTTGTAGTGGTTGGAGAGTTTCTCCAAAGTCTCTCAGAAAGCCTACATTTGCGACATTCCTCATTTATGGATTCATTAAACAAAGGTTTGGATTGTTTGGTTGTAATCCTTTTGATTTGCAAGGGAGTGATAGAGTCAACTATACTTGACATGGAATTGATGTAGTGATCCATAAGGTCATTCATGTTATACATGTTAGGGGGTGGCTGAAGCAAGTTCTTGAACGGATGTTCCAATAACATTAGAAGGTATGGCAAAATATTTGAACATTGAGATTGATCATACTGTAGACAATGGATTCAAGCTCAAATATACCTTTTTCCCCAAAGTACCTAGTAAGAATGGTATTGACGTGTACAAGACACTGACAAACTACAGTTCAACACTTCACCTGAAAATCCTAACAAAAAACACATTTTAGCATATAAGGCAGTCCAAGGATATAGTCATAAGAGATGCTGATAAGGGAGGAAGCATTGTTGCTCTCAAATATAAAGATCACAATGTTGAGGCATGTAAACAGCACCATGATCAAATGTGCTATAAAAGAGCATTATTGACCAACTTAAAACCTTAGGATACAAACCTCAACTCAGTTCTTACCAAGCAGCGAGCTATTGGTGTCTTTAAAAAAGATAAACTTTGGTACCTCAACACAACCCATGTACTGAAATACCCATCAGATATTTTGCCTAAAATACATAAAACATTGTCTCACTCAACCTTTTGACCCATCATGTCTGGGAATGACTGTGACAGAGTATCAGGATTTATTTACCTATTTTTCACATGACTAGTCAGGACACTGCTTTCTTATACTCAAGATACAACTGATTTTTTTAAAATCAGTTTATGATATCCCTTAAGAAAATGACGTGCTTTTTGGTACCATGTATGTCAAATCCCTCTACACTTGTTTTGGAATAAAGAATGCTCTTTACTGTATGAAACAGTACCTGAATACAAGACCATTTACTCTCTTAATTACAAACGTAAATGTTAACTGAATTGAAATCTTCATCTGGACTGGTGACACACAGGACCTCATAGAATTTCACGTAATTAATATATCACAATGATGTGAATATAGAACTAACACTTGAATTCAACAACTCTAGCATCTGTTTCCTATTTGGTGAAGGTTATATGCCTGAGAATAAAATACAAAGTGAGATTTTACAGAAAACAAATTTCAGTAAATATTATCTTACATGCTTCATCTGTTCACCCCAAGCTACAAATTAACAATCTCTCCCATGGAGAATTCCTAAGATCAACGAGATCGTGCACATATGCCTCAGGTTATATATAACAAGAAGCCAAAGTAATGAGACACCAATTTCTAGAGAGAGGCTATGATAAAAGAATTTATAACAAGAGACTCAACGACAGTCTCATCATTATCTAGACATGATCTGTTTTAGAAGCATGAAACGGAAACACAAAGAATTTGAGAACCAAAAAGTAAGATTTGCTACAAGCTCCAGTCAAGAAAACTCACAAATATGCCAGATATTACCCTGGCAACCCCTGTTGTTGGACACTGATATTGCTAACTATGTAACCCAAAAACTAGCTGTAACTTTCAAAAGAGAGGCACATTTGAAAAACATTCACATCAAAACAAAGAAAATATTATGGTTGATATTCATGATTTTTCAAGTGTAATAATTACATCTGTTGCCCTTATACCATGGACAAACAACAATCTTTTTAGGATGCTAAAAATGAATAGGATATTTGACTAAGGAATGTTTGAACTTAAACTCCACCTTTTGTTTTTATTTGAAAAGGTCACTTAAAGAGAGATAGAAAGAACACATGAGGTTTCAAGAAACTTGACACCAAATATCCTATGTGCATACATGAGAGAGACTGCAAAAACAAAATCAAAGAGATCATATTCATAGCAATTGCAGCATCACGATGAATAGAAAGATGAGCAACGTTTGAACAGAAATAGAGCTTTTGATCAACAAAGTGAAATCCATTGTGTTTTGTTTCAAACTTGATAATGAATTAAACACTTTCCTATAGGTGCCATGACCCCAAAAGCTTTGGTCTATGTTCTTGTTTGTCAATGCTGTAAGGTTATGACATTTCTGACAGGCAAGCAAAGTGATCCTCACTCAATAATCATAGTTCTTACAGTGTCCAGAACCGGACCTTGGTATAATTAAATGATCTATGCCAATTGTGTTATAAGATCTCATCATCACAAATACTCGGTTGAGAATAACTTAAGTTAAAAACATTAAGGTCCTGTCCATTGGATTTCCACTTAGTGTAGAGCTGAATTGAGCTGGAAGTCTACCTTCATTTCTACTCCACTTTCTTTCACACTGAGATCTCAATGTACATTTGCATCATAATAATTAATATATTTATTTCCTAGTACAATGTGATATTTTTAATTAAACTTTCCTCATAAAAACTCAGTAATCTAGCCTTCCACATCTGTTCACCATTTGTTTGTACAAAGCAGTGGTTCTTGTTTTTAAAATTAATGCTGTCTAAATATGGATTTGATTATCTTTCCAGTCAGAATATTGAGGCCACTAGCATAACAAAACTTGAGGGGGCCCCCCTGAAAACTACATGTACGGCCCCCCCTTCTAGACTCAGTCAGGAGCCTTCATGCCACGGTACTGTGCTGTGGGGGCACCCTACATTGCAGGGGCTGCGGTGGACTTTGTTACACCACTAATAGGGGTGCCTTGTCCCTTAAGGCTCATTACTGTACTTTCATATACAACAACTACCAGCCATGCCTAGTTTTGTAATTTTCAAACAACAATCTTAATCTCACTGTGATAATTATTTAATGTTACCATAAAACGTAAATGTTTTCCCCCTGTGAATCCCAAGAGTTCCATTTATCTGATAGAGACTTCTAAGCAGATTCCTTAATTTACAATATTCCCAGGCATCAGACTGGATCTGGAAATGTTTTGAGCAAATTTGCTTGCCCGCCGGTAGGTTGTGTTGTTCAGCTCTGTGTGGCATCTTTGATGTTGTCCGTGCTGGAAGTGACGTGCATGGTGCCAATATAACCACCAAACTATGCACTGACCTCAGTTCCTTCTTTTTCCGGACCATAAGCCAGGATCCCACAACACCAAGGAACTCTTCAACATCATACAAGAATCCACCAGACCCCCAAGCTAAACCTCTAACATCCCTCCCTCCTAGGACCTCTGCACAAACTCAGCTCCTTCTTCCACCGCAAGATCAGGGCACTACGACAACTTCGACGAACATGACCAAGGGGCCGACCCAACATCTTCCACCAGCAACGCCACCCAGCTGGCCATCCTTCCCTGGATCCCTGTCACCATAGGAGACACCGCAAAGACCATGAGGAACATACACACCCCGGAGCACCCACTCACTGCTGCCTGCCGCACATCTTCCAGACGACTGGAAACACGCAGAAGTCAAACCCCTCCTTAAGAAGCTCTCCACAGACCCAGTGGACCTCAAGAACTACAGGCCCATCTCTCTCCTCCCCTTTGCCACCAAAGTCACCGAGAGGATCGTCAACATCCAGCTGACAAACTTCACAGAATCCACGATGCTGGCATACAGGGAACTGCCCTAGACTAGATCCGCTCCTTCCTTGCTGGTCGAACTCAAAGAATAAGACTCCTGCCCTTCTTCTCCGAACCCAGAGATCAGATGCGGAGTACCTCAAGGATCCTCCCTCAGCCCTATGCTCTTCAACATCTATATGTCCCCCCTCACAACCATCAGAAAACACAGACTCAGCATAGTATCCTACACCGATGACAACCAGCTCATCCTCTTCCTCACCAAGGAACCCGACATCACCAGGTACAACTTCCAGGAAGGAATGAAGGACGTCACATCCCGGATGAGCAGTGGCTGCCTGAAGCTCAACTTGGAGAAATTGGAAGCCCTCATCCTCGGCTCCACCCCCTCCACGTGGGATGACTCCAGGTGGCCCCTGCCCTCAGCAACCCTCCCACACCCACGAACCACGTCCGTAATCTCGGCATCATATTCGAATCCTTCCTCACGAGAACGGACAGATCAACACCGTATCCTCCACATGCTTAAACACCCTCTGCATACTCCGCAAGATCTTCAAATGGATCCCCCTGAATCCAGGAAGACCGTCATGCACACACTCATCACTAGCAGGTTGGACTACGGAAACGCTCTCTACACTGGAATCAACAAGTTTCTACTCCACAAACTCCAGACCATCCAGAACATCGCAGCCAGACTCGTCCTCAGCATCCCATGACAAGACCACATCATCCAGCACCTACAAGACCTCCACTGGCTCCCCGTCGGAAAAAGAGTGACCTTCAAGCTGCTCACACATGTCTACAAAGCCCTCGACAACACCGGGATCCAATAACTCAATGAAATAATCTCCTTCCATTTCCCCAAGAGAAACCTCTGCTCCGCTGACCTAGCAAAATCCCCCGCATCAACAGAGCCAGAGCCAGAGCAGGAGGCTGGTCCTTCTCCTACATTGCTGCCAAGACCTGGAAAAAACTCCCCCTCAGCATCAGACAAAGCCCCACCCCGCAAGCATTCAGGAGGAGCCTCAAGACCCTCAAGACCTGGCTCTTCGAAATACTGGAGCTGCCGTAAACCTGCCTCCCCCAGCGCCTTGAGACCCTCAAGGGTGAGTAGTGCACTCTACAAATCCCTGATTGATTGACCGATCCGTATTGAGCACCCCTCAGTCATTTTCGACTGACTTTGACTTTTTTGTCGATTACTAGTTTGCCTAGGTTTTCTTTTTTTAGATGTCTCTGAAAAAACCCACCAGGATCAAACTATGTGATGCCAATCATAGACAAATGTCAATGACAGACCCCCCACTTGGTATGTCTGTGGCACCTCGAGACAAACCATGACTCCAAGTTGCGTGTGAAGCGCAGGACGATGAATCCTAAGGCCATCTGTGAGTGCACTATGAAACTTTCTCTTTTGCTTCATCCTGTAATTCTCCTAATTCTTCCTGAGTGTTTATTGTATTCAAAGCATATTTGAAACAGAGTCATGGTCAGATTCACATGGTTCCTCCTAGTTAAATGTACAGGAGTCAAGAGTGCACACATCATCTGCTGCTTTCAAAATTCCTCTTCCATCCCTTCCACAGGAGCAGTCTACAAACAATGTAAAATTGGGCTCTTCCAAGGGAACATCTCACATGTTAGATCTTGGTGCACAACTTTAACATCAAGACAGTCGTGGTTAACCACATCATCATTTGAGTAATTTTCTTGAAGGGGTGAATCAGTAGCAGATTTTTAAACATTAACTCTTCAAAGATACATTTTGTGCTGCCAGAATCATAATTTGTGATTCTGCTGTTTGTCATGGGCGGAGTTTGAGTGTGGGTCAGTACGATCTCAACTGAATTTGGAACCATCCCAAAAAAGTAGTAGCCCATAACTATGCCCTTGCACTATTGAATGCTAACACCCATAACAGCTACTGCTTTAAGCATGGCAGAACTGGCCTACCGAGCACTATGCATTTTGGTGTTCTGACAGGGCAGGGGCTAATTTCACTGCCCGTAGGGGCTGGTTTAGTTGTTGGGAACCTGCTTGCCATTTTCCTACTTGCAGTGCTTCTAAATAAACAATCCAAAAACAAATGGTTTTAATATGCTTTAAGCACACTTTAAAACCATTTGTTTTTCCATTGTTTATTTCAAAGCGCTTTAAGTATGATTGTGGCCATCAGGTCCCCAGCAACAAGGACCTCCCCCACAGCAATGAAACTATCCTCCACCCTGCCAGCCTACCGAAACGTCCGGTAATCAGTCTGGCCCTCTCTTTAAGGCATCCAGGATGCGCTACAGTCACAGAATCAAGTGTGGCAGAGAAGTAAGCCACTGGCCATTTTGCATCTCTGTGGGTCTGTGTCAACACATACAATGCACACCCTTTCATGCTTATGGTAGTACAATACAAAATCCTTATCATAATCAGACATTCTTAGTTCGAGTTACTCTCTAAGCTCTAGGAAGGCACTCACACATTTGTTGTCCCACGTTTGTGAATCAAACACATCATTGTATGTAAGTCTCTATAGATGCTTAACCACTAGAGAAAAGTTTGAAATCCACTGAAGACTGTACTTCGCCATTTCCAGAAACATTCTGACTTCTCTCTGGGTCATGGGAGAGTTAGTTCTTAGGATTGTATTGATACGTTCTTGGGACACTTTTTTAGTTTCTTTTTAAATGCGATGTCCCAAATAGATAACCTCCCTCTGACAGTACTGTAATTGTGTAGGGTACACCTTTTGTGTAGGTCATCAATGTCCTGGGCCAGAACCGAGATGCAAGGCAAACATAGGGTCTCCAGATATTTCTTCAGTATCTGTTTATCGATACTCTCTGTAAACCCTTATGGGCCTGTGGAGGTACCCATAGGTCCCTTTTTGCCAACCATGCACAGTGTGGCAGGCACCAAGGGGTGCCTGCCACAGGGTGCACAATTATCCCCAACCACCCCTTTTGTCAATGCAAGTCTGTGTTCGGACCACAGGCTCCCATTGAAGTCAATGGGAGCCCAACTGAATTTTATCCAGATGCATTCAAATGCATCATACTCATTCGGCCAGACTCTCCCTACCGAGTAGTCTGAAAAGCATTCCGGACCCGAGTTGTTCGGTATGCTTTCCAAACGAGATCGGAATCGGGCCATTAATGGTTAGTTTTACTGAGGTTCCTAGGATTGCTGAACCTCCTTTATCAGATGAGAATCTTATTTTTAAACAAATATTAGTTTAGTGGGTAAAACAAGCAACATAATGCACAGCTTTAATGAGATCATCTTATTTCTTACGGGGCAGCTTACAGTAGTATTCACATATTGTCACATTGCAATATAAGCTTTATTGGGTAATATATCGTCATATCGTGTTGGCTTTCTAGTTTGGAGGAGAGAAGGGTCAGTGGTACGCACTCCTCCTAAACATATTACTCACTTTCAAAATCTGTTTTTTGGCTGTTTGTGGGCCTGTTTTATGGTCTGCTGGGCTGGGTTTTTTGTTGTTGATTTCTCTGATATTAAAACAAACACTTCCTGCAGCAAGCTCAATCCCTCTCAGTCTTCCATACCTTGCAAAACACCATTGTACTACTGAATCGAACATAAAAATATTGTGATACAAGAATCAAAATATCAAAAGGTAAGTGCATATAGAGGAAGTATATATTTACTATTCTTAACTGTGGAGTTAGGTAAATAGAATCTATACTTACTGTAGCACCCACCTAACCCCTCCCATGTGGGGAGTATGCACCGGAAATGCACCATGTTCATGCTCTGGCCAGGCGTGGCCAGAGGCTATATAATAAAAGGGAAGAGACTGCTCTAGGTATTTTCGGCCCATACCACTATAGTGCTGTGTCAATATGTGTGTTTTGCTGCCCCCTACCTTGCGCATAGGGCTCTCCCTGCGAGACCCGATATCACCAGCCTGGCCCCAGCACACTGGCGATGAGGTCCCACCATGCATGCCCAGTCCCACAGTCCTGCACACTGCAGGGCGAGGACACTCCTCACTGATGTGAAGCTGGCGTGTCCTGATCTATGGCCTGCTGCGTGGGATGGCCCTGCCCGTACATGCACTGCTCTACTGTCTGCTCCCTGAGTACCCCACCCCGCCTCTGGAGCCTCCTGGTCGCCACACCGCACATCGGCCCCACTGCGATTCTGTGTGCTGCCCTGCTCCAAAGCACACCAGTGAGCTGCTGCCGTCTGCAGCCTACAGGTACGGTACCCGGCCAGGCCTCACGATCCCAAGTGGGAGGAGCATTCACCCCCACAGCCTGCATGAGGACTTAACTGATCACACGCTGCATCAGGGGCTGTAAAACAAGAAGAAAAAAAAATGAAAAGACAAAAACAGCAAAGAAAAGACAAAAACATAAGCCTCGCAGTGAATGTGAAGGAGCATGACAACAAGCACTGGCTAAACCAAATTGGCAATATGAAATATCATAAAAACAGAAAAAAAACACCATCGAATTTTGGCAGAAACCCCGCTCTTACGCATTAGGAAGCAAGACCACAGGCACCAGGCCTACTCACCATGGCAGGGGATGCCAGTGCCGCATTCCAACAAGGCCTGCCAAGAGAACGGCTGACCCCACAAAACGCACTTGTAGGTGTACTGCCACAGTTCAGCGAGCCCGTGGGCCTTGCCCCTGTGTCACCACACTAGACGATATGGGTTGGCAGGCTTGGGAAGTATTTTGTCGCAACTTGCAAGACTGATTGAACCATCAAACGGTCCCTCCTGCTTCACTACGCAGGCGACAAAATCTACAAACAGTTTGAACACCTATCAAACACAGGTGCTTCCAACAACTACGAAGCTGCAGTGCGGGAGTTCAATGGTCATTTTGATCCATAATTGAACCCAGACTTTGAGCATTTCAAACTTCGTCAAGCCAGGCAGCGAGAAGGAGAATCCATAGACGCTTTTTATGCGCGCCTGCACGCACTTGTCAGCATGTGCACAACGGACGACCAACTGAAAGAAATCAGGGCATAGATAATCCAAGGGGTGCAAGTCAATTCCCGAAAATTGCAGGCCATACAACAGGCCCCAGCCCCGACGACATTCTCAGAAGTCAGAAGTTTCCTGGGGATGGCCACCTGCTGTAGCAGATTCATCCCCAATCTGGCCACTATTGCTGAACCCTTAAGATTCCTTACTAAGGTTGACACACACTGGAAGTGAAGTACCGTTGAAGAGAGTACATTTGAGGCAGTGAAAACAGCCCTATTAAGCAAAACCACCATGGCCTACTTCAATCCGAAGAAACGGACCGAATTGCTAGTCAATGCCAGCCCAGTCGGACCAGGTGCTATGCTCACCCAGGAAGCAGAGCAGAGGAAATGGGCACCTTAGCTTTCATCAGCAAGGCACTGACACCGACTGAATCACAGAACTCGCAAGTAGAAAGAGGGTTTTGTTCTTTTTGGACTGCAGCTATTCCCTCTAATTCGGAGAGAGTGACTGGTGGGCTGGCACTTCTTGTAGCTGTTAAATATGCAAAAGTGAAAGTGAAAATAATATCCTCCTCTGCTTGGTATCACATTTTTGTATTGTTCAATTTAGGTATGGTAAATTTGTTGATCATAAATTTCCATTATAATATCTTTGATCATTGTATCTCAACAGTGGTTGATAATATGCAGGATGAGATCTGCAGAGCAACTTCTAAAAGAAACCTACCATGTATTATGTGGTTTGGGTATTTTAATTGCACAATGCGCAAAAATAGCGGTTCACAGGTATGTGGCACTGAAAATAATGTAGCTTATCCAATGTCACATTTCAGCCATTACCTCTATGAGGAGGCATTAAATAGCATAATTTCGACAAATTATTTAACTTTGTAAATTAATGTGTTGTTGCCCCTTTGATACAGTGCCCGACCTTTTAGGGAGGGGGGCCATGATAGTGTCATTGATTTCAAGCTGATATTTAGCAGTTTTGCTAGCTTAGTGGAGGAATATAAAGTCCGACCCCACTGTTCTAGTAAACATAATCCTTTAACTGCCTTTTAACGTGCATTTAGGTTATAAACAAACTCTGGAAGCTCATATTAGATATAACCCCAATCAGGGCATTACGTTAAGATTGAGCTGTGTTAACCCATCAATCATTGAGAAAAAAAAAAGTATCTGAGAATCTTAAACTCATCAACAGCTGCCTAACCATTCTCCAGCTGTAATTGTACGAGATTTTCAGGCCTAGCTTTGCTATTTCATCTGCCCTCATGGTCAAAAGTCACCGTAATAAGGAGAAATCAGTTATTAGATGGTTTGATAGTGCTTGTTCAAAAGCCCATAGAGAACTTAAAGGTCCTTTACAAACTAGTCCTAAAGATAAAATGTTAATTAAGTGTCTCAGGAAGAATTATAAGGCTACGATCAGCCAGAGAAAACAGGAGTTGAGGACAGAGGCATAGATGGACCTAGTTGCAGCAGGTTCCCTTAAGGACATGAGAACGTTTTGGGAGGTTTTAAACTGCCCGTTTTTAGGTCGAGCCTAGTGCAGCGCGCATGCGCTGAACTAGGAAAGCGACTTCTTGGAATCGCTCCGGGCTATCCAGACGCTCGTGCCGGTGTTTTTTTTTTCATTGGTCTTTGCGTGTGTCTTTCTAAAAAAGACATCACGCAATTGGTCAAAGGTGTCTGCATGTATCCGCCCACAGCCTAAGCAAGCGGTTACGAGCAGGGGCTTGCTGTGTGCCATCTGTTTGGTATCGAATTTCAAATGCTTCGCATCACATTCACTTTGTGGCCGCGGCCGCACAGCCGGGCACTGTTTTCTGTAAGCAGTGCTTGTTCAGTGAGCCGTGGGACCCGGTTAGTTTGTTTAATACCGTGATCCGTGGGACTCGGTTAGCATGTTTAATAACATGTTTCTTCAGCGACACAATGCGGTGCCAGGTTCATTCTAATCTTGCCTGTTACTCGCTGGTGTTTTCATTGTATTTTTTTCTCGTTGCCTCATCCAGCCCGGTAATCCACTTTCAAACCGGTGTGACGAGGCCACTCGTCAGCCCTGATTATGCTATCTGGAGACGAGCCATGTTGACAGTACCTGGATGATACACACGGCAGCTATCTGTGAACACAGATTATACATGCATCTCTGGGGTATGCAGGTTTTTTTTAAGCTTGTTAGGTGTATTACTCGTACCGCGTAAAGATTGTAGGCATTATTTGAATTTATCAACTGTAAGGTGCTATTTAATTTTTTTCAGCAATAAATTAGAGTAATTTTTATTTTGCAGTTTTATATAGTGTGAACTACACAAGAAGGGGTCAGAGCGCTTTACAAAAGCACCAGTTACATTACAGGAGGGCACATCATTTATTTTTAGGCGCGGGGAGATTAAGCTGTTTACCCAGAATCACAGGATGCTTCAACCTCCCGCCAGACTCGAACCAAGGGTGTCAGTCCCTCTTGCCCCTGCGCAGGTGCCCCCCGCCTCAGTGCTACGTGTCTCTCTGTTCCCTTTGCCTCCGTTGACTGTTGTTTGGTCCCCGTGACCCCAACCCGGTGATTCAGCCCCTTGTGTTCCTGTTCCCCCACTTGTCTGTCCCGTATGCCCATGTTCCGTGTGACTCTCCCGTGTACCCCCATCCCATGTGCCCACCCCTGTCATGTGTTCCTCTGTTCTGTTTGCCTGTCCCGTGTGCCTATGTCCCGCGAGCCTCTGTCTGTGTACCTCATGTGCCCCTCCCCACATGTGCCCGGTTCTCCCAGCTCCATGGTGCCAGCAGGGTGCCAGGCTGCCTACCTGGGCTTGCTGCCGGCTGGTCCCGGTGCGCTCTGGTGGGGGCTCAGGCGGGGGCGGCTCAAATGGTCATTTATGCCGAGTCCGGGCGCCACGCCCCCTGACCCTGTGTCTTAACGTTTGTATCCCTTTCTTCCCTGTTCCTGCTCTGTTTCCCTTTTCTCTTGTGTTTTAACACTGAACCATTTCTGCTTTAACTCTAAACTTTCCTATCCGGTCTCCTCTCCCAAACCTGTGTCTTTACTGTCCTCTGTCCATCCTTACAGTGTACTTATAAGGTCCCAAAGGCGAGCCTATTGGCTATGGCAATGCTTGTTTTTTTTCAAGAAACTGCCTCTCAAAAAATGGAATCTTTGATATTAGCGGAAGCTTGGGAGGCTGATTTTTCTCACATCTTTAACCCTTTAATGTTATACAGGTTTTAGGCATTCAGGAATTTGTTGGGGCCGTATAAGAGGGTCAAATGTCCCTTTTTAGTGAGGGTATTTCAGTAAAGGAAAATGCTATTACTCAGGGTATTCGCCTTAAAGCTCCTGGCCCGGATAGGGTGCCCCTTAGATCTGTTTAAGGACAATATCAGTCTCTGGGCCCCACTATTCACAAATGTCATTAGAGCTGCTATTGTTAGTCCTATGCCTGGTTCTTGGAATGAGGCGATAGCAGTTATGGTTTTTACAAAGGGGGACAAAAACAACCTAGGCTGTTACAGACCTACTTCACTGAGTGACTCTACCATAAATGTTCTAGGAAAAGTCCTCAAGGCTCGATTAGGAGAATGGTCAAGGGTTTAGTACTTAGCGAGGATTGGGTACCACAGTGAAATGCCTCAACTTGTCCCTGATGGTAAGTTCACTAGGTCCATGAAGAGCTCTTTACATCTTGCTTTCATGGACCTATCAAGTACTTTTGATACCGTCAGTCGGGACAAATTGTGGGTCATGATAGGCAATATGAGACTGGAGAAACTACTTGTCACCCTATTATGCATATTACACTCCGAGACCACAGTGAGGATTAGGTATGGTCCAAATGGTGAGAAAGCAAACTCTATACCATCAACGAAAGGAGTTCAGAAAGGCTGTATTTTGGCCCTTTTTTATTTCTTATTTATAGAAATGGTTTAGTGTTCAACTTGTTGAAGGAAAACTTAACTATCCGAAAGTTGGAAGTGATTTTATCCCTACATTACAAAATGCGGAAGATGCTGTCCTAATAGCTAGGACAGCAAATAGCTCACAGAAATCCCTTGATGCCTTTGTTGTTTTTATAGAATATTTGAATCTAAAGGTGAATCATAAAAAATCATATTTTGGTCTGTGGTCCTAAGAGAACTAAGTCCATAATTTGTAATGTACAGGGCACTGTGGTTGAGAAAGTTCAAAGCTTTTCCAATTTGGGAATCGTTTTTATCTCCCAGCTTTCTTGTATCCGCTAGTGGCACTAAGAACTATGCAGATCCCTAGAGCTATGGAGGCTCTTTTTCGCTTCTCTGCCCATTTGGGTCAGAGACCTCTCAAAGAGATAATTACCTTATATTAAGCAAAATGCCTTATGATTGCTTCTTATGGGGCAGGAATTTGTGGCTATAGTAACTGCGCCAAGCACCAGGTAGTAGACAATACTTTTATACTAAGGCTTCTATTGGTACCCAAAGTTTCATCAAAGTTTCATCTACGTCCTTCTGTCATAACGAATTGGGCTCAGGACATATTGAAGACCGGCTTTGTTTGGTTCCCTCATTGCTTACCCCAGATTCTGAATTTACAAGCTCCAGAATTTCAGATTGTCTTCTTTTATCCAATACTGATTCCATTCCTTGGTTCAGTTATCTTAAATATACATTTCAGCAATTGGACTTAGCTGATTTTTATCTCAATCCATCTAATTTTCCCGAGCAAGCTAAAATTATCATTAAAACCGCTATAGCAATAGAGTGAGTGCAAAGCATTTACAGTTGCTGACTCAGCAGAGTTCTTTAAGACTTCTGACTGTGGGTGAGTTAGTTAGTGAACCTCAACCTTATCTTATCTCTTTTATAAATCCCCATACAGATTTTATTTTACAAGGTTTCGCTTGTCCTTAATTCATTTTCTAGTCGCCTTCTTACTATTTGACCCTCCATGCTGAACTGTCTACAGGACACAATCAAACTTCTAGTAGTGAGGCAGTTGACAACAGTTGGATCACCAGAAATAAACAGGATTTCCTCATCACTATTGTACCGAGGATGCCCTGGTTTAACACAATTACGAAAATTCACATGGTCAGGGTACCCCCCCTTCCTGCAGCATTGCGGCTGGGCAAACAATCGTCCATTGTGTCCTTGTGTAACATGACAAACAAAGCACTCTGCACTTTACCTTGTTTTGTGCCTAGTATAAAACAGATAGAGACAGATTTCTGTTACCTTTATTAAGGGCTCATCACCCCATTTCTTACATAGAAGGTTTTAGATTTCTTCTTTCCCTGGATTCTCCTGATATATGTTACTGTGTCATAAATTTTATTAAAGGACCGCGATTCGAAGGCTCTGAATTTTAGGATCTACTGGGAGAGTTAAAAATTTGGCATCCCAATGGCCGCAAGCAAACGTAGAAGTGGATCAGTTTATATGGACCCTAAACAAGATCCTCAGAATTGCTGTGGCGGAAGGGACAAACCCTGTAATAGCGCTCCAGAGGTTCCTGAGAGAATACCATGGAATTTGGCTTGTCGCGTCGTGAGAAAGTGATGCTCAAAGATCGCCGGCCAGGATGAAAGTTCTGAACACCCTTTGAACCAGGGGTTTTGACCGTCACCATAGTGAACAGGACCATGGTCACAGCCCATAAAGGAAACTAACTGGTCACAAGGAGCATCTCTTGGTTCTGAGTAGTAGGCTTCAACCAGTCACCAGAAGCAGAGGAGGGAAAGACTGATACAACTTGGGAGAACTCCCCGAGACCAGAGAACCAAGGAAAAGAAGAAGGATATGCTAGGTCTGGAAATGGAAATCAAAACCAAGCCGGGGGAGAACTCAACACGGAGCCTGATTTCGTCAGTAGTCAGAGACAGGAGGAAATGAGAGGTCCTTCTCAGCAACACTGATATCACCTCCGAACCAACCAGCCACCGAGTCAGAAGCTCAGAGACTTTGCGTACTTAGTTCATGACCAAGTTGGGAAGTGATGTAGTACCCAGCTAACCCCTCCCATGCGGGCACTATACCCCTGCACTGGAAATGCACCATGTTCATCCACTGGCCAGGTTTGGCCAGAGGCTAAATAATAAAAGGGCCTAGACCACTCAAGGTCTTTCTGGCCCATACCAGTATGGTGCTGTGTCAACGTGTTTTCTTTGCTGCCACCTACCTTGCACATACGCCTCTCCCTGCGAGCCCATACATCACTAGGCTGGCCCCAGCACACTAGAAGAAGAAACCTGTTTCAGACACAGAATCTACAGGGAGGAGCGATGCGGGACCCTCATTCTCTGACTCAGACGACTGGTTGAGTGATAACTCCAACAGAAGGTGGAGGGGGAGATGCAGAACACAAAGAGGAGGCTTTTTCAATCCTGTATACCCACCACACCAGATGATGCCTTGTCCTGGACAATACAGCCCTTAACGATTTCCTCGGCCAGCGCAGCCTCAACACATTCCATTTTTCCAGCCAGAACAATTGTTTTTTATTGAGAGGTGTCAAGAGAGAGGTGTCAAGAGAGAAAGAAGAGGAAGTCGGGGAGGAAGGAACATACAGTGGAGCAACAAGGAGTCAGATGGTGTGAACACATGGAACCGGACACGGGACAACAACTGGGCACGAGAGGCCGATGAGCATGGTGGTAAACCTTACAAAAGAGATCCTTTCAACAGAAGAACTTTCTGTACTTTGCAAAATTCTTGGATGTGTTCATATCATGCGCATGGATATGTTTAACATTAGATGCAAACTAGCACAAATTTTAAGAAAAATATGAGTCAGGGTCTTCTTCCAGGACAACCCATTCAAACAGACAGATGATGGACACACCGATGTGAGAAAAAGTCAGCATTTAAAGCTTCCCCCTCAACTATCCCCTCTGAAGAGTGGGCTTTTGAAAAAGCGGTCATCAAAGAGATAGAGTAAATAAGTCCCTCGAGGAAGGTTTTTCATAACCTAACCAATAAAGAAAAAATGGCACTTGACACTCTCAGCTAAAAGAACCATCTGGTTATTAAACCAGCAGACAAAGGAGGAGCCATTGTCATACAAAAAAAGATGACTACCAAGCGGCATGCCTGTGCCTCCTTCTGTAAGAATGGAACTATATGACCCTCCATGCTGACCTGTCTACAGGACACCATCAAACTTCTATTAGTGAGGCAGTTGACAACAGTTTGATCACCAGAAATAAACAGGATTTCCTCATCACTATCGTACTGAGGATGCCCTGGTTTTACACAATTATGAAAATTCTCATGGAGAGGGTACCCCCTCTGAGTAGGCCCATTGCGTCGGGCATAGGGTCTGTATTAGAACCCCTGTCGCAAATCACTGATTGGATTCTAAGACCCCTAGTACCACAGGCACGATCATACATTAAGGACACAGAACATCTTCTCAACTTGCTTAAAAAAGAAGAATATGACCATACAACTGAAACATTGATGTGTGTCGACGTTGGGGAACTTTATATGAGTATCCCCAGAACGAGAACCTACGGGTGATCAATGACTACCTACAGGAGCAAGAATGGACTTGGGCTGCCCCTGAACAATGGATAGTGAAATTGGCATAATCAGAATTGAATGAAAATGACTTCGCCTTTGAAGATCACATTTATTTCCAAGCCATGGATCTTCCATGGGGAAGACCTTTACTCCAAGCATTGCCTGCCTTTATATGAACTGGTTTTGGGAAAAAACATCTGGACACACAATCCTTTTCATGAACAAATACAATTGTGGTGGTGATACAGTGACAACATCCTGGTCATCTGGCATGGAGACGATGCAACCACTGAACACCTTAATGAATGGTTGATTGAAAGAATTCCATTCCTGAGGTTTACGGTGACGACAATCATTGCAAAAGTCGAGAAGCGAGCAGGCAATATTCCCAGAGATGTCCTTCTGGAAACCAACAGTAGGTCAAATAACTCCTTGATTTTTTTTCGCACATACAGCTCTGCATCTAACACAATCTAAAAATTGTAAATAAACGTTGTTGAATCCTTACGTCTAATAAACTGATTTCAATAAACCAATCTTCTCATTTAGGAAGAACAGGAGCATAAGAGACAGACTGGTTCATAGCAATTCGTGTCAGAAAAGCACAGAACATAAAACCACATTGTGGGACCTCCTTCCAGTCACTGGACATTACTCCTGACAACACACTACCTTGAGAAGGGACCCAGGGGCACAGGTTTGCACTGAACAATCATTGAAAGGCTCACCACGACACCTGGGATCACTAACAAATGGTAAACAACGTTGACCGCAAAACTTTTTCCCCGCAGGGAATCACAACGCAGTCGTTGTAACGACCGCGTTGTGATTTCGCATACCATTACTCCGCAAGCTGGAACAACGACTTGCCGGGGGGGGGGGGGGGGGGGGTGTTGGATTTAAAATCCAACACCTTCCCTAGTGTTCGCACAGACTGGAGTTGGAATAGTAAATTATACTATTCCAACATCCAGCGCCCCCCCCTCTGCAAGTCGTTGTTCCGACTTGCGGAGCAATGGTATGCGGAATCACAATGCGGTCGTTGTAACAACCGCGTTGTGATTCCCTGCGGGGAAAAAGACGGCGGGATAACGACATAAATTCCTAACAAACTGCTTGTAAAAGAACAGACGTGGGTCTGTAAGCTCAAGACACACAAGCAAGGACTTAATGACAAGATACCGTGGAATCAGTTCAACAACCGCTAGCATCTTGACACATATGAATCATAGAGTGCACAGTGCAGAAACTATGCGGATATTCTGTTCTAAGGGTATATAGTCGGCATTCACCCTTCCAGTTTGATTACTCATCTTACACCCAATAGATCATGTGAAAAAGTTACGATTATTCCTAGTAGCAATGCACTGTGATCAATGTACTAGACATGTTTGCGCCCAGTAGTTTTGAGGCACTCACTCTCCTATAATAAACGCTTTCCTGATCATTTACGATGGGGTGTGAATCTCTTATGACTTTCAATTACAATAACAACCACAACCAGATAATTAATGTAATAATGATCCTTTTTCAAAACTATATATATTTTGCGCACTCCAGGGCGCCCTAAATACTAGACCTCACTTGTATCTTTTTACCATCACAAGGTTGAACTACATTTCCTGGAGTTCCTAAGCCGATGCGCACATTTACACCCGCTGGCTCAGGTCATGACACTATGTGCACTGTGTGTCTCACATTACCGGGAGATCAAGAGGCCGACTATTCCTCCGTTCTGACCACATGATCTCATCTTCCTGCATCCCTGAGCTGACGCGCAGAGACACACGTGCCAACTCAGGTCGCAGCATTGCAAGCAGCACTGATTGTTTGTTCACAGCTGCCCACATGGGCTTGATCATTATTCACCTTAACTTTCACATCCGGGGTTGTTTTTAGTAATCACACGTATGGACCCCACCCTAATTATACTCATGTGTACGGAACCAGTCAATTCCGGCTGCGGCCCTGGGACTACAAACCCCTCAGCCACTGACGCTCATTTGCCACAAGCAGGGGAGCCGATCTAAATAGGTTGTGAAGTGTGTTGGGACCCTTGACGCAGTGGGTATCACACTTTGCCTGAGGTCGCATTTATATGTCTCACTTTTAACTCAGAAAGGCTTTTGCTTGTTGTTGCTAAAGGTCCCTCTGGACACCTCGATATGCTCGCTCTGATGTTTACAGTCTGTTTCACTTTTAACTCTTTCCAGGGTTTGACTACAGGGCCACCCACTCATGCCCTGTGGAGGTGGCATTCTCCATTGCCCTGGGTGAGTTGGTAATTTTTAGGTCTCACCTACGCAGCGTGCATGCGGTGCTTAGGCAAAAGACCTTTAGCAATCGCTTTGGCTTTTCAGCCAAAAAAGTGCACGCGTTCCATTGCCTTCAATGGCAATGCGTGCACATCTGGCGATTCACTTGCGGAAGCGAGCGGCGCCATATGGTAGCAATTATCGCCCCTGGTGCTGCTCGCTCCCGCAAGTGAAACACTTTCACTTTTGCCAACACTTTTTTTTAACTTTTAGCGCGCGAGCGCTTGTTTCTAATACTCTTTAAAGCGCTTAATTGGCACCAGCTGGAAGCTGCGCAGGTTTGACGTTCATCCGTATGATTTCAAAAAGCTTGGCCCTGGGGACCTATAATGCCTTAATTCAGGAAGAAGTGGACCGTTCGAAAATGTCAGTTTTTTCGCCTTTCTAGATTACGCGGTGAAGCTTGGGAGAGCAGGCAGATTGTATCTTAACAGCGTGCCTCCTGAAATGGCCACTGACCAAACTCAAGTCTCGCGACTGCTTGCTTGAACAAGCATGCTAAGATCCTGTCTTTTCTTCCTCTTTTAGCTGGTGGTGGTGGAGGAGGGGGTGTGAGGGGAAAGAGATCGTCTTTGATCTTTGAGGAGAAAAAAAGAAGGCTGTTCTGTTCAGGCTTTTGGCTAACACAACAAACAGTGTTTGAAATTTAACTTTGCTTAATTAATTAGTAATTCTGTTTAATGCTGTCCGATCTTCATCCAAAAGATATTTTGAAGCTTCAGAGCGGAATATCAAAGTGTTTTTTGGGGGGGGGGGGGTGGAGAGGGGGAGCGGGGGTGAGAGATGGTCAAGCGAGGCGTTTAATCTAACATTTGCTGTGAATGGAACAAAGCCAGTTTGCAAACTAATTAGAAATAGAAACCATAATTGAGTTGGTAGTGGTGCGCCAAGCAGTTTTTGTATTGAAGGGTCTCAGACAATCATTTCAGTGATGAGAGGCGTGAGCCCCTCACAAAATTACTCGAGAGCGGTTTCTGGTCAGAGAACAGCTAGGAAAACCAGAGGATGCCGACATCAATTCAATTTACTCATTAAGTGTTTCTCGCCTTAAACATATTTTATCACACAGTAACTGCAAGAAAATGTATACATATTTGTGATTCATTGTCTTCTGTACAACCAGATCTAGTCTCTTCCCAGTGGCTGTTTGTGAAATATGTACGTATATATATATTATATTGGCATTTTTCATTTATCAACTTCCATGACATGTTGGATCGTGCATTGTTTTTTATTGTCACAATGAATTCAGTGAATTAATTTTTGAAAAACTGTCCCGTTGCCTATGCTATGATTCACAGTGTTTATTTTAACTGTCCAATTCATTCTCACACTGTGTTTCAATTTGTATGCATAAAGTTTTGCAGAGTCTGTCTTTCAAATCATGACGCAGGCTAGCAACATAGGCAACGTTTTCTCTATGTTTACTATTTTGTAAGAGGAACTGCTTGAAATAACACTGTCACTTCCTGGTCTTTGTATGACTCATTGACAAAGACCGTGCTGTTGAAACGCGTCCGAGTTATTTAATACAATCTCCTAAAACCCAAGAAAACCTGTGTGCGACTTCTTTTTCCTGCACCTTGAACAGATCGAGAAATGCTTTCTGACATTTTAGCGGGTCCAGCGCCCGCCCGTCTGCACCAACCCCGCTAGGTGGAAGTAATCGGATGTAAGCTGGAGACTTTTCTTTGAGCCTTTCCTTTCCAGATTCCTGCCGCCGGAGTACACGATTTGGAAGTGATTCCCTACGAAGCGCCAACAAAGCAATACGAAGGCAGACCGGACGAGGATACTGCCGTTGTGCATGAACGCTGTACCGGGTGAGTGCGCTACGGCTTGAAGCCCTCTGTGGACCCTCGTTACAACTTTGGTTCTTCTCTTTGATGAAATCAGAAACGGCAGGGGTGCCCTTGTCCCCACAACACACAGCTGCGTAAAGTGGAAGCACGGGGGAGGTTTTCAAGAATTAGGAGGCTAATCGGACTGCGGAATAGTCTTGGCGGCGGTTGGTGTGCCGTCGGAGCTGTGGATGCGTGGTGAAAATGTGCGAAGCAATACGCCAGCGACTCGATGTGGCCAAATTGCGTTTATTGAGGTTGATGATACAAATCACACAAATACCACGAGAGTAACTACGGGGGAAACGGTAGACAACAGGACATTGAAACAAGATCTTTACAGACTCGAGAAATTGTGCATAAAGGAAATTAACCGCATCTGGGAGGTAATTTCACTTGATAACTACATCGAGGTGGGGCGTGTCCCAAAGGGATTGCGAATCATGGTGACCCCCACTTATCAGAACCCCAATCCAAAGTTATTGGAGGAATGGTCCACTCTTATGGCAGGCACCTGCAAACAAATGCTTGGTCTTCTCTCCAAGTATGCAGCAATAGAACTACAACAAAATGGGGAAGAATTAAAACTACTCCGCGAGTTGCTTGGTGCAATGCCAGCCCAAGAAAAAATCAACAATTTCACGAAAGATTTGGAGACAAGACTAACGAAGTATGAAGATGGTATAAAGGAAAGAAAATGCTGGAAGTTCATAAGGGATAGGAATGATTATGCGCAGGGTCGCATCCTAACCTTCAGCAGGAAATATGATGCCATAAGGAAGGATTATAAGAAAATTGAGGCGCTTCGGGCACAAGAATCAGAAACTTCAGGTTCAAGCTCAGCTGCACCTTCAGATGACGGTGAAAGATACACGACATTGGAACCTAACAGAGGACCCTTCACATCACTCCAGGAATACCGTTTTATGCAACTGAGCCTCAGCGCATCCAAAAAACCAGCGCGGGGAAGAGGAAAAGGAGGAGGCAAAGAACAAGACAAATGAGAAGAAGCAGGAGAGGGGGCGAAGGCCAATGACAACTCAACGCCACATGGGACAGGCATAAGGCGATCCAAGAGGAACAAATGATCGGTGAGCAACCAAACCTTTCAATTATAAACCTTTCCTCTCATGTCATTACTCCTGAAGAGAGATTGGTCTTGGAATTAGGCCTATCTTTCTGCCCCACTTCTAATTTTGACTTTGCCAAAAGCCGTATTGATTTGTTTCTGTTCTTACGGAAACTTAAATTGCTAAAATTGCATACATCTAAACTGAATAGAGGCCAAATAAAGGCCACACCATCAGAAAATATTCCCATTAGCTCGGACGAGGGTTTATCCGTGGGTGATGTTGAGACCCTAGCAACCATGAGGGAATTTCAATTGGGTACTAGAGACTGGGAAATGGATCGTGACCTGCTAATCAGTATGGATATGGAGGTCAGCAAAAGATCCAGGAATGATTTCAAACCCAGATCTAAATTCAATCCGATCACTTTGCATGATGGAATAGATACATTCCAAGAGTCAGTTTTACATGACTTATTGAATCTTTGGAAAAAAGACAGCAATAACTTTGCAAAGAATTTGACCCCAGCGCAGAATAAAGGTTTGCAATCTTTGAAACAGGCTACAAACTTTGTGATCAAACCCTCTGATAAAGGGGGCAATGTGGTCCGCTGGGACATTAACAAATACAGAATGGAGGCCAAACGACAACTTGAATTCTCGGGATGCTATCTGAGATCAAGCCAGGGCAGATATAACAAAACAATACAGGAATATCATAAAATGTTGCATGAGTGCACGAAAATTACATGCTAAGTCAAAATTAGTTCCTGTTCCTTTTGGTGCGCAAACCGGTTACCCCGGTCTTCTATATGTTACCAAAGGTGCATAAACAGCCTACGGACCCTCCCGGCAGGCCGATCATTTCAGCCAACCAAAGCCTCCTTGAGAATACTTCCATTTATCTAGACTTTTTTCTTTGCCCCTACGTCCTCAACCTACCATCCTACTGTAGGGATACCATGGATTTCCTGTCAAAGGTACAGGAGATACCATGGAAGGACACTTACATCTTGGCAACAATAGATGTTGTTGTCCTTTACAGCTGTATTGAACATGATTTGAGCCTGGAGGCTTGCAAATATTACTTAAGAGACAGACCAATCAACATGTATGACCACACTATGCTTTTGATGCACATGCTATATTTCTCCCTACACAACAACTGTTTTTTGTTTGAGGAGGACTGGTATGAACAGTACACTGGTACTGCCATGGGAAGTTACTTCGCGCCTAGTTATGCCTGTCTGTTTATGGGGTGGTGGGAGGCGGAGCAACTGTGGCATGATGGCAATATGCTCCACATGAATAATGTCGTCCTGTGGACCCGCTACATTGAAGATATTTTTCTGATTTGGGATGGTCCACAGAACGCCTTGGATGATTTCATTCAAGGACTCTCGGTGAATAATTTAAATCTTAAATTCACCAGTAAAACTGACCGTCGTAACACTGAGTTCCTAGATATCCTAGTGGAGGTTAAACTAGGAACACACCATACCAGTCTGTATTGGAAACCAACATCGAGCAACAGTATTTTACATGCACATAGCCATCATCCAACTAGTCTAAAGAATAGTATTCCGTACAGGGAACTATTAAGAGCAAAACGAAATTATAGCTCAGTTGATTCCTATGAGAAAGAAGCCAAGAACATGAGGATTCGCTTTAAAAGCAGAGGCTATACGGCCAAAACCATCAGAATAGCCTCTGAAAAGGCAGACTGTAGAAACAGTTTACTCATTTCAAAGGAAAGGGAAGGCAACAAACATGAAGTGAGACTAATTACCACTTTTAACCATGCCTCACAAGAAGTACATCGCATCATACGTAAACACTGGCACATAGTCATAAATGATGTTATTATTGGAAAACTGGTCAGTCCATCACCACATGTAACGTACAGAAAATGTCAGTCTTTAAAAGATATGCTGGTACACAGTCACCTTTCTATAAAAACCAAGACAAAGGGGACCTGGTTGAGAAAACTCCCAGGTTTCCACAAGTGTGGGCGCTGCAAAGCATGCAACAGCAGCACAAATGTGAAAACTTTCAACCTTCCCAATAGCAAATCAGGAAGGATTAATGTTTTTATAAATTGGAACACTGATTTTGTTATATATGTTTTGGCTTGTATTTGTGGTCTTCGCTAGCACCATCTTCCCGGTGAAGAAACGTGTACTTGAGCATTTGCGCGCATTCAGAAACAGCGACATGTCCTACGCTATTGCTAAACATTGTGATTTGGTACACTCGGATGTCAAAGATATCAGTTCTAAAATCTCTTACTTTGGCATTGACAGGGTTCCTGCATCAGCAAGAGGGGGAGATCGGGAACGTCAGCTGCGACGCCTGGAATCTGAATATATAGTGAAGCTGCAAAGTAAGACCCCAGGAAGCCTCAACCATGAGGAGGACCTCCATGTCCATTTAGGCTGAACTGAGAATAACTTATGCCTCCTATTACTCAACAGTAATATGGTAGAGCCCCCCTTCATCCCTCCCTTTCTCTTGTCTTTTTAAGGGGGCCTTCCCCCTTCCATGTACCAGTAACTGTTCACTATGTATTTACCGGCATCACCCATTTTCTGTTTCCCTTTCCCCGTATTGCTCCCCTGGCCACCCAGCTATGCCAATTCACGCCAATTCACCTCCGCAGCAACCGATGTTAACTTTTGAATTTTGTTATGATACCAGGAGTGGACTTATCCTAGTGTTTCTTCCACTTACATCCCCGGTGGCATCGATAAGACATGCAACCACAGGCACAAGCCATTATTGCCCACATTTTCATTTATTAATTTAATTCTCGTGCCCCTAATACAAACTTTATTTGGTAATATTTATATGGGGCTTGCATTGTAGTTGAACACAGAATGTAACAGTGTTCACTGCCACTTGGCATTTTTCTTTTATCAACTTCCATGACATGTTGGATCGTGCATTGTTTTTTATTGCCACAATGAATTCAGTGAATTAATTTTTGAAAAACTGTCCCGTTGCCTATGCTATGATTCAGTATTTATTTTAACTGTCCAATTCATTCTCACACTTTGTTTCAATTTATATGCATAAAGTTTTGCAGAGTCTGTCTTTCAAATCATGACGCAGGCTAGCAACATAGGCAATGTTTTCTCTATGTTTACTATTTTGTAAGAGGAACTGCTTGAAATAACACTGCCACTTCCTGGTCTTTGTATGACTCATTGACAAAGACTGTGCTGTCGAAAAGCGTCCGAGTCATTTAATATAATCTCCTAAAACCCAAGAAAACCGGTGTGCGACTTCTTTTTCCTGCGCCTTGAACAGCGCGAGAAATGCTTTCTGATATATATATATATATATATATTTTTTTTTTAACCCCTTCAGCGCGGCGCGGATTTCCGCGCTGTGCTGAGGGTTCTGTGCGCGGGCGGGTCCATGACGGAGCGGTTCCGTCATGCGCACATCGCAACCGACGCGCATGATGGAACCGCTCCGTCATGCGCATCGAAAGGGTTAAAGTTAGCATCAGCATTTTAGGATATATATATATATATATATATATATATATATATATATATATATATATCCTAGAATGCTGATGCTAAATTTAACTGGCATTGGCATAGCCAATAGGTCTCGCCTTTAGGACCTTATAAGTGTTTAGTTATCCAGCACAATATCCTTGGTGCAACAACATCAAGTGTTGCATGGCTAAACACTTATAAGGTCCCAAAGGCGAGACCTATTGGCTATGCCAATGCTTGTTAATGTTTATTGGTATCTCTGGTCTGTGGATTTGTGCACTCTCCCAACGATACTCAGTAAAGAATGCATAGAATGTTTGTAAGGTACTAGTGGGTTGTATGACGTTACAACGCATTCCGTTGCAACGCATGCCTTTACCACGCATGCGTTACAATGCGAATGCAATTACTACGCATAACCTTTACCACGAAAATGCCTTTACCACACATATTTTTACAACGATTTCTGTTGTAAATCTATGCATGTTAATGGCATTTTCTTGGTGAATGTCATCTCTGATCCCTGCCCCAATTCTATAAACTACTCCCGATTCCCACCCACAAACTCTTTTATCAAATACCCCTCCCCTCAACCCTAATAATTTACCCCATCTCTTCACAATCCCCTCATCGCTTACATTTTTATTTTTAAAAACGAAAAAACCCCTTACCTTTTCTCAACCTCTCCTCTTCAAGCTCTTCCGCTGTGACGTTGCACGTCGTAAAGAGGAAGCGGAAGTGTCTTTCCGTTTCCTCTAATGACGCCGATTGCCTCCACATTGCGACGGAAACAGGTGAGTTTTTTTTGGGGGGGAGACCCCCCCAAGCACCCTTCTTTTTTGCATGTTTTTTTTTGGGGGGGGGGGAAGACCCCCCCAAGCCCCCTTTTTTAATAATAGCCTTTACCACACATGCCTTTACTATGTATTTCGTAGTAAAGGTATACGTGGTAAAGGCTATTCGTAACCACGCATGCATTGTAATGCATGCATGGTTAATGTTATGCGTGGAAACGGCCGTGTTGTAGTGGCCGTTTCTCGTACTAGTGTATGAACAGATAATTGTGAATCGCACTGAGTTGTGAAAAGATGATTGATTACCACCCTGATACTTGGCAATCAGCTGGTGCATGGGAAAACACTTATACGGTCCCAAAGGCGAGACCTATTGGCTATGCCAATGCTTGCTAACCTTACTGCTGACAGCCTTGTGCTGATTCACTGAGGTGGTCACTGCTGGTAAACATGCATATGGTGGCACTTATATAATCTTGTCTGATGTGGTCATTATTAAAACACTAATCATATTAGTACCTTACAATGATTTTCATTGAACATAAGTAGCTCTTATTACTCAAAAGGTTGGAGACACCTGATCTAGAGAGTAGCTCTGTGTCCTGTAATGACACTAGGATGGGTTATGGGTAACAACACTTTGTAATAAGCTTGTAAGGGTGCCAGTACTATGCCTGCCAATATGAAGCACTGGTATTTGGCGAGTCTAGGAGCCAATGTATGTGGCAATCGCGAAAGCTTCCCTTGCAAATAAGGTACTTTAAGGGAATAAATTAGCGCCCCAGAAACAGAGGCCTAGCCGGTTAATTGAATTTGTTATCAGAAAGCTATTGTCATTCCCTGCACAGAAAATCGGTGCCGGCCTGCCCTCTTCGACGAAGAATCCTTGTTCCATTGCTTAGTGACATAGAAAATGTAAACTTGCAGAGTTAAATTAGCGAGGGGCCAATCAATTGTAGGCGGGAAAGGGATTGCTTGCATGTGAAATGACCGTGGATTCATTGCGATAATGTATGGGGGCCGCCGGCATTTAGCTGATGTTTGCAGCGAAGCGAAGATGGCGGATGTGTAATTGGACTGTAAACTGAAAACGGATTGCTCTGGCCTTTGTACTTCCTTTCTGTCAAAGTGAAAAGCCAACTCGTTTTAAAGGAGCAAGAGTGGCACAAATGTGCTGTCGATGAGATAACCGAATCTTCCAGACTGAAGCTCAAGCCCTTAAAGTGATGAACACATTAAAGCCGGGTGGATGTTTTTTTTTTAACAGCTTTATCTTGTTCATTTGCCTAATAGAAACGCTTTATTTCAAATAACGCTGAGCGTGAGGGAACTTTTCCTGTTAAATCTTAGGAGCAATAGATTTTCTCCGATCACCCACCTTGTCCTATTGGCGGTGGCGAGTTTACCGCCAGAGGTGCCTTACTGCCTATTATTTTATGGTTGGTAAGTCGCATTCGAGGTGGGCGACCCAACAAAATAACAGGGAAGGATGGACCGAGCAGAGGGCCTGGCCGGGCTTTAAGAGCCCCATGCACGAGCCAAGCCTTATAAAACTCTGTACAACAAGCATTGGCCGCGCAGCCGTGAAAGTGACACGGCCACGCGGCCCACGAAAGTGAAAGTGATCGCGATCAAGCGCGGCGAGCGAAGCGATCTGTGGTGGGGGAGGGGGAGAAGCGGGAGTTGTGGGACGGAGGAAAGACAGATGGCGGCACTTTGAAAACCCACACACTAAATGTCTCGCAGAGCAGCGCATGCGCTGGCTCAGCGTGACCTAAAAATGTGCGTTATATACATTTGTGTGGGGGTGACTGACAGTAGTATGAATAAAACTTGAAGAAAGCCCAGGAACAAAGAGGCAATTAGTATAGGGCTGAAACATTTTGGTGTTTTAGGGTTATAGGACCATTATATCCTTTCAATCCCTAATATAGTTTTTAACCTTTCTCATCCACCCCGCTAATAAAGGGATGCCTGGGAGTGGATGAGGAATTGTTTGAATTACGCCCCCTCCTTTTTAACAGTCTACATAAAAGCTCCCTAAGACAAGGTCAAGCCCACTCTGACCTCTAGGAGCCAGGGTCAACCCGATGATGAAGCATGCCACTACTAGAGTGGGTGAGGGTTATATAAAAAGGGATTTATTTTCCTTTAGGCACTCTTATTAGAGAGGAGCGTAGGTTGACACAGGCTCCTTGCACTTACAAAGATAGTCTAGAGGGGATACTTTTCAGGTCCTTAGTAGTCACATACAGAGGACCTATCCCTCCATCCTGGTTCAGAGGACCTCTCTACCCTTCTGGCACTGTGGAATTCTTCTGCATTCCCAGACCTATCTGTTTTGAGTATGCTTAAGAATTCACATTGATGTGAAGCATTACCCCAAGACAGCATGTGTTACTCCAGTAATAATAGCAGATGCATATAAGCGCAATGCTTGATTAACCAGCTCGGCAAGAAAGTTTAAAATGGCATGAAAAAACACAGTACCTGCTTCTGCTTTCTCGAAGAGTTTCAGTGCCTACAAAGATCAAAATATGCCATTAGTAGCTATCTTCAAAGGTGTATTTGACTCTTAGCCTAACCTACCAGCCATTGCAAAATACAATTCAAGATATTTATAGTTTAAAATATTCCTCGATTACGGCAACATAGGGTATAACATTTATTCTAAATATACATATTTTCTATGTAATATAGTGGCAGCTACCAGGAAACACTCTTAAAATCGAAACTCATAAACAGCTATGAAAGTATATTAAACTGGCAAATCACTATGAAGTAACCTGCGACCAAGCTTATACTAAAACTGAGTTGTCACTTGTACTGTGCACATCTGTGATTGCTATAGCTTTACAGAACTTTAGGACTCTACAAGGTGCATTTTTGCATCCATATCATCCCTATATCTGTCTCTCAATATATGTTATATGGCGGTCTATTAGAAGGAGACCAATAGAGTCTCACAATGCTACAACTGCAGTAGACTCTATGGAGAAAGGGCTGTACTTTCCTCCCCCCCCCCAAATACTGTAAGAAAGAGGATTATTCATTGTAGGGGGTACACTTACAAACTCAATAAACCCACTTTGGTTTGGTTAAAGCATAATCCTGGGAGAATCTCTATTAACTATGGCACAAGCAGTTGGCACTCTCCAGGGAAGTGAGTGCTAAGTTCAGGCAGTACCAACAATTATAAAGTAAAGAATGCAAGACAATTTAATACCCAAACCAATTTAGCAAATTACAGAAAAATATAAGGAGCAAAAAGACATTGAGATCTTCAAAATAGGCTGAGGAGAAACACCGATATACATCCAGATATTAGGCCAAAATATGCCAAGAATAAGTAAAGCGCCAATAAAGAGTCACTGTTTGCCTTTGACTGGGAGCTATGCATGATTTCAGCCAACTGCGATTAAATTGTGTTCGGATATACCAAGCATGCCATCCCTGTTAAAGTTTTTACCTTCTGACTTGGTCAAAATCTTCCAGGGGGGCAAGGTGCAACGCTGTGGCCAGTAGGAGTAACTCAAAGTCTGATACGTGGTCAAAAATCTGCTGAAGACTTTGGTTTCTGGCACCAATCGCTCAGAGTGGGACAAGCCTAGATTTCGTATCCGGTGAGTTCACTGGTCCGATAAGACATTATTGAAAACAATCCTACACTACAAATGTAAATAAGGCTTATCACGTATCCTTGAAGTTTTTCTCTTTTTTATATTGTGAATTTTTATTAATTGTACAATAAAATTACTTACTTACTGGTCCGATAGATTTACCACCTTGTCCCGGTCCACAGGCTTAACTTCAAACTTGGTCATTCTCAATCCTCCAGCAGGGCAGAATGTTGAAGGCAGGTTGCCAGAGGCTTAATACCTTCACCTTGAAGTTCCGCAGAGCATCTTGAGCAGGACAAAATGAAAAAAATGACCCAGGGCCAGATGTACTAAGGCTTTCTGCTGTTGTAATGGGTCTGATTATTAAAATCTGTCCAGTTGTGACTTCAAAATTGCCTAATTGTATTTATCAAATTGCGATTTGGTAATATGTCACAGGATCATGCGACTACATATTGAGTCAGTATTTGAAAGGGGAATGTTTAGGGCACCCCTTTCAAATAGCTATTAGGAATGGGATGTATTAATGTTTTGCGACCCGATTTTACCAATTACTTAAAGTTAGTGGTAAACCATTTTAAAATGGAAAGAGGTCTTAGGGTGGCCTTCCCCCCCAAATTGTTTCCTTTACCCTCCTATTTATCAGAATTTGATTTTACCGGCATTAGGACTCTGTGCACTTTACCACTGCTAATCAGGGCTAAAGTGCCTGTGCTCACTCCCTAAAACATGGTCACATTGGCTTACACCTGATTGGAATGTTAAATTTACTTTATAATGCCTAGTGAAGTGGTATACTACATACCCAGGGCCTGTAATTTAAAAGCTACTAGAGGGCCTGAAACACGTCTTGTGCCACCCACTTAAGAAGCCCCTTAAAACAAGCCCGAGGTCTGCCACTGCAGCACTGAATGCAGTTTTAATCTGCCAATTCGACTTGGCAAAATAATCCCCATGAGAATCCTTAAACTACCCTTTTATTATATATGTAACCCCCTAAGGTAGGCCCTATGTAGTCCATAGCTCAGAGTGCATTGTAATTAAACGTTTGGGCATGTATGTTTAAGTTTTGCATGTCCTGGTACTGAAGAACTCCTAAATTCGTTTTTCACTGCTGTGATGCCTACCTCTCCCATAGCATAACATTGAGTTGCCCTTATTACATTTAAAAGTGCTAATGTTTGATTGGGAACAGGTAAAGAGTTTATGTTTGATGTCTGAGAAATTATAATAAAAATCCTCTTTAATATTAAACTTGGATTTTAAGTTACAATTTTGTAGCTGCTACTTTTAGGACATTGCCATTTTCTTTCCCTAGGTATTTGGTGCCAGTACCCTGTACCTGGGTCACATGGACTTTGTTTGTTCCTCCAGACAACCACACAATAGAGGGATTATGTGTGCCTGGATGGGCTGTTACTGACAGAATGGGGTGCGTAGCTGGGCAGAGCCCCACTTACAATTAAATAGACTGTTCACACAAAGGACATCTCACCCCTGCATTGTTCATGTAGCCAGCTTACAGCCAGGACAGGGGAAACAGGAAACCTCAAGCACTTCAAAAGGAATTCCCTAGCAACTTCTCCAACTTCGAAGAAGCCACAAGGTAAAAAATAGGACACTCAGACCCACTCTTCATGTCACTTTCTCGGCCAGGGGATGGACTCTCAGAGGCCCGCTGTGTACTTCAGAAGACTGCTTGTATGTGGAAGAAATAAGTGGTTATAATCACTTTGCTCTGATTAGCTGGAATGTTGCTGTGCTCGAAAGCAAGGTCTCCAACCTAGGCTGGCTTTCTTTTATAAACAAATACACCTTTGTTACTTTTCAGGAGACCTGAGCTTTATCAACTATAGTGTGTAGTGGTTTCTCCTTCTATTTTAGCCTGGCTATTGCTTCCCCCTGCATTAGAGCCAAGGTGTCCTCGCTGTTTGGGTTAACCTCAATCTTGGAATCAAAGTGTCAATTATGAACACTTATCATGCTTTGCTTGTCCGTGATTGTAAGAGCTCCTTTTGTTTTTATTTAGCTCGTTTTTATGATAATGATTTTTCTAAGTCCTATAAGAGTCTGTTTAACAAGCTATTTGAATTTATTGCAGCCTTGAGCCCCCTAGGAAAAGGTATCCCCTCCCAAACGCAAATCTTAATCTGTGGTGACTTTAATGCAAAGATGGGAGGTGAATCGGTAATCCTGGGCTCCTGAAGCTCTGGATTGGACACCGCAGTGTGGGATGCCAGGGGGCTGGAATTGAAAGACTTAGTTGCCCGATTGGACCGTGAGGATGTGGTTAACTCATTTCTGGGTCGCTGCCTGGTTAAGCCAACATATAGAGGTGGGGGTCAAGCATCACCTATTGATTATATATTTGCTTCTAAAACCTGCCTGCAGTGGTGTCTATATGGCACAGTGATAGAAACCCAATGGAGTGATCATAACGCCCTATTCATTGAAGGAGCTTTTCTGTTTGATAGGGCTAAAAGGTTGTCAATGATTGAAGGCATTGGTAAGCACACTAAAATGGTTTAAGGGTTGTGTGGTATCTCAAGGACCCTACAGCTATGTTAGATGATCTCCTTTAAAAGAACCTCCAGATTTTCATGGGCTATTTAGTTGATGGGTCTAGAGATGAGCTACTTTCTTACTACAAGCAACTGTGCAATGCTAAAAGGAATTATTTATTGAAGCCTCTCAAACCTGTGTCTGACCATTCGCGTTGGTTCGATAGGAATTGCTCAGCCACTAATCGACAGCTGAGGATGGTGTTAACTGGGTTTCCTAGATATGTAGTGGCGATTTGAGGGGCTAGAAAGTCGTATAAACTGGCAATTGAAGAAAGGAAACGCACACTGTTTCTTAAGGATTGGGAAATGCTTGAACTGGGTGCTACGCATAAAACTGGTAAGATATTCTAGGGAACAGTAAACAGTCTTTCCCACCGAGATGCCCCCTTGAACCAGCTTTTGAATAGTAATATTTCTGGACCGGAGTGGGTTAAGCATTTCACTAGCATATACCATCTTGAGAGAGATAGAGAGTGCGAAGACACACTGCAACAGTCCCTCATCCTCTCAAACCCTCTGCAAAATCACTTTTCAATCTAGCTAAGAGGGATGGTAGATCCACGATTTCCCCATTTAGTAAGTATACAAAATGCAATGTGTTCCCATTGCTATATATATGGAGCCGGGGTTTGGGGATTTCATAACGCTGCTACCATACAAGTAAAAGAAAATAGAATTTGCAGAAGACTGTTAAATCTTCCACCCTTGAGTAGCAATTTTATTCACCACTCCAAACTGAATCTACAGTATATCTCAGATAGTATTAAACTGGCGCGTTTCCTGCTCTGGGTGAGTGTGTGGAGTAATAGTGAGGTAAGTTTTAACAGGGCAGTTATTGAGGACTGTTTTATGTCTGGATAAGGGGCTCTCAATTCCCTAGCTGAACTATGTCTGCAATTCCCTGATGGATATTGGTCTTCCTGAATTGTTTAGTACCCCTGGTGTTATTACAAAGACTGATAAAAGGGTGGTCGAACAGAGGTTTGCTGAACATATTTTCTCACAGAGGACTCAGGAGGCCATCTGTAAAAATACTATTCACCATTATTACTCCTATTTTGCAACAGGCAATATTGCCATGAATCTTACACTAGAATTAACCCACTGGGAGCAGTCTCTCTTTTATAGATTCAGGTTGGTGATGGTTTGGCGTTTGCCATGTTTTTATGATGGGGCTAATGAGTGGGGTAGAGTGCTGCCACCCTGTTCATGTAATGGTAGGGTGGAACAATCCCTGTCACATTTTATGTTTTTCTGTGGCTTTTATCGTAGGTTTTTCCAGCTTTGTCTTCAACCCACACTGAAAAAGTTAGCCTTTCAGAAATGCAGGGTGGCTCTAACCTTCCTTCAAATGTAAAATAACCATGATATTTGCTAAAGAGCATGTTGTTTCATTAAGTTGGCTATTCATATTAGAAAATCAATTGAGGGGAATTAGTAGGGTAGCTGAGACGCTTAGGGGACAGTTCTATACTCTTTTATTAATTGAATTCGTTGTTTGTGATAGAATGATTTGATTTTAATGTTTTTTGCTACTATGAATTAACTGAGTATGATATTTATGATGCTCTGTGAATTTTATGTTTGTTTGTATTGTATTATTTTTTGCTTTTTATTATCTTTTTACGATTGAATAAAGATTTATATTGATTGAATGATTGACTGCTTTGCTGCTTCTGGAAGGACTGCCTTGTTGCCTGAAGCCTGCAGTGAACCCTCAGAGGCCTGCAGTTTATGCCCTGTTCCACTTCTTGAATCGAGGACTACCAGAGTGACTCCAAGGTCTAAATAGCTGTCACCCTGATCAGAGCCTGAGTGTCAGAAAAATCTCCAACCAGCTTGAACCTGTACCTGGACAAGCCTAAGTGAGTCTTAACCCCTCGGGGGGGGGGAGAGGGGGGGTATTCACTCCTGGACTCTTGGTGATGGTGTTAAAGATTCCCAGAGATCCCAATGTTTTGGCTAAAACCTGCTCTGAGAACTGGGAGGAGACCAGGACCAAACTGCTCGTCTATCTGCCCAAGGTACATCGCCAGTCGGCCTAACTTCGTGGCAGCTCCCGCTATGTTCTTCTCCGCAGCAGCAAATCCTGTTCAGTGGTACTTCACCAAAAGAGCATCTGGCCTCGTGGAACTGAAGTCAGCTACAGCATCCAACTTTTTCCAGCTGGAGATTGTCGACTTTCAAAAATAGAGACTGAGTCTGAACGTGGAAATCTTTACCACAACTTCGTCCACTGGCTCCCTGATGATGAGTCCTCCTCCTCGGACACCTCCAGCAGCCTTGCACCACTGAACTTCTACCTTCTCAGAACCTTGCTTTCAAATTTCTTCCAAGTTTAAAGGTCAGTACTGACCTGGCAATCCACTCTTTATATCTGACTCATGCTCCATCACTGTCTGCCATGTTTTTTGATTTTGACCCAGTCTCGCAAGACTAGATGTCTTCAGTTGGCGCTTTGATCTTTTAGGCTCTAGTTTTTACCTTAAACTGTAAAAATGTATATCTCCAGTTCTACTGATTGGATTTTTGTCATTTTGGTCTCAAATAATTTATAAGCATTTTCTGGTGTTGTGTATTCACTTTATTGCTGTTTGTGTGTTTCATAAATGCTATACACATTGTCTCCAAGTTAAGAATGACTGCTTTTGTGCCCAGTTAGCACAGGATTAAGCATAGGTTAATTTAGTGACTCTTGTGGTTTACTCAGACAGGGATTGTGGCTGTTGCTTGAGCAATGTTAACTCCCCACTCAACCAACCACCCAATTTCTCACACTCCCCTTTGTGAATGTTGCCAAAAACTTTACCACAGCCCAGTCTTAAAAAACATGTTTGCTAACATTTTCAATTTTTGCTAAAGCAATCATAGACATGGTGATTTACTGACCACAGCTGGCCACCATCCCTGTGATGGCAGCAAATCATTGTGGGTTGCAAATTGCAACCAGTATTTTCATACTTGTGATTACTGCTTCTGGCTCCAAGGTTAAACTTTTTCAACATTCTGGGAAAGTTACTTTTGGCAATCCTGAAGCACCCAGCTCCTCAAGGAAAGCTTCTAGGCAACAGATCTTTCTCCAGCAAGCTCTCTTGCAGAGTCCAGTCCTCAATCGTCAGCTGGGCCCTCGTGGGTGTGTAAAGCAGGAAAACAGGAGGTCAACCACTTTACCCTTGGAAAGTAATTCCAGTCCCTGGGTGTCAGCAGGAGTTTGAAGTCCTTGATACTATGTTCTGCCAGCTAGTCCTGTCAACTTCTAGATAGCTAATCGCTGGTAGGTTGTTAGCCGTTAACAGCCATTCATCCATTCTGCACTGAGAGACTGATTGTTGTCTTCTGAGCCCGGTTTGGTAACATTATTCATGAATGATGTGTATTCCACCAAAGGATCTGTGATGAAAGGCAGACTAGTTTTAAAACAGTTCTGGCCCAGTACAGTACATCTTTATAAAGTTACTTTTCAGTTTAAGTTTTCAAAAGTCTGATTTCACCATTAAATACGATTTTAACTGCCATGCAGGAAATAACTTTGAAACATTTTTTTAGCCTATTACTGAGAGAACAGAGGGAGTTAATATTTTAATTCCATCTAAGATTAGTTAGGAAACAGTCGACAAAGCCTACATAGAAAAATAGCAGTTGATTAGAAACATGCATAAAGATTCTCTCTTGCCTATAATTATCTAAAGCGTGCAAAAAGTATGCTGCCATAACTAACTCCATTCTGCTGATCACTCTTTATTTAGAAAAACAGAGCAGAAGAAGGAAATACCAGGATTTGCTTTCATTGTCTAAACTGCATCTTTAGTTATGCTCTGTGTTGTGCCTGTCCTCTTGTCCGCTGGCTCTGGCAGGTGGCATTGTGACATTTGAACTCAATTAAAATAATTTCATCATTTCTTTATTTGAGGCGATTGAAAGCATCACAAATATTGGTCTGCTAACTCTTCTTGCCCATTACCAGATAGCAAATCCCTGCTAAATTGTCCTTTCTGGGCTCAGTGGCAGGGATTTCTCCTCTGAAACAGGTTTGTTAACTCTACTACTGAAGGATGTGTATTCTAGCTCTGCAGATGTGATGAGTGACATTACTGATTTTAAAAGAATTGTATCTTGTTTGAGTATTGAGTAGTACTATGCTCTAGTGTGTATTAAAGGAATTCTATGTCTATACAGATAAGCACTAGGCTGGACATTTGTTGCATGATTGTTAAGCTCTGAGATCAAGCACCACCTCACTGTCTCACTGAAAAGCTTGTGGCTGCTGGACATTGCCACCACTAAGAGTTAAATGCAGAAGGGATACTTGGACCAGTTTGTAAAGCCATAGTAGGGTGGACCCCAGCATATCAAAGTAAAACAACCGCAAGCCCCACAGTTGAGACCCAGTAGCCCCTTCTTGTACTGAGGCCATGAATGGAGTCATGCAAACATACTGATAAGTAAGGTAGTGGCATGTCTCAAAGACTCTTTCAAGGGGAGAAATGCCAATATTAAATCAAAGCTTGGCCCCATTCTCTGCAACCCGGGGGGGGGGGGGGGGTTGATAAATCATGTAAATTAATGAGTAGCTAATAGAGAAAAGCTCAAGCTGCTTCAAAATCAATATAGTTCATTCATTAGAAGGAAAAGCAAAACTGTTACTGCCAGAACTGGAGTGGAGTATAATGGCTAAGATTTTCCAGTTAGGTGATTCAAAGAAATTTTGGATGTTAGTTAATCAATGTTGCTCTGAGTTTCCCTTTACGTTGGCTCACATAGTCGCTGAAGATTCCTAGGTCTTTCATTTGATGAATCTATATGGTTATACAAGAGCGCACCAGTTTTATGTAAATGATAAAGGAGTCAATTATATTGTGGATTTATTCTCTTTTCAGAGTATTAAAAATTGCAATTATTTCAATGAGCAGCTTTCCCATACAATTTGACATTAGCGGTGTTCAAAGGGAGTTCGTGAGCCCATACATTTTTTACATTTTTTGTTGGGTGAAGGGGACAGCCTGCTTTCTTGCACCTTCAAAAGTTTACAGAATGGTAAATCATGATTGATATCACTGCCACAGTATACTAAAAAATAGTTCTACCACAACTACATGCATGGGATTGATTTACTAAACAAATTCTTGTAAACCAGTGGTTTCAAAACTTTTGCGACCTGCAGCTCCCTTGGCCTACTGGCTATTGGCTGCGACTCACCATTATGTTACTTTTTTAGGAGGGTGGGGGGATTTAAGCCCAGCCTTAAGAGTACTTATATTTTTCACCCTGAAAACAATTGGGATGAAGCGGAGGTGTTATAATTGTAGATGTAACAAATAAGAAAACAACAGTTGTTTAATAAAAAAATTAATTGGTTAAGTTAGAAACAATACAATATTTTTTCAAACATTTTTCCATGACTTAACAACTTTTTGTAACACATTTACGATCAACCAATCACACAATAAAAGTTCAAAAAACTTCAGTAGCAAAATATGTTTTTGAATTAACAGAAAAAACCATGGAGTCGAAATCTAAAAAAAAGTAGAAAAAGTCCTACATTTATTAAAAAAATTCTAGTGAGATGGATGTGCTTGTTTTTCCTTACATAGCTCATCAAATCTTGGCGTTATTTTTGAGACCACTACACACTTTTCTTTTTCAAGGTTAATATTTGCCCTATATTTTGACTTTATCACTGCAACTGCTAAAAAGCAAGCTTCACAAAGGTAAGAAGTAGCAAATGGGATCAAAACACGCAGGGCTCTCGTGCTTATCTCTGGATATTCATCTTCAGTTTGGCACCAAAACTCAAACAGTGACTGAGACTGGAACCTTACTGTTAATGTTGAGTCACTTGAAATATCAATGAGCTGGTCTGCCGTCTCATTGAAATGCTGAGGTATCTCATCATTGAAGGGGTCCCTCATCCATTTTATTGGCTCCACTTCACCCTCTTAGTGAACAATCTTGCTATCATTGGTCTTGTTTTTAATAATATTGACCACTTCAATGATTATTTATAGAATATCATGCAGTTCTTCACTGAGGTTCCCTGCTGCCAGTGCTTCTCTGTGTATTTTACAGTGTGGCCAAACAGCATTAGGTGCTTTAGTCTGTATGCTAGCTTGAACATCCTGCCGTTGAATAACCCCCATCTGACAAACTCCAGCACATCTTTCCCAGTCAATCTAATTTGTACCATAAAACTGTCCACAATTGCAAATAAGCCTTCACCTGTAGTTCCACCTTTCATTTCTTTACAGACAACAAATCCTCAATAATTCTTTTTTGTTAACAAACCTGAGGAAATAAATAAGATGGGTGTCTTTTTGGTTATCTGTTGCCTCGCACAACAGGAGTGCAAAGTCTTTGCCTTTTAAATTACAGATGAGCTGATCGTTAATATCTTCAGCCATATAATTTATCCTCCGGCTGATAGTATTATTAGAAAGAGGCACTTTGAGCCGCCGTTTACCCGCATCTTCGCCGAGTGTGATTGTTACCATATCAACAGCAGCAAGCAAAATCAACTCTTCTGCAATTGTGTGTTTTTTTTAAACTGTACCACGTGATAGGCCACTTTAAAAGAAGGCAGGAGGGCTTTACTATAAACTTTGACTTGTTTTGAGAAAGTGGACTTTTGTAGTTTGGATGAGTAAGTTCTCTTATAAAAAATTCCCTTGACTTTCCCACCACATTTGGGTGAAGGCTTTTAAGATGATGCTTTAGTTTACTTGGAGCGAGAAAGCAAAAGACACACAGATGATGGATGGAATGCAAAGCAAATCAAAAATTCACCCCCAATCAAGAGATCTGGGTTAAATCCATTGTTTGTTCTTTTGCTCACCATACCACCCCAGTTTAGACCCACCCATATGCAAATCAGTCTTGACCCTGTGCCTCCTGGGAACAGTCCAGAATGAACTGCCAAGGCGGGTCCTCCCTGGACCAGAAACACGTATCCTGGGACCGGTTTTGGGGCATCACCCCTCATCAACTGAACTGGGGTGGCGAAGTGAGCTAAAGAACGATGATGGATGCAACCCAAATCTGTGACTGGGGGTGAGTGTCTGAAAAGTTTCAGCGCTCCGCCCCTCATCTCCTTGTGTTTGCTTAGTTTACTTGGAAGCATGGATTCTGCAGCCAAAACTGTTAAACAGATTACACATTGAGGACACTCCTTCTTATTAACCTATACATATGTGAAACCATAATCTAGATTCCTGTTGTGGTACTTTCCCTTTCACTTCCCGTCCTCTTTTTGTCAGAAGAATCTGAGACTTAACATTGCTCGGACGAACTTCAACTCGGTATTAAAAATCTCTTCATTATCAATCATAAAGATGGCATGCAACTCAGCGCTGAAACACTGTCATTACTCTCTGAGGCGGACCGTTTGAAAACATGACTCAGGATAAAGGTAATTATGAATTTAATTTTAATTATTAAATTTATCCTGAGTCATGTTTTCGGAACAGTCCTCCTCAGAGAATAATGAAAGTGTTTCAGAGCTGAGCTGTGTACCCTGTTTAACTCCTCACTTCACATTTCCCTCCACCCCTTGGTTGCGCAATGGTTTTAGCCTGGAAGTAAGCCAAGGTGTGGCACAGTGGCAGGCTCCACCTGCTTCCCAAAACTTTCGTCAGAAGGGGCTTATTGATTGCTCTTGTTCAAATTTAATTGCACATTACTTTTGGGTTTGTTCTAATATATTTTATGTGTCATATCTTATTTATTTATTTATTTACTCATTGGTATGGCGCAACGAATCATCCCCAAGGGGATCTCTCGGCGCCTGAGAAGAAACACCCTATAGATAGTAAGAACCTTTAGAATAGGCAGGTCTTAAGCATTTTCTTGAATTGAAAGAAATTGGAAAAGGCGCGGATCTCGTCAGGGAGGCTGTTCTAGTGGCTGGGGGCCAGATGAGAAAACGCACGCCCACCCATTTTGGCCTTCCTTATTCTCCGCATGCAGAGCAGATTACGATTGCTGGATCTCAACTGACGTTCGGGTTGATAACGTTCAATTTTCTTCATCAGGTAGGCCGGACCAGTCCCCTGGAGAGACTTAAAAACCAAACATAACAGCTTGAAGATAGCTCGTTTCCTGATAGGAAGCCAGTGTAATTGGAGCAGGAGAGGTAAAGAGGGGGTCCGTGCTGGTTTATTGAGGGCAAGGCGAGCTGCCGTATTTTGAACCACTTTTAGTTTGGATAACAGGTCCTCCCTCACTCCTACCAGCAAAGAATTGCCATAATCCAGTCGACCAACTAAGAACAACTGAATGAGAGCCTTTCTGGCATTTTGAGCAGAGGTTTGATACGTGCGTTTTCCATTTACCCGGAAAGGTAGCTATGGCTAGCGAGATGTTACAAACTTCAGCAAGAACATCAGCTAGGACCGGGGTTAATTCAGACATAACAGCAGGCGGCACCGGGTCTAGTGGGGAACCAGATTTAATAAGGAGCTTACTTGTTCGCCAGTGATGTCAGGAAAGAATTCTAGGCTCAAAGGACAACAGTTTTCCTGAAGGGGGGCTCTATCATGGTCTCCCTCTTCCGGCCCAAAGATGCGATAGATCACGTTGATCTTATTAGTAAAGTGGCTCCCTAGGTCCTCACATAGTTCCTGGGTGGGTGGCGCGAGCGGATTATTGGCCCTCGGGTTCGTGAACTCCTTCAGAATAGTAAAAAGCTCCAGAGAGGAGTTCTTTGCTTCCATAATGCGGGAACCTAGATAAGCTCTCCTAGCTGAAATACAACTATTTAGGTAGGCTCTATGAGCCACTCGATAGAGCGATTCATCTTGCTCATATTTGGATTTCCTCTATTTCCTTTCTTTAGCCCTGCATAAGGCCTTTTCTCTCTTGAGACTGTTTGGGTACCAGGGGGCAGGAGCTGCCCTATCCTGGATTTTTACCCTCTTCAGTGGTGCAATAGAGACGAGGACATCAGTTATAGAGGCCTCAAACCTTTCTAAAGCAGTATCACAGTCATCGCAGTTCGCAAATACAGGGGGGTATAGGCCAGACTAAAGGCGGCGGGTGTCACCTTTTCCCAAGATCTACGAAGGTCTTTGCGAGTTTGCGGATGGCCGAACAATTTTGTAAGCGCCCAGGAAAAGCTTAGTGCCGAGTGGTCGTTCCAGCCTAACCTCTGAGAAGGTTCAACTATTAATTCCGGGATGTTGGTAAAGATATTGTCCAACACATGACCTGCAACGTGTGTGGGACTAACGACTCTTGAGGAGAGATCAAGAGATTCCATAGCTGCCACCAGACAGACAGACTCTGCGTTGTTGAGAGCCTCCAAATGATGGTTAAAGTCCCCTACCAGTAGGAACTTATCTGTTTGTAGCGTATATGGGGCCAGCCTTTCTAGTAATGCTGTACAGAATTCTCTCTTATTTCCTCCAGGGGGGTGCTACACTAAAGCTCCCACCCACTCAATCACTTGGACTCGCTGCACTCTAAAGATCAACAGCTCTAGATTCGGGGAAGATACAGTGTCCAGGGTCTTAATGTGATAAGGGGGACGCGTGGCAATAGCCAGACCTCCACCCCTCTTTCCTGATCTGTCCAAACGGACAACAGAATACTCTGCCGGGAATGCCATTGCTAGTGCTCGCGTAGCATCATTATTCAGCCAGGTCTCAGTAAAGAGACAGATGTCTGGCTTAGCATCATCTAACAAGTCCCAGATTTCTGCCACATGTTTTGGGATAGATCAAACATTGAGATACAACCCCTGGAAGGGTACTACTTGCCCTCCTGCAGTCTGCTTCTCTATCCCAACATACTGCCCCTTACATGAAAGATTGGAGAAGGAGTGCGATTGTAGGCTACAAGAGGTTTGCTTATATTCACCCAATGACCAGCCACAGTCTGGGCACTTCCCTGTAGGGATGACATCAACTACTTGTAGGTTGATTCTCCCCCATACAGGATGAGACATACCCAAGTTCCACCAACCTCTCTCTAGGGTAGACCATCCTGGGAGCAGGAAGTCCCTGTGGGTAAATGGGCAGCATCTCCTGGCAGCCGGCAGCGTACAGGTGCGGACGGGTGCAGATGGGCTTGCCTTAGGCGCCCCCGCAAACGCGGTCGTTTTATGCTCCGGGAGAGCCTACTATATCTTAAAAGCTGAACTTGAAGGTGCGGATCAGTGACAGGCTCCATGCTGCTTCAGTTGGCTGTGTAGAACTCGATCTTCCCTGCTATTACTTGGCTTGCTGTGAGCGTGGTGTTCATCTATTTAAGGCGCCCTTGGCTTGTGTTGACTGCGCACTGGGGTGTTGCGGTGCACAGATTGGGAACCGCTGCCCTTAACCAGTTCATACTCCAATTTCCTAGGCTCTAGCCCATCATTTCAGAGATGGGATTGTTATGATTGTTCGTTATTATGATGAAGTGAGCTCCCTAAATTACCTCTGAGGTACCTGTGTGTATTGGAGGTACATACATGCTTTTCAAAAATGTGTATCATTACATAACATTATTTGGTGGCCATGGCATTATCAGACATATTGGTCTACCATTTTATAAACCCTAAAAAAAACAGAGAGCAAACTGAATATCCATCTTCTAGTGAACATCACTATGTGTTACTGCAGTAGCAGCACATAAAATCACACCGTCACTTTCATTCAAAAACTGGCACCATAAAAAAAAACAAATATCAACATCTTTGATACTTTAATATCATAGAACTGTGGTCACTGCACAATCCATAAACCACTTCCTTGTGAAATAAAAAAAATATATTCAGTAGTACTTTTCTTAGATCTGTGATGTCAGGGAGGCCCCAGAGCTTTTCAAAAGGCAGTAACATTTACCAACCTCCTATCCATTCCAGTTATTTGCTGATGATACCAAGCAGCAGTGGATCATTGGTGGACGCCTCCAGAAAGCATGGAGTAGCACATGCAAGACAGATGTGCTCTAATGGTGACAAAAGTTGTGTTCATGTAGTAACATTTCACTTTGGCTGCACCAAGCACTTTCTTAAAATCAGTGAAAGGTGTTTGGTATCTGGGAATCCTCTTACAGACAGACATCTTTGTATCTTGTTCCCTGAGGTTAGGAGCAGTGCTGAAGTACATCCATGTTTAAGCCCCTTTCTGGTTTGGATGCTGGTAGAAACAACATTACCTGATCCAAAATTAACTTTCACTGGGTATTGGAATACAGTAGTGGAATTGCAGGTAGGAGGGAGGCATATATTCCCATTTTGCTTAAATTTTGGCACTGGTGATTTCTGTTGACCCAGTCGAATGCCAACTGAAAGTCAGCAAAACATGCATAAACGAGATTTTTAGCTAAAATAGACAGTATGGGTATATTATGTATGGTTATGATAGAGCGTTTAAAACTTGTTTCGTTGCTGAGGACCCCTTCTTCTAACTTGCTTAAGAATATTTTAGCACAAAATTTGCTTTGAAGTCCAATCGGGCTATGAGTTTGTAACTTGATGGAATTACACAGGGACCTTGAGCATCTCAAGACTGGAGGCAACTATTGTATGGTGGGCATAAACAGGATGTCTAAAAATCAATGCCATGCTCAACAAACCTAGTTGGAAGTCCATTTGAGTTTGGTGCGGCATCTGTTCTGGCATATTTAACAGTATTGCAAACATTTCTGTAGGTAAACAATTCTGGTGCTGCCACTTGACAGCACAGGATAGCCCGTTAATGTACTTCGCCCAAGCTACCTCTTTGACATAATTTCCCACTGTAGTGGGCTCACCTTTATCCAGTTCATTTACAAAGCACCAGAACTCTTTTTGAAATTTCCGCAGATCTTGAAATGTCCAAAAACGTATCATTACATTTTCGTTTTGAGGTCTATATAGCTTTTTTGTAGGCTTTTTTCAAGTGCCTCACCTTTGTTACCTGTTAAAAGGATATGTTTGCATATTGAGAAAGATGTAACAATATTTCCGATCCATATATACATTTTTTAACAAGCAGGTGGATGAGTTTCCAATACTGCAGGGGAATGTATTGGGTCTGCTAAGGATACTTCACAACGTTTTTTTTAATTGCTAATTGAATGAAATAAGGGGAGATTAACCATTGTATAGTCTAACACTGCATATCTACTGAGTAAGGAATAGGTGGGTTACATCAGTTGGTCAGTTGGGATGCTTCCATTCAATACCCAAAGACCATAGGTGCGACAGGGAAGTAATAAAGATTCCCCTAGATCGTCTTTTGTTTGGGCATCTCAATTAAGAAAGGTTTCTTTAGCTAATGCAGTGAATTGGTATAGATGTTTATTAGAAACAGTGGCTTTTTTCCACCTAAAGTAGCTCAGTTTTTTAAACAGAAGCACTAATACTGCAGTACTTCTCGTTTGGCAAGCTTGAACATTCTGAGAAATTGGGTTATTGGTTAAGGGGATGGGGGGGTGAAACCTTACTCAAGCAACAGCCATAATCCTTGTCGGGGTAAACCACAAAAAGTCACTAAATAACCTGCCCTTAATCCTCTGGTGGCGTCTCACAAAAGCAGTCAGGTGTAACTTAGAGGCAATGTGTAAAGAATGTATGCAGCACTCAAACAATAAAAAGTGAAAACACAACACAATCAAAATCCCACACCAATTTAGAAAAATAGAGTAACATTTAATAAATGATTTGACATAAAAACAATAAAAATACAATCAGTAGAACTGGAGATATGCACCTTCCAAGATTTACGTTAAGTATATCCCCTAAATGCGCAAAGCACCACTTGCGGTTATTTGGGTGTTCTATACTGGGTAAAAGTCACAAGTTCAGATGACCTCGATGGCGTGCAGGCCAGATACAGGGACCAGGTTAGTGCCGGTGAAAAAGTTACCTTCTCAGTTACAGCTTGAACAGTTCCGTTCACAGTGGAGGCGGCCGCACGGAGCAGGGAGAGCGTTGCAGATGGTCGTTGCTGTGACATTGTCGTGTAGTTCCTATGGAAAGTTTACAGGGTCTTCGCCTTTCGACAACATACACTGTAGGATTGGTGTCCGACTGACTCTGAACACCCCCACCGGGTATGTTGGCCTTTTGTACTAACTAGCTCACAGTGCCACTAGAATCTCCTCTTACCAAGGAGAGAATAGTTCCTGGCAACCATCAAATATGACGACCCTGATCCCTCAGGATCGTGGAAACAATATACAAATTTTTGCTCAGTCACTTGTGCTTACTAGTCTGTCTCAGAGAAATACACAGAATAAACAGGCTGGGCGTTTTGAATAAGAATTTATTGAACAGTTGTTATTCTGGTGTAGAATAAATGAGCTGCAACAACCATTAGGCAGTATAAGATATAAATTATTAGCAGTACTATAAAGGTAAACGGATGGTATAGCTCTACCATCTTACAATAATCATGAATATATACGAGTATATACAACACATGATAAAAAGATGCGTACTCCTACGATGCTTCCCTAACTAGATGTACCTAAGTGTACCTAGCATGTATGTAGGTGTTAAGCAAGAATCCCTCTAGGATTTAGTCAACCCCATTACCTGAAGTGAACTGTGGGACCCCGTCTTGGCCTCGAGTTGGACACCCTTTAAGGGATGTTAGACCACTGCGAGCTGGAGTGTCTGCATGCAGGAACCTCAGTGTCTCTGGTCATTGTGTCGGCCGGGAAGTCTTGGTGTCCTCTCTCTTATCTTAGCAAGATGTGATATATATATATATCCCCATAGGTCTCCCCAGGGGTCCTACCTTGCTGTGTTACTGTGTCGGCCTAAGGATGACGTTGGGCATGAACTTTGTACATAGATTTTATACAGTAGATGATAGTCCTGCTGTGCTTCCAAGAATCCTCATGCATAATGTATCAGATTTCGAACTAGGGAAAACACGCATTCTGAATGCAGCGTTGTATCTAGGTGAAAGGTCAGTCCCTGTAAACCATGATAAGTGTAATGCAGGGAAGAATATAGGTGAAGGGTGATAAAATTAACGAGGCCTATATTATGGTACCTATATGGAATATAACAACATGTAGAGCAGGCTGGGCATAGCGTCTGGTCGTCGTTGTAGCATGGAGATCCTGTCAGAGTTTGTGGATGGTCAGTGCTGAAGATTCACTTTGGCGGTCCCTGCGGATTGTCAATACTTTAGTGCAAATTGCAGATCTTGCGTTGCCAGTCATCACCATAACAGTAGAACAGTCAACTGACCCTTGGAGTCACTTCATCCTGGTATGAAAGTAGCAGGTCCATGTTTTCTTCTCAGGAAGCAGGTCAGGCCTCAAACAACAGGGCAGCAGGGCATCCTTCTTCTGGAGTATCCACAGGTCAAGGAGTATTATGAAGAGTGGGTCTGAGGGTCCTATTCTTATACCTATGCCCCCTTTGAAGTGGTAGAAGCTTCTAGAGCTTTCCCCTTAAAAGAAGTGTATGGAATTGTCCCATTCCGCCTCCCTGCTGTGGTCCCAGTCAGATGTATAAAACAAGTTTGAGGATGTCCACTGGATAAAAGAGGAAATGATTTTCATTATCTGGGGTGTCACCAGTCTATACACCTGTATTCAAAGGGAGTTAGTCATGATGTCCCTACAATATTTTTTTGTCACATAGAAGAGCCAAAATTCTACATACTCACAGAAATGCTGATGGAAATTGTGGAAATCATCTTGACACATAACTACTTTTTGCACAATGGTTCATGGTACCATCAGTTACAAGGAACAGCAATGGGTACCTGGCTAGCTCCTTCTTTTGCCAATCTCTTAATGGAATTGCATGCGAGGGAGCATTCCTGGGGCCCATCAGATAAGGAATGGATTGATTGCATTTACTTTTGAGGTCATAATATGATGACCAGTGCTTAATTTGAGCTAGTGGTTTCCTATGCTCAGCCCCATCACTTAATTGTATGGACTGGTGCTTGTGAGAGTCTGCCATAAGGTGACTCTTTCTGGCTAATTTAGAGATGACCACTACAACAGTCAATTATTAATTGAATATACATAAAAAATGACTATTACCTGCAGCCCAAGCCATTCTTATAGCTTATAGTCCAAATTGTCACACTTGTAGGAGTGTGATGGTTAGTAGTTGTGTAACTATCATTGGCAGCATAGCAGGGACAATGTATGACGCAACCTGTAGTGGCCTTCTGACGAGAGCCCTGGCACTTATTTTTTTACAAATTAGGCACTGCCTAAGTCTCAAGCAACAGTAGACAAGTCATTGGAGATCACTTTGGTGCAAGGCAGAGTTCAGCTCTCCTTAGCAGGGTCAAAGAGCAGCAGGCAGCAGAGTAGCACAAGAGAATAGCAAGCCTTCCAAGTCAGCAGTCCAGCAGAATGTCCTTGATGCAGCACCGCATTTCTTCTGACAGAGTCCAGTTGTAGATCCAGAAGTGTCTGATTAGGAGGGGTCAGGGACCCAGTAATTATATCCTGTTGTGCCTTTGAAGTGGGAGTGGATTCAAAGGAGGGTCTTTGAAGTGCACAGAGGGCCTTTCATCTCAGCCCTGGATCCAGACATTCAGTTGGCGGTAATCATCCCTTTGTGTGGGGACAGGACATTCCCTATTCAGATGCTTGTGTCAGCTCCTCCCTCCCTTTCTGCCCAGAAAGGTACATCAGAATGCGGATAAGGGCTCAGACACACCTAACCTTCTTGTGTTTGTGGCTGTCAAGAGGGAATGCACAAAGTAAAGCTGTCACCCTTGACATGTATTTGAGTCAGGCTGCAGGCACAGAGGTTCAGATGTACGACCATAGCATTTTGTGACTTGCAAATTGCGAGTCGCAATTTGCAAGTCGCAAAATTATATGTACAACAGTGTCTGAGACACTATTCCCGATTCCCAATGGGCTCGGAAATTGCATGCCTCATGAATATTAATGAGGCTGTCGCAATTTGTGACCCCATTGGGAATGGCTCGCATTCCCAGGGATGGTGGCTTGCTGGGGTCACCAGACCACCATGTCTGGGACTGCTTTGTCAATAAAGTAGTTTTAAAAAAAAAATGCAGCCCGTTTTCCTGAAAGAAAAACGGGATACATTTAAAAAATTAAAATGAAACTTTTCAGTTTCATTTTGAAAGATCAGGCATTGCGAGTGCCTTACCATCCTTCTGAGAAGGGTGGTAATCTGCGAGTGTTTTGCAATTGCGGTTGCAAAACATTCATACATGGGTTCTGGACTCGCTATTAGGAAGGGACGCCCTTGGCATGCCCCTTCCTAATAGTGAGTCGCTAACCCTATTTTGCGAGTCGATAATTGATTAGCGACTCGCAAAATAGGGTTGGTACATTGGTTACAAGTTTTTTTGTTGTCGCAAACGGGCCTAAAACCCCTTTGCGACCGTAGAAAATGGTCGTACATCTGGCCCACAGTCCTTTAAGAGCATAGAAATGCCCACTTTCTAAAATTACCATTTCTAAAATAGTATTGTTAAATCCAACTTCACCAGTAAAGATTTATCATTACCATTCCAAAGATATCGAACAAGAGAAGGCTACTCCTTTCTAATTAGGAATTACAACTTAAAAGTGTATTAAGAAATTCCTAATGTTAACCTATGAGAGGAGTAGGCCTCACAGTAGTGAAAATGAATTTAGGTGTTTTTCATTACCAGAGAATGAAAGACAGAAAAATACATGTCCTACCTTTTACTTACCCAGCACCCTGCCATTTTGGGCTACTTAGGGCTTACCTTACGGGTGACCTAGGTGTAATAGAAGGGGAGTTTCAGGCTTCGCAAAGGGTTTTAGATGTCAAGTTGCAGGGAAACTGCATACACAGGCTCTGCAGTGGCAGGCCTGAGACATGTTTAAAGAGCTACTTGTGTGGGCGGAACAATCTGTGCTGCAGGCCCACTAGTAAGGGATTCCTTATTACACTTAATAAGATGTAATTCCTGATTGAAAGGGAGTGGATATGTCATGTTTAATACCTCTGGAATCGTAATGATAAATCCTCTTCAACGGTAAAGTCACATTTATCATTATGCTTTTAAAAATGCCACTTTTAGAAAGATGCAAAACAAACAATTGATAGACGGAATGCTGGACAATTCAAACATTCACCCCCAGTCACAAGGATCTGGGTTTAATCCATCATTCTTTTGTTCACCACACTACCATAGTTTGGACCCAGCCATATGCAAATCAGTCTTGACCCTGTTCCTTGTGGGAACAGTCCAGCCCGAACTGCCAAGCCAGGTCCTCCCTGGACCGGAAACAAGCATCCTGGGACCGGTTTCAGGGCATCACCCTTCATCAGCCAGGATAGCTTGAATCCAGTGGTGTAGAGAGCACGGAACCCACGTCTGGGCATAACCTTTCCACTTAGGGCGACATATGCAAAAACAAACAATTGATGGACAGAATGCTGGCCAATGCAAACATTCACCCCCAGTCACAAGGATCTGGGTTTAATCCATCATTCTTTTGTTCACCACACCACCCCAGTTTGGACCCAGCCATGTGCAAATCAGTCTTGACCCTGTTCCTTGTGGGAAAAATCCAAACTGGAATGGCATGGTGAGCAAACAAACGATGGATTTAGGCCCAGATTTCTGTACTGGGGTGAATGTATGACATTGTTCTGCAGTCTGTCCATCGATTGTTGTTTTTGCACTTTTAGAAAGATGGCACTTTTCAGCTCTTAGCCCCTTTGGTCTGCTGCCTGTCTCCAATACAATGCTGAAGTGGGTAACAGCTGGACTTTGTACAGTCCCTCTAGACAGCCACAAACAAAGGGGTCTTCCAGACAGGATAGTAGGGAGGAGCTGGGTCCAGGCTCATACTTACACCCGAATAGGCCGTGCCCTGTCCCTACACAAAGTAATGCAAACCCCCCTGTAGTGAGTCTGGAGCCAGGGAAGGAAGGGAGGACCACTGTGCACTTCAAACTGGACTTCTGACCCTCCACTTAAGTATACTTATGGACTTGACAATACCCTGCCAAGAAGAAGAACTGACGTGATTAAGGACTGCAACGATGTTGGACTGCTGCTCTGGAAGACCTGCTTTCTGCTGCGCTGACCTGCTTCCCTCTTTTCCTGAGTGGGAAGGTCTCGAACTGCCTCTCTTTTCCCCAGAACTCAGAGTGACTCCAAGGGATAGCTGGCTAGTCTCTTGATCCGAAGTCTCAGGGAAATAACAGATTTCAAACCACCATGCTCCTACACCTAGGACCTTTGGAAGTGGGCTGGATGTATTCTGCTGCAGCCCTGATGCATACTCTTCTGTGAAAGCAGAATCAACGCGTCACCACCATTGTGGGAGCAGGACTGGCATATTACCTCTGGAACTAGCGCATCACTCTTAAAAACCAACGCATCGCCACTGTAGGGTGGCAAAATCCAGTGCATCACCCTCAGAACCAACGCATCTTCTGCTGTCAAAGTAGGGTCGATGCATTCCCTTCAGAACCGGTGTATCTCTACTGTTGTGTGTAGATAATTGTTGCAATGTGGACCATCGAAGTCTGCACCCTGCATCTCGTCGTCGTTGTTGAGGCATTAAGGTACTTTTGCAAGCAGGCTAAACCTGTTCCGTGCGTTCGATTCTCATGCCATCGTGGGTGGCCTGAACTGTTTATTTTATCCGGATCCAGCACAAGCAGATATCCCAATTAGGCACTTATTGCTTCTGAGCGCTATTTTCACATGTATCGTATAAAAGTTCATAACTCAAGTTCTACGTATTAGACTTTTGACTTTTCGATCTCCTTTTGTTTATAAAATTGAGTTCTTTTTTTTTAATCTGGTGTGCAGTTTTTTGCGTTGTTTTCACTGTGCTACTGTTTGAATTGTTGCACAAATACTTTATACATTGCCTCTTAAGTTAAGCCTGACTTCTCTGTGCCAAGCTACCAGAGGGTGAGCCGAGATTAATTTAGGGTGTGTTTGTGATTTACCCTGATTAGGATTGTGGTTCCTGCTTGGACAGAGTGCATACCTCTGCCAACCAGAAACCCACTGTCTCACATTTGGGATCAGCGGTGAGGATAGGACTTGTGTTTGTGCAGTGTCATACAGTGACTTGGTGTACACTACTATTTCATGGCATAGACCGCTATGAGTTTTTTCAATTCTTGTCTTTTGACCTTTTTAACCCCTTTTCTAAATACAAGTTCCCTAAACTTTTTTTTGCATCTGAGATGCCTGCAATTTCAATACCCTCAGCAGTGCTGAGCTCCCTAAACTCTGCACACAGAGGGGACTGAAAGCAGACAAAAAAAGCTACCAAACTGGATTTGCCGGTAGCCCTCAAAGCCTTTGAGAAGGAACAAAGATGGCAGGCCACCACAGGAGAGGATTAGATGGATGACACTGAGGAGGGAGGAGCACTGACAGAGGATGAGGAGGGGGAGGATCCAGACCAAGGTACTGCACTCCCTGCATAGCCTAACTTGACCCCAGCAGATGACGTAGATGTCCATGATGCTTAGGAGGGAGTAGGGAGCCAGAGCCTGTCCCCACAAGAGCTGCAAGACAGGAGGGAGGAGAGAAAGCTCAAGAGGGAGCTGGAGCTAGCTAAATTAAAATTGAGGAGAAAAGGATAGCACATGAGCTTACACTTAAGAAGCTAGAGATCCAAGTCAAACAGGTGGAGTCCAGCAGCAATGGTGGCAGCATAACTGCAGTGTCCACTGGAGACAAATGGGTCCACGTACCAAAGGATTTGGTGTCCAATTATGTGGCGGGAGATGACATTGACAAATAGTTCTCCCCTTATTAACTGGCTCTAAGGGTGCACTGGGTTTCTTAGGAGTACTGGGGTGGTAGCTTGGGGAGGAACATGCCCACGGTGGGGAGGGACACACTTTTAACACTAGAGGTAGAAGACCAGATACAGTAGACCCCTATGAACACCATACTTGTCAAGAAATTTGGGTTGACCCCTGAGAGATATAGACAGAATTTCAGGGGCAGTCACAAACTTCCCACACAGACCTGGGTGGACTTTTGTGATTACTCCAGCAAGGCACTGAAGGGCTGGGTGAGGGCAGCAAGGTAGAAGATGATACTGGGCTGTAGAACGTAACTTTGAAGGAGCACATGCTTGATATTTGTTTTACAGCGCTGTGCCAGCACCTGGTTTATAGCAAGCTGACTGACCCGAGGAAACTTGCTGAGGAGGCGTAAATCTAGATCAGCACCAGGGTGTCCAAGAAGGTATCTGGGGGTGACTCTCAAAAGGGTGGTCAGGGTCCCCACCAGAAGAAGGAGGGGGGAGATAAAAAGAAGGAGTTTTCACAATGTCCTAAAAACAGTTCTCAAGGGAAATTGTTCCATTCCCAGTCTGGCCACCAGAAAAAGAGTTTCCCTGACAAAAGTCAGAACAAGACTCTTGGGGGCAGATTTACAAGAAAGTGACGCATCTGTAGAGATGCGTCACTTTCCCTGTGCCAACATGCAAAACCCTTGCGTCACCATGGATGCGCCGTATTTACAACACGGCGCACCATGGCGTAAGGGTTGACAGATGCATCAGAGATTCTGACGCATCTGTTGACGGAAAAGTCACGCATTTCTGGAGTTGTGTCGCAAGCACGACACAACTCCAGCAATGCTCAGGGGTGCCCTATGCCTAACATGCTGCGTCACACCTTACGCCTGCTTCAAGCAGGCGCAGGGTTTTGATGCAGCAAGGACGTTAAAGTGACTCAGAGAAATCTTTTAGATTTCACTGCGTCACTTTTACGGGGCTTCCTGCGATGGAACGCCCACCCTGCATACATTAAACCTGACACAGGTTTAATGTGGCGCAGGGCTTCACAACATGACCCATCTCCCTAGATGCGTCACGTTGTAAATGGGCCGCAACTTTTACTCTGCCGCTGCGTCACAAAAGTGACGCAACGACTGTGCAAAGTGATGTAAGGGGCTTGTAAATCTGCCCTCAAGTGTTATGAGTGCTATGATTATGGGCATTACAAGGGAGATCCCAAATGTGCACAATGGGCACAGCCTCCTACTGGAGGTAAGACATCAGGTTTGGGAAGTGTAGTGCTTGGGGAAGAGTTTGTCCGAGTCAGTTGGGGGGAACTCAGTGAGGTTGCCCTAGTGTCCCTGGGTGATGTGGAGATGGTGCCAAAAAAAAACATATGCCTGCCAATACCGCAAATTATGGGCAGTGTCATACCCCCTCCAAAAACTCTGTACACGTAATAGATATACCTCCAAACTCTGTACACGTAATAGAATTTCAGCTGGTGCCTTAGATATAGCTTAGTGGAGTGGCGCTTTGCCTCAACTTTATGTGATGCGCAGTGATATTTCTGCCCTGCTTATCTGCTTGGACTTCTGGACATCCTTTATGCTGGCGCTTTGTGCTCTGATTGGTCTTCATGGTGTCTATTGCATGATACTGACACCCAAAAGACCTTTTGGTTAACTCTTGAACATGTTGCCTTTTTGTTTGTATTTCTTTCTTTTATAATTCTTGGAGCATCTTTTACTTTAACAAGTGGGGTTACATAATTCATAGGCCGGTTCGCAAAACCTCTGATTATGCTCCTCGGCGGCCGCCGTAAGCGTTCTGGTGTTATTTAAGGGACCACGCCCTGCCACTCCTTGCAGATTATTCCAGCGGCTTCCAGGACGAGTTCTCTGCTTCTCCGGTTAAGTATTTTCAGTCCGGTAAGGTTTCCAGACCTGATTCATCGAGCACATTCAGGTAGAAGACGTCGTTTATATAAGCGCTCCTCTTTCTTTCAGGATTTGCAAGCGCTCAAGCATTTCCACTTTCTCCAAGCGTTTACATCAGTTTAATTTACCAAAACAAATCTTTTTGACAAGTTGAATCGCATTTATGTGACTTAAGACTTTACGATCTCATCGTTTCAAACTTTGGTGACACATAATAAATCTCATTTGCATTCCACTTCTGTGGGCTTATTGTCATAGACTTTGGGAAATGCACAAAGAAGTAATTTGAGCCAAAGAGAAAATATAAAAGGATAATATTATTTTCACCGGGCAAAAGTCATTAGAGGCAGTAAATGACATTATAATGTATAATTAAGCCTCACATTATGTACAGTTAAATATATGGTATGCATGTTTACATTGGCCATTGAACCTTTGGTGTTACAAACTGTTTTATGAACACTACCAAGTGGCGCACAGTTTATTCCTTTATGATCTTCGATGTTATACGGCGCATAACTTAGAAAGTACTCGTCAGTTGATATTCTGGCCTACCTGATTATAACCAGAGACATTTATCTTGTTGACTTCCAGAATCCTTATCAGAGAAAGAGATATTTGAAACTGTTATTGCTATTACAGAACATTTGATATTTTCTTTAAGAGGTAATTATAAGATATATAGACTAAGCATATTATTCATGCATAGCTTGCATTCTTGGAGATAAGTGAAAGATTGCCAACTAAACATATTATTCATGTATAGCTTGCATTCTTGGAGATAAGTGAAAGATTGCCAACTCAACTGTTACTTACGTCTGTTCCAGATCTCCCTCCCGCAGTACCCTCCCTAATTCCCTTCCCCCCATCTGGCCATCTTGATACTCTGGTTTATTTGAGCGCAGAGTCAAGGCTGCCTGAAGGTGGGCTTCTTAAGGGTACTGCTCCTGAGGACCCTGGTCTGACAGGCAGTGAGTCACCATTAATGGGAAGGTGTTGAGGCTCTGAAGGACACAGGAGCCACCATGACTATGAACATGTGTCCGATGGTAACCCCAGAGCAGATTTCTCACCTTTACATTCCACCAGGTTGTAGTACCTGACAACCGTGAGGGTCACTATCCTGGGGCTCTTGTTCCCTGGGCCCACAGAGGAGGACATTGTCTTTCTTGGTGATCTATGTGAATTCGCTGGATAGCAAGTAGAGGGGGCATCAACCAGGAATTCTGCCAGGCACAGAAACAGAGGGCATGAGGCAACAGGCCGAGTACCAGGCATCAGGTGATGTCTCTGGGAATCACCGCATTTACTGGGAGGGAGCTTAAGGGACCTGTGCATGGGGCTAGAAAGGCACTGGTCATTCCCCAATGCAGCAGGGCCTTCCTACTGGAGATGGCTCATGAGATACCACTGGCAGGACATCTGGGGCAGGACACTTTTACTGGCCCCAGATGAAGATTTCCTCAGATACATTCTGTAGGACTTGCTTAACCTGCCAGGCCAGTGGGAAGACGAAGCAGAAGCTGAAAGCCACCTTGAATTCCTTGCTTGTCATTGGCACCCCCTCTGAAAGGGTGGACATCAACATTGCAGGGCCAATGGATCCCCGGACTGCCTCTGGCAACAGATTTATCCTGGTACTGGTGGACCATGCCACAAGATACACCATACCTCTGCAGGCTGCAACTGAACCTGCAGTGGTTAAGAACCTAATAGGGATTTTCACCAGAGTGGGTTTCCCCAAGGAAGTGGTGTCTAATGGACACCAACATTGTGCCTGCTTATATGCACTGTGGAAGGAGTGTTACTTATAAGTTCTCCACCCCCTACCATCCACAAATCAATGGGCTTGTTGATAGATTTAACAAGACCCTAAAAGGCACAATCAAGGGCCTGCCTGAGTCCCAGAGGAATAAGTGAGACGTCCTCTTGCAATGCCTGCTCTTTGCTTACTGAAGGGGATTGGATTTAGCTCCTTTGAGCTTCTGTATGGTCATCCTGTAAGGCAACTGCTCAGTCTGGTTAGGGAGGGGTTGAGGAGGAAAGCTCCCCAGGACGTGGTTAGCTACATGCTAGCCTTCCTGATCCAGATGGCCAAGTTTTGGAAGCAAACTTCTGAAAACTTAGAGGCAAACCAGGAGGTAATGAAGCAGTGGTATGACCATACGTCTAACCCTGTGGAATTTCTACCTGGATGGAAAGTGTTGTGATGGAGCCTGTGGAGGCCAGGACCCTCCATACCTGGGCCCTACGAGATTGCTTAGAGGATGGGGGAGGTCACCTACCTGCTGGACCTAAAGACCCCCAGGCTCACCCAGTGGGTGCTCCATAGCAACTGCCTCAAGCCACTCTTTGAGATGTCTGAGGTCACGATGTAGTTGGTGACACATGGTGGGGAAAAGACAAGAGTAAGCCTCTACCTGACCTCCCAGCATCCAAAGAGAAGGATGGGTCAAGAGAAAGTGTAAACCTATCCAGTACCCTGACTTCAGAACAGCAGAGGGACTGCCACCAGTTGCTGGGACAGTTCTCGTCTCTGTTTTCCCTCGCTTAGGCGGTTACCCATCTGTGTATGCATGATGTGGACACAGAAGACAGCCTCCCTGTTAATAATAATATCTATGGGCTATCTGACAAAGAGAGGGCCAGCATCAAGGATGAGGTATCCAGGAAATTGAGGGTGAATGAACCTTCGAGTAGCTGCCCCACTGGAAACCAAACCAGAACTCAGGTTCTGAGCAGATTACAGGGAGCTCAATTCAGTCATCAAGACTGATACTCATACCATGCCCCGGGCTGATGAGCTGATTGACAGGTAAGGGGCTGCCCAGTTCTTGAGTGTTTTGATTTTACTTCAGGGTACTGGCAGATTGTCCTAACTGAAGAAGCGAAGAAGAGGTCAGCCTTTTCCACTCCAGAGGGCCACTACCAATTTAGAGTGATGCCCTTTGGATTAAAGAATGCCCCCGCCACCTTCCAGAGGATGGTAAACCAGATTTTGGCTGGTATGGAGGCCTTCGGTGCTGCTTACTTGACTTAGATGACATATCTGTCTTTAGAAGCAGCTGGAAGGATCATCTTTTTCACCTGCAGGAAGTGCTTCAGGCTCTGCAAAAAGAGGGTCTGACTATCAAGACTAGTAAGTGCCAGATAGGGCAGTGGTCCATGGTATACTTAGGACACCAGGTGGTTACGGGTAAGGTGCAGCCTCTCCAGGGCAGGATAGAGACTATCATGGCCTGGGAGCCCCTAAAAACGCAAACTGAGGTGACAGCCTTCTTAGGCTTCACAGAATACTACAGGAGGTTTGTCAAGGGATGTTGGCCATTTGATTGAGCTGATTTCGTAGAAGGAGTCCAGGAAAGTGATTTGGACAGAGGCATGCCAAAATGCATGTGACTTCCAAAAGCAGGTCATGTGCACAGCCCTTGTGCTCCAGGCCCCTGATGTTTCCAGGGAAATTATTGTATTAATGGAAGCCTCAGAACATGGCATAGGGGTAGGTCTTTCACAGCTAAATGATGAGGGCTTAGACCAACCTGCAGCTTTCTTCTCTAGGAGGTTACTTCCCAGGGAACAGAGGTGGAGTGCTATTGAACGGGAAGTCTATGCTGTGGTCTGGCCACTGAAAAAGTTGAGACTATACCTGTTTGGACTGACTTCCAGATTCGGACAGACCACAGCCCCACAGGTGGCTAATGCAAATGAGGGGTAGGAATCCAAAGTTGTTGAGGTGGCCCATCTCCCTACAATAAATGGGCTTTATGGTGAAATACTGACCTGGGGTAGACCACACCAGTGCTGAATCTCCCTACAATAAATTGGCTTTCTTGTGAAATACTGACCTGGGGTAGACCCCACCAGTGCTGATGGTCTCTCGAGGTTCTTCCACCTTAGTGAAGAGAATTCTCAGGAGGTTGGGTATCTCTCCCTACTTTCAGCTGGGGTGACATGTGTTAGACCTGTCAGCCTTAGGGTGGTCTTCCCCAAAACGTTTTGTCTGCTTGCCTCCGGTTTTGCTGAATTATTTTCGTTGGATTCAGGACTTTGTGCACTTTACCACAGCTAACCAGTGCTAAATTGCTTGTGCCCACTCCTCTAAACATGGTTTGATTGACTTATCCACAGTTAGCATAATTAATTTACCTATAGGTCCCTTGTAGAGTGCACTACATGTGCCCAGGGCCTCTACATTAAATGCTACTAGTAGGCCTACTGGTGTGGCCTGGTGAGCAAAAGATCTTTGTGACTGGGGGTGAATATTTGCATTGTTCAGCATTCTGTCCATCAATTGTGCCTTTTGCTTTTGTCACCCTAAGTGGGAAGGGTATGCTCAGACGTGGATCCCGTGCTCACTGCACCACTGAATTCAAACTAGCCTGGCTGATGAGGGGTGATGTCCTGAAACCGGTCCCAGGATGCTTGTTTTTGGTCCAGGGAGGACCTGGCCTAGCAATTCGGGTTTGACTGAGGGTCAAGCCTGATTTGCATATGGCTGGGTCCAAACTGGTGTGGCGTGGTGAGCAAAAGAACACTGAATTAAACCCAGATCTTTGTGACTGGGGTGAATGTTTGCATTGTTCAGCATTCCGTCCTTCAATTGTTCATTTTTGCTTATGTTGCCCTAAATGGGAAGGGTATGCCCAGACCTGGGTCCCGTGCTCACTGCACCACTGGATGCAAGCTTGCCTGGCTGATGAGGGGTGATGCCCTGAAAACGGTCCCAGGATGCTTGTTTCTGGTCCAGGGAGGACCTAGCCTGGCAGTTCGGCTGGACTGCTCACTTGAGGCACAAGGTCAAGACTGGTTTGCATATGGCTGGGTCCAAACTGGTGTAGTGTGGTGAGCAAAAGAACAATGGGTTAAACCTAGATCTTTGTGACTGGAGGTGAGTGTTTGCATTGTTCAGTATTACGTCCATCAATTGTTCCTTTTGCTTTTGCTACCCTAAGCGGGAAGGGTATGTCCAGAAGTGGGTCTCATGCTCTCTGCGCCACCAGATTCAAGCTAGCCTGGCTGATGTCTGTGATACCAGTCCCAGGATACTTGTTTCTGGTCCAGGAAGGACCTGACCTGGCAGTTTGAGCTGGACTGTTCCCTTGAGGCACAGGGTCAAGACTGATTTGCATATGGCTGGGTCAAACTGGTGTGGCGTGGTGGGCAAAAGAATGATGGATTAAACCCAGATCTTTGTGACTGCGAGTAATGTTTACATTGTTCAGCATTCCTTCCATCAATTGTTCCTTTTGATGTTGTCACCCTAAGTGGGAAGGATATGCCCAGATATGGTCCCATGCTCACTGCACCACTGGATTCAAGCTAGCCTGGCTGATGCCCCACAACCAGTCCCAGGATGCTTGTTTCTGGTCCAAGGTGGACCTGGCCTGGTGTTTCGGGCTGGACTGTTCCTTTCAGGCACAGGGTCAAGACTGATTTGCATATGACTGGGTCCAAACTGGTGTGGCATGGTAAGCAAAATAAACATGGATTAAACTCAGATCTTTGTGACTGGGGGGTGAATGTTTGCATTGCTCAGCATTACGTCCATAAATTGTTCCTTTTGCTTTTGTGGCCCTTAGTGGGAATGGCATGCCCAGATGTGGGACCATGCTCACTGCGCCACTGGTTTCAAGCTAGCCTGGCTGATGAGTGGTGATGGCCAAAACTGGTCCCAGGATGCTTTTTTCTGGTCCAGGGAGGACCTGGCCTGGCAGTTCGGCCTGGACTGTTCCCTTGAGGCACAGGGTCAAGACTGATTAGCATATGGCTGGGTCCAAACTGGTGTGGCGTGGTGAGCAAAAGAACAATGGATTAAACCCAGATCTTTTTGACTGGGGGTGAATGTCTGCATTGTTCAGCATACGGTCCCTCAATTGTACCTTTTGCTTTTGTTGCCTTAAGTGGGAAGGGTATGCCCAGACATGGTACCCACGTCTGGGCATGCACTTAGCCACTTAGGTTAAACATAGGAAACACAACATGATGATTAGGGGTGAGGGGAATTTGCGTAGTCGCGCTGCGCAAAGCTCCGCGAAACGATAAAAAATCTCCGCGAACAAGCAGAAATTCCGCAAACAGGCGGAATTGCTTGTTCGCGATGTTTTTTTCCTGTTCACAATTGCTGTTTGCGGGCTGGGGGGGGGGAATATCTCGTGAACACGCATTTTGAGAACGCGAACAAGCAAAAAATTCAGCGAAGCCGCGGAACGCATAATGTTGGGCAATTTCGTGTTTCCCGCGGTACGCGAAATTATCCAAATTCCACAAGCGGAACGGAATTTACCGCCCAGGCCTAATGATGATGGACAGAGTGCTGAAACTTTTCAACCACTCAGCCACCTAGCTTGGTCAGTATGATAGAGGGGGTGAGCTTCAGATTTCCCAACAATCATGCCGGGACATCTTGTTAAAACACATTATATGAGAAGCAGGACATGAGGGGAGCTTAAGGGGCAGTGGAAAGAGAGTGCAGATTGTTAGGGCTACTTAAAGCCATATTCTTCAAACTAATCCACATATTTTAAGGCCACTAAAACATAGACAATAGAGATTGAGTGTGTGTTTTTGTCAGTGTGGGCATGTAGAACTCCCAGATGAAATCCGACGGACACTTCACATTACCTGACTGAAAGTACTTGTAAACAACTATTCACTACAGTATACATTTTTTAGAAAGATGCAACACTTCAAACACCTCACCTGGAGCTACACCCCGGCGTTAAGGGCAGCAAAATCTTTATACAAGATCATTTCTAATCAACTATAACATATTGAGAAAGAATTGGAGTTAATATTATAAAACTCTACAGCCAAACAGGCGGTATTTTTGTAAACGAAATTTAGGCATGATATTTAAATCAGACTATGTTTTCGAAATAGACAATCTACTTCAAAAATAAATCCTAACTTTTGAATAACCCTTTACAAAATATCAAATGTTTCTATATATAAAAAATCAACTATGTTTTAGGCTAGTGTAAATATAGATCAGGCCATTCATTTGCTGCTTTTTTAACACATTGATTGAGCCAAAATTGTTTTTGGTACCTCCTCAAATGTAGCTGTGGGCGGATTTTCAAACAGCATTGACGCAATTTGTTTCTGAGCCCAAGGCATTTCTGCAACGAAATAGGACCTGCAGACAAAAACAAATGCATTAAAAAACATGGTATAATTAGGAAATGTGTAGCATATAAATTTGAATGTAACAGTGCCACAGATGTGGAAACACGTATGCACATTTTAGGGAGAAATATACCAGCAGTATTAATATGACCGCAATAGTGTAGCAGTAATAATGGATCCAGCATGAAAATTATTCCAATTTGAAGACTGCCTACCTCATCACTAATGATAGTGATCGAAAGGGCAAATGGGTCACTACGTAATCTCAGCCAACTGAAAAATGCTTCAGGCAGCCTGAACCCTCCAACTCCCCACCCACTAGGACGCTCCTCCTCATCCAGCCCTGAATATTGGCCTGCTCATGGTGGCAGTGTAAAAGCCGCAGTATACCTAAATCAGTGCCGTCTTAACGCATGGGCACGCTGGGCAGTTGCCTGGGGGCACCATGAGTATAGGGGTCCCAAGCAGACCAGAATTTAACACTAATTTTCAGTTAAACATTTTTATTCCTGTGAGTGGCTGTGTAGGCAGGGCCCAGTGCACTGCTTTGCCCGGGGGCCTATAATGCTGTTAAAAGGCCCAGACCTGAATGGCTGCGCGGACTATAATCGTTGAATTCCTCAGCCAGACGCCCTGGCCATATAAGGTAGCGATTCTAGGCCTACATGAGTTAACTGGACAATAGCCTGAAAGTGCAGGGATCCGGGTAAAATAAATGGGAGCCTGAGAGAGGCCTGTAAGACAACATCTCTGGCTCCTACACGGTGCAGCTGAGTTGCGGAGCAGTGTACTATTCACTCCAAATCTTATAGTTTTTACTTAGGTCTCACAAAGCAGCTAGTGTTCTTCCATTCTTTGCCTCCTGTGTGTCATGAGTCAGATACACAGCAGGTGAGGTTTGCTCACCTTAAGGTGAAAGAAATGAGAGAAGGACAGATGAGAATGCTACGAGCATGGAGAACAGGCCATAGGAGACTGGGGCTGCGGGGCAGGAGCTTTCAGGTCAGAGAGAGAAGGTTGATCAATCATCTTGCAGTCAAATCACATCCTTGGTAATTTGAGCCGTCTGTGGCAGTAGCAGGTTGCCTTGCAACTGCTTAGTTGTGCTGTTCCTGCTTGCTTAGTTCGTTCATGGTTTTGTCGTTTCCTTGCACCTTTGTTTTGTTTTACTACTTCCTGGGTTCATTACTGACTTTCCCTTAGGGAGCATCAAGCAAGTCCAAAAGAGTTATGGATTGTTAAGTATTATTATATTGCCACCACTATGATTACTTACCACCTATCTTCATTGCTAAAGTCAGGCTTGTTGTACCGGTGGTGTGTGTGCGTAGTTTCATTAAAGACCTCCCAGACAGAGAGTGCCAGGCCGAATCATCCAAAATGCCCGAGAGAAGTGACATCCACTCCGACATGTTTTCCTCTCTCATTCCCAAACCCTATTTTCCCCTCTTCTCTTTCAATAGTAGCTTGCAGATTCCTGTTTCTTCAATTACTGTGCTTACCTGGTGGCTAGTGGTGGACTAGCATCAGCATCTCCTCCTCCTACCCTGCTCTCACACGGGTCATGATGACGTGTGAGGTCCCATGGCTTCAGATGCTCATGATGATGACTCCCATCCAGTCACAAGCTCTCGCTCGGATTGAGAACTATTTGCAAGTCGCTCTGCAGGAGGAACATTTCTGTTATCAGAGATTATGTCCGGACGTTAGTGAAAGTCAGGAAAACTTGCCTCCTGCCATTCCCAAACCTCCTGAGCATATGAGGATTCCAGGGTCCAGGGGGAGGATAGAGGCTTTAGTAAGATAGGGATCTCTCAGTGGAGCCACATGGTTATTCTCCACCTAAAAAATAATCTGGAGCTCGGAAACTCTTCAAGGCTTTCATGGCTCAAAGTAGATGGCACTTTGCATTTAACCTTTTCTGTTTAACTAAAGTAGCACACTCTTGGGCAACACCTATCTCACGGAAATAGTTCACTGCCTTCGAAGATTTTGGCCTTTGCTAAAGTCTTTGATCGTCCATTTCGGGGCTTTTGAATCTTCAACAAGCTAAGGGGCATATCAACAAGGGCTTTATCTCTGCTTTTTTGGCTTTAAAAGCCAAAAAAGGAGAGATAAAACTAGCGCCCTATCAACAACAGGGTGCTAACACGCAAATTTGCATGTTAGCACCCTTTTACTCTACGCTTCCCCTTGCATCTCTAATGAGATGCAAAGGGGGCGTTCCAGTGTAAAATAATAGGAGAAATGTCGCTAAGCGACATTTCTCCTATTATCAAGAATGTTGCTAACCCTGTTAGAGACAAAAAAAGCAGCTCTAACCGCGGTTAACGCTGCTTTTTTACGTCTGGTATTTTTCTGACTTAGCCATGATATCCTACGGAAGGAGGATATCATGGCTAAGTTTGTCTGTCCCTATCAACAAGGTAACGTGAGATTATCGCAGGGTTTCCAGCGATAATCTCACGTTAGCCTGTTAGCGTGAGGATTTTTATCGCTATTGAGATAAGCGTTGCTAATAGCACGCTATCTCAGCGATAAAAATTCACGCTAGCCGGCGATAATTGTCCTAGCGCTAAGTGCGCTTAGAGATAATTATCGTCGGTTGTTGTTGATATGCCCCAAAGAGAGTCTTTGGGGCACCTTCACAAGGAGTTTGCTGCACTTTTCTGCCGTTAATGCGGCGATAATTTTATCGCCCTAATACCAAGCTGTCGCTAGCAGCCGTTAGCGACAGTTTTTAGGCGAAAACGTCCGTTATAAAGATCGCTACTTCTATTAGCGATAATTATATGCAGGAGAGGCGTTCCCGTGAAAAAAATGCCTGCAAACACCACTATTCCATATTCACAAGGGAACCCTTGAACCTCTGAGGATCAAAAAAACTGGCTCTATCTGCAGTTAGAGCCAGTTACTTAAGATCAGAAAATAGCTGGTCTCAAAAATGGGGATAATACTTGGGGTCATATCTCGGCATGTTTTGGTGCTGGACAGCGCTGCAAGCAATGTTGCAGCGCTGCCCTGAGACAAAACTACAGTGCACGACTGGGCACCATCAATAAGATAGTGCGCATTCCTGGGCCCCAGTCATGAAAAGTGTTGCAGCGCTGCGACAAGACAGCATTGCAACACTTCTCACTATGTCCTTCTTGCGACAGCATGGATGCCCTGTATTCACTGGACATCGCTCCATGACGCAAGTAGTGACAGATACGTCAGGAATCCAGACGTATCTGCGCTAAAGTCACACATTGCTGCAGTCGTGTCATAACCATGACGCAACTCCAGCAATGCATGGGGCCAGCCTATCCCTGTGGCACTGCGTCAATCTCACACCTGCCATCAGGCAGGCGGAAGGTACTGACGCAGTGCCGTTCATGAGGGGTGCCCGAATGTTGGTGCAGTTGGAGATCCATAGGTGGTGGTTGCGCGCTGCAGTGTCGTCATTTGGAAGCATTGGTGGAGTGTTGTTGCGGAGGGAGTGGACGAGGCGTTCTTCAGTGGTCTTGATCCAGCTGCGAGGGGGTGCGATGATGGCGGTGGCGTCCGGTGGGCAAGGTGAAGACGTGATGTTACCAATGATGGTTGGTCCAGGAGTGTTCGGTGTTGTGGCTGTAGTTGAAGTTCCCGCCGGCGGTGGTGACATGCTCGACCGCGTGTCCTGCTATGTGGCTTGTTGAGGTGACTTGCTGCTTGCATCTGATGTAAGGGACTTTCCCCAGGAGGGAGTGGTGTCCTGGTCACTGGAGTTGTCCAGGTGGAACTTGAGTTCACAGAGTAGGATGTCGTCGGTGGATGGGAGACCCTGGGGTACAATGAGGTCTACATTGGTATTGGAGAGTGGGGGGGCCCTGGCCTGGAAGGCCTGCACATGAGGGTGCCACAGAGGATGTGCTTGGGCTTGGTCCGGATCTGGGAGTTGAGGTGGTCCATGGTAACCCTTGGGTCATTGGAGTGCGTGGTCAGTCGGAGTGTGCTTCTGTAGGTGAAGGCAATGCCTCCTCCTTGATGGTCGGGGTGCTCCTTGCGGGCGACACTGCAGCTGTCAGGGATGGCGATGGCAATGTCCGGAGTAGAGGTTGGTCCTGGCAGGCGAGGCGGCGTCCAGGGTTGATGGCGAGGAGGGTGCAGGCGTCGTAGCAGTGGAGTGTCCAAGAGGAAGGCTCCTTGGTGCAGAGCGCAGTCCAGGGTCAGGCGGATGCAAACGGCGTAGCCTTTGGGTTGCCTTTGGCATGGGAGACAACCATTACAACGCAGGCAGTACATCGTCAACAACGCAACTCCGACAACGCAGGTGCTTTTACATCGCATTTGATTACAACGCATTGTGAGGTCAGTAATGGGGTAATTTAAAGTGTTTCGGGTGGGTATGGGTTTTTGATGTCAAATATGAAAATTGGGGTGTGTGTTGGGGTAAAATAGGAAATATGGGTAAAATATGGAATTTGGGGCGTGTTTTGGCGTGAACTATGGAATTTGGGGGGTGTTTTGGGGTAAAATATGGAAATTGGGGTGTGCATTTGGGTCAAATTTGATTTTTGGGCGTGTTATGGGGGCTCAAAAATGAATTCCAGGGTTCCCGTTTGGGTTTGGGGTGCAAAGGTTAGTTTTGGGTTGCACTTACTGATGTGGGAATAGTGATATTAATGTCTCTGCTATGCAACACCTACTCTACTGTTGCAATGTGCCTAGTATTAGTATGCATGGGAATGGAATGCGGTGTTATGGCATGCTTCGCAACCACATATGTGCCTTTGGCACACGGGTGGTATGCCCGCTGTGCATGGGCGCACAGCAGCCGCCATTGAGCTGGACAGCTGTGAGGTGGAAATTGCTGGAAAGAACACTGGATGGGGCGTGGACGTGGGGATGAGTGTGTGAGTGGGTGTAGTAACATTTTTAATAAGGGAAGTCTTACCTCGAAGCCGGGTCCCGGGTCTTCGTTGCTCCTGCTCTTCTGCGTCTGCATCCAGGAACAGGAAGTAGGCAGCCAGGCTCCCTCCCCTGAGCCAATCACAATGCTGCGATGCAGCGGTGGGATTGATAATTGGCAATGGTACAAGGCATGCAGCCAGGGGCTGGAGGGGTGGGCATGTTCTCCATGCAGGCTGTGATGCAGCCTGCATTACGAACAGGGAAGTGCGCATGACTGCTTTGGGCGGCCTGAGTGGGCCGACCAAACAGTCATTGCGCACTAGAGTGGGCATGCCAATCCGCCCATGCCTTGCCCCGTGCTTAGAGCAGTCCTAATCACCCTCCCATCCGCAAGAAAAACATAGCACGGTTACATCAGTAAGTTATCACCATGTGATGATTGTTCCTCTTCTGCACTGCTTGAAAGCAGTGGTGTTATGCACTTCCGCCATAGCGGATGAGCCGACACTGGGGGTGCATCATCTACGTGTGCTAGGCCTGGGGGACTCGACCTGCGCTACCCGTCCCACCTTCTCCATACCTGGACATTGACACCGTGGCCCAATCCGCTGCACTCTCTCCAAATCTGTGACTCAGCCAGCAGGAGACTCAGCTAGGAGGGAATTCACAGGCCTGGGTACAGCAGTCGCCGCCAAGTCTGCTGTTGAACCTCCCGATGCAGTTGATGCAGCAGGGCCCCCTTAGGCATGGAGTTGCAGCGCTACCGCCACACAAGTTTGGCGCAGCTCAGGAGCCTCACTCTCCACAGCGTCCGGCCAGCCCAACATCATCCGGCCTGTGATGCAGAGAGGCGGCACCCACCGTTGGTAATTCCCTCTGTGCACCCTGGTGTAGTGGTGGATCATAGTATGTGATGCAGACCTCCCTACGATGGGGCGCAGAAGCGCCTCTACTATTAACAGCTCCAAGGTGTGCAAGGCGGTCTTCTCACACAGATCAGCAATGTGTCTCCATGCGATCTGCCAGACTTCACCACCAGGTACGGGCGATCGTCGCGTCTCAATATCTACCACCAATGCTCATCGACTCCACAGCTCCTCCGTATCCCACTCCAGGCTCCAGACACAGGTCCAGCGAGGCATCCAGGCTCCAGGCGCAGGTCCAGCGAAGCCTCCAGGTGCAGGTCCAGTGAGGCATCCAGGCTCCAGGCACAAGTCCAGCCACGCATCCAGTGTCCAGGCACAGGTCCAGAGAGGCATTAAAGCTCTCATCCTGGATGTTGGCTGGCTTGCAGAGGTTGTTGATGTGTGCTGTACTTGGCCCTGGCTGCTCCATTCTACATTGTTTTTATGCCTATTTTATAATGGAGGTTCACTGATGGGCTATTTTTTGCTAATGGGCCTATCAGTAGTTATCGCCCCATAACGCCGGATTTCCTATCACCATCGCGCTGATGTAAGTGGCAGTTTTCACCGCCGTTCCCTGATACTATCGCCATGTAGTGACGGCTTGGTAATACACCGCTAATATCGCGATAGTTTTCAGGGTTAGGCGGCAATAAAAAAAACTGCCGCTAACTGGCATTTGCGGTAGGTAATGCCGGTCCTTGAGAATATCCAGCTTAATTCCCTATATTACATATTTTCAGCCATTGAGAGCAGAGATGAGCTGGTGCAATGAAGCTGCAGCTTTCTATAATAAATTAAGAGCTAAGCTGAAAGACTCATTTATACTAAAGTATCTACTTGTCCTACCTGTGAACCCTGATTGACCTAACCCTGCAGATTGACGCTCAACAACAGGCTAGGAAAGGGGAAAAGAAGATGATCCTACAAGATGGAATATGTCCAATACTACTGAAACATTAAAAGAGGAAAGACAGAGTGAAGAACCTACTCTGATTGGCTGTATAAGAGAGGCCTTGAGTGTGGCAGAACAACAAGAGCAAAGAAAGAAAGAGAGACTTTTCCTACAGTGGTGCAGTAAGAGGGGGAAGCGGCCCCAGTTTATGGGGCAGTGGCACTTTTACCCGCCCCGCCGTCTGTCTTTCCACCACCAACCCACTCTGCACTCTTACCTGCAGCCGTCGCCGGGTGGCAAACGCAGAGATCTCCATGGGCGGCAAAAGGTCTACCTAGTTTGAGGCCAGGGTGGACCTTTTGTAAGAAAAAGCCCCCTTACTCCCCAGGAACTAGAAGGCTTGTCTGTAAGGTCTAAACCAAGGACAAACGTCTTTTGAAAAAAACAAGTGTGCTATTGAAAGGTCACAATTCCTTCCATCTGAAGCTCAGTCTTACCAGGCTGAGTGGTCGAGTTTATATGAAACTGCCTATTGACTGTTAATCCTCTATATTTATTGATAAGGAATTCTGTGACAAACAACAGATTCCTGTCATATAAGTCTCTACCAGAGGAGGTATTGGGGATCGATGGTACTCCTCTGATTTCTGGATATGTGCAGTGAGAGAAAGATCTTCAGCCAGGGCCTCAATTTCACATGGCAATATATACCCAATGACACTTAAGGAAGACCTTGTATTAAAAGAATGTTTGGAGGAAATCTTAGCAAATGGATTAATCAGATATTCAGGGGATTATTTAAAAGCCTTTGTGCCTCTGATGCGTCACTTTTTAGGAAACTCCAGCAGCACTGAGTGTAGACCCATATCTACGAGGCCACGCAAAGCCAATTTGCGTGGCTTTTCATGGCCTCATAGATATGGTGTAAGGCCATGCAGCACAAGTCGCTGCATTGCCTTACACTGTGACAGAGAGGTGTTCTATGGGCGTTGCGGTGGGTGTTTTCACGCAACACCCATGGGTTTTGACGTATTCCCAGATGTACAAGGATCTGTAAACCTGGGAATGCGCCTAAACTATATGCCTCCCTAGGGCAGGCGCAACAAGGAGAAATATCTTTATTTCTCCTCATTATTTCCTCTTTCTGTGTGTGCTGCAGAATGCAGCACACATAGAAAGAGAAAAACACCCCTTTGGATTGTTTTAATGCAGTAAGGTTCTCTTCCTGCATAAAAACAATCCGGCCAACAACGCAGACACCCTTGCACCATGGTATGGTGCAAGGGTACCTGCGATGGCACTGGGCACAAAAATTTGGCGCTGGCTGTAATGGCAGGAATGGATTGTATCTTGTAAATATGGTGTATTCTTCCCCTTTTGATTTGGCGTAGGGCAGCGCAGCGAAAACTAGCATCGCTGCCCTACGCCAAATCTTTGTAAATAAGGCCCTTAATGTGTCCAGACAGGGCCCCAAACTTTTTTTAATCCCAAAACCAAATAGTGTATATCAGCCCTGTATGGATTACCAGGACTTGCACACTGTTGCCAAATTAGACTGTAGAGGCGTGTGTAACTTGGTTTGTATCAAAGAGGAGGATAAATGGAAAAGTGCCTTTAATACCAAATATGGGCATTTTGAATACCTTGAAATGCCTTTTAGTGTTTGCAATGCCTTGACTGCGTTTCAAAATGTCATAAGGGATATATTTTAGACACCTTTATAATTACCCACCTTGACAATACATTAAAATACTCTTCTAACCTGAAACAACACCAAAATACATCTACTAGAAGTCCTACAGAGAACACTGCAACACTCCTTATATGCAAAGGCTGAAAAATATATGTTCAAGACAAATCAGTTGTCTTTTTAGGGATCATAATTTCCCCTCAAGAAATTCAAATGGATCCAGACAAGGTCAGAGCTGTTGAAGAATGGGTCCCTCCTCTGAATGTCAGAAAAGTACAAAACTCCTTGAGGTTTGCAAATCTCTATAGCCTCTTTATGGAAAACTACCCCCAGATCAAAAAGCCCATTACAGAGCACACATTGGAGGCATTATTTAGATGGCTCTCTACATAGAACCACAGTTTGGACCAATCACAGAAACCTCAATTGGACTCTGTTGATCATGTAGTGACACTCCTCTGGGGCATATGAAGACCTCATGCTTTTACTGCTGGCTGGGATGGGAATGTTTTGAGTGGGCTTGTGAGACTTAGTTACTGATCACACCATAGCCATTCTGTTGGAAACGCCCACTCCCACTCCGCAGGGTGGTGGTGGACTCCCCGAACACACTGTGGTAGCTTGGCTCGAGTGGTCAGGAAACAGGCGCAGTGCTAAGCATACAATATACCCATACAATAACCATGCGTGCATCCGTTCCAAAAACGACTCTACACCGTAAAAATTATGAAAATATTCTTCTTTATCTTTTTCTCTTAGTTGCTGATTGGAAAAATAAATAGGTCAATCACAATATACAAGTTTCAATTAGTGCAGGTCAAATAAATACTGGCTGTTTGATGAAATAAATAGGGGTGATCATAAATAACAGGGCATAAATACAAGTGCAATATATACAGACAATTAAATACTTTGAGGCAATAAATACTGTACCAATAAATATTGTACACCATCAAGTCCTGTGGACCTATAAATATAGTGCAGCAATAAATAGGTAAAAACTCAATAAATACAGTATCCCCAATAAATAATTAAAAGTATACAGCAACACTCATGTAATCAGATGACACTTCAATTCTTAAGGGCTGATTTGGCCCAGGCACAGCTTGTAGGGTTGTGGAAGGCTTGAGGGGGGCTACTCCCTGGCTGGGACAAGGCTGAGGCCTAAACTGAGGTAGATCAAAGGGGGGAATACCAGTGCCCTGGCTTTCTCTCTCCACACAACCTCTCTAGGTTAGTCCCAGTTCACCCCTTGCACAGTCAGGTTGGTTTCAGCACCTCCCTAGCCCCTTAGAGCAGTCTCTCAGGTCTCCACAGGGCCTTAGGCGCCCTCTACTCCACTTACTGCCCTTTTTCTGATGTTCCGACGCCGCTGGAGTCGTGTCGACGCCGTGAGGCGGTTCCGGTTCGGTCTCGGCGGCCTCGGCACAATGTCAGTTCTTTGACGACGCCGGCAGGCGGTTCCGGTCCGATGTCGGTGGCCTCGGTTCGATCTCGACCTCCGATTCGACGGCGTCGGGCAGTCTCTTCACGATGTCGACTTCGGGCGGCTCCGGTCCGATGGCGCTCTCGGCTCCGATGACGTCGGCCGGCCTGGCCTCGATGTCGACTTCCGGCGACTCCGGGGTGCGATCCTCACCCCCGACCTCCGGTGCTCCTCCTCACAGGCTCCGGGCGACTCCGGAGTGCGATCCTCACTCCCGACCTCCGGTGCTCCTCTACCTCGGTCTCCGACGACTCCGGAGGGCGGACTTCACTCCTCCGATGACGCCGCTCGCTCGACCTCGGTTCACTTCCTCCTCGACCTCTGGTATTCCTCACGACCTCCGTCGGCGCCCTCTCACGACCTCTGGCGGCTCCGGGTACGACGTCTGCTACTTCAGTCAGCGCCGCTTCTCCACCTCGGGCTCCAGGTCGTCAGGCTACTCGACGCCGGACTCCAGGGAAACCAGTTCTCAGGTCAGAATCTTGCTGTTTTCTTGGTTCTAAGGCCTGTTCCTGCTGTCCAGGTCCTTAGGATAAGTTTCTTCTGTCTTCTTCCCACACAGGGCTATAGGCTGGGATCCATCAGTAGGGACAAGTATCAAGGGTGGGTTTATGGTCCCCACTCCAGGCACAAGTTTCCACCCCTGCTGCTTCACTCCTTCCTCCTTCACTGTTGTGCTCCTCTCTCTTCACCAGTCAGGTGCCAACTGCCAGCTTCAACTGCCAACTGCCTCTCTTATCCTCCCAACATTCTAAACGGTCTCCAACTGTCACAGAGTTCTGGAATCTCCTGGAATGTTCTGGAAGGTGCTGGTAGGTTCCAGTGGATGCTGGTGATGTCACAGGTGGCCACCATCTTGTGCTCCAGGCCCTCAGACAGAAGTTTCAGGGGTAGCTAAAATGGCTCCCTGAATCTGCAGCAACACTAAAAAGTCTGGTGGTTCCCAAAAAGGAAAAATTCAAACTGGGTTTGAGGCAAAAGTGGGACAAAATAAATAATGATGAGGAGGGACCACCCAAAGGGCCGACAGGTCTAACACATTCTATATCTAGTTTGGACTGCGCCTTTTTGGGTAAACCCCCACTGGCTCCCCATCCAGAAGAGATGCCAGTTCAAGATCCTCATACATGACTATAAAGCCCGTCATGACAAAGGACCATCCTACATCAACCACTGTCTGAAAATCAATCTGCCCTCAAGACACCTGTGCTCTGCATCTCTTTCCGTCTCGCACAGAACCCCTGCGTGCAACACAGATGCAGCAGAGACCGCTCCTTCTTCTACATTGCTGCCAAGACCTGGAAAAACCTACCGCTCCTTCTCCGAAAAGCACCCTACCTGGCAGACTTCAGAAACAAACTCAAGACCTGGCTTTTTGACAGAGACATGTCACCCTCAGCGCCAAGATACCCTTAGGAGTGATAGTTCTGTGCTATACAACTACTGATTGATGATTCCACCTCAGCTGCTGGCTTTTGGGTAGGTGCTCTGACTAAGCAGTGTTCACTTAGACACTGTGGGCCTGATTCACAAAGGGCTCCTGCATTCGTGGTGGAGGCCCTGCAGTTGTGGGGGGTCTACGCACTTTGGGCTTAATCTCCACAATAAGAACTCTCATTGAGGAGATTCCACCCGAGTGCAGAGACTCCCTCACAACTGCGGAGCCTCCCCCACAAGAGTGGAGGCCCTTTGTGAATCAGACCCTGAATGTGGTTTGGTTCAACCATGAGGGTAAGTTCCTGTACTGCTTCTACTGACATGCTGTTATTAACCAGTGCTGTACCCTTTTGACGGTTTTAGGGGATGGGGGATTTGGGGAGAGATTAGGGCTGCACTTCTGTCGAGGTAGGTCATGCTGCCTGCCCATGATGACATCAGTGGGGGGGATCATGTGACATGTCCTGCCTGAATCATATCTGCCAATTGTAAAGGAGTACCCATCCACTTTCACTGCCTTCTTGAGTGAGTTTAAGGACTTGCACCACCACTGCTACTTCCAGTCATGTTGAACAAGTTACATACCTTTGGTAAATATCTTTCTGGTGGATACTCCATCTACCTGCAGATTCCTCACTTTATGAATCTTCCCATGCACTAGGCTGAATATGCACACTTTGTAATAGCTATACTGTACCTGTAGGTACGTTCGACTCTATCTCTACATACAGTACCACCACAAACATGACATCACTAGAGCCATATAGCGCCATCCCGGAGCTCTGATGTGAGTTCCTTGTCCATTCTTTTATGAACCCTTAGAGGCAGGATGAGACCAGCAGGATTTTAACAATAATTAAGCAGTGCAGCAATGTAATTTGGAACCTTACTAATATGGTGACTATTGAACTGGAAGGTGAGTGGGAAATCCGGGAATAGTTAAGGAATTTGCCGGTAAACACCAGAAAGGTTGCTACTTTAAGCAAGTAGCTTGTTCTTTTGATCAGTACTTCTACCAGCAGATTTCACACCTCAGGAAAGGATATTACAGCCGTGCATTATCTATCCCCTTGTAGTTGGTGAGTCAGAACAAATGGGCAGGCCTAAATTGCTGAAGCACAGAACTAGTAAAATGATCATCCCTTAGCACTTCCAAATCCACACAGTAATGCTTTGGAAAGGTGCAAACTGATGCTCGTGTCGCCACACAATATATTTCTGGCATAGGCACACCCTTAGACGTTGAAGTAGCTGCCTTGGCGTTGGTAGAGTGACCTCTGATACCTTCTCAAGGTTTCTTTTTGTGTAGGGCAAAACAGATTTAAATACAAACACAATACACCTGGACAGAATACTCTTCTGGAGAGCTTTCTCTTTCTTGTTGCTTATATATCAAATAAAGAGCTGCTCATCAGATAGAAAATCTTTGGTCTTGCAAATGTAAAAGTTGATCGCTTTGCAAGTGTCTACCTACGTAGACTCTCCTCCTCTTTGGTGGGGTGGGAGGAGGGTAGAGTGTTAGCAGAGTGGACTAACCCTCATTGAATGGGGCCCCCATTGTCAAAATCTAAAACCTGGATTGTCTGGAAAGAAGGATGTTAACAGAGGTTGGACACACATCACTTTTAGCTCACTGACATGCTAAGCAAATGTGTTGTCCACCAAAAGCACAGTTTTCATTGTCAAAAGCAGGAACAGGCAGCTATGCACCCACTTAAATAGGCCCCAATCAAGAAAGTCAGAATCAAGTTAAAGTTCCACTACAGCATAATAACAGGGGAAGGGAGGAACATTTACGGCAGATCCTTTAAGTACAGAGAAGACCCACCCTGCGCATGAGCAGAAGGTGGCAGGGACAAAGACAGTCACAGCAGATCTGCATATCACACCCTCTGCAGCCAGTATGGGTCAGTTAGAATTGCTTCTGCCTAATCCTGGTGCAGCTTTCTCAGCACTCAAAGAATCATGATAGTGGGGAAACTGCGTAGTTCAGGGGAAAATCTGATTTTGGCTAAACACATCTCCAGATATCCTTGCAACAAAAACTGGAGGGCACAGAACAGTAAGCAATAAACATTCTCATGAATGTGCACATGAAGAGATCCATCTGAGGGGTGCCCCACAGGGCAAATATGGTGTAGGAAATGGTGTTATTTTTCGAATGTAATGCTAACCTACTTCAAGAAATAATCATACTCCTTGTCAGGGTGAACAACAAATGTCAATAATTGAACCAGTGTTTAACCCTCTGGTAGCTTGGCACAAAGCAGTCAGGCTTAATGTCGAGACAATGTGCAAGTATTTATGCAGCACTCAAACAGTAAAAGTGAAAACACAACACATGAAGATTCCCAAACCAATGTAGAAAGTTAGAGGATATTTTAATAAATAAAATGAAATCAAAACGACAACAATCGAATCAGTACTGTCGTAGTTATGAGCTTTGAAAGTTCAGGAAAAAATAGCACTAAGATGCTCGAAGTGCCAACTGTGAATATCTAGTTGCGCTGGACCTGTGCAAAGTCACACTTTCAGGCCATCCATGATGGAGTGCAGGCTGGACAGAGGATTTAGTTCGTTCCACTGGTAGTTTATATTCCAGGAACTTCCAATCCAGAAAATGAGCACTTCTTGATGTTTTGAGCATATACTATTTATCGGATGCGGTATTTACCATTTACGCTAAATTGGATACATTCGGTATTTAACACATGCTTTAAATAATAATTCCACGGTACATGGTAAAAACTCATAATCAGTGTTATTTAACACGTTATTTACCGAACCCCGTGGATTTGGTATTTACCAAATGTGCAAGTTAGTTGGTATTTACTACCAAACTTGTAATTGAGGCTAGGAATAAGTCTGTAGTGTGAAAAGAGGGACGGGCGTGAAAGACAAATAGATAATATGTGTGCTATATGTTAGAGCTAGAAAGAATACCAAATAGAATGAATTATGAAAATGGTGAACATTTACAGACCTTTCACAATTTTGATCAGTTTCTTATAAAACCAATACAATTTCTCAGATAAAAGGCAGATATTTTGGAATCGCTTTTTTTTTTGAGGAAGTAGACTTACCATTGGCCTAACAGGTGAATTATAGTTGCATCTTTATCGTTCAGTTCAATGGCTTTCTATAAAAAAAAATACAAAAAAATGCATAATGCACCATCTTAATTAAACACATACGATCAAAAGGAAAATGCAGTGCAATCTATTCCTCTGCCTTCTCATTTTTTGTGACTTCGTTGCACAAGCAAAACAAGCATTTGCAAAGTCAGTGGGTTTGGCATCAGCTGCCGGCTTTTTGACACTTCTTGTTTTGTTCTGTTTGGTAAATGTAAAATGTTATTGTTAGGGAATCAGCTGGGCACTCATTAATCTAAGAAACATTATTGGCTAAAAGCAAAAATATTTGTAGGGTTTGAAAAAAAAAGACACGCATTACCATAGCGGCACAGGACACAGAATGGGTGCTACTTGGTGTATGGATTTGTTTCTTGTGAAAGGGCAGCATGCTGTAACTCAAAGATAAGTCACCCATTGACTGAAATGTGCTGGCCCATTGCCACATGATGCACACTGTAGTGACTAGATAAAAAATGTGAATGCCACAACAGCTACTGAATGCAGACTGGCTGAAAACCCCTATAAGTAACTATGTTATACATATAATTTTGGTAAAAATGCCTGCCAGCCTCTTGCCTTTGCTTATGCTTTATTGTATTATTTATTTTTAAAACTTTGTTACAAATAGAGAGGCTTGCAAAGAAAGATAGAAATGCTTCCAACGACAGAGATAGATAGATTTGTACAGATAGATAGGGTTGTGTAGATAAAGTTGTATAGATAGACCGGGCTGTATGGATCGTTAGTGCTGTATAACTAGATAGGTAGGATTGTATAGATAGATAGGGTTGCATAGATAGAAAGTTGTACAGATAGATAGAGTTTTATAGATGCACAGCTGTATAGATTGATAGGTTTGTATAGCTAGAGAGATAGAGTTGTATAGTTAGAGAAATAGGGTTGCATAGCTAAATAAATATGTATGTATATAGCAAGATAGATACGGCTGCATAGATAGCTAGGGTTGTGCATATAGATAGGGTTATATAGAATAATAGGGTGATATAGCTAGAGATGTAAGCTAGCTAGATGGGGTAGGTAAATAGAGAGCATTGTATAGAGAGATACGTTTTTATAGATAGGTAGATAGTAATGGATAGATAGATAGATGGATTTGCCAAGATAGACAGGTAGATAGCTAGAGCAGGAAATTGGGATAAATAGCAAAGCTTCAGTTAGTTATATAACAGTTAAATATCCATAGAATAATGACCTACAAGAGCACTGACAGCAGGAGAGAGACATATAAGCAGGACATGGGATTGCTTTACAAATATACCTTTAGTCATCAATTAATATACATTTACAATACTGCCGGGCACACTTGCCGCTGTTACAAGGAGGACTTTTCAGATTATTTTGGCTGGAGTCTACTACTACCTTAACCCTATTGTGGGGTCTAGTGTTTCATATACATTTGGATCCTTTGAACTTGATGCTTCAGATCTTTTCACCTTTAATATTTAGCCCTGATGAAGTTCCTGAAAGGAACGAAACGCGTTGGCTGATGCCCTATCATTTGTGTCACTAAGAAGAATAAAAGAAACTGAAAAGACCAATCTAAGAGAGTAAGACTTCATTTTTGGTGCTCCCTCCATGATCTCAAATCAATTAAGATACATACCAACATGATATAAGGGAGGGCAGTTATTAATACACTTCATTGTGTACACGCTAAAAAAACGACAACTTTGTGAAGAACAGTTTCAAATGAACACAATCTAACATGCTGTGAAATAGCAGCAGTTAGATAAAGGTTGCGAAAGGGAATTTACAATACCATTAGCAGGAGAAAGTAACTAATACAGCTGGAATGTGCCCTGTGTTCAACATGGAAGAGTTGGTAGACAGTGGCCAGACTCTCAACACAAAGGTAAAACCAAAGTAATGAAGTAAAAAGGAAAACACTGGCATTTAAGAGAACTACCTAGTGTGCAGATATGGTCCTTGTGAAAGAGCAAAATGCTGTCACTCAAATTGAGTTTGCCAGTGACTGAAGTGGACTGACCCATTTCCCTATGCTGTATTCTGTAGTGGGTGGAAGCATAATGTGAATGATACAACCACAACAATGGATGAATACAGATGGGTGGAACCCCCTTTATGTATATTGTACTTATATATATTTTTTCAAACCAAAAGGCCTTGGCAAATCGCATCAATTGTTAGATGACAACGGTACTTATTTTTCCATGCTTGCTATTGGCTACTGGAGACTGTAATTCTGATCACATAACAGAAACATAATGTATTCAGGTTATTCTGCCCCTAACAGCCATACAGTGTGGTATGTGTACAGCCATGAACTCATCTTGAGGAGTTGTTTCATCTGTTGATATACAATCATGTTTGTGCCTTTCCCAAAGGAAAGCTAAGTCCCACAACCAGCAACATTGGGAAATTAACACCTTCTTAAAGTGCCATATCACTTTGTTTAGGCAAAACTATTTTGATTATCACAAAATAGCACTGAATGATGTAAAGACAGTACATTCGGTCAGAAAGCAAGCTCTCCAGCATCTCAATTCCAGAGCTTTTTGGGCACAATATTTTGAGACTGGAGATATATATATGTATCGCCACTGTGTAGTCATAGTTAGGATTGTGTTTCCATAGGAAATGCAATTTTTGTGTTGTTAAAAACGTTGGTGCCATTTGATGGATCTCCATGAAGCTTTACAAAATAGTGCTCTTTTTTGCCTAGTTTGCGCATGGAAAGTTTCAACGTAAACCGCCAAGTGGGTGCCAAGAAAGAAAGGGGTCCTAAAACGCGTTTTACCCATTAATTTTTCCATAGGAACTTTAGATACAGCTGCAGCCTCAACTGCTAAGCCGATGAACACCAAGTTCGGAAGAAAGCTTGATCTAGGTCCAGAAACAGCACTTCGTGTGGTTCGGTGTAAATCTGTTACGTAGTTTTTGAGTAATTAATAAGTAGGATTCAATGTACAGTACAGTATTTGGGTCTTCCTCATACTCTGGCATACCCACTATGTGCAAATTGTTGCACCTTACAACGCATTGTCTGCATGATCATCTAAGAAGCGTACTCTGTTAGGGCTAGCCACTGCTCAGCCATATCCTTGGCCTGAGGAAGAATTTATTTTACCAAGACCTCGTTATTTGGTACTCGGGTGTTAAGCTTGCTCTGGTCATCTCTGTTTAGTATACAAGTATACAACATTTTGTTGGGTTACCAACTGAAAATGTCTTTAGCACTATATCATTTAAATAATGCAATACTTCAACAAAGTTACTCTCTATTGTACATTGGTGGTTGAATGATAATTTGTTATGTTTAACAAGGAATGCTTTAAACACATTAGAGGTACACCTTTGGTCACCTACTTTGCCCCAGGCTATGATAACTTGCACAGAGACTGGTGGGAGGAGCAGGCGCTTCAGAGCCAGTACATGAATTTTGGGTCATATCAGTTTTGTAGTCCAGCTATATCATTGGCCTCTTCATTATTTTGAGAGGGTCAATAGACAGTGCCACAGAATTTGTGCAAACAGTTAACATAAACTCTCTGAATTTCCACTTTACAAGTTCCATCAGGAGGTAACTTCCTTGGACCTTACACTTTATGTGAAAGGTAATAAATTACACAATAAGATGAACAGAAAACCAACAGTAGGAAATACAGCCCTTCACACAAGTATCTTTTATACCAATAGATTTCAAGATCTGTATACTATATGGGTAAAATGTAATGGTGAGGAGAAACTGCAGTGAGGAGGACAAAGTGAGACAAGCACAAGATAATTTGTCTGAAAGATTCAAGGAAAAGTGTTATTGGAGACAGGTAATAGCTGATGCAAGTTTCATGGCAAAGTTACATAAACAGAAAAATCTGTTTAACAGGATGAAAAATAGGAACCACAACAACAAATATATTAGATTAATCCCCACATTTAACAGTGAGGAAGGGGCAATCGGACATATAGCAATATTGGTATCAAATAAGAAATACTCCTCTGATAGGGAAGACATTCCTGAATAAGCTAGCGATCAGTTTCAGAAGATCGAACTCTATGAATGATGATTTAGTGAAAACAGAATCCAGAAATGCTACAGGAAGGAAACTGGTTAACGCACAGTCAGTTCTGAAAATGGAGTAGATGCACACCATATATTTCAATGACATGGGCCCCCCTCCTACAATGGGGTTACTTGGGGCAGTGAAAACTATCAATAGAAACGAGAACCCCTGTCAACCTTCTAATTAGATTTTGTGAAACCATCTCCCACAAATATATGAACATGTACGGCTCAGAGGATAATGGCTTTCAAGCTTTTATTAATATTTCAAAAGCCCACGCCCCCAACTAATTTCTCATGCTGTTTGATTTAGTCCCTTAGGGAGCAACCCTCGCTCTTAGTGAGCATTAGACTGCATGAGAAGTTAGTATAGGAGAGGGGCCTTTGAAATATTAATATAAGCTTGCTGGGGCCAGATAGTGAGAAAACCATTGTATGCAGGAAGCATAGAGTGATAGTTTAATCATTATGGTATAATTGGAAGTTCACAACTCCTGGGAGTGCAGCGTAATCTTTTGATTTTGTGATTACCATTTACGTGGGATTTGTGGTCTATCCCAAATGGTGGCACCAGCAGTTAGAGCGCGCCACCTGCTTGACCCCTTTTGTTGTAATGATTAATTTATGGTGGCAACGCCCGGCACCGAAAGAAGTTGAAAGAGACCAAACCTGCCATGTAGTCTTAGAGATACTATATAGATATTACATTTTTTTCTTTTTTGGGGCAAAACTCTCTTTTTTTTAATGTATTCCTAATCTGCTTTAACCACTGCCACGCCTAAATCCTCAAATTGCCTAATCCATCTTTTACCACTACTCACCGCTGAGCCAAAAATGTAATCTTACCTTTACCCACAACCCTAAAAAAACCCTTACCACCCTTTACCACTACCCACCCCTAATTCCTAAAATTACACTTACCAACCTAAACTCTTAAATAACCATTACCTCCCTTTACCACTACCCACCTTTGAACCCTAAAATTGCCCTTTCCACCCCTAATCCCTAAAATTACCCTTACCAACCTTTACCACTACCCACTCCTAAACCCTAAAATTATCCCTACCACTCTTTACCTCTATCAACCTTAAACCTTAAATTTACCCTTACCACACTTTATCACCCTTACCACCCTTTATCCTGACCAGGCGGCCTGTGGCAGATGGGATTTCAGATGAAGGTGTTTCATTGAAGGAGACACACAAGTCTTCACCAGTACAAAATCCAAGATCCCCACACTTCTAAATTAGGTGGTGATTGGCGTAGAAGACACCAGACAAGCTCTAAATGACCCTCTCAAGCAGCGCGTTTCTGATAAGATCCAAAAAGGTCTATCACATCTGAGGAACCTTGTGTTCTACTGCAGAGTGGATGTAGCCTAGCAGTCCCGACTAGACTACAGTGTTCGAGGCATGGTCAACACAGATTAGCATATGGCCGGTACTCTTGTGTAGATAATGAGAGTGAATGCAACCCTTGGAGTTTAATAGTGGTTAGGATTTAGTTAACCATTCGCAAAAAATGGGTGGGTTGGGGGAGGTGGGGATGCACAGATTTTAGGCACAATCCCAAAGTCTTACTTTTGAGGATTTGCACAATGATTGACAGGTTGTTTCTCACACAGAAGGCACCCATCATTAAGTCCTACAAAAAGTGTGCATTGTGGATGAGAAATGTATCTTACTTCCCATCTTAATTGATGGGGTGCAATTAATGACATTTCTACAGGGGACAAACTGATTTGTATTGTGTAGAAAATGCAGTAGAGAAAGAAAACAACTGGAAGGAGAAACACTGTATGTACCTGAGAAACTAACACCGCAAAAACACTCAGATGATAAAAACAGCAGATAAAAAACGTAAGGAAAAATGTAACTATACGGAATTGAAGCAAATAACAAATTAGGGAAAGGAAAAAGAGTGGAAATAAAAAGAAATTGCGAGACAGGCATCATAATAATTCCCTTAATTCAGAATGTGTAACGAAAGACAGATGTGAATGAGGAAAACTGTGTTTCGCTGTGCAGAAAAAACGACCGTAGAAAAAGAAACATTGGAAAAGGATACTTGAAAAGATGCCTAAAAAACGGAAAACCGAGCTAGAACAAAACCATACGAAACAGAACTAAAAAACTGAGAAAATAAAGAAATATGATGTGCAAATCACACTTTTACCGTACATGTCCATTTCAACAAAAAAACAAGAGTTGCAGTAGCCTTCCTTTTATGTTTACCGCACCTATAGTTAAAAAGAAAAAAATACAACACAAGAAGGCATTAGAGAAAACCAAGAGGAAGCTAAGGAGGGAAAGGGAATGAGTAAACAGGATAAGGGGGACATAGTTGGGATCGGGGAAGTAGTTAGAAGGAAAGGGAAAAACATTGGGAGGGTAGGCTCCTTTTGGATAAAAGAGGGGTGGCGGTGGATTCCCCCCTTAAAAGAGACAAAATGAAAAACTAACATGAAGAAACAAATGTTTTTTTAAGAATGACTTTCACCAGTTTTGTTTATTCAACAAGGTGAAAAACATTATTAAAGAGAAATTTGTCAATAATGGTTTAACAAATAAATTTGTCAGAACCATTTTCTTCATGCACGTTTTTCGTTACAGCAGTACAACACTGTTTAAGCCTGTTGTGCTACTGCTGTGTATGTTTGCACTTTGCAGGTTGTTTTGCCTTCTTAAAGGTGTTATTTTAGCCCCTCACCACTGGGCGTAATGCCTTTACCACATTAGGGGTACTAGGTCCAGCTAACCATCCCACCTCTTCCTAGAGGACTCCTTGGCATCCAGCCCAGGCATTCGTATGAGGGGCAGAAGGGCCCATGGCATATTCTTGTGATAACGTCGCTGTTTTTCTTCTTTCGCGTAACAAGCAGATCCGATCGGCTGCGTAGGTGATCACGACCTTTCTCCCCTGGCAAATGGTCAGCATGGGACATTGCAGACCGATCGGATTTCAGAGGCATAACGCACTCAGAGCTAACGTACTCCGACCAGAGGTTTTGTGAGTAAAACCACAATCCACTACACTCACAGCACACTTTAGGGTGTGTGCTGATATTTGCACTTCACGTGGCCCCCATTATTTTTAGGCCACGCACTAATTTTGGTCCTGAGGAAAGCCTTAAGAACTAATCAAGAGGCTGAAACTAGTAGACCCAAATCTATCAGGGATACCAGGGTATATACCATACCCCTTCAGAGATCCCGAATCTATTTTTACTCATGTCCTAGGACCCTTCCATTAAAAATTTTCAAAATGGCATTCCTAGAGACAATTTTAACTCATAATCACACTTCACATAGCACGTCACTTTCTTTTCACCAAACAACCTGCTCCGCTGTAACTCAGGCGTTGTAGCACAGCTGGATTGCATTAGGTAATCCAGCTGGGCCCCGATGATGAAGCATGCCAGCTACTAGGTAGGTGGGTGAGGGTTTTTTTACAACAGTTGTTCACTCTCCTTTTCTTTTTCTTTTTCATCAAAGGTAGCGGCAAAAAGCGTTTGACCGCTGATACCTTGTCATAGAACTTGTCAATTTTGTTTATTTACACTTCGTGATGGGGAAGAGGACAAGTTACCTTTTTCCTCGCTCTCTCTATGTTTACATATGTTTTTCTTCTTTCGACAGATCTACTGCCCATTAATCCCCTTACATCACTGTCCTAATCACCTTTTATCATCCTAAATCTAACCTCCTCCATTTAAGAGAGCTACTTATTGTAGCTCAATCTCAATTGGCTCACTGAGGCCCTCATTCCTGAAATGTACTCTTTGCTATTTCAGGAGAACCCCATAGGCTAACTGTTGTTTGATGGTTTTGCTTCAATGGCTCTCTCATAACTCCTGGGTGGAGTCAGACTCCTTTATGGTCTATTCTTTTGCTTGGGCAAAACCCACAGATCCAAGAGTGGACCTCTTTCACCCCTGGGTGTACTCCATACACCATTTGTGGATTATTCCCCCTTTGCTCCTGTGTACTCCATAGCTGCTATTAGCACACTACTTGCTGCTCCCATTTCACTCAGTACAGGATATAGTCCTTGGTAAAAATGTCACAATCTTTATAGATAAAGATGTCACCTTACTTATACAGTATAGACATCACGGTTATCGAAGTGTTTACTGTTTTACTGATGTCTGTATACATCCTGGACTCTAGCCTTATGTCCTCCTTATTTTCTTTTGTAGAATTTCCCCTGACGAAGGGCAAGTCCCGAAATGCATCGGGGATATTTCAAAAAATGGCTTGTTAAAACCATGGATTTAATTTAATGAACCGAACCTACTTTTGTTTGTATGAGCACCATCATACTATTGGATCAGTCATATGAAAAGAATATGAATTAAAACAAAGAAAGAATCATACCACATCGTTTGTATCACTTTTTAAACAGCGGTTTTTCCGCAATTGAGTGCTAATGTGAGGACGTCTTTCCCGTAGACGCATTCAGACAATCTTTATAGAAACATGTGTTTTCTCGTCATCCATTCAATCCTGTCTCCTAGCAGACAACAATCAACTCATCTTGAAGCTGAACCAACTGACTGATTAAATCTGAGAAATGTTGGGAGGAGTTCTGACAGCTATTTTCCACTGGATAAAGAGTGATTTCCTGAGGCTTAATGCCTCTAAAACAGAAGTACTGTTGTTGGGACAAATGTGCAGTTGTTGGTCACTGTGTGGTGGCTGTGCCAACACTGGCAAACAAGATAAAGAGCCTTGGGTTCTGGCTAGACAAAGAACTCAATCTGTCAACCCAGATCAGTGCAGTCAAGCCGCTTGTTATTTTCAAATTAGGACCCTCAAGAAAATGTTCCCTTTTATTCTGTACATTTAAGAGCCTTTGTGGTGAATCACGTGTGTTACACTGCAGAGCCTAATTATGATGTCGGTATGAGTTGCCTCCAAATGACACAGTTTCGGAGAAGGAACTGCTTGACCATAGGTCGGCCTTTCCGGGAACCTCATTAGGATGTGACCGCACATGGTGTGGCCGCAAACTTCCATTTTTCAATGAAAGCGTGTGCAGCGGGCCGCAACCGTCCACAGCACAAGCTCCAAATGAAAAATGGAAGTTTGTAAACATCCCTGCACTGTGTGGCAGGCACCTTACGATGCCTGCCACCCGGGGCAGGGATGTTTAGGGGGGCTCCATAGATGCCCTCAGGCCCAAACGATGAGGGCCAGGGTGGGAGGTAGCCCTGCTAGGGGCCTCCAAAGTCAGTTTCTGATAGTCAATCCAGGTCGGAAAGGCCGACATGAATTGGCTGTTGGAAACCGACATCATAATCCCGACGGCAAAACGCCGTCCTTAAGGGATCATGAGTGTTTTCCAACTAACAAACGGGCTCCTTGATCCCGTCGGAACCGTGTGGGATTCCCTTGCTGGTGTGAACTCTGACCACCATCATCATGATACGGTGGTCGAGCTTTAAACCTACCACAGTGGTCGGTAAACCTCCAACCAGCTGTCAGAGGCTTTCCAAACGACATCGTAATTAGGCCCAATATATTTAACATGTGTTATCTTATCTTATACGAGACATCTTTTTCATTTCTGAAACCTGCCTGACAAGATGCTGCTCTTATTGTACATGATACTATCCATCTAGGGCACCTCATCTTGTTCCTAAACTGCCTGAATAGGAAAAGCGGAGTAAGCCTTGAAAGACTCATTACTAAAATACAGCTTTAAAGAATACTTACCCTTCTAATGTGAATCCATACTTGCTTGTTGTTCATCCACCTTGACAGTTTAGGGTTCCTTCCTTCTTTTCTATTAACCCCACATACACCCAGACTCAATGAATGCTCTCCTGGATTAAATCTCAACAATACAATGGACCACCCAAATCTATGTTTCTTAGGGGGTTTCAAAACCTGGTTTAAAAAATAATCAAACTGTGATAGATCCCACCCTGAGCAATCACTTGGAAACACTCAATTGTCTACAACATAGTTGTGCTTATGACACTCTGAAGGTTACGCTATTGATGTAATCTTTGACTCAAAGGGGGTTATCTCACATCAAAGCAAACAGATCTATGTTGATTTGATAACATGATCAACTTCAGTATTAACCTCCCAATGGCGATTCAATTACCAGTAGGTTATAACACCTGCATGCTCACCAGGTCTTGGAGGAATTTGAACTCTGACTCTTTCCAATCAGGACTCACCCACCACTTTGCCTTCTGATCCAGCATTGCCGGTAAACCAATTCTACCAATGGGTATGCGAAGCCGGCTGGTTCAATTTGGAAAGCTAAGAAAAACTGAAACCAAAGCCTTATAATTATCTTTAAAAAATACTCACAACCACAATGAGGAAAGTAAGCTCCACAACAGTACAGAATTTACAAAGCAGCTGATAAAATAATCAAAGAGATCTAACTACTCTCATCACATTTCAGAGGCAACATGCCTTTGTAGTGAGTTCCTTTTTGGGCCCACTTTAGTTCTCCCTTAGCTTGGCATTTCCTGACTTTTCTCAGCATGGCCACATATAATACACTTGTTTTCGCAACATTGTTCTGAGAATATGCTGTAAAATTTGTTTGTTATTCGGGGAATCTTCCTGGGATTTAGTCTGCACATACTGCACAAGGTTGCTCAAAATACATAACAACATAAGGCCTCATTTGGATGTCGGTCCGAAAGCCTCTGACTGCTAGTCGGAGGCTTTCCGACTGATATCCATGGTTTAAACTCCGACCGTCTTATTTCAAAGAAGGCAGTCAGAGTTTAAACCAGCTGGTCAATCCCATTGGCTTCTGACGGGCTCAAGGATCCCGCCGGCCAGTTGGAAACCAATCATAATCTTTAACAAACAGCATTTCCATCGTCAGGATTATGATGTCTGTTTCGAGGCTTTCCATGTTGGGCTTTCCGACATGGAAAGTCTGTTGGGAAGTGACTTTGGGAGCCCCTAGCAGGGCTCCCCCTCATTCCATTGCCTCAGGTTGTGGGCCAGGGTGCACCTATGGTGCCCCCTGTAAATCCCTGCACCGTGTGGCAGGCATGAGGTGCCTGCCACACAGTGCAAGGATTTACAGTAACTCCCATTTCTCTACGAGAGCTTGTTCTGCGGCCGGTTTTCGACCACCGCATAAGCTCCAATAGGGAAATGGGAGTTTGCGACCACACCATGTGCAGTCGCATCGTAATTGTGGTTTCGGACTGCTTACCCGAGGTCTGTCGGTGCCGTAACCGCAGAGATGTCTCCAACCGACATCACAATCAAGCCCATAGTGCACTGTGTTTCTCTGCTATTTCTGCAACAGCTCCTAACATTAGACACAACATGGCCGCACAGCTGCAGCTTTACAACACCGTATTTTTACCATATAAATTGTGCCCATTCCCTTTGGGCTAGAGAAGACGATTCCGGCAGAGAGGACTGATCTGGAATGACAGCAGTGTCTGACATACAGCCCTACTTGAACTAAGTTTACACTCATGATGCAGACCACCTAACTACATACACCAGGTATGAGGTCTTAAGGCCAATCTCAAAGATTGCAAATATATCCCTGATCTCACACAGTAAAGGGCAGATTTTTCAGATAGATCATTTACCATGGTTGGGATGTATGTCATGTATACCCTGTTAGTAATGCTAATTACATTGTTTAGTTGCATCTGCCTAATGATCTAAGCACATTTGCTTCATAATAGACTACGATAGTTTCAATAAATATATTGCAATCTTACTTCACATATTTTTTGTATTTATCACAGGCATGCATGTGAGAGTGAGTAACAAAAGGGTAGGATCTGTTTCTACGGTTACTTTTGAGACTAGAGGGTCATATTCGAGGTTTCCAAAATCACCTGCTACTCTGGGAAGGCTAGGAGTACAGGTGAGGCACTGTGATCTAGCCAGGATTTGGGTCGACAGGTACTGATGTTGTAGAGAGACTCAGTCCCTACATTCTAACATCCTCTTATCCTAAACTACAGTTTTAGCAGCAGAATCTGTGCAACATGGTGCTACCAACATTAATCAGGTAATTATTTAATAGGTCTCCAGAGTAGTACTTGTGTGGGCCCTTGTTACTATATACACTTTTACCGGAGACATCCATGGTGTTAGGGATTAATCCTCCACAGTATTTTAGGAAGTACGTAAAAGGATACCCATATTAGTGTTTCTGCTCTGTTTCTTTTAATTAGTTAATAATGGAGGTACCAAAAACTTTACCTATAGATGCTAATTGCAGACCTGCGGTCCATGCGCATTTGATGTTACATGGACTTGGCAATGTAGGTGGTGATGTAACCTTCGTGGTTGAAGCCCACGATGCATATCGTTTGGAAGATTTTAACTCTTAGACCAATTTTTCTTCTGTGGATGCCAATACCCAGACATTTCTTACACTGACGTTGTACCCGCAGCTCAATACAAAGCATATTGGCAGTTAGAGATTCCACTATCTGTTTGGGGACATCAAAATTAGTTCCAAGGTGCTCTAATACATGTACTGGAAGCTGTACGCACAGGCCCCCTTAGTAACGAAGGGGCAACATGGCCTGCACTAGCCTGCTATACACCATTCTCAAATACACAAAATCTCAATGCTAATGAGCTATGGACACTATACAATGGTCTAGTGAGACTGCATAGACACCTAACTCAGTATATGTCGCTCACTCTGATGGCTGTCCCCACACGGACAGTACAAGCAAGTTAACTACAGTTGCCTGCTGTATCTACTATTAGTCCAGTTATTCATATTTCCATTATGCGTAAAATCCCCTTAAAACATGGCGAAATTCATTTTTGGATAGCTCAATAGATTAATCAACTGGAAGCCATGTTTTCCCTCACAGGACAACAAGACAAACATAGAATATAAACTATATGCTTACCCTTTGGGATGGTTCCCCAAATAGGTGACTGTGTCACTTGGGGCACTGTCTTTGCTGCTGTCTATACCATAACACATGGTAGTCCATCCATGGCAAACTTCCCAGAGGTGTTAGAACAAATACAAAATGAACACAGAGCAGATTTTGCCGCTGTTTCCTCAATGAATCTATCCAACGTTAAGGGCAAGACAGCAGACTTAACTATATGCCAACAGCTCACGTAGGTTGCACCAGTTGAACAGGAACATGAGCTACCAATAATTATTGCTGAGGTATATACGTCTATAGGGCACAATAATTCAGGGGCAAGACCAAATAAACCACATCTTGGCAAGCCTAGTTCCAACAAGGACAATGACAACCAGAACCCAGAGTTTGCTAAAAGAGACTGGGACAAATCCAAACCTGAAGAAAAAGCTAGCTCTCAAGGAGGCTCTCTACAACCGGAGCCCTCTGACAGACGCTATAATTTGCGTGATCACACACAGTTGAAACAACCTTATTGGTGTCAGTATTATGATACTCATCCTTCTCGTTCCTTTCAGGACTCATCAGATAAATGATACAAGAGGAGGGTGTTCTGACCGCAGATAAGATAAGTACGTGATACCAAAAAAAGGATTCACAACGCTTGTCTGACATGAAGATATGGAAGAAAAACATCTGCATCCTAAACCCCAATTACAGAAAAAGAAAGTTGCTGGTATTACTGCAAGATATGCGACAAACTCTAAGAACTCTCTTCCTGAACAATAGGTGAGTGGTGACTCTCCTAAAAAGCATGGCAGAGATCACTATAGTGCGCCAGAATCTCCAGGAGTTTCTGGCGGTGAAAACCACTGATAAATACATTGGAGTTGAGACAGTAGACTCGCACGTAAATCCTCCGTATGGATTATATAATTTGGATATACAAATTAAGGGTGACATACAGCGCACCATTTGGGTAATATTCTTGGAAAATTTAACATTATCATATGACATTCTCTTGGCGGAGGTTGATTATCCCCTGGAGTTTGAAGGAACATCCCCACAAGGTGAGGATGTGATGTTACCATCATTTTCTGAACTTGTCCCTGATGAGGGCAATCAAGCCTATGCAACAAAATGGGCTCTTGAACAAGTCCCAGCTTTATACTGCAGTCTCCTTATCATATCATACCCATACAGTCCAGTCGGCAAGTGCACTACAATACCCAAGTAAACAGGATTCTAAAGCACCTGTTAGAGAAATGCTCTCACAATTAGAATATCAGGGAGTACTTGAACCCTGTGTTTCCCTCGTGAATAATACTCTTTTTCCAGTGCTGAAACCAGGCCACTCATACCATATAGTCATAGAATACAGACATTTAAACAGTCATATACCCACATTTGCGATACAAAATACACATTGTATGGCACTTATTAATAATATAGTCTGTAAACATATAAGACAATCTTGGATCTTTCCAATGTTGTTTTCTGCCAGGTATAACGCCTGAAAGCAGGGTTTGGACTCAGGGCCGGACTGGGAACCCAAAGTAGCCCTGGCAATTTTGTCAGACCAGTCCCTGGGAGGGGAAGGGGTGCACAAGTGGGCCCTGCTGGGAGCAAGTATTGCAGCACTGCTGCAAAACTGGCCCCCACAGCTGCAAAACCGGCCCCCATCATTCCAGCCTCCAGGAAAAATGCCTGATGGGTGTAGGAAAGTAGGAGCTGCTTTTATGGTTACCTCCACTTTTTTGCCTGGTGCTATGCTGTTTCTGACTAGCCTGACTGGGATCCTGCTAATCAGGCCCCCAGTCTCAGTGATTTCTCCCTTAAATTGGTTATGGCAAGTACTTAGGTACATCTCAGATTGGATATGGTGTCCCCCTATAAGTTCATAGTATATTGTACTGAGGTACCCAGGGCATAGGTACACCAGGGGTCCCCCATGGGCTGAAGCATGTATTATGCCACCCATGGGAGACCACTCAAACTGTAACTGCAGGCCTGCCATTGCAGCCTGTGTAAGCTGGTGCTAGCACCACTTACAACCGATATAGGTTTTCCTATATCTAAGGACACTGAACTTAAAACCTATAAGCCACCCCTAAAGCAGGCCTTTCAATCCTGAAGGCAGGGTGCTCGGTTCTAAGTGTGAGGGTGCCCCCTGCATGAGCAGGACACCCCTACAACCTTCGGAGTCCATCAGTGGCGGCTGGTGGGCTTGGAAAGTGGTAGGCGAAAAAAATGGGGGCTGGGGGTAGGTGGGGATTCTTTGTTTATAGCGCAAATCTCAAGCTGGGAACACATGTCCTGACTGAGGGAAGCAGCACATGTCCTCCCATTACCTACTCAACGTTCATTATAATTGCACATAGTCTTTTCTCATTATAAATACAAACATGGCGCCATGTCCGATGCACCACACACCTTACCTGCTATAATGCAGAAAACGTCACAAACACACACAGTTTGAAACTAAATGCATATTATCAAGAAATTTAGTATTTTCTCCTCGAGAGTCCTTTCAAGACAAGACACTCAGCACCAAAGACTTAAACATAACCAGCAGTGACAGCAGGTGAGTAAAAGGCCATCTTAGTACACCCATGACGTGCAGCACGTAATCCCACAAAAAGAGAAGAGAGCCTCGGAATAACAGGACATAGCATTTGAAAAGAAACAAATAAACAATACCAATTAAGAAATGGGAAGGCACATGATCGATGGCTGATAGAAGGGAGCATAAGATGCATTGTAGTGCCCTCATTTCAATAAATTCATAAAACATGCCCTCTCAGCCAAGCTGCTGGATGGAGGCACGGCTTTGGTGTACAATGAAACACATACTGGCAAAATAGAAATGTACACTTTTATGTCTCAAACTCCAGCAGCAGCCCCACATAATAGAGGGTCAACACCGCATATTTTACCTCGAGGTTGCCAACCCTTTACTCCAGTTCAATGTGCAACAAGTTTCTGTCCCAGAAGTCGCTCCTAGGCCTGTTTTAAGGGCATGGCACCGCGCGAAAGAATTCTGCAGGCCTTGGTCGTATTTTCACAAAAATAACAGTGGTAATTGACTGCACACAATAAAGCGTTTAAGCGTGCACAAAAACTTTGATAAAGGGACACTGTTTCAATGCCTGGCAGAGTGGCAGTGGCACAACCAAACACATGTACATGTTTTTAGGCCTGTCTGCAGTATTAAATCCCGAAAATAGCTTGTCATGGTCACAATCATAGTTTTGATGTAGTGAACACTGTGGAGATTTAGAGCCACATGCAGCAAAGGCTCTATTTTAGTGCGTGCATTTATACGAGTGTTACTGAGTTCATACGCAACAGTGGTGCTTTAAGCATGCAAGGGGAGCGCAGGGTCAATGGCAGGAGCAAATCCCACCCCGAGGACAATTTCAAATAATATGCCGGAACGTGGAGCCACAGTTTTCGGATTTGCGGCTTGCTCCAAGGTAACCTACAATACCGGTAATGGAGTTTAATGAGCACACGCATGAGATCTAAGGACGCTCTGATTGTTTATGGCAGGATATGGAGATTGACGATGGCAGCAGCATATCAATAATCATTGACAAATTAAAGAGTATATCCAGCATCCTGTCTACCATCCATTTTCAGCCTGCATCTGTGAGTGCACGGTGTGTGAACTCAGCTGTCCTGCCTTTATCTTGTGGTGCCTCACTGCTTTACAGAAGGTTTTTGATGCTGTTTCTGTGACCTTCATATGCCATATCCTTCAGTCCCGGCCAGTGGACTCGCGGCCCGTGGATCATGATGCCGCCGGCCGCAAGTTAACCTGGCAGTTCCGGGGACTCGCGGGTAGGGGTCACGGGGGGGAGGGGCTGGGTTAAATAGAATTTAAAAAATATTGAATAAAAACTTGCCGCCCGGGTCCTGAGTCCTGCGTCGCCTCACCTCCTGGCAGTGGCCACTGCTCGCTGGCCGGGTCCCGCGTTCAGCATCATATGCGTCGTTTTCCCAACAGCCAGGAAGCAGCCACAGGCAGCCTCCCTCCCCTGCGCCTCATCAATCACAACGCTGCTATGGCAGCGTTGTGATTGGTGAGGCGCAGGGGAGAGCGCCCCAGCCGGGCCATTTTCTCCATGTAGGCTGCATGCAGCAGCCTACATAGAGAAAAAGGGAGAGTGGCCGGGCCTGCTCAAGGGCAAGGGGGGGAGTGGCTTGCCCACTGTTGTGGGTACTGACTGTTTGGTCGGCCTCAGGACCGACCAAACAGTCAGTACCCACAACAGTGGGCAAGCCACTCCCCCCCGCCTTGAGTAGGACCGCCCACCCTCTCTCCCCCAACCAGGCACTTATGCTTTCTCGCAGTGCGAGAAGCAGAAACATAAAATGGTAGTTTTTACCATTTTATGTTTCTGCTTCTTGCACTGCGAGAAAGCAGTGAGGCGACACCCAAACGCCCGTATGGAGGTGCCGCCACTGGAGTCCATACTCCCAGGTTATATGTGCATCAGCCATTTTGATACATAGAGTGGCCATGCGTCATTACGCAGTGACAATCTCTAAACTGGCTGTAACGAACCCTGTCATGTTGTAAAGCTCCTCTGGGAGGCCCTCAGTGCTCCCTGTACCAGTCTTCTAGACCCAGACAGCACAACATGGCTGCTGCCGACCAGAGACACAATTCTGCCCTCCTGCTGCTGAGCCAGGCTCGAGCAGGGGAAGGCAGAACAATAGGTATCCTGTCACAGTGAGGTGTGACCACCTCCCAGACAGGGTTTAGTGTATTTGGGCCGAATGGGGGTGCTGCTAGCGCCACTCAGTCTGCTTGAAGGGCACATTTGGCTCCTGCTCTGGCGCGAAAATGGACAAAGGACATGGGGGTATCCTTCCCACTGTCCGACCCCTCCCTTGGGAGGGGACCCTGGATCGTCCCAACCCTTTCCTTAGGGTACTTAAAGGGCTTACCTGTGGGTGGGTACCTAGATTCATCATGGGACAAGATTCATTTCAAGATTCCACTTCTTCTTTGACTGTCTTGGCACTCAGGACTTTGCTGGACTTCGCTCTGGGCTTCAAGACTGCAACTGGGAATACTCCTGCTGCTCCTGGTCTCATCAGCCTGCTTGTCTGCTGAAACAGCCATGCTTGTGCTCCATGTAGGAACCTTCCAAGGCCAGTGGGCATCCAAGACATCTGAAGAAATCTCCCTTGATATGAAGGAGTCACTTCCCTGCATCCGCAGGCACCGCAACGAAGATGATCGGTCTGCTGATCCCAAGTTCCCACGGACTCTGAAAGGCACAGCAACACAGGTGGTAGTTCTTCACATCCCTCGAGGCCATTCCTCTCACCAAGTCTGAGGCCAGAATCCCTCATCGGAGCCGCAGGAACTGAACCCCTGCGCACCACGTTGACTTGCTGTTGCAAAGGCTTGTTGGCTTCCTTCTGGCTCCAAGTAGCCCCCACCTCAAGCATTTCCACTGACCAAGATCTTCATCCTCACCACAACTCTTGCATCGTGGGCTTGCATCTTTGGTGAGCTGCTCAAGATCCTTTCGCAACTCCAGTGCCTCCAGCCTGTGGGTCCACTTCAGAGCCATCTTTGAATTCCACAGGCTCCCCTGATTGCTCGGGCCTGCCTTGACTCCCTTGCTTGTGGTGAATCACCTGGACCTTGCTGTTCCCAACACTGTACCCTCTTCACTTTCCACATTGGTTGCAGTTGCAAAGGCTTGTTGGTGCTCTCGATCGACATCCGACGTGGGACAGCTCGTGCACAGCTCCTGTTCTTCCACAGCATCACCTGGTCCACACAGCTGCAGGTCCAAGGTCACTGTCAGCTCTCCTGCAACACTCTACATCAGTCACTCCTGAGTGGCATAGACTCTGTCCCCTCTGCTTGCAGGTTCTTCACATCTTGAATCCACCTCCGGGTTCCACCGGACACTTTCACCTTCTCTAACAGTGGCATCTTCCTGAAGTCCATGATCTGACCATGGAGATCCAAGCACAGAAGGTGGCAGGCACATGCTTTGGGCTACTAAGAATGCTAAGCAAGATACTTATGCGTATCCCTGCACAGCTAAGGAAAATGGTCATACATTCCTTGATAACCTCACGACTGGATTACGGGAATTCACTCTTCTTGGGCGCGCTCAAATATGTGATTAGGAAGTTACAGGTAGTTTAAAACGCTGCAGTTAGATTCCTGTATCTAATCCCAATGAAAGAATCAGTTTTGGCTCACCGAAGAAACTTACACTGGCTTCCGATCGAGGCCAGAATTAGGTTCAAGGCACTGTGCCTAACCCACAGGGCTACAAATAACAAAGGGCCAAGCAAGAATAGGAAGCTTGTGTGCCAACATCTTCCCAACAGACGTTTGAGGTCAGGCTCTGAGCACCTGTTAAAAACCACCTGAATGAAAAGGGCCAGATGGGATGGGAGAGCTTTTTCCCACTTGGCACCCAAGCTGTGGAACTCACTCCCGCGAGAGTTGAGATTTACATCCGCAGAGGCAACATTTAGAAAAAAATGTAAAACATTGTTGTTCACCGAGGTCAACTAGGTGCCTGTTGTCCGACTGTCATTTCATCAGGCCTCTGCTTAACGCTCTCTATAAATCCTCTTAACATTAACAAGTCCTCCATTGAGTTCGATGGCGGTTTCCGACGCCACTTCACACCTATGCACCCGGCTTGCCTGCTGTAGGTATCCTGGTTCCTAGGGTATCCCCGGGTGGGGTTGCTCTCCAACCTTCTGTCTTTCACAGGGTGTCTTCAGGGTCTACTTGGAAGGGTCCTTTTTCTTTAAAATTGCAATCGCAACTTACCCATTGACTTGTATTGAGCCTGGGGTCGTGTTCCCACTCTGCACACAGCCTCCATGGGGTTCCTGGTTACTTACCTCGGGTGGTCCCTTGGGTCCCCAGCACTTCTACGTCTTCTGGGTATAGTCTTGACTTGAGTCATGGTTCGCCTACCACTATTTTAGTATAAGGTTTGATCTCCTCTGGCGACCACTGTGTATTGTGTGCTACTTACCTGTTTTCTTGCAAAGTATTGTGTGCATTGCATATATCTCTGGCTAGGAGTTATTCGTATGTGTTAGTGAGCGTCTTATAATAAATACACATTTTTATAAATACACTGTGTGGTTCTTTATCACTTAATCTATACGTAAAAGGTTATGTTCTGGTATAACAAGCTGCTTTACACTCCTTCTGGACTAAGCATGAAGGCTGCTCTCCATAGCTACCACTTAGAGAGCTTTATAAGGGTGTCTAAGACCACTAATATCACCATAAGAGTTGTCTGGATTAGTGCAAGGTGCCCATTTCCATAAGTGTACACCATATACTAAGCCAGCTTCTCACACTCGGTATGGCCAGTCCGGCCCTGAATGGACTGCTTATACTGCCCTCAGCTCTCAAAGTCACTTTTGCAGACTCCCCGTGGGTAATAAGAGCAGTCCAGGACAGTTTGTTGCATGCATAGTGCCAATTCTACATGATATTGACCCAGACACATTGTCCTACATAGATGATATCTACCATATGGCTGATGAATTAAACACTCATTTAGCCACAGTAGATCACATAATTTTGAGACTTGCTGAACATGGCTACAAATTCAAATGTAGGAAATCTAATATAGAAGTTCTCAGTGTCATCTTTCTTGGATACGAACTTACACATGAGTGAAAGATCTCTGCCACAGCCACAAAATACGCGTAAGGAATTGCAGTCCTTATTAGGATTCCCTAATTTTGGCAGAACATACATTACATATTTTGCACAATGCATTAAAAGGTTGTATGAATCGATGCACCATGACTTAAATCAATCCTTAACGGCTAGAGTATTATGTTCAGCATGTAGCTGGATCCATGATTTATATGGGGTTCAAAGAGCACATCATAATCTCCCTATACGATCTCTGGATGGCTGGACCCAATAGGAGGTCCTCTTTGGTATCAAAAGGTATGTTCCAAACCTTGACGGTCCAGACATTGTGGTGACAGCCATGCACTTTGATGTAACTGATCGTTCTGCTGTCTTACAGGATTTATAACACTTCTGTGATGGCCAAGCTAACAGACATTTAAGACTTTTGCCTCTGCCGAAATTAAGAAGCAGCCAGAGCTTCTGTCCTGATTAATCAAGTTGGGGATCTCGTTTGTGAGAAAATTTGATGAAGAAGGAATTTGGCCCAACATACAGTGCATCGGTGCCAGTTCAAGGCACAAAAACCATAATATTGCCACCGCTTGCTGGTTGTAAAGACAATCATTTTTTCCTCTATTGATCAAGTAAAATTACATCATGTGACCGATTCTAAACAGCAGGTTACAAGGACTCCTTGGTAGTTCCCTAACTTCTCTTGCTTACCACATGAGAATTTCCTCTACAGCTTGTGGGAAATATCAAAGGTGTTTCTCCCCAGTTGGGGGGCGACGAATGAACCTCAGTTCATTCCCGATTCCGCTAAAAATGCCAGCTATACGATGGAAGCGAGTACTGTACTTGCTACTGCGTTGCCTGTAGGTAAAGTCATTTATGATGATCTGCATTGTGAGGTACCAACCAACTCTTTCTCTACACCTGTGGCCCTGTTAGTCAACAAACTGTTTCTGGTTAATTCAGAGTACTAAATAATTTTTATCAGACTTCTGGTACTCCTAAAATTCTAGACACTACACCTACACGGAGCTGCATTTTCCTTTCATTGCTAAAACACAATTATCTGGTCTCTTCTTGGATATATGTTTGGATAACGCTTTCCTTGGTTTTTCTATTCCTTTGGATTGGATTTGTGACTGTTTTCTTTTTGTTAATAAATGGCAATTGCCTTCCAGAATGTTGTATCACAGAAATGGTGGATGAGGTGTTAAAAAGCCTCACTGCTCCTCACATAAAGTGAGGGGAGACCAGTTGCTTGTAAACATTTCAGCTGTCCCTTTAACTGATGGAATTGTTTGGATAAGGTCTCCTATGATATTTTTGGTCCTAAATAAATTCTGCCGATTCCTTATATATTTAAAGTTGCACTGGGTGATGTTATTATGCCTGGGTTACGATCTGATGATTGGGATATCGAAACTGTTAACTCTATGCTCTCAGAACTTCAATAGTATAGTACTTTTAAAATGTGAAGCTCTGTACCTTAATTCTGTTAATTATGGTGAAATGTTCTGTTACCATCATTACGCACATCATTATTTTACATCAAGCCAGTGTTCAACTTGTACATTTTAATTGCACACAAGGGAACAGTGTTCCACCCTCCCAGAAGTGAGTTAAAAAAGATATAGGGATACATTTGCATACTTTTTTGACCCAAAATCTTTGTATTTTAAACTTCTGCCCAAACCACCAAAGAAACACATGTTAACCCAAACTAAGCTAATGTATACTGATTTGTTTGTTAAACAATTACCTATGGAGGGCTATGAGTATTGGAAAGATACCATTGAAGGGAAATCAATTTGGGGTACCAAACATTGGCAGGTTCAGGGAACAGACATCTTATTTAGAGTGTGCTTGATTCCAACACAAATGATTTTTGTAAATGATACAGTTCAACAGACAACATGTATGGGACTTGCCAAAATTAAATACATGAATTCACCGAATATTATTTCCATTGCCTGATTTGACCATCAGCGATATTTCACAAATTACAGTGAAGAACAGCTCAATAGTATAGTACAGAATGGTACATTCAACCCCACACATTGAAGGCTAAACTGGTGGTTAATGTGGCCAGTGGACACACATGGCTGCTACAGTCATTTTTTGAAATCCACACCAGGGTTTATGCAAGCAGATAAGACTCTCTTTGGCACAAGTCTCAACACTCAGAAATAGTCCCCACCTATTCGGTAGGGAAATTGTGCCAAAAATGGTTGGAGCATTCCACACTGTCTGCAGTAAAACAACATCTCTCCCTCCTGTCGGATGCATTAAAAGGTTGTATGAATTGATCCACCTTGACTAGTCCAATATACACTGGACGTCAGGCCATACTGACATATTCAGATCACTACAATCTGACTTACTTGCTACATGACGCTTACATACACATGTCAACACCACAAACATGGTCATCTGTATAGTCACGGGTGCCATTGGCTTTATGTATGTTATCTTTAATGAAGGTGGGACATTGCTTATCGCATATAATTCATATTTATATTCCAATGCGGAAATGCCTTTTGCCTCCACTGAAAAAATACTGACTGCGGTTCAGATGGCTGTCGTTAAGGAACGGCCACTTGCACAAGGGAAACACATTATTGTCGATGTCCAATTCCAACCCCTAGCGGCTATCACAAAAGGCAGCTTATTGAATGCTAAAGCTCTACATCCCCATTGGATACAATGGGCAACCTCCTTAATGGCTACGGACGTAGACTTTGTCTTTGACCCATCCCTACAAACACAAGAATTTCTCCAGTTTGAGCATGTATATCCCATGCCTAGCAATATTTTGCTCCTTGAGCAGTATAAATATATTGTTTATACTAAAGGTTCAGCCGAGCCTACCATCAGCACCAAATACCAATATTCGGAGGCACACGCCTCCGTTATTGGCGCAATGTTGGATGGTAAATTTCAACCACACAAAACTTGCACGCAGTCCTTGGATGACTGTACTGCGCAGTTGGCTGAACTGAAAGCCGTAATTCTTGCACTGGAAAATATGGATCCTCAATTCCCCACAATTATAGTGTGCAATTTGCATTATTGCGTCCAGTCCTTTAATATTAATCTGCATTATTGGTACCTGAATGGATTTAAAGATTATAAAGGAACCACTGTAAAGCATAAATAGCTTTGAATGAAGGTGGCAACCTTAAAGATAGGTTACCACTGGCTCATGCCATTGATACATTGATCCATCATTGTGTTGGAACACATGTTGTAGGGATTTCTTTGCCTGATGAAGCTGCCAAATCTGCAGTTTCAAATGCAACAGTTGCTGCGATTATTCATTCTCATACAAGGGTAGAAGAATATATTTTGGCAGCAGTTAATGCAACATCCAACAGCACCCCTTTGCCTAGGGGCTTTCCAGCTAAATATACTTACCATTTAAGCATACAAAATGTTCCCTTTACTACAATTCCAGAGGTTGGTGATCATGTGATTCCTAACCAAGACAGCAGGCTAGCCTTAGTGATAGCCGTGCATGAACGTGCTGCTTCTGCACAGGCCGGTGTGGCAGCCACATTTTCCTTATTACAGCAATGTTATTGGTGGCATGGTTTAAACAACCAGGCCAATAAATGTGTCCTTTGTTGTGACATTTGTCTACAAATTAAGACTCTTAAGAGTTCCACCGTGGCTCTCCCACCGCAGATACACCAGTTGATTTCCAACAGATGGTTTAGCTGCGTTTATTTGGACTATTCTGGCCCTCTTCATTCGGATGGTGCGTTTAAATTTATCCTACTTGCAGTTGATTCAAGGCTGCTCTAGGTGTGGCTATAATGTTAGGCTGACACTCACACTGTTATTAAACATCTGTAAATCTTTATCGAAACATAAACATGTGCTACATTCCACTAGGAAAGCTTTTAGGGACTCTGGCTTCCCTGGGTGAGGAAGTGCACTACTCCTCTCCCTACCATCCTGAGGGAAGTTCGGTAGTTGAGAGGCTGCACCATGACTTAAAGCAATCCTTAACGGCTAGAGTATTATGTTCAGCATGTAGCTGGATCCATGATTTATATGGGGTTCAAAGAGCACATCATAATCTCCCTATACGATCTCTGGATGGCTGGACCCAATATGAGGTCCTCTTTGGTATCAAAAGGTATGTTCCAAACCTTGACGGTCCAGACATTGTGGTGACAGCCATGCACTTTGATGTAACTGATCGTTCTGCTGTCTTACAGGATTTATAACACTTCTGTGATGGCCAAGCTAACAGACATTTAAGACTTTTGCCTCTGCCGAAATTAAGAAGCAGCCAGAGCTTCTGGCCTGATTAATCAAGTTGGGGATCTCGTTTGTGAGAAAATTTGATGAAGAAGGAATTTGGCCCAACATACCGTGCATCGGTGCCAGTTCAAGGCACAAAAACCATAATATTGCCACCGCTTGCTGGTTGTAAAGACAATCATTTTTTCCTCTATTGATCAAGTAAAATTACATCATGTGACCGATTCTAAACAGCAGGTTACAAGGACTCCTTGGTAGTTCCCTAAGTTCTCTTGCTTACCACATGAGAATTTCCTCTACAGCTTGTGGGCAATATCAAAGGTGTTTCTCCCCAGTTGGGGGGCGACGAATGAACCTCAGTTCATTCCCGATTCCGCTAAAAATGCCAGCTATACGATGGAAGCGAGTACTGTACTTGCTACTGCGTTGCCTGTAGGTAAAGTCATTTATGATGATCTGCATTGTGAGGTACCAACCATCTCTTTCTCTACACCTGTGGCCCTGTTAGTCAACAAACTGTTTCTGGTTAATTCAGAGTACTAAATAATTTTTTATCAGACTTCTGGTACTTCTAAAATTCTAGACACTACACCTACACGGAGCTGCATTTTCCTTTCATTGCTAAAACACAATTATCTGGTCTCTTCTTGGATATATGTTTGGATAACGCTTTCCTTGGTTTTTCTATTCCTTTGGATTGGATTTGTGACTGTTTTCTTTTTGTTAATAAATGGCAATTGCCTTCCAGAATGTTGTATCACAGAAATGGTGGATGAGGTGTTAAAAAGCCTCACTCCTCCTCACATAAAGTGAGGGGAGACCAGTTGCTTGTAAACATTTCAGCTGTCCCTTTAACTGATGGCATTGTTTGGATAAGGTCTCCTATGATATTTTTGGTCCTAAATAAATTCTGCCGATTCCTTATATATTTAAAGTTGCAGTGGGTGATGTTATTATGCCTGGGTTACGATCTGATGATTGGGATATCGAAACTGTTAACTCTATGCTCTCAGAACTTCAATAGTATAGTACTTTTGAAATGTGAAGCTCTGTACCTTAATTCTGTTAATTATGGTGAAATGTTCTGTTACCATCATTACGCACATCATTATTTTACATCAAGCCAGTGTTCAACTTGTACATTTTAATTGCACACAAGGGAACAGTGTTCCACCCTCCCAGAAGTGAGTTAAAAAAGATATAGGGATACATTTGCATACTTTTTTGACCCAAAATCTTTGTATTTTAAACTTCTGCCCAAACCACCAAAGAAATACATGTTAACCCAAACTAAGCTAATGTATACTGATTTGTTTGTTAAACAATTACCTATGGAGGGCTATGAGTATTGGAAAGATACCATTGAAGGGAAATCAATTTGGGGTACCAAACATTGGCAGGTTCAGGGAACAGACATCTTATTTAGAGTGTGCTTGATTCCAACACAAATGATTTTTGTAAATGATACAGTTCAACAGACTACATGTATGGGACTTGCCAAAATTAAATACATGAATTCACCTAATATTATTTCCATTGCCTGATTTGACCATCAGCGATATTTCACAAATTACAGTGAAGAACAGCTCAATAGTATAGTGCAGAATGGTACATTCAACCCCACACTTTGAATGCTAAACTGGTGGTTAATGTGGCCAGTGGACACAAATGGCTGCTACAGTCATTTTTTGAAATCCACACCAGGGTTTATGCAAGCAGATAAGACTCTCTTTGGCACAAGTCTCAACACTCAGAAATAGTCCCCACCTATTCGGTAGGGAAATTGTGCCAAAAATGGTTGGAGCATTCCACACTGTCTGCAGTAAAACAACATCTCTCCCTCCTGTCGGATGACATGGATCTATCAGATTTTTTGTTGGGTCCTACGTCTCCACATTCTAACTGTTTAATTTATGTCACTTACAGAGAAATTTGGAAATCATCACAGATTGAAGCAACTGCACGTTCCAGGCAAATTGATCAAGATAATTTGGAAAAAGTACTAGCTGTTGTTGGTAATAGCATTAATACATTGTATCCTCGCATTTACAGTTTTAAAAAAAATGTTGTCACCTCTGATAGATATTATGCAAAATGCCATGTCTTTATTATACCATGGGCACAGCCAGCTTAAATCTATTATGCAATTTAGTTGGACACATCCGGAATCAAAATATGGCCATGTGCCATAGAGTTATTTGTATTCTACGCAACTATTCTTTCCTTTTGACCTGACTCTTAAACAGCGACTCATTGCAAAAAAGGATGCCACCTACACAATGTTGCATATTGAGATGTTAGAACAACTGCCTTTCACAGTAGCTGAAACACCTTCAGTAGTGTGGTTAATACATTGTGTAATATATTTGCCAATTACAACATTCAAGTTTACATTTTGGATGAATCATTTCCCGGTAGGTAGATAGGAACTCTTGGGAGGGAGCTTTATTCACAAGTTGTGGTCACTTCCTTTTGATTACCAATGTGAAAGGACGGACAGAGAGGAATTTTTTTACTGAAAATGAGTGCAACTCTTCCGTGTGCCACTCACTTGTTTGTAAACATATTACAATTCATGGAGCATGTAATACTTCAGTAGCTAATTTAACCTGCTTTCTAAAAGGATTTCCAGCCCTTTTGATTCTCCCACACATTGCTGTGCTTTCCAATGGAAGTTATTTGAAGTTAAGCTACCAAGATTGTTGTGGGATGAGGGCCGGTGTCCTGTATATTTTTTCTGTCTCTCAGATAGTGGCTTGCTGCAATTACGTGCTTTTCCCTCCAATGCACGTGGTTTCTGATATTTCCTTGTGGCCTTCCATTCCAACTCTGAAGGCTGATTTCAACAAGCTAAGCAGACTCAAAGCCTTATTGTTTCAAAAGGATGTGGCACTTACATCTGCCCGAGAAACCTTTGAATTACAGTTTGCAAGGATGTCAGCAAAATACAGTCCCTTTTAAGCACAAACCTCCCACAGCATTTCAATAAGCTTGTTCATTGCATTTTTAACGCTTCCAATACAGCCAGTATAACGCACTTTTTTAAAGCAATCAGGACTGGTTTAGTCAGTACCTTCCAGAACCCCTTTGGAGTCACACCAACCTTTATACATTCTCTTTTTTTCAGTGTTTTCGGGGCATACTTTTGGTGTTATTCCTCATTTTCATCAGTTTAGCTCTATTTTTGCTGCTCCAGAATGGATGTTCTATTTTGAAACCCACTGGTCATGGAATTACCAACAGTCCAGCTGTGCTGTGAACGCCTGATTCGATTCTTTGGAGACCCTCTGCTCCAGGAACTGAATACTGACTGGTCATTGTCTTTCAGACCCGCTTGGGTCCCTGCGTACCACATATGTTTCATTGCCTGTGGTCTCTCTTCGACTAGGCACTCAACATATGTCTGACAATTCAAGTGACTGTTATGGAAATGAAGCTGTTGATGAGTCCATTAAGGTCCCATTTTCAGAGGTGTCTCATGAACTTGCAGTTTCTTCAAGAGCCATGTTATGAGCTGCTTCCTTCTTGGGAGATGGGTACTTCGGCTCCACGACTTTCAGAGTTTGGCTATAATGACACAGATGCAGGACAAGAGAATACTTCCTTAGCATCGGCTGATAGCGAGCATCATATATATTCTTTGTAACTTTTGGAAGGGACAATTGCAGAATCATCGTCTGTGGATGATAAGTATTGACCTTGTGGATGAGATCTTGGGTGTCTCCAATACATGTTAATTCAGCCATTTTTCTACAATTTTTCGAATTCTGTTTTGTGTATTATTCTGACTTTTAGTTTTTTATACATAATAGCATTGCATTGAATATGATTGGCTTGTGTCTTTTTAGTATTTTGTTAGTAACTGAGTTCCCTTCACAACCATCGAGGGGGTGTAGTGAGTTCTTTTTTGGGCGCACTTTGGTTCTCTCTTAGCTTGGTGTTTGCTGACTTTGCTTTGCATGGCCACATATAATACATTTATTTTCATAACATTGTTCTGGAAATATGCTGTACCCGTTGCTTGTTATTTGTAGATTCTTCCTGAGATTAAGTCTGCACATATTGTACAAGGTTGCTTTGAATACACAATAATATAGTGTACTGTTTTTCGCTGCTCCTTCAGCAACAGCTCCTAACGTTAGACACATTACCGTTGCATCACTGAATCTTTCCAATACAGTAGTTTTATCATATAAACTGTGACCATTTCATTGGGTGCCAGAGAGGCGGATTCCAGCAGAGAGGACTGTTTGGAATGACAGGAATGAACGACTTGCAGTCCTGCTTGCACTAAGTTTACACTCACGATGCGGATCACCTAACTACATGCACCAGATATGAGGTCAATACCAGAGAACTCAAATGAAGCCCTGTGCTCATACAGCAAAGGTAGATTTAGCCAGATCGATAATTTGTCATGATTTGGGATGTTTGTCTTGGATACCCTGTTAGTAATGCTAATTACTTTGCTTAGTTGCATCTGCCTAATGGTCGCAGCACATTTGCTTCATAATAGACAACGATAGTTTCAATAAATATATTGTAAACTTTCTTCAAGTCTTTCTTCTATTTACAATGGGCATGCATGAGTTAGTGAGTAACAAAAGGGTAGGGTCTGTTTCTACAGTTTCCCTAGGGACTAGAGGGTCATGTTTGATATTACCAAAATTACCTGCTACTCTGGGAAGGTAAGAAGTTCAGGTGAGGCACTGTGAGCTAGCCAGGATTTGGATCGACAGGTACTGACGTTGTAGAGAAATTCAGACCTTGGGGCTGATTCCAATCCTGGAAAAAGGCTGTACCAATCGTTGTATGGAGTGTTTTTCCCGTACAACTCGTACCCGGTAAACTTTTCTTACAACCTAAGAAAGCCTCTTTCCATACAAATCGTACAAAAGACCATACAGCTAAAATAAACCGACGATTCTGATCCGGAACAACTTGCACGCGACGTCTGTATGTATTTAAGCAGCAGTTTACAGCCCAGCAAGTACGATTCGTCCCTACGACACTCCGTACGGCTCTTTTCTTACGGGAGCCAAAAACAGCTGTAAAAGCAGAGTCCCCAGGGGTACGAGTCGTACAGGCATACACCCCTGTGTGTTGTGTATGTATGGTGCGTACCCCAACATCGCATATGTACTGTGTGCACCCCCAACATCGCGTACCCCAACATCGCGTACCCCAACATCACATACCCCAACATCGCATACCCCAACATCGCGTATGTATGCACCGTACATATGCGATGTTGGGGTACGCGATGTTTGGGTACGTGATGTTGGGGTAAGCGATGTTGGGGGTACACACAGTACATACGCGATGTTGGGGTACGTACCGTACATACACAACGCACGGGGGTGTATGCCTGTACGACTCGTACCCCTGTACGACTCGCACCCCGGGAACAACTTTTCCCGGGATACGAGTCGTACAAAGTTCACTTCGTAGCGGGTAATGGCATTCCCCGTGTACGGGACGTTTTCCGTACAAATCGGAAATCGGAAAGCCGGTCCGGATCGTACTAGTATGGTTGGACTGCATTTTTACAATTTGTGTGGAAAAGTGTCCGGGTCCGTCTGGAAAAATTTTTCCTGATCCGATTTGTAAGGATCGGGCCGATCCGTACAAATCGGATCGGGAAAAGTTGTATTTTTTCCGTACGAATCGTACTTCACGGGTCGGACAGGACTTGTACGATTTGTATGGGAAAATTTACCGATACGAGTCGGGCGGAAAAAAAAATACAGGATCGGAATCGGCCCCCTTATGTTCCAACGTCCTGTTGTCCTAACACACAATTTTGCTTTACCAGCCGAATCTGTGCAATATCCAACCGAATAACTTTAGAAAATGGTCTCTGAATTTTGTAATCTGGAATTGAGCTGAACCTGCACCAACCACACTATGGGACTTTGCAATCCTTTAGCAGAAAATGTAGTGAAAATCTGATAATCCTAAATCACACAACACTTTTTCTTGAAAGGAGTTCATGCAGGAATTGTTCCATTTATGAGAATAGAAGCAAAGTCTAATCTTGAGCAGCACTTATAATTTGAATTAGCAAGGTCTACTCCAAGCCAGACCCATGAAAATTGATTATTCAATCAAGCGTTGGGATTTGTGAAGCCTTTTGTGTGATGAATACAGGAGATTGAAGCATGCATGTGTATGTAAGTGATTGGATGTGTGTGTTTTAATATGTTTTCAAAATAAATCTTTTTTGTATTAGCCAAAGTTTTGTAGAAAAAAGAGCAAATATAGCAAATATATCTGATGGAAAGAAAATGATCACCCTATTGTAAATAGGAACAACATTTATTACCATAAGTGATGAAATAAATAAATGTTGATGTGAATCAAAACTGTACTGAGCCCTTATCACATTCATGTCAAACTGAAGAAGGTTGTGTATTGATGAAATAAGGTCGGAAGGGGGTCCTTTTTGTAATTTTGAGTTCAAGGCTACTAACTCCGGCCACTCTTCCCAAATGAAGCTGCTCCTCAGCAGCACGAAAACTCTCCTCTATAGATTTGAAATGAACAAAAGAAAACAAGGAATTCATGGAAGCGATTAATACCACAGTTCTGCCTTCTAAACTTAGCCCCCCACATACTTTCATATACGTTCTCTTAATGTTTAGGGCTCAAATCAGCCAGAGCAACATTTAATTTATTCCTCCATATTGTTGAGCAAGGTCTTGAGTAACTTTTAAAATTTTACATCAAGCCTTTTACAAACAGGCACAAACTTGACCGGTACAGCCCTGTAATTTCCAGATGAATATCTAATTACTTAATCAGTCAAGCTTTCAATGCTATTGACCACCAAGTATTGATTAAGAGATCACACAATGCAGTAATTCAGGGTCTAGTTCTTAAGTGGATTAGGTCCTACCTCTCTGAGAGAGCCCACATTTTCACTTTTTCTTATTCTGCTCATCATCATGCACCTCTTAGGTAGGTCTTCTCAAGATTCAATAATCACAACTTTTTCTGTCCCACTTCATCATTTCATCAATTATATTAATGTCTGTGTTACAGTAATGCTGGTGGTACTCAGATCATCCTAAACTGGAAAAACCTTTGCATCTGGATACATGTGGCTTGACAAATGACTTCTTGTGGATGACCTTCTAAAATTGAATGCATCTAAAATCTAGGTCCTTATCTGTGGATCAAATGACCCTAACTCCTTATGTCTTCTGGTGTATGGAATCCCCAAACAATTTCAATGGACATGAAGAAACAACATGTGACCAGGGCCTCCAACCTCTCATTCCAAACTCAAGTTAACCAAGTGAGCAAATGGGCATTCTACACAATGAGAACTTCACAATGTATGTTCACATGTCTTGGCCTTTCCCACAAACCTCAGTAGCTGTAGTTATGTCATGCCTGGATTATGCCTAAAGACTCTCCACTGAGCGTCCTAGATTTCTAATCAACAAGTTACTACACATCCAGAAAGCTGCCTCCAAAAAAGTCCTAATCCTGAACAGATGTGCTCACATTACTTTACTCCTGCCCTCAAGGACCTATATTGGCTACTAGATAGAATTAAGTCTCCTTCTAAGCCCCAAATATTATGCACAAAGTGATCCACAGAACAGGACCAATACCTTAACAATGCAGTCTCCAAAACTGCCCCAGTGGGCATCTTTCCCCATTCAAAAACGTTCTCTGTAGAGACATGCATACTCAGGGACATACTGGCAAGGAGAACAAAAATAATTAGCAGCCACCTAGAGTTCAAGAAATCAATAAAGAGCTGGCTATTCCTCCAATCATGTTTTCAAATGCCTACACATTAAAATGTATATAGTCACTATATCCCTCATACTCTTACTGCATCTCACCTCAGACTTAAGATGCAGAGGTGCCATCAGAACACATTTGAAAGAAACATATAAGCCTCACATGCAACACAAAAATATATCATTATTAGGTCACATAATAATCAAGCTCTTCTGTTTATGCACAAAAAAGCAGAGTAGCCACTTACACGATTAACCAGAAAGAGTTTTGAGGCATTGTAAGGAGTAGATACATGTTTTAAAAATGCTACAAAACAGTACATTATCTGAAAAACACATGTATGTTACCAGAAAAGTAGACAATCTAAGCCAGGAGTCTAAATATCTTCTCTGTAATTTTCAACTTGGTTTGTAGATTATGGCCAGTTACTCTCCTTTGGATGTTTAGTATGAAGCGGTCACTTAATTTTGAGTTCTCAATTGACAACAAAGTATTTGTAAAAGTAATCGAATAGGTAACACACTGCACTTCTTAAAACTCACAAATACGTTAACTGTCTCCAGTTCTACTATAAATTCCAGCTAGAGTAATGAATCATCAGTGTACCAAATAAGATGGATACCTGCACTTTGTCATTTTACTATAACTGGCATTACTTTTTTTTTATCCAATACTCTTGTCACACAAAAGCATGTTCTTACCATTACAATATAATTTCTATGTTTTGATTTACCTAGATACAATGGGTCTTAGTAAGATCACTTATTTATTTAAAAAATGATTTTTTTAGAGGCAGGGGGTTCATCCAGAAGTTAAGGTTCACATGCCAACTATTGCATTTATTGGGTAACATATATATTAATGGAAATACCTCGATATGTTTCTTTACTTCAAAGGCATTTGCAATTTGTGTCTGGATACCTTCATAATCTCCAATATCATTTAGTGTGATGGCAAACCACTGAAAGTTAAATAAAAAGATAACAAAAGTGGCATTAGTTTACTAAATATGACAATCGATTTGGCAAAATACTTTTTGGACAATTGAAGTGCGGTTGTACACATAAGAGTATCAAATTGAAATGATATTGACATTTCCATAGTTCTAGTCTACATGACTCTCTAAACATTACAAAATATACTGATTGTGGCTACTTTTCAGCTGATTTGTACTTGACATGAAACATTGGTGTTTGTGCAGAAATAGCCAATAGGACTACCATTTTAGACATTCTGTTCTTAGACAGTGTACTATTAACATAGCACATTAAACTAGAGCTATGAGTCTGACATCAGTTTCCTTTCAAATGATAACAAATGTCTCCAAGGTCTGCTGGAAGCACAGTAGGTCCATCCCATCAGTAAACCATAAGATGGTTCAAAAGCAATCCTAGTAAGGCTGTGCATCTTCAAGAGGCGGCTGCTCCTCAGGAAGTAGTAAGCCAAGGAAAGAGCCTACTTTTTCTCAAATATTTCTCCTGGTCATTTGGTCTCTGCAAGCTTCTTGCATAGGAGACTTATCTAACATTTCAAGACATTCAGTGACAAAAATTGGATCTGCAGCTTGTCCACATTCATGTAATACATTTCGTAGCAAAAATAGGTAATCCATTGCCTTACATGTTTACGGTGTTGTGCGCTTCCTGAAAGATTTAGAACAATGGATGTGATGACCATCCATGAAATAATGTCTCAATAATATCCACTTGTGAGAAGGTTTTTTAAGACACAGTTTTTCTCTTCCATCCTGCACACACACCATTCAATTATTGGTACATTTAGGTACAACTGCTATTTCTGCTTTGGCCAAATTTAGATCACCTGTGCATTGGATACTAGTCTGGTGGACCCAGAGATGAGCCATTACAGACAATGCCTGCATGTGGTATAGCGTCTTGCTTAGGGTAGGTCACTGGCCTTGTTCAGGCATATTTGGGACTTAGATGAATAAATAGGCATCCCTGAGTTATGATCTAGCACCCACACAAACTATTGCTAAAGGATAATCTGTTCAGAAATGCGAATGCCGGAACTCTGACCCAAGCATGCCTATGTTAAAGCGTGTACTATAATGAAAAATAATAAACATACTTCAACAAAGAGAGTTTGAGGTCTGCTTGGACGAAGTTAAAGCTGCTCTAGCAAAAAACCTTTAATGTTAAATTCAAATACGATAATCTAGCTTTGAATATACTTGCATATTAATGGAATGCCTCTTCTGAGAAATCTATGTATTGTCTTAAATGCATTAATCCTTTTCGCAATCTTCCATAAGACACATAAGAGGAAGGTCACAATTAAAATTTCGACAACTGGACACATACCCTTAGTAAGACCAAACCCTCGTTGGGCTCCAATCCACAAGCAGATAAACTAAGATCTCAGAATTGTAAACCACTTCCTAGATCTAATCATCCCCAAGAAGAAAATCTTTCAGAAAAATATAAATACGTCTGCCCCCTGTTACTCCCCATATTACAACTCTTAAAAACACTGTAAGATCTGTAAGATTGCAGAAATGGAATGGAGGAAGGATTATGCAAAACACAGAAAAAGAATATCAGGATACAGTTAGAATCTATCACCTGGAAATTAGATCAGCCCAGGCCTCCCTCTATGAAGCAAGATTTAATGAAGCTGCAAACTCCCCTAGGGAGATGTTTAAAATGACCAAAACTCTGCTGGAGCCTAATTCCAGCAGGCCACCCTCTGAACCTTCCAATGGCAGATGTAATGCTTTGGCCACCTACTTCAAAACTAAAATTAATTATATCTACCTCTCCTTTCAAAAGCTAAAGGGAATTTCTTACCACACCCTCCCTAGCTCCCCTAGCATCACTGAGAAGTCTACCACATCCTTCCTGTCGGAATTACCCCCCCTTAGAAAGGGGTACAAGTTACTCTTCCCACTCCAGTCAGTGTAACAGCAGGGAAAGTGTTGGATTGTGGAGGGGTAAAATGTACTATTCCCACCCCAGTGAGTGCAACAATAGAGAAAGTGTTGGATTGCGGAGGGGTAAACTTTTCTATTCCCACTCATGTCAGTGCAACAGTAGGGAAAGTGTAGGATTGTGTAAGGGTGAAACTTACTACACCCACTTCAGCCAGTGCAAGAGTATGGAAAGTGTTAGATTGCGGAGGGGTACATTTACTATTCCCACGCCAGTCAGTGCAACAGTAGGGAAAGTGTTGGATTGCAGAGGGGTACAATTTGGTATCCTCACTCCTGGCAGTGCAAGAGTATGGAAAGTATTGGATTGCAAAGGGGTAAAATGTACTATTCCCACTTCAGTCGGTGTAACAGTAGAGAAAGAATTGCGGAAGGGTGAACTTTATTATTCCCACTCCAGTCAGTACAACAGTGGAAACAGAGTAGTTCACTTCAATAAAATAAAATAATTTCAGAAACATACTAAATAACAAAACATAAATATGTAAATATAAAAAAATCAAAGTATAATATATAAAAAAATCAATATGTATTACAATTTTTAATCATATCATAAATTACTACAAATATTATAATTAAAATACATAACTATAGTCTGAAAATAATAACAAATAAATACAATCTTATTTATCTTTAAAAAGCAAAATGCAATTAACACAATGATAAATAACAATTATAAACATGAATTAGCTATTTTTAAATTTGTTATTACTTAAATAACTACCTAGCCTATAATTCTACAAAGTGCACAACACATATCAAAATTATCCCGATTTCGGCCCGTTTTTTGATGATTTGCTGCACTCATTAGGCTACATTTAGCCTGGAAATGGTACCTGGTGACTTCTAGTGGCGGCAACGTCCGCGGTGAGGCGTTTTTTCCAGCTTTTCTTCCATTCAGGTACTGCCGATTTTCTCTGTCAGGGGGGCGGAGCCTCAGGCAGGAAAGGGCGTGGCTGTGGCCTGGTTGCTCCCACAGCTAGTTTTAGCTGCTGCACAGTACTAAATTATACTGTTCCTGATCTAGGTGATTGAAAATTATAATCTGAATAGATTATTGCCTGAAATATTTAACTCTTTATTATGGAAGGTAAAAATACACCTTTGGTATTCAGCAAACATAAAAAAAATACTACTTCACCTCTACCAGTCAATTCCTAAATTGTAGACTCTTGTGAACCTTCCTTAGCCGATTTTTGTGATGAAATGCAGGCTATTCGTTCTAACACAGAACTATTGCGTCAGAAATAAAAAATCTGCTCAAAGATATGGCAAGTATTTCAATGAAAGTTTCTGACAATGCCAATAAAATTCAAGACAACAAAACCAAATTAGATGCTCTTATTCCTCCTGCAGCAAAAATAGACCCAATGAACAAATTATTGCTGGATTTAGAAAATCATAATTGGCAGTACAATTTAAGAATTTTCAAATTGCCAGAAGATGTGGAAGGAAATGGCTACAGGATGTACTTAGAAAACCTATTGCCTGGCCTTTTACGTCTACATTTTCCTGAAAGATTCGAGATTGACAAGGCTCCTAGAATTCCTTTCCAGAGAAGCCCAAATCAAACTAAACCTTGTCAAATGATTTTCGACGTGTTGCGTAATCACCATCTTGTGTTAATACAGAAAGCGAAATTCCATCTTTAATGGTCAACGGTAATAAACATTTTACTCATCAAGACTTTGCCAAGGAGACTGTAAAAATTTGCAAAGAATTTGCTGGTCTTCGTCTAAGACTTAAAAGTTGTGGCTTCAAATATGGCCTGTTCGACACATCTACCATGTGAATATGGAAAGATAGCTTCTCAAAGTCCTTCCAATGTCCAGATGACCTTTGTCTGTACTTAAATCAGCACTCGCAGCTCTCCATGGATTGAGTTGCACTCGACACAGATGGAAAGGTTACCAGCCTTTAATAACAGGTGGGAACGGACTCCTTACAGCGAGAATGAAATGCAGCTTCCTCTGTGCCTGACGCGTTTCAGGTTTCCCCTTAAATGAAGCAATGAACGGACACTACATCTCCCACAATTCCAGTATTTCGCTAATCAGAGGCGTGACTATGAATTTAATTGAGGGAGTGCCTACCCGCTTTGCACGAACTTCCCGGCAGCCTTTGAGAAAGGGGAAACCTGAAACGCGTCAGGCACAGAGGAAGCTGCATTTCATTCTCGCTGTAAGGAGTCCGTTCGCACCTGTTATTAAAGGCTGGTAACCTTTCCATCTGTGTCGAGTGCAACTCAATCCTGGGATACCATTGTTGATTGAATCTATAGGCGGATGCCCTTCTGCCGAGTTTGCACCACCCCAGGATCTCTAGGGGGCCACGAGGTTGGATTCACTACCCTCGATGTGGAGCAGAGGCGCAGGATTTGGAATGGACAACTTCACGGGGGCCCACTCTGGGCCTTATCTGAACGCAGTAATAAGTGCACAATAATTTTAAATGAAGCAATGAACGGACACTACATCTCCCACAATTCCAGTATTTCGCTAATCAGAGGCGTGACTATGAATTTAATTGAGGGAGTGCCTACCCGCTTTGCACGAACTTCCCGGCAGCCTTTGAGAAAGGGGAAACCTGAAACGCGTCAGGCATAGAGGAAGCTGCATTTCATTCTCGCTGTAAGGAGTCCGTTCGCACCTGTTATTAAAGGCTGGTAACCTTTCCATCTGTGTCGAGTGCAACTCAATCCTGGGATACCATTGTTGATTGAATCTATAGGCGGATGCCCTTCTGCCGAGTTTGCACCACCCCAGGATCTCTAGGGGGCCACGAGGTTGGATTCACTACCCTCGATGTGGAGCAGAGGCGCAGGATTTGGAATGGACAACTTCACGGGGGCCCACTCTGGGCCTTATCTGAACGCAGTAATAAGTGCACAATAATTTTAAATGAAGCAATGAACGGACACTACATCTCCCACAATTCCAGTATTTCGCTAATCAGAGGCGTGACTATGAATTTAATTGAGGGAGTGCCTACCCGCTTTGCACGAACTTCCCGGCAGCCTTTGAGAAAGGGGAAACCTGAAACGCGTCAGGCACAGAGGAAGCTGCATTTCATTCTCGCTGTAAGGAGTCCGTTCGCACCTGTTATTAAAGGCTGGTAACCTTTCCATCTGTGTCGAGTGCAACTCAATCCTGGGATACCATTGTTGATTGAATATATATATATATATATATATATATATATAAATTCACTTAAAAAACCATAGGTTTCACACATGTTATTGTTAGCTGGACATTTCCCTCGTAAAAAACCAATGAAATTCCCCCGTTATAGTTAGTGCAGGCAACTATAACTCACGCGACCGCAATCCTCTGCTGATGACGTCAGATATTACATCACTGTATTTAGACACCTATTTACCCATGTCTTCTTCCATTAATCTTTAGCTATACATATATTACAAATATTTATTTTTCAGAAAGACACATATGTAATCAGTGATGTAATATCTGACGTCATCAGCAGAGGATTGCGGTCGCGTGAGTTATAGTTGCCTGCACTAACTATAACGGGGGAATTTCATTGGTTTTTTACAAGGGAAATGTTCAGCTAACTATAACATGTGTGAAACCTATGTTTTTTTAAGTAATGTAATGTAATGTAAAGGCATACTTATAAAGCGCGGCTACCACTCCAAGGAGTATCTTGGCGCTAATTCAACCAGATGGAATGGTTGGGGGGGACAGACAAATTCACGCTAACACCAAGTGAATTTGCACGGTTTTTTAAATGCTAATTCCTAACTATAACGTGTGTGAAACCTATGGTTTTTTAAGTGAATTTGTACGGTTTTTTAAATGCTAAGTTATGTATTTATTAATATATATTTTTTTCAGGTTTTTTACCGTGTGCGCGCATGGTGCGCTTCGCGCACCGTGCGTGTGCTGTGGGCCGTCGGTGCGCTTCACGCACCGAGCGCCCACGATGCGTTGTGCGTGCCGTACGCGCACGGTGCGCGCACCCCGCGCTTTTTCGTAAAAAAAAATAATTATTTTTTCACCCTTGGGGGTCCTTCAGTGACCCCCTGACAAAGGCTAGGGGGTCAGGAACTGTCCACCCTGCCCCCTTTTCACGTTCTCCACCTTTGTTTTTCACTGCCTCAGACTGCGAGAGACAAAATGGCGGACGACACTTCCTGATTTCGACCGATTCGAATGTTTACTGACATCTAACAACCAATCAGAATTGCACTCGCGCACGTCACCGTGCGCGCACGGTGCACGCACGGTGCACGCTTATAGATATATATGGACATTTAACTGAAATTTTCTCAGGAACTACTGAACAGATTGACTCCAGATATTCAAAAGGCACATCCCTGACCTGAGGACTACCTCTCTGCCAAATTTCAAGTAATTCTGTTCATCCGTTCGGGCTGTACCTTGGACTAAAGGTCCCTATGGAAAAATGCATGGGGAAAACGCGTTTTGAGACCCCCCTTTTTTCTCAGCCCCCGCTTGACTAATCATCCCGAGACTTTCAGGGTAGGAGCGGAGCGGAGCGCCCCACCTATTTTGAAAAATTCGCGAGGATTCGTCAACCGGCGCCAAAGTTATTCAAAATAGAATTTTCAGATTTCCTATGGAAACACGGTCCTAACTATAACTATCTACTGGCGACCGCCAGTAGATAATATATATATGCAATAATAACGCACTTGGCAAATGCAACTGTTAAATGCATAAATATTAATAATAAAATGAACAAGCAGATTATGCTGGACGTCCTGCAAGAAATCAGAAAGATATATACACTAAATCCATCAGATGATTAACTTGGATATGCACACAAAGTCACTCACACATCACAGTGTCAATACTCAAAGAAAACACCTCAGATGATTGTAGCCACTGGAAACTAAAGGTGCACACAAACAGCCACACATCACAATGGAAACAATCAAAAATCAAACACTTCACCTTGTGCAAACTTCATCCTTGCCCACTCCAGACTGAGGGATTCACAGCCAGGGTCAAGAGACTAAGCAACCAGATGCCTTCCCTGGCGATGCGTCCACCGTTCAGGCTCAAACAATCCCGGTTTCCAAGTCAACAGACCTCCGCTATATAATCTCAAAACACACTAGAAGGTTCTGTGAGGCCTTCCCTCTGCACCAGGGAAATTTACTGGAATTGGCCACTTTCCATGCAAGTATTCCAAAGGCAAAGGGATTCCCACGTTCCTTCTGCATTCTCATGTGTTCCAGCCTTTATCTTAACGAAGCTTACGAAAGTCTCCGTCAGTACATTCAACAACAATCTCCAAAAAACAAAGCAACCTTGAACGTGGATAACCTAAACAACTTGAAAAATCTGGGGACCTGCCTATGCGCGTAAAAAAAGCTGAAGCTAGTCAGAGTCCAAATTCAAGATGACACAAGGACATGTTAAAGCCAATAATAAGAACTTCATAATACTTCCCAATGTACAACACAGTGCACATTTGTGCACCACTGCATATAGCACTGCACACTTCATCTCCCAATGTACAACATAATGCACATTTTAGCACCACTGCTCATAACACTGCACTTCGAGACCAAAAAGTACATTCCACACCTCTCTCTCTCTCTCTCTCTCTCATGCTTTCAAATGCACATTCCACACGTTCTGTTCCTGGCAAGCTGCTCTACTCCCACTTTACTAAATCTACAAGAGATACAAAAGAAATCTTCTATGGAAACATGCACATGCAGAGAAATGATCGTACATTCAGGCTAGGGTAAAATAAAACACCAATGGCAATATGTAGGTAAATTACATTTACCGATTCTTAAATACCGAATTTTACCGATTCGGTATTTATGAATCGGTAAATGTAATGTAGGTAAATAAATACCGATTCGGTGTCTGTCGGTATTTTAGAATCGGTATTTACCGATTCGGTAATGGCAACTGGCTTCCCATTCATTCCTATGGGCCTCCAGGCCCATAGGAATGAATGGGAAGCCAGTTGCCATTACCGAATCGGTAAATACCGAATCGGTAATGGGGGAGGCATCATCATGGGTGGCAGGGTGTCACATTGACACCCTGTTGCACCCCTGATTCGTCCATGTGTGCACATGTGGCGCACATACATGCCCTAAGGGCATGCATGTCTGCCACATTGCACACTTCAAATAGGAAAAAAATGCCTTTTTACAGGTATTCGTCATTTACCACCAACTTTTAGTTGGTGGTAAATAACGAATCCCCACACCAAAGACACACTCCCCCTACATCTCATTTCAGGATTCGGTATTTACCGAATCGGTAAAATGACCGAATCGGTAATTTTACCGATTCGGTAAATTACCGAATCCTGAAATGATCCCCCTACATAGCAAAAGCCTAAATACTGGTCGGTAACGGGATATTTACCGAAAATCGGCCGTTACCGACCGGTATTAGGCTTCCTACATATGGCCCCAAAAGTCAATTAAAATCATGGCAGTCAAAGAACATCACATAGTTTCAAACCATAGGAGTGCCCCTAGCACTACATTCCACTCCATGACAATTGACTATCATAACACACATATCAAAAAATCAACTTCTTAAATGAAAGCATGAATATAAATGAAACACACATTAAACAGTGACATTATAAAAGCATGTAGCATAATACTTCATCTAAAATAGCTCATGCATATCTGATAATTTGGCTTCAGGAATAAATATATGATGAATACACAAAATGAATGCACAAATAAAATCCAACATGTTAACTCATTAATGCTCCTAGAGGTATAAATGGCTAATTCTGGAACTTCTACTCTTGAAGCAGCCAAACATATATTTTGCTTAAAATAAAACTCTCTGGATTTAATGAAGAATATCCTCCTGAGTGAACACAGACTTCTTGCTTTGAAATTATATCTTTTAGCACTTTTTCTTCATGTTCATTGTATACAAAAACAGTCTTTGCTAGGTAAGTTCATCTGGTTGATTCAGCCAAAGGATGTCAGCAACAATGTCAGTATGTCCATCTGGTTAACCCTCACGGGCCCACTCAGACAAAGGCACCCACATGCAGGACAGGGACATGAGGTACACCAACATGTCACAGTATGATCTGGAAAAGAAACAAGCATCACTCTTCTTGCAAAAAATATTTTTCAAAAAGCACATATTCTCCTTTTTCTGTTTTGGGTCTGATGGCAACGTTTTATCTTTTCTGTCTGCATGGTTCTCAGCTGGCTCTGGGTAATTATCTGAGAATTTTACCCACTCTATGGCCTCTGGATTCTTGGTATTGGAGTCAAACTCTCCTTTCCCTTGCACAGTAAGAAGGGCTGGGGCAGTCCCCTTTCTGACTATCACCCCACATATTGCTAAATAAGTATCTCTTGTATCATTTAGCATGAGCCCAAGGCAATTCATCTGCCCTATCTGCTCTCGTAATTTTCCTTTATCCAACTGGCCCCTCACCCTAGTCAAAGGTCATCACGTGGTTTCAAACAATAGGAGTGCCTCTAGCACTACAGTTGGAAAACAAGGGTTTTGAATCGGATTCCGCAAGCTCGAATCCAAATCGAAGCCCTTCGGAACGAGATCGTAATCGACCCCTTAATAGGAAAAATGGAATTGCTATTTTATTTGCAAAAAACCGAAATCTTCATATATTACATAAGTATTCTGATTCTAATGGTCGTTTTCTTATAACTAAAATGAAAGTTGATGACATGCTCCTTCACTTAAAATATATATATATGGCCCAGAGTTTTGGTCTCTTTTTACGTCAGAAAGTTTTAAAATTGGGTAATGTTCCACTTATCATTGGAGGTGATTTTAATCTTATAAGTGCTCCTTTATTGGATTGATGTTCTCAAATCAAATTTTGTCTTCCAAAAGCATATTTTGCTCCTAAATCCTTTTTTAGATCAACCAAATTAGTGGATATCTTACATTTACATCACCCAACAGATAAACAATTTACTTTGTTTTCTAATCCTCACAATTCATATTCTCGATTAAGATTTTTTATTAATATCCCGTCATTTCATTCCCTCTATTTCTGAGCCTACTATCCAAAATGCAGATATTTTGGATCATGCCCTAGTCTCATGCATTTTACATCCTACAGTCTCTCAACAGTCTCAAGGAAGATGGCGCATGAACACAAATAATGTTCTTAATAATGACAACAAACCTAAAGTTTTATCATCAATTCATGAGTATTTTACTTTTAATCCTGAGGGTTCTCAATCAATTGTAAACAGAAGGGATGCCTTTAAGGCGTGTACCGGGGGGGGGGGGGCTCACAATTTCAATTATGGCTCATAATAATAAGACATTTAGGTGCCGATTCCAATCCTGGAAAAAGGCTGTACAAATCGTTGTATGGAGCGTTTTTCCCGTACAACTCGTACCCAGTAATCTTTTCTTACAACCTAGGAAGTACGATTCGTACAGAAAGCCTCTTTCCATACAAATCGTACAAAAGACCATACAGCCAAAATAAACCGACGATTCTGATCCGGAACAGCTTGCACGCGACGTCTGTATGTATTTAAGCAGCGGTTTCCAGCCCAGCAAGTACGATTCGTCCCTACGGCACTCCGTACGGCTCTTTTCTTACTGGAGCCAAAAACAGCTGTAAAAGCAGAGTCCCCAGGGGTACGAGTCGTACAGGCATATACCCCCTGTGCGTTGTGTATGTACGGTGCGTACCCCAACATCACGTACCCCAACATCGCGTACCCCAACATCGCGTATGCACTGTGCGTACCCCCAACATCGGTATGCGATTTTGGGGTATGCGATGTTGGGGTACGCGATGTTGGGGTACGCGATGTTGGGGTACGCACAGTACATACGCGATGTTGGGGGTATGCACAGTGCATACGCGATGTTGGGGTACGCACAGTACATACACAACGCACGGGGTGTATGCCTGTACGACTCGTACCCCTGTACCACTCGCACCCTGGGAACATCTTTTCCCGGGATACGAGTCGTACAAAGTTCGCTTCGTAGCAGGTAATGGCATTCCCCGTGTACGGGACGTTTTCCGTACAAATCGTAAATCGGAAAGCCGGTCCGGATCGTACTAGTACGGTTGGACTGCATTTTTACAATTTGTATGGAAAAGTGTCCGGGTCTGTCTGGTACAACTTTTCCCGATCCGATTTGTAAGGATCGGGACGATCCGTACAAATCGGATCGGGAAAAGTTGTATTTTTCCCGTACGAATCGTACTTCACGGGTCGGACGGGACTTGTACGATTTGTATGGAAAAATTTACCAATACGAGTCGAGCGGAAAAAAAAATACAGGATCGGAATCAGCCCCTTAATGCACAAATTTAAGAATTAGACAAATTGCCAAATCTGAACGTCTTTTCATTACATCTAATCACATAAAATACAAAATACACCTGCAAAAACTTTGTTATGAATTAAACTCTATTTTAAGCACTAGAGCACGCATACAAATCTCTAATTCTAAAGCTAAATTTTGTTTTAATGCTAATAGATCTGGAACGTTTTAGCCAACTATCTTCAAATATGATGGGCAAACAGCGATATCTCATACAGCAATAATTAATATTCAAAGTTATATAATAAACCTCCTTCTAATGATTTAACACTTAATGATAATTTTTTAGAGAAGTGTGGTTTAACCCAAATTTCCCAATCATCTAACGATAAATTAGATATGTCAATTTCTATTGATGAAGTACATTCAGCTATTAAATCACTTAAGTTGCGTAAATCTCCAGGTTCGGATTGTATTCCAGCAAAATTTTATAAAGAATTTGCTACTCGCCTGTTGCCATATTTATTCAAATTATTTACTAATTTCAGTCTTACAGGAACAACGTCAGGGTCTTTTATGGAAGCTTTGATTATAGTCCTTCCAAAACTTGACAAAGACCCCTCTATGGTTTCAAATTATCGTCCTATTTCCTTGATTAACCAGGATTGTAAACTTTATGCAAAAATCCTTGCAACTAGATTGGCTTCTGTACTTCATTCCATTATGCATATATATAAATCTGGTTTCATGAAAAACAGACAGTCAGTAAACAATGTGAGATTATTATTTAATGCAATTGAAAGTGGCGCATCATTAACTCAACTTGCTGGCCTCCTAGCTTTAGATGCAGAAAAGGCTTTTGATAAAGCACATTGGCAATATCTCTTTCATACCTTGACTGCATTTAATCTGGGTTCCTCATTTATTCGTATGATTTTAGCTTTATATTCAGGTCCATCTGCTCAACTTTTTATTAATGGTCAGACATCTAATACATTTTCACTTTACAGAGCTATTAGGCAAGGGTGCCCATTATCGCCTTGACTTTTTATACTTGCAATAGAAACTTTGTTACTTGCAATCAGAAAGTCTATGGAAATTGAAGGGCTTACTATTAATAACGCTCCTATAAAAACCTCTGCATATGCTGATGAGGTAGTTCTCTACATTGGTAATTCGGCTTCGTTTATTCCCTCATTACTAAATTTAATTAGCACTTATTCTCAATTTTCAGGATATTCACTAAATACTTTAAAAAAATGAATTTCCTCCATTAAGGTGCCGATTCGGATCCTGGAGAAACCGGGTACGAACCGTCGGTCGGAGCGTTTTCTCCGTCCGACTCGTACCCGGGAAATACACATTACAAACATGGAAGTACGATTCCCACGGAAACACCATTTCCGTACGAATCGTACCAAACACCGACCGACGAAAATATACATACGAATGTGATCCGGGAATGCTCCGACGTGACGTCGGGACGCATTCAGGCTGCGGTTCACGAACCAGGAAGTACGATCCGCACCGACGTCACCCCGCACGGATTATATTTTCCGGCTGACAAAAACTGCCGGGAAATCAGGACGACGTGCACAAGGAGCACCTGTACGCGACGGACAGCCATGGACCCGAACCTACGTGTCATCCCAGCCCTCATAGTAGTCCACCTGCTCTACAGGCACCGACGCAGACGCCGCAGAAGGTCAGAATAACACCCAGGGGCAAAGGGGGGGCAGGGGCAGGACACATAACCCCCACCCAAGTCACAAATCACACATGCCCTGGACATACCTGACCTGCAGGACCTGGTCACCTCGAGGGGGTGGGGGCGTGTCCAGCAACGCAAGCGTCCGCCACAACGTAAGTGGATGTTGACGCGAACCGGCAACACAACAATACCGGTACGTACCGTACCCAGGCCTTAAGAGCGTGGGTACGGGCCGTACCACGCCCACCACTACGTCACCCCAACAATGGCGGTATGGCCCATACCCACGTACTAAAGGCCTGAGGACGGGCCGTACCAGCATTGTTGGGGTGATGTAGGGGTACGCGTGGTACGACCCGTACCCACGCCCTGAAGGGCTGGGGACGGTGGGTACCCCTACGGCACCCCATTGGGGGTCTGCACCGTACCCAGGCCCTCAGCCTGTTGGTAAGGGTCGTACCCCCACATCACCCCAACAATGCTGGTACGGCCCGTACCCAGGCCATTCGAACGTGGGTACGGGCCGTACCGCCATTGTCGGGGTGACGTAGTGGTGGGCGTGGTACGGCCCGTACCCACGCTCTTAAGGCCTGGGGACGGTACGTACCCAGGCCTGCAAACCGTGGGTACAGGAATGTACGGAGCGTACCCCCACCCGTGTATGAATGGAGCGTACCCCCACCCGTGTATGCATGCAGCGTACCAACTCCCCACCCATGTATGTACGGACCGTACCCCCATCCCACCAGTGTATGTACGGACCATACCCCCACCCCACCAGTGTATGTACGGAGCGTACCCCCACCCGTGTATGAATGGAGTGTACCCCCACCCCACCAGTGTATGTACGGACCGTACCCCCACCCGACCAGTGTATGTACGGAGCGTACCCACACCCGTGTATAAATGGAGCGTACCCCCACCCGTGTATGAATGGAGCGTACCCCCACCCCACCCGTGTATGTACGGACCGTACCCCCACCCGTGTATGAATGGAGCATACCCCCACCCCACCAGTGTATGTACGGAGCATACCCACACCCGTGTATGAATGGAGCGTACCCACACCCGTGTATGAATGGAGCGTACCCCCACCCGTGTATGCATGCAGCGTACCAACTCCCCACCCGTGTATGTACGGACCGTACCCCCACCCCACCCGTGTATGTACGGGCTGTACCCCCACCCCACCAGTGTATGTACGGAGCGTACCCACAGCCGTGTATGAATGGAGCGTACCCACACCCTTGTATGAATGGAGCGTACCCACACCCGTGTATGTCCCGACCGTACATGCCCAGACACAGGAGGGGTGTGTGCCTATCACTCCCAGCAGTGCCCAGACACAGGAGGGGTGTGTGCAGAGTCCTCCCAGCAGTACCCAGACACCGGAGGGGTGGGTGCAGAGTCCTCCCAGCAGTGCCCAGACACAGGAGGGGTGGGTGCAGAGTCCTCCCAGCAGTGCCCAGACACAGGAGGGGTGTGTGCAGAGTCCTCCCAGCAGTGCCCAGACACAGGAGGGGTGTGTGCAGAGTCCTCCCAGCATTGCCCAGACACAGGAGGGGTGTGTGCCTATCACTCCCAGCTGTGCCCAGACACAGGAGGGGTGTGTGCCTATCACTCCCAGCAGTGCCCAGACACAGGAGGGGTGTGTGCAGAGTCCTCCCAGCAGTGCCCAGACACAGGAGGGGTGTGTGCAGAGTCCTCCCAGCAGTGCCCAGACACAGGAGGGGTGGGTGCCTATCACTCCCAGCAGTGCCCAGACACAGGAGGGGTGTGTGCAGAGTCCTCCCAGCAGTGCCCAGACACAGAAGGGGTGTGTGCAGAGTCCTCCCAGCAGTGCCCAGACACAGGAGGGGTGGGTGCAGAGTCCCCCCAGCTGTGCCCATGGAAAGAAAGTGGTTGAGTACACACACATACAATGCCCCCAATTGTCAGTCAGGTGCTCAAAGACCCAGCAGAACACGAAACACATGTGTGCGAGGCTGGGAGTACACACATGCATACTGCGGAAAAGGGAACATGTACACATGAAGTCCTGTCAATATACTCCAGTCACAAGTACAGTGACCCCCAAGGATGACACAAATGATGCAGGTGGAGACCTTGGCCAGCATGCATGGCCAAAGTTGAAGGGGTCCGTCACACACCCAGCAAATGTAGACACAGCACTGCACAAATGTCTTCACAACACCCTGCAGGGAAGATGTCAGGGTCCACAGAGGAAGGTACACACCTTGGGACAATGTCACCATGCAGTAACAGCTAACATGAGCAAAGTTTGATAGCAAATACCGTGTGATGGCACACAGATAACAGGGTCCACCCCACGAACAGCACACTACAACATATCCCAGACACCTAACACATTATCGCCACCCCAAATCATGGAGCAACACCACCAACAGCAATGCCAGAAAAGCAGTAGTGTGCCAAGGAAAATAAAATAGCTTTATTCAGCAATGTTGGAAAATGAATTGTACGAAGAGTTCAAAATGCACAAGTCCCATAGGGCAGTCCATAGTTCCAATCCAGGTGGGGGACACATTGGGATGCGTGTCCCCTAGCTTGCCTGCACAGTTCAGACAACCTTGTCATCCACAGGGGGGCATCATGTGGGGGGAAGGACCAGGCACCGCAGGGACAGGAGGGGCAAGGGTAGGTGTTGTGGGTGCAGGGACGGACGACTCCAACACAGGGAGTGGGGCAGCGCCAAAGGTGAATTCGAGCACGGCGCTGCACACTACTGCCAGGTCGCCCAGCGTCTCCCCTGCACGTGTACGCCATAGTAGTCCGGACCGTACACACGCGTGTACGGTCCGGACTACTATGGCGTACACGTACGCCAGCACCACCATTGTAATAGGGACCGTACACACGCGTGTACGGTCCGGACTACTATGGCGTACACGTACGCCAGCACCACCATAGTGATAGGGACCGTACACACGCGTGTGTACGGTCCGGACTACTATGGCGTACACGTACGCCAGCACCACCATAGTGATAGGGACCCCACACATGCCCTCGGAGCGTATGTACGGTGGGATTCACACCTGACAGTGGTGACAGGCGGCACACAGGAATGAATTGAGCTGTCATACATGGCCAGGGCTGGACATCAAGGCATCGTCTGTGCAGTACTACATGTGTCGGGCACAGGTGGGTCAGGCTGTGATGTGGCACCATACTCCTGAGGTGTGAAGCTAATTGCAGTATGATGGGCTGTGTACACATGTCACGTGTGATGGTGCCCTATGTGCCACACATCCCCTTCACTCCTTTGACATGTGTGCATGTAGTACTGACTTGGTGGGCCATGCGTCACTGGCATGGCACAGTCACCGACACCCGCAAATGTCCCCTGATGCCAGGTACACGGAATTTTACCCCTGACAAGTGAATGCCCGCGTTGCACGCTGTAGCTATGTCATGTGTGTGTCATGTCTTCCCATAGGTTTGCTGTAGGTGTTTGGTCAAATGCATCTGCTGTTGCTGCAACCAACATGTGTCTGTGTGTAGATGGGCATGGCACACTGTTACGCACACCAGCACACATGTGTAATCCGACGTAAGGTGTGTATGTATGCATCGACACGGAGTTTCAAAACAAGGACATATCTGCATACTCTCAATGTATGTGTGATCAGTCTTGACATGCAATCCTTCATGGCAAGGTGTGTGGTCTGTCCTTTTTCTATGACATGTCACCTGTGCCTCTAGTGTTCCGCAACCTGTCTGTACAATAAACATCCTTCTTCTGCACATATTTGGATGTCTGTAACTCCTGTAATGCGTCTGCCTGCTCACTTACACTGGCCCACAGCTAGTTACATGGCATGGCAGAAAGATGTTGAGAATCAACGTTTGTAGCTGGCTCTTGGTAGGAGTGTCACATGCCTGGCATACGTGTCCAGGGCACATTGCACAGACCTGACTCTGTATGTAGCATATGTGTATTGCCTGTTGAGCATGTGCTCTGTACATTGACATTGGTGGTGTACTGTACTCACTCTTCGTTGTCCCTTCTAATTCACTGCAGGGCTCCGCCTCTCCTTCGACCAATTCCGGACTTGGCTGACATGCGGGAAAATGACTGTATACGCCGCTACCGCTGTCCCCCAACGTTTGATTGAGGACTTGACGACACGGCTGGCAGCACACCTCCAACCGCTACACAGGTATCCTGGTGCACTGACACCCAAGATAAAGGTGATGGCAGCCCTACATTTCTTGGCCACGGGTACCTTTCAACATACCATTGCCCATGTCAGTGGGATGTCCCAAACCATGTTCAGCCGTGTTCTGCATGATTTTTTAGAGGCCATGTTGGAGCACCTTGATGAGTTCATTAAATTCCCAACTCCTGAGCAGTTGACAGCTGTCAAGTGTGAGTTCTATGCCCTGGGAGGGATGCCCCATGTCATTGGGTCCATAGATGGAACACATTATTATTATTATTATTATTATTATTAATACAGTTTATAGAGCGCACGGCTACCCCAAATAGGGGTGTCCCGGCGCTGAAAGCAGCTGAGTTGCAACCAACGGGGAATAAAAAACTAAAAAAGCCATGTTTTCAAAGTTTTTCTAAAACTAGATTCAATGTTTGCCTTCCGCAGGAGTTCAGGAAGGCTGTTCCACAGTAATGCTGCACCCACTGTGAAAGTCCTCCCCCCCAAACGGGCCCTCACAAAGCGAGGGACCTGTAAAAGAGTCTGAGAATTAGATCGTAGCACCCGATTTTGTTTATATATGCTCAGTCTTTGCTTAAGGTAATTAGGACAGTTTCCATTTAAGGCTCGATACGCCAGAATCATGGCCTTGAATTGGATTCGCTTCTCCACCTTCAACCAGTGGAGCTTCTTCAAATACGGAGAGACATGGTGTTTGAAAGGTATTCGTAGCACCAGTCTCGCTGCCGCATTCTGAATCATTTGGAGACGTCCTATAGCATATTTGGGGAGGCTAAGATATAGACTATTGGCATAGTCCAGCCTGGACGTGACTGTAGCATGTACTATGGATTTCCGGCAATCCTCAGGTAAAAAATTGAGGATTCTCCGTAGATTTTTCATTATGCTAAAACAGCCAGACGAAACCTGCTTAATTTGAGCAGAGAAGGAGAGATTTGCTTCCCATTTCACACCCAGATTCCTGGCGCACGAACCCGGTATTGGTGGTGATCCCATCTCTGGTGGCCACCACAATACTGGATCTGGAGCTAAGCCACTGCCGAAAAACAGAACTTCAGTTCTTTCGGCATTAAGCTTTAATTTATTAGCATTCATCCAGCGCGCTATATCTTGTAGGCAGCCCTTAAAGTTCATAAAAGTGTCTGCCGACCTATCCTTAAATGGGAAAACCAGCTGGGTGTCATCAGCGTAGGAAATCGCCTTGACACCCCAATTGGCGATCAAAGTAAAGAGCGGAGCAAGGTATACATTAAACAACAGGGGGCTAAGGGCTGAGCCCTGAGGGACGCCACGCTTAATTTGCTTAGGTCTGGAGGCATAAGATTGTAGAGCCACTTTCTGGGAGCGCCCACTGAGATAGGATTGTACCCAAGCTAGAACCGTCCCTCCAAGACCCGCATCTTGTAATCTCCGGACCAAGATGACATGGTCTACGGTATCAAAGGCCGCGGATAGATCCAGGAGCACCAGCAAAGCAGATGCTCCTGAATCCAATGACCATTTTATTGACTCTGCCACCTCCAGAAGAGCGGTCTCAGTACTGAAACCTGCTCGAAAGCCCGATTGAGTGTCGTGTAAAGCCCGATTCTGCTCTAAAAAAGAGGTCAGTTGGCGTTGGACCATTTTCTCCAACATCTTACCCGGGGCAGGGAGCAGTGAAATGGGCCTTAGGTTACTAAGGTCACCTGGGTCACCGTTCACTTTCTTCCTCAGGGGGAGGATAGTTGCATGTTTCCAGGCGTCGGGAAAAATGCCTGTCTCTAAAGAGGTATTCCAAGTATGGTGCAGGCCCTCGGTCAGCGATGGAGCTAACATTTTCCAAAACTTTGGAGGGCAGGGATCATCTGGTGCGCCAGACCTACATTTCAGAGTTTCTGCTAACGCCTCCTGGTATGTAATCGGGCTAAATTTTAAGAGAATTGCCCTCTCCCCACCAACTGCTGATGTTTCCAGTTTTGCAGTGGCCTCGGGGGACGTGAAGGAATCATAAACTTTAGAAATTTTATCATCAAAATAGGAAGCTATTTTTTCACATCGTCCGACAGAAGCGGTAACCTCCAACTCACTAGCCTTAGGTTTAAAAAAGGATTGGACTACTTTCAAAACTTCTGTGCCCGAATGGACCGCATTCTGGATGCGAGCTACAAGGTAATCCCATCTGGCAGCTTTTAAAGCCTTATGAAGTTCTTTTGTAGCTTTTTTATAAACCACTTTGGCTGAATCACAATAAGCTGATCTCCATAGACGTTCCAGTTTTTTGCATTTGCTTTTTTGTTCTTTCAGGGAGGTGGAGAACCATGGAGCCGAGGGTGAGCATCTTGCGGGTTTCCCCAATCTAATTGGTGCGACAGCCTCCACTGCATTCGCAATCCATTGGTGCAGGATAACTGCGCCCAAGTTGGGGTCCTGAGGCAGCTGAGGCTGACTCCCTCAATAAGGGGCTAAGGGATTCCGCAGACAATTTCTTCCAATCTCTTTTATGTACCAGCTGGGTGCTTTTTAATAACTTAGCGGTCGGGAGGGAAATTGAAAAGGGAACTAGGAAGTGGTCCGACCAGATAAGTGGAAGTGGGGACCCAATTTCAGTATTTTTAATATTGGAGAAAATAAGGTCTAAAGTATGACCCGCGGAGTGTGTGGGAAAAAGCACCCCTTGTAAGATGTTAACCCCCTCTAGGGATGACACAAGTTGCGACGCTTGTACGCAATCTGGATCATCTACGTGTAAATTAAAATCACCCAAAACCAAAAAATTAGAATAAACCACTGACTTTTGGGCAACCAGATCACATAACAGCTGTAAAGCAGACGCTGCACAGGCTGGCGGTCTGTAAATAAGAATGCCAGCTAAGGCAAAAGTGGGGTTAATCTGGAAACAAAAATGTAAGCCTTCGATGTCATGCAGAAGCATCGAGGCGGAGGACGTAAGCACCCAAGAATCTCTAAAAATAATAGCCACCCCCCACCTCTTTTTCCCCCTACACGATTAGCAAAACACATTTTAAATCCTGGCGGGGTAGCTAATGAAATCGAGGTCATTGCGTCAGCACTCAACCAAGTTTCTGTAAGGAACAGGGCATCCCAATTATCTTCAATTAGAGTTGACCAAATCTCCTCAGCATGTTTAGGTAGCGATCTACAATTAACTAAACCCAGATTAATTAAGGACTTCTGATCAGGCACGGAGCCCTGGGGAGCCTGGCCCTCCCTATCCACCTTACTTTGAAGCAGCATCTGCCCGCATTCTCTACAGCAGTGTGGCAATGGGAAGTTGGCCAAGTCGAGCTGATGCGCCCTCCCACAAAGAGCACCCCTAAGGTTTAGGAGTAACTCTCGTGGCCACCTTAAGTGGGTCATTCTACCGGTCCCAGCATCATAGCTGGTGCTGGACGCGCTCCGGACGCGGACGGGCGCAGACGGGCTTGCCTTAGGTGCGCCTTCGGCGCGCCAGCGGCGCGCCCGCTGCGCGCGTCCGGCGAGTCTCCCCCAACATATACCACCTGAACCGGAAGTAGTGTGGAAAGTGGGCGGAGTCGCGTCTGTCCCTCCGCAGCAATCGGCACTATAATGCCGTGACGGACCGAGGACTGCGACCCGCCAAACACTTCAGACCACAAGCTATCGCCCCCCAAAGTGACACAGTGCAGCAGCAAACAGATTTTTTAAAAACAGGGAATGCGTTTAAAAAAGGTCAGTGCAACAATGCTGTAGGCTGATTTAAAAAACATGAATAAACGTTTTAAAAGAATGGCAGTAATATAGTTCACCGACGGTGGTACATGTGGCTTTGGTATCACCACAGGCACAGGAGGTAGCCTTCCGTAACCGCAAGCATTACCACTCCATTAATGCCCTTGCGGTGTGTCTTGCCAACATGGTGATTTCACATGTCTGTGCTCGTTTTCCAGGATCAGCACACGATGCATACATCATGAGGCGTAGCAGGGTGCCTGAAATGATGCTGCAGCTGCGCAACGAACGAGCATGTATTGTTGGTGGGTATACTCTGGCAGTCCTGTATTTAACGTCATCTTCCTGTCTTACTGCTCCTCCTGACCCACTCTTGTCCATGATGTTTCCATGTAGGGGACGCTGGCTATCCCAACATGCCATGGCTGATCACGCCTCTCCGCAACCCCAGCACGGCTGCCGATCACCGCTACAACAACGCACATGGGCGGACCAGGCGAGTGATAGAGAGGACGTTTGGCCTCCTGAAGAGCCGATTTCGTTGCCTCCACAAGACCGGTGGCGCACTCCCATATGCACCGGTGAAGGTCTGCAAGATATTCCTCGTGTGCTGCATGCTGCACAACATGGCAGTGGAGAAAGCTGTGCCACTCATCCTGGATCCAGATGAGCAGGACCATCCACCCGTGGAGGATGAAGGGCTTGGGCACGAGGCAAGTGATGTGGAGGAGGAGGAGGCGGTAGAGGACATGCGGAGTCGGCTCATACGCGACTTTGCTTAGTGGTGAGTTCCAGTGTCTGAGTGTGCACGCATTGGGCTGTGTGTGGCATGTGTTTCAATGTGTGTGTCCATCTGCATGTCTTCCAAGTGAGTCTGAGGTGTGTTTGGATGTGTCACTCGAGTGATGGTGCAATAGAAGAATGTTTTTCCAGAGTCATCATTGTCACCTAGCATGTTGACAACCTAATACGTGTCGAGTACATGCATATGCATGCGGATGTACTTCTTTTGGCTGACTTCTGGTGTGTCTCCCATCCACAGGTACTTGCGCATGCTGTCTGCTGGTGGCATTGTTGTGCTCCTGCTATTCCTCATGAACACAACAACATGTGCTGAATCAGCGTTACATGCACGGACAAGTTTGAAAATCTCCTTCGGGTAAGGGATGCAGCACGGCTTTTTGGGAGTGGTATTTGTTTTGAATGTGTGTGCACTGCTCCTGTTCATGTTTGGTTACTTTGCATACATGTAGAATCACCATGGGGCACATGACCTGGAGCAGAATTCACCTGAATTGATGGTCAGGCTTGGTGACAGTCATCTGTAATGGGATTGTGATGGAGCCATCAATGTGTGTAACACTGGCCTCGGAAACATACGGGTTGCACCGGGTTGACATGGTGTGTGAATTCCCCATTAGGGGCTCAATGGTGTATAGCAGGCTTTCCGTGAGCAGCAGGGGGTGTTTAGCTGTAACCCGTCACTTGTGTACCAGTGCCATGAATTTCCAGCATCTGTGGCGGTAAGGGGGGTGCCAGTGTTGGTCCCACGTGTTCATCCACATGACCTGTGTATGTGTTGACAGAGTTGCATTAGCATTCCGACACACAAGTAATAAAGGTGTCCCTCTGCCTCCAAGGTGCCTCATCTCTGTAAATGGTGGTCTGTTGCCACTGTGCATGCGGCATGTCTGGCATTGTTCTCAGAGATGGTGCATATGAGTCTATGTGTAGGGTAGCAAGATGCAAGCTGTTTGTCAGGGATTAGATTCTGTATTGTGCATGATGTCCATGGCTGTGTAGGTATTGTGGCATGTCAGTCTCCACGACGGCCACTGTGCTGCATGTGAATCCATTGTGTGTGTGTGTCATGTTGAACCAGACATTCCTTCCTTGACATACACCTTTTACATAGTTCCTTCCTGAGATCCTTGTCTTTGTGTGCTACTTGTGGCATTGTTTCCTTGACATGGCGCATGCTGCTGCAGGCCCTGCAGTAAGGGCACCCAGTGTCCACGCAAACAAGCTGGTGTTCATCATGGATTGCTTGCTGACATGTGCTATGCTGATCAGCAGCTTCTGTGCCTCATGCGGCAGCACACTCTGCATTATGCACAAGATCCCCAGTTCCATCCACCTCAAGGCAAGAGGGAGACCATCCCCCAGGCCAACTACGACATCCGTGTCTAATCCTACCCTGCACTCTACGGACATGTGCGTTAGAAATCCCATGATACTTGTCCGCATCCAGGGTGCATCTGCACCGCTCTGCTACTACATCCGGCGACCAGCCCACATCAACGTCCAACAGAGATGGGGGGTGTGGATCACTGCCAGCTGCAGGATGACCTTCTCAATCCATGCACACACTCAGGATGCAGCCCACAAGCACAACACAACCTTGTGGCACTGTGATCCAACACCCAATTGTGCCATCTCCATGCATCCAACCTTGGCTGGCCCACCATTCTCCACATCCACCTGACTCAAGCATGCAGGACATGGTTCTGCCACGTGTCAACACATACCTGGGACTCCCACCCCAGGACACTCCACATGATCCCTGACCTCTGCGCATGACTGTTGCTCTTCTAAATAGGTCTGTAGGCACAGTTGTGCGGGCACCCCCTCAGCTGGTTGGGCCCATCACAGGTGAGTAAGGTGCTCCATGTCTGTCTTGGATGGTACGTTGTGACCCATGTGTGTCCTGTGCCAGACTCAGACCCCAGGGTATGGAGGTTTGGAGTTAATTCAGAAATCAGGCATGGTTTGACTTTACAACACACACCTGTAGTGGAATAATGCAAAATGATGGCATCATCTTGTGATTGTGATGAATTTTATTAGTGCTGGGGTACGTGTTTGGGGGGGGTGACAAGAGGTGCTTGGCGGGAGTGTAGAATCCAAAGTTCACAGGGGGAGTTGGTGTCCTTGCCATTGACAGTCATCAGAGTCTGTGTCACAGTCTTTGTCAACATTGGTCAGACAGTGACCAGCAAGGCCATGTGGCAGAGAATGTCCTTTACTGCTGTGCTGCTGTTGGGCCAGAGGGCCAGGTGCCAGGCCAGGTGACATGGGAGATGGTGATGTTCCGCTGACTCTCACGGTCTTTTTTGTGGACGACCCACCTTCCTGCGGGGACCCTCAGACACCTGCCTTGACGATGCAAGGAACGCTCCGTCAGATGAATCCTCCTCCTCCTCCCTCCCTGTGTCTGGTGGTGGTCTACGCCTGGTGGCACAGGGAGCGTTTGCCAGGCTTTGGGCGATCTGACGGAGGGATTGGCTCACGTCCCTGTGCACCGCCAAGAGCTCTGCAAGTCTTGCCTCCATCCTGGCATGATGCTCAACCTGCAGGGCCTTCATCTCATTGAGGGTCCCCACTACCTGGGCGATGCCTCTGGAGTCACGCCTGTATGCGTCCAGGATGGTTCTGACGTGTGCCATAGCCGTGTCCTGAGCCAACTGGGCAGGTTTGCGCCTCCGCCGTCCTCCACTCCCACCACCCCTGCCCACTTGCTCCTGGCCTGCCGTTGTGGGCACATCGGGTCTCCGGGACCCCTGAGGGATGGCATTTGCGGTGTTGCCTGCCTCCTCCTGGGTGCCCGGAGAACCTTGTCCCTCGTGGACAGACTGGCTGTGTTGTTGTGTGCGGGCAGGGCTCCTGGGTGTCTCCTGGGATGTGGCAGGAATGGGGGTGGTGGTTGGCACAGTTGTACCTGACGCAGGTGCTGCAGGTGGTTGGACACCAGAGGGGCCAGGTTGGTCTGGGTCATCCACGGAGTGGTGAGAGTCGTCGCTGCCTGTGGTGTCCTCTTCACGCAGAGCCTGGTCCTGTGAGTCTTCCCCCCCAGTGTTGGTGGGAGATCGATGACGTTGACCTGTGTGTGAGAGAGACAGTGTTAATTGTGTTACATGCGACATCCATGTTTCATTCTTTTTTGATTTGGCACAGTTCCTCTGGGTGGTTGGATTTGGCTAGCATTCCTCACACAGTGCACTTGTGCATGGGTATGTCCCTTGGCCACAGCTTTCGACACTTTACCTATGTGTGACACAATCTTAGTTGATGCATATTTTGGGAACGCAGTCAGCAGTGTAGTGAGCGGGCGTAGCAAGCCATGCAGAGCCGCCTTACGTGTTGCACTGTACGTGGCCAAATGGTGTTTATTCCATGCTATATGAGAATGCAGGTAGGTAACTTAACAATTAGTGACAGGGTTCTGACGAACACAGTGGGTAGGTATACTGGGTGTAAGGTTCTGTTTGTGCCTGCAGCAGGGATGTACTCGTGCACAGATTGACACATGGCCTAGTGTTTATCAAAGGTTGAAGGGGGGGTTAAGGCACTGCCAAACCTTGTCTACATGCACACAGTCCACCTGCTGACGAGCGGACATGGCCACACCACCCAAGGGTGATTTGGTCTCCCTCTGTCTCCCTTTCTCCCTCCCTCTATCAGCCTCCTCCCTCTGTCCGTCTCCCTTTCTCCCTCCCTCTATCAGCCTCCTCCCTCTGTCCGTCTCCCTTTCTCCCTCCCTCTGTCAGCCTCCTCCCTCTGTCCGTCTCCCTTTCTCCCTCCCTCTGTCAGCCTCCTCCCTCTGTCCGTCTCCCTTTCTCCCTCTGTCAGCCTCCTCCCTCTGTCCGTCTCCCTTTCTCCCTCCCTCTGTCAGCCTCCTCCCTCTGTCCGTCTCCCTTTCTCCCTCCCTCTGTCAGCCTCTTCCCTCTGACGGTCTCCCTCTGTCTCCCTTTCTCCCTCCCTCTATCAGCCTCCTCCCTCTGTCCGTCTCCCTCTATCTCCCTTTCTCCCTCCCTCTGTCAGCCTCCTCCCTCTGTCTGTCTCCCTTTCTCCCTCCCTCTGTCAGCCTCCTCCCTCTGTCCGTCTCCCTCTGTCTCCCTTTCTCCCTCCCTCTATCAGCCTCCTCCCTCTGTCCGTCTCCCTCTATCTCCCTTTCTCCCTCCCTCTATCAGCCTCCTCCCTCTGTCTGTCTCCCTTTCTCCCTCCCTTTGTCAGCCTCCTCCCTCTGTCCGTCTCCCTCTGTCTCCCTTTCTCCCTCCCTCTATCAGCCTCCTCCCTCTGTCCGTCTCCCTCTATCTCCCTTTCTCCCTCCCTCTATCAGCCTCCTCCCTCTGTCCGTCTCCCTTTCTCCCTCCCTCTATCAGCCTCCTCCCTCTGTCCGTCTCCCTTTCTCCCTCCCTCTGTCAGCCTCCTCCCTCTGTCCGTCTCCCTTTCTCCCTCCGTCCGTCTCCCTTTCTCCCTCCCTCTGTCAGCCTCCTCCCTCCCTCTGTCTGTCTCCCTGTGTCCACCTCTGTCTGTGTCCCTCTCTCTGCCCCTCTCCCTCCCTATGTGTGTCACCCTCTGTCACCTCAGCCCAGCTTCCTGGGCACACACAGTTAGCAGGTCTTGCAAAGGCCATTGGCTTGTTCATGTGGGTTTGTTTCTTCTCTGCGGGCACCCATTGGGCGGAGTGTCTGAGTCTGCGCTGCTGCTGTGGCGGTGTGTGCTGACACTCTTTCAGTGTGCTGCGTCTTCATTGGCTGCTGTTATGTGCAAATTATGCCTTCATACCCATGTCGTCCTGCAACGCGGCCACCATTAGCAGGCAAAACAGTACTGTGTGGGGACACACTGTTGGTATGGCTGTGCCCTAAGGCATATGGGCTGAGGGCATTGTTGTGTGCTTCAGAGTTGCCCTATGTTAGTTTTGAGGCCCACCCTCCCGGCATCGGGGACATCCTGTCTTGTGTTGGTGTTTTGTGTGGCCTGTGACTTGGCATGGCCTTGCTTGGGGCATGGGGCATGGAGGCACTAGTGGCATGTGTGTGTTTTTGGAGTGTGGTTGTGTCCGGTGCTGGCTTTGGGGGGGTTGCGTGCATGATTGTTATTTGGGTTGTATATGGCGTTCCCCCCATGTGAGGTGAGTTGTTTGTGTACTCACCAGGCTCTCGGACTCCTTCTAGTCCGTCTACTCCCACAGGCGGCAGCGTGGCCATCACCTTCTCCTCCCAGGGATGGTAGTGTACCGGTCTGCGGGACGGACCTCCTCCAGTGATGTTGGCCTGGTTGTGCTCATCCGTCATTTTTCTCTTGACCGTCCTCCGCAGATCGTACCACCTGGCTTGGCACTCATGCCTGGTCCTTCTGGTGGCCCCAACAGCATTCACGGAATTGACTATCCTCTCCCACATGGCAGTTTTTTCTGATATGCTGGTCCGTCTGACCAATGTTCCAAAGAGCTGTGGCTCGACTCTGATGATTTCATCGACAAGGGACTCCAGCTCGACCTTTGTGAACTTTGGATTCTTGTTGGTGGGCATGGTGTGGGGTGTGGGTGTGGATGGGGGTGGGGGTGTGGATGGTTGTGGGTGTGTGGGTGTGTGTGTGAATGTGATGAGGGTGTGTTTGTGATGGTGGTTGTGTGAAAGAGTGCAAGTGTAAGGTGTATTGATGGTTGAAGTGTGGTGCAGTGCGTTGTCTCTGGGGTCTGGCAGCAGTGGATCTGTTGCAAAGGATCATGGTTTGTGTGTGTTGGGCCTTTTTATTGGTCCATTTGTGGGTGTGGCTGTGTTTGCACTTTGGGTGGGTGTGTTATAAGGAGTGGTAGTGGTTTGGGCCTCTGTTTATCTGTTTGTCAGTTGCAGGTCAGTGTATAGGATGTATTTGGCCTTGTTGGATATGTTTAGTGGTGTTGTGGGCCTCGGATTGACTGTCCTTGTGTTTTTTTGGTTAGTCCTGGTTCAGTAGGAGTGTTTTAGCGTCTGTACGGTGCGTACATGGGCCATGTTGTTGTACAGTGCTGTCCTTTGCTATGGCTTAGTACGACTCGTACATGCCCGATGTTGGGTGAGGGTGCTGGTGTGTGGGCCTGGGGTAGGGTGCGTACGAACACGGGCAGGGTGTTGGTCCGCACCATCCATCGGTGGTGGTGTTTTGCACCCTACATACAGGGGGGGCTGGGTGTAGGGTCCGTACATACACGGGTGGGGAGTTGGTACGCTGCATGCATACACGGGTGTGGGTACGCTCCGTACATACACTGGTGGGGTGGGGGTACGGTCCGTACATACACTGGTGGGGTGGGGGTACGCTCCATTCATACACGGGTGGGGCTACGCTCCGTACATACACTGGTGGGGTGGGGGTACGGTCCGTACATACACGGGTGGGGAGTTGGTACGCTGCATGCATACACGGGTGGGGGTACGGTCCATACATACATGGGTGGGGTGGGGGTACGGTCCATACATACACGGGTGGGGTGGGGGTACGGTCCGTACATACACGGGTGGGGTGGGGGTACGCTGCATGCATACACGGGTGGGGGTACGGTCCGTACATACACGGGTGGGGTGGGGTGGGGGTACGGTCCGTATATACACGGGTGGGGTGGGGGTACGGTCCGTACATACACTGGTGGGGTGGGGGTACGCTCCATTCATACACGGGTGGGGGTACGCTCCGTACATACACTGGTGAGGTGGAGGTACGGTCTGTACATACACGGGTGGGGAGTTGGTACGCTGCATGCATACACGGGTGGGGGTACGGTCCGTACATACACTGGTGGGGTGGGGTACGGTCCATACATACACGGGTGGGGAGTTGGTATGCTGCATGCATACACGGGTGGGGGTACGGTTCGTACATACACTGGTGGGGTGGGGGTACAGTCCGTACATACACAGGTGGGGTGGGGGTACGGTCCATACATACACGGGTGGGGTGGGGGTACGGTCCGTACATACACGGGTGGGGAGTTGGTACGCTGCATGCATACACGGGTGGGGGTACGGTCCGTACATACACTGGTGGGGTGGGGGTACGGTCCGTACATACACGGGTGGGGTGGGGGTACGGTCCGTACATACACGGGTGGGGTGGGGGTACGGTCCGTACATACACGGGTGGGGAGTTGGTACGCTGCATGCATACACGGGTGGGGGTACGCTCCATGCATACACTGGTGGGGGTTCGGCACGTACATCCGCGGCCGGGGGGCATTTAGAGCGTACATGCGGGGTCTGTGGTGGTGTGTTCGGCGCGTATGCGGGCACGTGTCTCCATGGTTGCTATGGGACTTCGGTCCGTACGGTGTTTTTTCCATACAGTTGTGAAATCGAAAGGACGGGAGTGATCGTACTTGCGCGGTCGGACTTCATTTTTCCGATTCGTACGGTAAACTTTTCCGGATGTGATTCGTATGGAGTTTTTCCCATGCGAATCGTACTTGGCAGTTTGTACGCTACTTGGACGATTCGGACGGAAAAAAGTCCAGATTCTATTCGGACGGGGGAAATTTTTCCAGGATCCGAATCGGCACCTAAATGTTCACTGTTTACCTGTTATGGTTCCAAACAAAGATATCATTTGGGTCAAGGAGAAAATGAAATACCTAGGTATATTATTTTCACATAACATGAAACAATTGATTTCATTAAATTGTGAATGTATTTTAGACTATATCAAAGACAAATTTCAAAAATGGTCTGTGCTTCATTTAACCTGGCAGTGAAAGATAGATGCTATTAAAATGGTTATTGCACCGAAAATCATCTACTTTCTCTCTATGATGCCTACACAGATTCCTCTTAAATTCTATAAAAATGTGGAAAGCATCATTACCAGATTGGAATAACAAACCTCCTCGTATAAGCTATAAGAAATTGAAAATAGTTAAGAACAATGGTGGTTTAGGTTAACCTGATTTTTTAAAGTATGATAAAGCGTTCAATTCAAAGCAAAGTACGTTATGGTTCCAATCTACGACACCTAACAATACTCCTAATTGGCTTAGTATTGAATCAAATTTGGTTGCCCCGTTTCCATTGCCTGCATTAGTCACTATGTCTAATTCAACGAGTTTGTTTCAGAAATCTACAAAATTAATATTGCATGATCTTGATTCACTGTTTCAATGCCCTGTATCACTTACATTACACTCATCATTATGGTACAATCCTAGGCTTAAAATAAATCGAACTCAAAAATATTGGAATTCCTGCATTAAAGCTGGAATTTTTTATTTGAAAGATATATACCGTAACAATACCTTTTTTTTGTCTTTGGATGAATTGCAACAATTGTTCAAGTTAACAGCAGCAGATAGATATAAATAGGAACTTTTGTGTATTTCAATACTAGATTCTTTTCCTAATAGTTTTCCTCAGAACATGACCTCTGACTTGGCAGTGTTTATCCAAACAATGGCCTCCTCACCTCATGCTGTATCTCTCTGTTATAGAAAATCGAATGGAAGTGCAGGCGATAATATTAGCTTTCTAACTTTTTTTTGGCATAAAGAGTTAGCTATCTAAATTTCCCTAGATATTTGGAGGAAAATCTGGATGAATAACATCTCAGGATGATTACCCGTTTCATTACGTCAAACTATTTATTTTGTTCAATTGCTTGTGAACTCCTTTTAGGTTACATAAGGCAAAATTGTTGAATTCATGCATATGTTGGAATTGCACTCAACAAGGAGGACTGTTGAGACGTATGCTTTTTGACTGTCCTACCATTGGTAAGTTTTGGAGGGATGTTTGGAATATTGTAACAAAAATATTGAATATCACAGATAAATGTAAATCAGTCTCTATTACAACAAAATTGACAGATCTTGAGGGCAATCTTTGAGATTTTTTAATATAAGCTGTGTTGAAATCCATTACCGCTAATTGGAAAAATGTTTCATTATTGTCAGTATACACATGGTGGGCATGGATAATTTTTTCCAGAAGAGGAGCAAATGTATCTCTTACAGGTGTTCATAACACATCTAATTATCATTTTTTGGAAACCAATTGATTATTATATCGCTTTACAGTCATGACTACTCCTAGTCTGTTGACTATTGAGTACTTATACAGTTATTTTTTAACTATAGATTTGTATCTCTACTCAAGATTTTAATTATGGTTCCACCAACTTGTACTATGTCTTTCTTTTAAATTGATTCTTCTACCTTTTCTTTTCTATCTTTTCGTTTACTACACTATATAATTATTTTTATTAGTACCTAAGATTGCAGATCTTATATTAAGCTGTTACATGACTGTCAGATAATTCACTGGTTATCAAACTATAATTTATTTGTACCTTTTTCCGATGCTCTTTTTTGTATGGTCTTGTCCATTTATGATCAAAAATTGATAAAATATTTGAACACAAAAAAATGATATTATTTACAGATGTTACATAATTAAATATTTATTAAACTAGTCATAATATTTATCTATTACTAAAATATATATATATATAATTACCTCCCCACCCTTTATCCATAACAAAAAAAAACACACCTAGGTGCCGATTCCAATCCTGTAAAACCCGGGTACAAATGGTCGTACGGAGTGTTTTCTCCGTACGACTCGTACCTGGGAATTCCACCGTACAAACCAGCAAGTACGATCCGTACAGAAATACCATTTCCGTACGAATTGTAAAAAACACCGTACGGCTAAAAAATACATACAATTCCGATCCTGGACAGCGCGTACCGTACCCCAGGCGTACCCCCCACCCGCGTATGTCCGCACCGTCCCCAGGCATACCCCCACCCGTGTATGTCCGCACCGTACCCCAGGCATACCCCAATCCTTGCGTATGTACGGACCGTACATACGAGAGGATTGGGGTATGCCTGGGGTACGGACCGTACATACGCGAGGATTGGGGTACACCTGGGGTACGGTGCGTACATACGTGGGTGGGGGGTACGCCTGGGGTACGGTGCGGACATACGGGGGGTGGGGGGTATGGTCCGTACGTACAGGGGGTGGGGGGTACGGTGTGGACGTATGCGGGTGGGGGGTACACCTGGGGTACGGTGCGGACATACGGGGGTTGGGGGGTACGGTCCGTACATACGGTGGGGGTGGGGGGTATGGTCCATACATACGGGGGTGGCGGGTACGGTGCGGACGTACGCGGGAGGGGTGGGAAGCTGGGGGGGCAGTACGACTCGTACCCCGGGCACAAGTGTACTCGTGGTAGGGCTCGTACAAAGTTCGTTCCGTACGGAGCCTTTTCCATGCGCTTGTGTTTTCGGACGGGCGGTACGGATCGTACTTGCGCGCTCGGACTCCAGTTTTACGATTTGTATGTAAAACTGTCCAGGGACGTCTCGTAGACTTTTCCCGAGGCGATTCGTATGTATTTTTCACGTACGAATCGTACTTCGCCGTTTGTACGGGACTTGTACGATTCGTACGTAAAAAAATACGGATACGAGTCATACGGGAAAAAAAAATCCAGGATCGGAATCGACCCCTTAATATATAAGAAACAAATATTATTTGCTCCGTTGGTATAATTGCCAATTAAATATTTATTATTAATATTTAACTATAATAAATTAATTATACTAGATTAACACTCCACCCTTTACTCCAACAAATGCCACAACTCACACCTAATATATAATGTAGATATCATAATTACATATTTTACAAAATTATATATCATCTCAATAATTATTGTAAATGAACATTATTAATTATTATAATTATTTTCCTATACACCATTTGTCTATATATAAACAGACATTTAAAAAAATGTAATAACATATTACGCAATTTACATAATTAAACATCAATTAAATTAATATTAATTAAAGATTATTTATTATTTATAATTAATTTATTTGCCACCTTATACGACTACAAAACACACAACTCACACCTAAAATAATTGTACAATTAACAAATATTTATCAATTAAATAATCAATATTAAATACAAATTAGTTACTAATTAATTATAATTAATTTACTTCCCACCCTATACCTCTATGAAACACACAACCCGCACATGAAAAGTTAATTAAAAAATACTAATTCTGCAATTAATATACATAATTATCAATTACATAAATATTATTAATTTCAAATTAATTATTAATTAATTAAAATTCATTTATTTCATACCTTGTACCCCTATAAACCCCACAACCTGCTACGGTGCTAAAAAAAAAAATATATATGTAAAGATAAAATTACATTTCAAAACTGCTAACAATTAAAAACCTATATTAAAAAACATTAACAAGAATTATATAAACATTGTGTACCATATACAATTAAAATACATGCTAAAATACATTAAAATAATTAAAAAACAATACTCTGAACAACGATATTGTTTTAAACTTTATTAATGATTTCTATATTTTGTTTAGCATATTTAAGATTTTGATAAGGTTAAAAATGATATACTTACCTTAAAAATGATATTCTTGACAACAACATTCTTGCACACAATATTTCTGTATGATGATATTTCAGACTTGATATTTTAATTCCGATATTTTGTCTGAACACCATGACTTGATTGATTTGTCATCAGCCTTTGACACCATCAACCTGCCCATACCATGGGTAAAAATTGAAATGTGGGATATTGCAAGAGGGCTGTTGACTCTGATAGCTCTACTTCACGGGTGTTCCTTGACTCAAATAGAGCTGGGCAGTAATGGAGTACTGTCCAGAAAATTTTTAATTCCAAATGGACTACTGCAGGGTTGTATACAGGTAGAGTCTGTTATTGAATTCAATTATCTGAAAATTAATTTTAAGAGGAATCTTAACTTTAAATGTCACTTTAGATCCCAGGAATATCGAAGTAAAGCAGTGGCAGGAGTGCCAGCCAGATTAGGGGCCTTATGAAATTTGTGATCCTATGGACCGCCAAACCCATGGTGGCAGTGCGGCTACTGCCACACTGGTGGTCCAACCGCCCTCTTACAAGTAGGGCGGTCGGACTGCCATGAGACCGCTACTGCCACTAGGGATCTGCGTTCCCTGGTGGTCTTGCAGCAGTCTGAGGCTCCTAATCTGCTGTTGGTGCCGCTACGACACCACAAAGCATATTAGGAGTTTCCTCTCTGCCACAGTTTTCAGAGTGGTGAGCCCAAGTGTGGCAGTGAGGAAACAAAGGGCACCCTGTTTCCCTCTGCGCCGGGGAATGCATGCAGGGAGCCACATGGTGTGCCCTCCCATATGTATGTACCCACATTTTCTGCAGGAAATGGACTTGAAAGTACAGGCCCTTTAGGAACTGCCTTTGATGCTCCCATTGTGGTGCCTTTTTCATATGCACCACAGTGGAGCTCCCAAAGAACTACCCGCAAGAGACAAAAAAAGTTGTAATCTGTCAGGCGGTTTCTTATGGCTTGGGCGGTCTTGAAGCGAACGGCGGTGTGGTGGCCCCACTCCAAGATCGCCAAAGTCATAATAAGGCCCTAGATCTTGAATTGGGCCATAACCCTGTGGAGGTGCTCAGAGAATCATATCATTTGAAAATCACAATTTTGTTGTTGTATGGCACTGCGATATTTAAAGAAAAACATATGAAACACATAAAGATAATTTAAATGAATATTTGGAAGAATTGGCTTAGTTTGCCAAGGGCATCAGTGAATTCAGCACTGTGAGTAGACCTAGGATTGATAAAGATTTAATTAAATATTATCACATTTATGAATATTTGGGTAAGAATAGACACTGTTGCAGAGGGCTCACTAAGGTATAAAATCAAAACAGATCTCCAGTAGGGAACTTGCCTTCTATGGCTGGATAATCTATGCAAAATTACCAGGCCAGTCGATCCAAAAGGATTACTGAAACAAGTTAGATTGATTGCAAATAAAAAGAGAGCGACCGAGTATTTGATAAAAGCATCAGTCTTCGCAAAGACTTGAAAACTGTGGACTACCACCTCTTCTTTCCCGTATAAAGCAAATAGAGAGGATTGGAAAAATACAGACGTATTTTAAAAAAAAATATGTAAAAAAGGGGCATCAGGCGATGGATGCTGAAACTGAGAACTGGGCAAGCACCTTGGTATATCAACTGGAAGCTGGCTAAAATACAAACTGATGAACTTAGGAGACAGCTGCTCTGTCCTGTGTCACAGCATATAGCTGTGGTCCCTGAGGTTTCTTCTAATTCTTAAAACTTTTGATATTAATCCCAAAATAAAACTGTACTCAAAGTTTAGTGAAACAATTCTTATTTCATTGTTTTATCCATATGTCAACAAGAATACACAATGGGGCATATCCTCAAGGAGCTACCGCCGAGTTATCGGCACTTTATTGCAGCCAAAGTCGCGATAAATGTATCGCCCCTTTCACAAGCTGGTGTAAACAGCCGACATCACCAGTTTTCCAGCGATAGCATCCTCAAAAAACATCGCCTCAGATGACCCCTGAAACTATCGCTAATGAGATGCAGATTAGGCGTTCCAGAGGAAAAATCTGCAAGAACACCTCACCTCAACATTCTCAACGACCAGCCTGATCTGCGATAAGATCACAAAACAGGCGATAAGACATGTTACCAGCAGGAAATTAACATCTGCTATGACTTGGTGCAAAGTCGGACTACAACCGGCACCAGAAAAGGGAGCCCAGACTACAGCCACACCTTAAGAACAACAGATGCCATGGATCCACTGATCATGCAGCTCGGAGCCCCAACAGGGCCACAACACCCTCCGCCACCACTCCCAGGAACCCCCACCGGACCCCATGCCCCCCTCCCGGACCAACACTGAGGCAGCGCAGACAAAGACAGCGACCTCCTGAAAACTCACCAACCTCACAGACCTAACACCAGGAAATGTCATTGCCCACCACAGGCTCAAAAGGACAACCATCCTACGAATCCTGACCACCATTGCCCACAGGCTGGCGGTACCAACACAGCGGACAACCAACATCCCTCCGCAGACAAAGCTGCTGGCTGTGCTGCACCTGTTGGCCCTGGGACCTTCCAACTAACAAATGCCAGAGTTGGATGAGTCTCACAGCCAGCACAATCCAAGTACATGACAACTGTCTCAGATGCCATCATCAGCTTGGTACCCCAGTACCCATACTCCCCCCACACTGCGCACGAAGAGCTGGAGACGAAGTAAGGCATCTATGCCATAGCTGCCTTCCCACAAGTGTCAGGGGGCAATTGACTACACACATGTGCGAAGGAGGCAAGTGACCGATGAATGAGAATGTACACAATGCCAAGTGGCGTGGATGCGATGGCCAGACTGCAGTACGCAGACCACACACATATTCATGTTGACATACACCACTGGTGAATAGAGTGTAGTGGACAGAGGACGCAACCATGTAACCCCAGCCAGTGGGGAAGATCCCGGAAATGTAGCTTGTTACGTCCTCCCTGTAAGCGTGAGTGGAGTGAGCTGGCCCGGCGTACACTAGGCCAGCGTAAGGGTGTGAATAAAAAGCACATAGCTCTGGGCGTGGTTCTCTTCTGGAATGCCCAATGTCTCTGCCAGAGTGGCGCTCCTCACCCCGCCATGAGGCCGACGCCGTCACCGTGAGTGGTGTTGCCTGCGATCCTGTGCACCTGCTGCACCCCGGCCCACAGGTCCCCGTACCAGTCCTGCCACGCCCTGCGTACCCAAGCCTCAATGCACACCTTCTGACACTGGCGTGTGTCGAAGAGGGCCCACCACGTGCAGGTGCAAGCTCCAAGCCCGAGTGCCGTGCCCCTGGCAGCCTCCTCAGACCATCACGGCCTCCGCGACACAGGCCGCAGTACTCCCTTCTCGTTGACATACTCAACCGGCATACACAGCGGACTAGTAGGTCACACATGTGGAACTGAGTCTTGATTACACTATGGCAGAGAACATTAATTATGGCTGCTTTTATGTCACTATACTCCCTTTGATGTGGTGACACCAAGTCTGTGTTTAGCATTCCAACCACACGTGTCTGTGTGCCCACGTGGACTACTGCCCTCGGGCCACACTGAGCTGGAGTAGGTCACACATTTGGAACTGAGTTTTGATTTTTCAATGGCAGGGTACAGATCATTGCACGCAAGGAGAGGGGTAAGAGGATGATGCGTTTCAGTCAGGAGGAAAAAAGGACCATTGTTACGGAGGTGATCGAACACTACCGACAACTGCCCTGGTGTCACTAACTCTGTGCATCGCAAGCCAAAGTCACGTGGATGTGGGCCCCTGCTGACGGCACTGCGGTCCAGCAGGCCTCACACCAATCCAATCCAGTCCGTACCAGGCAGGACACGTCATCGTCGCTGACTGAACACCCGCTCAGCTCTGGTGCTTTTACCTCAGTCAACCACAAGTCACCCTCAAATGCCATGTCAACGTTGTGTGTTAGAGTTCCAGGAGGAGCACGCTGAACCACGTCTGGCCCGCGTTGACCGCTGCCTCTGGCCTACACTGTGGTTGAGTAGGTCACACATTTCAAACTCAGTCTTGATTTATTTATGGCTGACTTGATATCATTGTACAGGCCTCATCGCAGACTGCATCCCCTTTCAGCTCCGGTGCCACTAAGTCTGTTCCCCGAGATCAATGGACACTTTCTGGTTGAACTTTGGGGGCTGTCGTTACCATCATGTCGGTGATACTGACTTTGTGGCAAAAACGAGGCAGTAGCATTCCACTCCTCCATTTGCTGCTTCCGGACGGCTTCCACCCTCTGCATCATGCCCTGGAGGACACCTTCCACTGTCCCCCACCACCCTCTGCCACATTCACCTTGGACATTGATGAGGACCCGCTCAGCTCATGTGGCCCATCTCACTGCACCGCAAGTCACCGTCCCGTGGGGTTGTGCCTGTGCCAGCCACAGTGCATCCAGGGCCACTAACTCTGTGCAGCTCAAGTCAGGGACCCTGGCTCCTGAAGTATTGGATGGCCTCTGAGATGATGGCATTGGGGTCATCGACGCCATGTGTATGCGGCCTTGCGCTGTCCGCTGCCTCCGGATTCAACTGCGTTACACCAGGACTCGCACATCAAATCGAGTCCTGACCCGCCCGGACAACGCATCACCCCAGGAGGCACACGCCACCACTGCCAGGTCCACCTCCAACCGCCAACTGCAAGAGTCGAAACAGTCGTACTGGCAGACTAACGGAGTTGCTCACACCTGTGGTGGATGCCATCATCTGCCTGATACCCTGCTCGGCACTCTAGGTGCCCCAACCTCAGTGCACTTCAGCTCACGGACACTTCTGTTTGCATATTGGGTGACCTCTGTACTTGCTCCGGCTACCTCCATGATGCTCCGCAGTTGTCTCTGTTATGCTGGTGTTTTCTGTTTCCGTTTTACTGCTGTTTACAGTTCAAGTTTTTGCCAGCACCAACCACTCCTTGCGGGCTGGCTTACACTCACCCCACACACATCCAGCACAGGCGTCACTATACATGTGGCCCTGCCAATAAAGGGGCCGGGCGCACATGCCCGAGGCCAGTTCCACAAACTATCTGCGTGTGTCCTTGTGGTCATAATGTATGCATGAGGTCCCCAGGCAAGACAACATTACATTGTGTTGTGTACAGCGGACACCAACATGTCACCGCAGGCAGCACGTTAGACCTTGGACATGTAGCTTTATCATCACCTACTCAATACGTAACAGGAGTGTACTGGGCCGTCGAACGCAGGTCCAGCGTGGGTGTGTAAATGATAATTGCATGCCTCTGAGTATGGTTCAGTACTGGAAATGTGCAAATGCATGTGTCTCTGTCGCAGTGTGGGTCTTCTTTGTGTGGTGTAGGTGGTCCCTGAGGGGAATTAGACACCCACGCATGTGATCTAGTTCATATTCCATGGGTTTGTACCCTACCCGCACCTGTTCGGCCACCTCCGTTTGGCATCCTGACTCCTGGCATTGGAATGCCATGTGTAGCTCTGTGAGGTGTTGGGAGCCAGCCGTGCTGGCGGGGGCTTCCTGCTGTGTGGTCTGTGCAATGGCTGGGTTCTCCTCTATGTATCTTGGCTGCCCTGGTCCTGGTGGTGGGTTGCCTGGGATGTCCATTAGCTGTTGTGGGGCGGCGGTGTCGAAGGTGTGGTGGTCCTCTCCAGCATCACTGGTCAGTTGTCTGGTCTGCACTTCTGGAGGTGTTGTTTGTCCCTCTGCAATGTGAAGGGGAGATGCATGTTGACATTGTGTTGACATGTATGTTGGCACATTGTTCTTGTTTACATGCAGACTGTATGACTAAGTACATTGTGACTGTTTGGGAGGTGCTGGATTTTGATGCAGGACAGTGGACATTTGGACTACATGACAGATGTGAGGTTGTACGCGTACATTTCCTTATCACAGTTTCCTGCTCTGTTAGCTGTGGTTGGCCTGTTTCAGCGCATTAGCGCAGCCAGTTGTGACCTCTGTTCTGCAGTGTTGGTATTGCACTTTGTGCTACATTGTCGTAATGTGGATGTGCTGGTATTGCTATGTGTGTGTGCTGCAGTGTGCCACAGGGATGGGGGACATGATCCAGGGTCATTGTGGGTGTGCAGTGTGCTACATATCGTTGTGTATGTGTGCCATTGTGCCCATCTCCCCCATCCCCCCAGTCCATGGTCGTTACACACCCTGTTGATGTTGTGTCTGGTCTTCTGGAGTTGTGTCCGGACTCCCGCCTCCTTCAGCGACACTGATTACTGTGGCCCCCGTTTCCTCATGGTCCTCCTGTGGCGCAGGACTCCCACCTCCTGTCGCCGTTGCTGCCTTCCTGTTGGCAGTGGGTTTGTGCTTGGTTTGGCTTTTCACATCATGCCAGCGCCTCGTGGCCTCTTCCATTGCCCTCCTCGACACTCCAACTGCATTCACGTTGGTCTAATTGTGTGTCAGTTGATGGTAGTGTTCTGTCACCTCCGTGATGCTGATCTGGTTTTCCTGCGTACTGCAACCCGTCTTCCTCTCACTCTTCTCCTTGGCCTTCCCTGACCCCGTTGTTCCTTGCTGGTGGTCTGTGGGGCTTGTGGGGTTCGCGTTGGCCTCTGCACTCGGTCCGAGTGCATCCATGGTGCTACGCAGTTTCATTTTTCTCTCTTTTTTTCCATTGCTTTTATGGTGCATTTTGCCGCATGACGCATGGGATTTGCAGGCCTGTGGCTGGTTTTCGCTGGTTTTTGTATCGCAATTGGCCTCATTGCAACTTTTTTTGTGTTTGTGTTTCGCATTTTTGTGACGTCACATTGACTGTATCGCGGACATTTGATGCGTTATCCTGGGCCTATCGCATGGTACAGCCGGCTTGAGAATACCACATAACCACGGTGTTATTTTCCCGCGATAGACAGCGATGTGAAGAGTTGCGTTAAGCTACTTTTGCGGTAGTTATCACACGTTCTTGAGAATATCCCCCAATGTATTTTTATAGTTCCCTGGTTTGTTAACAAAAACACAACTAGTACATCAATAATTCTTTTCTGTGGTTGTACTCCTGACATCCAATACTAACATATTTTGTAGTCATAGACAACCTCAGACAACCCCAATGCATTTCGAGTTGAGTAATCCTTCTTCAGGGGGAAGACAATTTATCTAAGTCATATATTGATTGAAAGACGCTTGTTTTTGCAAACACATCCTTGAGAACTAGGTGTGAGAGACACCGGTGACTTTGGTCACGAAGAAAAACAACAATATTCTTGAACCACGTAACATTCTCTTAAAGCTAATGTGCGGTATAGGATGTGAAAATATCAGTGCATTGCCGGAAAGGCGTCCATAGCTTCCTGGTCATCCACTTAAGGGGCTAGAAATATGGCTGTTTTTGTAAAAATGGTCCTTGCACACTGTCCCTTCTAATTGCATTCTGTTCAGTCTTTCTACAAAATAATTTATAAATTTGTAAAGAGCATGGCTACCCTAGTGGGGTTTCCCAGCGCTACTAAAAAGGAAGTGACTAAGAGTGATCTTAAAATAACTACCTTTTAAACAGTTTACGAACTCAAGGATGGAGGTGCAAGTCCATATTTTTAGAGAGACAGAATTCCATAGGGTGGGACAAAAAAAGGCAATGACCATCCTTTCTTGCTAGTTTAAAGTGAGGTATGTTGGCCAGAAGTTGACTCCCAGAGTGAAACTTTTGCATAGGAGACTAGAAATGACCCAACGCACTGTGGTAGGTGGGGCCATATCCGTTCATGGCCTTGTGCAAATAGCATAATGTTTTGAATTGAGCGTGCTTATCCATAAGTAGCCAATAAAGAGTGTGAACATAAGTAACAACCACCAAAGAGTGCCTTGCTACATGGCAAAGCAGATGAGCTGCCGTGTTTTATACAATCTGAAGTCTTTTAACACATTTGTTTGGCATGCTGAAGTAGAGCACATTGCCAGTATCTAGCCATAGAGATGATCAGTGATTGTACAATGGTTCTTTGAGCTGAGAGAGGAAGAAGGCAAATCATTGTTCTAAGACATTTGAGTAGCATAAAACAACAGACCGTGATCTGAGATATTTGAAGATCCATACATAAGTTGGAGTGAAGCCAAATGCCCAAGTTCTTAACCACCTTACTGGGAGTGGGCAATGGTCCAAAGATGGCTGGCCACCATTGTGGGGCCCAGAGCTAAGTTTGATTACCCAACCACTAGCACCTCTGTCTTGCCGCCATTCAGTTTAAGGTAAATGGGACAAGAAAGAAGGGATCTCTTACATCGTGTCTTCAGAGCAATGAAGATCAGTACCATCAATGTTTTGCTTAGTACTGTTATGAAATGCGATAATGTAATCATGTGTTTTAGACTCAGCAAAAAAAAATTAAAGGTTAATTTAGGGATAAAAGAAGTGTATGCTGCTGTAGGACCACTAGTAGATAATGGAACCATTTGGTAGACCAATATATTAGACCTGGAACAAAGTTGTTTGTAATAAGTGTACCTGTGTCTCCAGGTAAGACTCCGAAAGATTATGGGCTCAGTTTTTGTTTTTCTACACAAAAGAAAGAAAAGCACTTTATATAATTCTTTGCACCCATGAATTAAATGCACAGTAATTACTATTCCGAGCAAAGTTTTAACTCTGATTTAACTACATAGAGAATGTATTTACTGTATGTAATTCTGTATGCTACTAAACATTTAATGCAGTTTATATTGTCTAACAGATAAGATACCATCCCAAGTAAAGACACTCGATACATCTTGGGCTGCAGCTTCATTGGCAGCCTTGGCACTGTCAGCCTCCAGGATGAAATTGCCAAAAAGTGTCTAAGCCCCCCTTCTTACAGTTTGGGGACATGGAGAGTGCACTCTAACAACAGCCAAACGTACAGAACTTGGAGGTTAGGACTCACTTCAACAGAAGCCACCAGCAGGGTCCAGGACAGGTCCAGTCAAAACTAGTCAGCTGGGCTCTTTATGGAAAGTGGGCATCTTACAACATTTGTGTCCCTGTAGCCTAACAGGAAGTCAGACAACTTACCCTTGGAGTCCACTTGCTTATTCTTTAGGAGCAGATCTAGCTAGTAGGGCTCTCCTTAGAGGTCTCAACAGCAGGTGCAGTTCTTCTTCTGTCTTCTACAGGCCCAGTAGTGTCTTGAAGAGGGTTCTCAGGAATGTCACATTTATACCTGGCACTAGCCTGTAGGTGGAGTTGACTCTTTGCCCCTTCCTAACCAATAGGAAAAAAGTTACCAGGATAATCCTACCCACTTTTTCAGCACTTCCTGTGTGCCCTACTGCACACAATCCCAGAGTGCCCCTTTTTACCTTAATCCAACATGCAGAACCTGTGCTGAACTCCTATCCCCACTGTAGAGGTGTGGTCAGGGACATAAACAATCCCTCCTTTGTAGTTACACAAAACTGGTTCTGACGGACCTCTTCCACTGAAATTGGAGCCTGGCTGGCTAAGAAGACAAAAGGGAGACAGGCCAAGGTGTAAGCTACATCTGCCAGTGAAGTTAATTAAGTTACTGGGCACGGCTCGTATGGCTATCCTGTCAGATGAATAAAACACCTTCCCATTCCTAAGGTCTTTGCTTCAGCTCTCCAGCTCTGGAAGCTATTCAGCTCAGTTGGGACATTCGGTAGATGAGGCAAATGGATTTCTAGATGCTTTAGGCAGGTTAAAGGTGACTTTTTGAAAGTACTTTTTGAAAAATATTTGTTACACATCAGATTTTACTAATGAATTGGATTTGGAATAAATATTTAAAAAAGTAGATGAATGAACTTTTGATCTGGTTCCCAGGCAGAGATAACAGTATTAACTTTAATAATATATCCCAAAGCTTTACTACCGAACAGCTAACCCTGCTACAGTGAAATAGCTCTTAGAGCATTGTCACTGTAAGGACATGTTTAACATTAAATTTTACATGTACTTTTAAATATTATCAACTCTGACTTTTGGGCATTTAAGGCCTACTTAGCGGTGACATATTATTTAAAAGGAGAGTTTAGGCTTGTTGAAAGGGGTTATTTTGACAGGTCGAATTTGGAGTTTAAGCCTGCATACTGAGGATCCTGGTGGCAGGCCTGCACTCATGTTTTGCATTGTCACTTTAGCTGTGGTACAATATGTGGTGCAGTCCACATTTATCTTACAGGTCCTGGGTACACTTTGTACCATACACTAGGGACTTATTTGCAAGTTAAATATACCATTTAGGTGAATAGCCATTTTAGACATGTTTTAGAGGTCAGTGCACATGCACTTGGACCTGTTTAGCAGAGTTCTAGTGCACGCAGTCAAGAAACCAGCAGCATGGGTCTATAAAAATGGGGATGATCATAAAAAAAGAGGTATTTTCTCACAGTAAGCATGCAGTATTTTATGATTATCACCTGTGGAATGTGAAATATGTTACATTCGATCTGTTTGTCAATAGGTTAAATGTTTTTACATTGTCTATTTTTATTTGCTATTTATTTTGTCTTTGTACCTTTTATGGTTTTTTGAAGCTGAATAAAGAATTTCTGATTGAAGGACTGAATGGACTGAAGTAGAAATGAAAGAATATCCGCACATATAAGAGCAAAATCATTGAAAAATTTGTAAAACAGCAGAAACTAATCAGTACTAAATTTTGTTGCTCGCTATACTGAATTTTGACATATAATAAGATCATATGCAATACAGACATAGTGCTAAGGAGCATTTGACAAAACCATTGAATAGTCGTTACAGTCATAAGTAAATTCTCAATTATAGAGAAGGTTCTTCAATTGTCACACATTCGTACACCTAGTCTTGAAAGAGCCTGAGGGACAACTTTCTATTGTCGAATTTAATATCAATAAAATTCCTCCAGAGATTAATCTATTAATAATTTCATAGATACACAAAGAAAATGAGAGACAATATATAAGACAAAAACATTAGTCAGAAAGATGTGTTAATTTGTTTGAAATCCATAGAGATAACACGTTGTAGAAAACTTTTTTAACATGTAAAACCACGTTCCTCAAACATAAGAAACACTAGGGTGCCGATTTCGATCCGTTAAAAAAATGTACCATCTGACTCGTATCCGTATTTTTTTACGTACGAATCGTACAAGTCCCGACTCGGGAAAAGTCTACGAGACGTCCCCGGACAGTTTTACGTACGAGTCGTAAAACTGAAGTCCGAGCGCACAAGTCCGATCCGTACCGGCGTCCTGAATACACAAGCGTATGGAAAAAATCCTGTACGGAGCGAACTTTGCACGACCCCTACCCTGGGTACACTTGTGCCCGGGGTACGAGTCGTACGGCCCCTCCCAGCCTCCCACCCCTCCCGCGTACGTCTGCAACGTACCCCCCACTCCCCATATGTACGGCGCGTACCCCCAGCCCCCCCCGGATGTACGCGCCGTACCCCAGCCCCGGATGTATGCGCCGTACCCCCACCCCCCCATATGTACGCGCCATACCCCCACCCCCATATGTACGCGCCGTACCCCCAGCGCTACGTGCTGGGGGTACTGCGCGTACATACGGGGGTGGGGGTATGGCGCATACATACGGGGGTGGGGGTACGGTGCATACATATGGGGGGGTGGGGGTACGGCGCATACATACGGGGGTGGGGGTACGGCGCGTACATACAGGGGTGGAGGTACGGCGCGTACATACGGGGGTGGGGGTACGGCGCGTACAGAAGCGGGTGGGGGTATGGCGCGTACATACAGGAGTGGAGGTACGGCGCATACATACGGGGTGGGGGTACGGAGCGTACATACGGGGGTGGGGGTATGGCACGTACATACGGGGGTGGGGGTACGGCGCATACATACGGGGGTGGGGGTACGGCGCATACATACGGGGGTGGGGGTACGGCGCGTACATACGGGGGTGGGGGTATGGCACGTACATACAGGGGTGGGGGTACGGCACGTACATACAGGGGTAGGAGTACGGCATGTACCGGGCCCCCTTTTCCTCGTGCATCGCGGCGTACTTAGCTTTTCCGGCACTTTTTGGCTCCCGTAAAAATCTAGCCGTGCGGAGTGCTGTGGGTACGAATCATACTTGCTGGTCCGTAAAACGCTGCCTGACTCCGTACGGACGTCGCGTACGCGCTGTCCAGGATCGGAATTGTATGTATTTTTTAGCCGCACAGTGTTTTTTACGATTTGTACGGAAATGGTATTTCTGTACGAATCGTACTTGCTGGTTTGTACGGTGGAATTCCCGGGTACGAGTCGTACGGAGAAAACGCTCCGTACGATCATTTGTACCCGGGTTTTACAGGATCCGAATCGGCACCTAGGTGTCAACGCGTTTCGGGGGATATTGTAGAATGGCTCCATCTTCTTCAGGACAACAAGAATATTTCCCTCCTATTGATTTATACAGTGATTGCCAATGTTTTCACTGAGATGAAGCAACAAAGGCTTCACTCGGGTTGATGATAAGGCTTGAAATAAAACCTTAGTAGTCCGTTGTGGGCTTATTCAAACACACATAAGTCATGAACTATGGGTAAGGAGGCTTAAAAGCCTTCCAATTGTATACATGCTGTGAATTACTGTGGGCTTCAAGAGGTTCTAATAAACCAGAGGGTACGGATGAGGAAGTTTAAGCACTTCTGGTGATCTACGTTCTGGGCTAACGTAACCTTCAAGTTATCCGTTCCAGTCTACAGAGGGACCGACGCTCTCCGTATTGCAACCTTCCACCCATATAAGCCACCACTGAGTACATTGTATAGTCGTGCTATCCTTATTCATTGCATAGTCCATTTTGTTTTTAAAAACTGATGTTATTGAAGTTTTACAAATCATGTCAGATAGTGCAATAGTACAATTAGACATGGAATAACTTTGGATATTATAGTGGTGGCAATATCTATGTAGAACATTACGTACCTCCCCCCACCCTCCCTGTGAGTCAGTACATAGGCACACATATATTCCCAGAGGTCATGTCTTCTGAATTTTCTCAGCACTCAGTGCTGGGGTTTGTGGGGAGGTCATAATTAGTCACTGAAGGAGTCTCCTCCCCCTTATTGACTGACTGAAGCAAGGAATACATCATCATAAGGTGAGTTGCAGCGGGAGTGTTATATCCTACTTTTCCTCCCTCTCTTTCCTTCTTTAGTGTTTGTTCTCTGCTGCTCAGCCTGTATCTGTGATGTCACCTAGAGTTCCTTTTGTGTATGTTTGATTCTATTGTCAGTTATATCTGATGCTGAGCAACAGGGCAACTGCTCCCGTTGGGGCCTTAACTGGGGCCTTTACTAAATTACATTCTGCTTGTATCCTGTACATTGATTCTTGATTACTAAGAATAAACCCACATCTGGACGCAGCAACACAAGGAGTCATCATTTATTTTATGGAATGTTACACTGGCAACGATTTAAGGAAAGAATCCACGCGTGATCAAAAAGATACTGCAAAAGAAACTAGAAGGAACTAACTGAACCTCATGCCCAACCCCTTGATTGCCCCACAGGTGTCTACAACATCAGACAGCCAGAAGTAAGTTGAGCATTGGTATGGACTTGGGACATGTTAAAGTACGCCTAAACGTTGGGTGTTTAAGTTGTCACCTGCTGTTTGAAATCTGCTTTTACATAATATTATATGCAGCTACGTGTGGAGACTCCCTGGTTTTTATCAACGTCTATGTGAATGAGAGGGAGAAGATTGTTTATCATCAGATATACCTGTTATGATGCGCTGTTAACAATTGTAAGTTAGTGGTTAAACTGGTAGGAGTTGGACACTACATGAACTTTGCTGTACAGAATCAGCGCAACTGGGATGACTTTTGTGACATGTTCACCATTAAGGATTGCAAAGCTCTATAACTAGTGCTTTTCACGCCTCTAGTTGGAGCAGGTATCAGCGTGAAGTGTCTGATTTGACGAGGTGCATTGTGAAGACATTCATTGTGTTTAAAGCGTGGAGCAGTGACATTTAAACGTGAAGCAGTGACAAAATTTCATCATTTAAAAAATCATTAGATTTGCCAGTTTAGCACTCACCAACGGATTCAGCTTGTGCTCACCGAGAGCCTTGCTTCCCCACGCGCAGCCTCCTGTTTGCTTTGTGGAGAGCTGCTGAGGCGTGCCGTGAGCCACCCGGCTAGTCGTCACATACGTGCCGCCATTTTGGTGCATTTGGTCATTTACTATTACTTCACAGAAGTTGGCAAGCAAAATGTGCTCCCGTTGTTGCCTCTTCATTGCACTGCAGAAAATGATGCAGGTGAGAGAAGTACTTCAACTTGCACCTGGCTGGTCTCAACAAAGGCATGGAAGTACACGACGGATGTTTCTTTGGATATCGTCAGGGACTTACAGTCATTCAATCTTATTGGTGAAAAGGGACAACATGACTCACCTGTACTTGCTAATCTACAATGACTGTGACTGTGGCATTTCAACATTCGGACTACGGTGACTACTTTTGTTGTTTTAATTTCTTATTTTGAATATTTTGTAATCTGATTTGCTATTCATATTGACCAACTTGTTTATTGTATTGTTGATGACATAAGTTACTTTTTGTGCTGTTTATGCTACTTTTACATCTTTCTACATGTTACAGATGTATGGTATTGTCATTCCTTGGTGGCTATTGCATTTTAGTCAGTTTTTGGAGTTCAGTGATGTGCTGGATTAGTTTACTTTTATTGGATTGAGCCACCTATGTGCTCAACTTTTGTTGGGGTGCTCAATTTTATTTATTTCTAGTGATTATTTGCAGAAGCGTTTGATACTGCTATGCGTTTTCGAACCACTTTTGAAATTGCTCCATTCTTTTTGTACTTAAAGGTGATGAAATATGTTGATGCTCAGTTTATTCTTTATTTTTGATGAATCACGTTTCTTAGTGCTCTATTCCATTAGAGGGGTTCACATATTTACTGTGAGGAGTCGTACAGGGGCTAAATTTTCTTTTATTGTATTGAACCACATTTGTGCTCAAATTGTTTTTGAGGCGTTCATTTCTATTTTGAATTTTCTGAAGATAAGTTCTTCCAGTGTTTGGACTTATTAGATGTGTACTTTTGGGGAGCCACCTCGGTGCTCATTTTTGAGGCGCTCCATTCTTTTCAGGTTTATTGACAAAGAGCCGTAGTGTGCTCAGTTCTATTTATGCTCAGTTTTATTCATCATTAATATTGTTGAACCATGTAAGTGCACTAATTAGTTAGAGGTGTTCAGTTATACAGAGAGCCGCTGTAGTGCTCATTGTTATGAAGAGCCTTGTTGTGCTCAGTTTTATGTGAGGAGTCTTAGTGCTTTTCAATTTTTGGATTTCTTTGGAGGCATTCGGTTTTATGAAGAGCCGTTTAAGTGCTCAATCGCTTAGAGGTGTTCAAATTTATTAGTGGAGTTACGAGCCGCAGGTTGCTCATTGATGTGAACCACGTAAGTGTGTTTTAGAGGAGTTCAAATTACTTAATGTTATGAAGAGTTGCAGGTTGCTCAATTTTGTTGATAAGAAACACATAAGTGCTCTAATGTTTTAGAGAAGTTCATATTTCATTTATTAATTTTTGTATCTGAACCTTTATTGTCCTATATATTTTGGTGTGCTCAGTTTCTTTTGTTTTGCTTGTGATGAATCCATCCACTTCCATTCTTGTGGATTTTGTTATGTGGTGGGCCTTAACCACATTTATTTATTCTCCATTTCCTTTCATTTTCAGGTGACGGTACTGCCTTTCGTTCTTTCACCATTTGATGTTTTATCCTCTTCCACTTACTTTGCGAAGAGGGTTTACTTTGTATGTGCTGTATGTTCTATCATTTACTCTTCTTCTTTCCTTCTTTTTCTCCTTTGGCTCTTATTTCTGTCAAAGGGGAAGATGTGTTATATCCTGCTTTTCCTCCCTCTCTGTCCATCTTTAGTGTTTGTTCTCTGCTGCTCAGCCTGTATCTGTGATGTCACCTAGAGTTCCTCTTGTGTATGTTTGATTCTCTTGTCAGTTATACCTGAGGCTGAGCAGCAGGGCAACTGCTCCCGGTGGGGCCTTAACTGGGGCCTTTACTGAATTACATTCTTGCTTGTATCCTGTACATTAATTCTTGATTACTAAGAATAAACCCACATCTGGACGCAGAAACACAAGGAGTCATCATTTATTTTATGGAATGTTACAGGGAGGCTAATATGAACACCAGGTCCTGGAATTTACTGGTGACACTATTTGTGGAAGTGTGAGAGAACCATCCCAATAGGCAATGACCTAGGGACATAGGAATCTCCCTCTCGACAACAGCCTCAACAGTTGTATGATGTCCTCCTAGAAACAGCCAGGTACTGAGCAGGACCAGAACATATGCAGAAAGGGGGCCCGTAGATCCCCACAGTGTGGGCAGGCTACCTTGGTCGAATGGAAATACCTCATTATATGCTCAGGGGTTAGATACCACCTATGAAAGACATAGAAGTTTAGGAGCTTAATGCGAGTATTTCAGGTTTCTCTCTGAGATAGTGGCCCAGTTCTTAGCCTCTATAGGTGTCCTCATGTCTTCTTACCATCTCACGGCAGAATCCTGACAGCAGGTGATGCTGCTAGTTGTGCTGCTAAGCCTCGCGCATTATCTACTTTTTGTGAAACGCTGCTAATAACTCAGAACTGTTCTTAAATCCTTCGTTGTTTAATTTGTATTAACGCCTCTGTTTTTAAGAAATGCACTTTGCACTTGATCTCGCTCACCTGTATTAGACTACCCCATTGCCCCGGTCCGACACGGCTTGTGCCGTTGCGCGGAGGGCCTCCTGGGAGTTCTAACAGGGCAGGCACTTCCGGTAGGGGTTAGCGCACCAGCTCTCCGTGCCCCACCACTATTTAGCCGAATGCTCAAAATGCACGCGCAGTGGACACGGCAGAATCCTGACAGCAGGTGATGCTGCTAGTTGTGCTGCAAAGCCTCGCGCATTATCTATTTTATGCGAAACGCTGCTAATTACTCAGAACTGTTCTTAAATCCTTCGTTGTTTAATTTGTATTAACGCCTCAGGTTTTTAAGAAATGCACTTTGCACTCTGCACTTGATCTCGCTCACCTGTATTAGACTACCCCATCGCCCCGGTCCGACGCGGCTTGTGCCGTTGCGCGGAAGGCCTCCTGGGAGTTCTGACAGGGCAGGCACTTCCGGTAGGGGTTAGCGCACCAGCTCTCCGCGCCCCACCACTATTTATTCGAATGCTCAAACGCAGGCGCAGCGGGCGCGCCATAGGCGCGCCAAAGGCAAGCCCGTCTGCGCCCGTCCGCGGCCGGCAGGGGCTAGGGGCAACCCCCTGCCTTACCGCCCATAGAGTGCCCGCCTGCCAGATAAGAAGGAACACCTGACCCCATCCTCCCTCCGGCCCAAAAAAACACGAGCCTGGTGTTTAACTACTTAAACACTCGCTCGCTGGTCAGACACCAATTAGAAATTTTCCAGCTACTCGACTCCAACAAACCTGACATACTCCTTCTTTTAGAAACTTGGCTTACCGCCGACTCCGTACCTGACATCCTGGCAGCGGTACCTGCGGGGTACTACATACTTCAGACCAACAGAACCTTAGGGAAACCTGGCGGCGGAGTTGCCACCACAAACTCAGATTAACTACCTTAGAAGTCACTGGCATACCGTCAGTCGACATCCTCATTTTAAAATTTGACTCTCCTTATTCCCCTTTTATCTGCGCTCTCTTCTACAGACACCCCCAATACATGCCCTCTTTTCCTCAGCTGGTAGTTGAACTGATCTACCAATTAGTTATCAATAATGCTAAAATCATTATCATAGGTGACTTTAACTATTGGCCCTCTGACACAAAGGAGAGCAGCAGTTCCTTAGAATTTACGGACCTCCTATCTGGGCTAAACTGTTTCCAGCATGTACACACCACCACTCACATCAAGGGACACTTCTTGGATCAAGTATGGACCTCCACCTTGAAAATTACACTACCTTCCATCTCCCCTTGCCCATGGTCAGACCACCACATTATCTCCTTCTCCTTGGACTGCACTCGCCCCACAAAACCCCCTCCCCTGGGCAACCACTTGGCTAGAAACTGGAACCGGGCCAACATTGGTGAATTGTGCACCTTATTAAAAACCTCCATCCCTGTTGATCAGGACTCCTTTAACAATCAGGCTGCCGCCATCAAGCACTGGCTCGACTCAGCCAGCAATGCCATCGCTCCCTTCAGACAATCCAAACTTAAACGTCCTCACGACGCCCAACGCTGGTTCTCCGACGAACTGAAAATTAAGAAATTAGCACTCAGACAGGCCGAGCGCAGCTGGAGACGTGACTATTCCCCAGAAAGAAAAGCCACCTACATGAGTCTCTTAAAAGACTATAAAAAATCTAGAATTCAGGCCAAAACTACGTACTTTTCCCTGAAAATCACCAATTCAGCTACTAAGACCAAAGATATCTTCGCCATAGTCGACGAACTATCACTGCCAGACAGAGTAATTGCTAAACCACTCCCCTCCCAACTGCTATGTGATTCCCTTAACGTGTATTTTATGGAGAAAATTGCCACCATAAAAAACAGTATCCCTCGCCCGCCCTTCCTACGAACTCTCCGATCATGTTCAATAGCCCCCAGGTGCTGGATCAAATACCTCTGATATCGAAAGAGGAATTCCTCGACCTGTTAAAAAAAGTCGGGTCCGGCTCCCCCACAGATTCCTGTCCCCCGCACATTCTACAAGAAGCCTTCTCCACCTGCCCTGACCCCCCACTAGCGCTTCTTAACAACTCTCTGAGACTAGGTATGGTCCACGACTCCTTTAAAATTACTGAAGTTGTCCCGATCCTCAAGAAGCCCAACGCCGACCCCTTGATACTCAGTAACTTTCGCCCGATCTCCTTACTCCCCTACCTCAGCAAGATCTTAGAAGCTCATGTTGCTAAATGTCTCAGCTCCTTTATTGAACACTCGCTGTTTCTTGATCCTCAGCAGGCTGGTTTTAGACCAGCTCACTCCACGGACCTGGTCATCCTTTCAGTCATGGACGAACTCAGGAAGGGGGCCGACCATAACATCTCTCAAGCCCTCATCCTCCTGGACCTTTCGGCAGCTTTTGACACGGTCGATCATGATCTTCTGATCGACCGTGTCAGCAGCGCCGGCATCCAGGGAACTGCCTTGAAATGGATCTCCTCCTTCCTGGATAATCGTTCCCAGGCAGTCCGCCTTACCACCTTCTCAGCCGAGAGGTAAGACTGACATGCAGGGTCCCTCAGGGCTCTTCTCTCTCCCCCCTTCTCTTCAACCTATACATGTTCCCCCTGATACGCTCCCTACGCAACTGTGAGGTAACCACCTTCAATTACGCCGAAGACCTTCAGTTAGTGTTTAAAATCGACTCCTCTACCACCTCAAACTTTCAGTCCACCTTGTACCTCATCAGTAATTGGATGAACGGCAATCAACTGGAACTCAACCCTGAGAAGACTGAGCTGGTTTTGACTGGCGGTATCTCCAATCCCTGGAACACTAACTTCTGCCCCCCTCTCTTAGGCAACCCTCCTCACCCAGCGGAATCGGTGAAAAGCCTAGGGGTCATCATAAGCAAAGATCTGTCCATGAAAGCTTAAATTGGCGCAGTCGTGTCATCCTGCTTCTTTCATCTACGCAGAATCCGAAAGATTTCCAGATTCCTAACCACCGAGGCCCTCACCCTGGTTCTTCTGGCTTTGGTCATTTCCTGTATTGACTACGCCAACTCACTCTATGTTGGCATCCCGGCCTATCAGCTTTGCCGCCTACAATTGGTCCAGAACCAAGCAGCTAGGCTCATCTTTCACCAACCCAGACATCAACATGTCCGCCCCATGATGAAGAGCCTCCATTGGCTCCCGGTGGCCAACCGCTGCGCATTCAAATTGGGTTGCACAATTTTGAAAGCCCTGGCCGGTCAAGGCCCGGCTTTTATCTCGTCCATGATACTCCGCTATACTCCCTCACGCGCACTTCGCTCCTCACATTTGAACCTGCTTGTTGTCCCCTCCTTTAAGCGGAAAAAACACAGCGGTCTCAGATTTTCTCTCTTGGCCCCTCAACTTTGGAATTCCCTTCCTACCGAGCTCAGGTCGGTAACCTCATATACCCGATTTAGAACTCTCCTTAAAACCCTTCTATTCTCTCAGGCATACGAGTAAACCCCTGTCACAATACTTCTGCCGTATCCCCTCCACTAGCGCCATGAAACCACTTGGTGTAAGAGCGCTTTACAAATAATTTTAACATAACATCTCAGTCCTAAACTGTCCAGCGGGCCCCCAAGGTCCTGCTGGACAGCTGCGCATAAGCATGAAATCACCTTTATGGTACCTGCAGAGAGGGCCATATATTGGCAGCTACTAAGCATTCTTGGTTCAGCAGGGACCCCCAGTGTTTTCTCAGTGCTTCCGCCAGCCCTCTGTGAAGGAGAAAATGTCCTCTGGGTAGGTCAAACCCCTCGCAGAGGTCCTAAAACAGAAGCAGTTCTGAGTCTCTATATAAGTCTCCCACCCTCGACACCCCAGCCTCCATCCATGCATCTAGGCCCCTCCAGCACCCCCCATGGGGCAGTTCCCTCAGTATGTTGAGGGGAGATCAGGTGAGTATGGCACCCCTGTATGCATTTTCTGCAAGCAGCTATTCCAGCACTTACTAATCACTCAAAATTCCTATATCTTCTGTCGTTGAGCGCCACACTCCGAGGAACACTCTAGTGAGAGTGAGAAACAGGTTTTGGAGATTAGTGGGGTCTCATTTACTTGCCATCCATTGCACCAGCCACTGTAGCTGCACCGCGAGGTAATACACCTCAAAATTGGAGACTGCCAACCCTTCACCTGTTGATGGGCGCTGCATCATGGCCAATGCTATGCATCAGCGACTCGTCCCCCAGATAAAATTGATTAGTGAGTATTCTAGGTCTTTATACAGAGCCCTTGGGATCTAAATAGGAAGTGTGTTAAAAAAGTAGAGGAGGCGAGGTAGTGCCACCATCTTCAGCAAGGCTATTCAGCCAGACACAGATAACGTCAGTGCCTTTCAAAAATCCATGTGGGAGCAAAGGGAGCAGACAGCCTACTCCACATTGCCTTCCAGGATATCCTGGCAATCATGGTAAATATTGACCCCCAGGTAGGTCAGACAACTAGGTTCCCATTGGAGGCACTCCAGTCCCTCGGGGGGTCATCGCAGGGCGCCACAGGGAAAAGCTTAGATTTTTTAATTTACCTGTAGCCCAGACAGGAGCACGAAAGAGTTCAACATGGTTCTGGCACCCTCCAAATCTACCGCAGTATCGTGGAGAAAGATTAAGAGGTTTTCTGCATAGAGTGCGATGAGGTGGTGGGGGTGCTGAATAGACAGTCCATGATATGCATGGCCCCCTCTCGCATTGCTGGCCAAAGGTTCCATGGTCAGCGCAAAAAGCAGGGGGGGTAAGGGACAGCCCTGTCTCGTTCCCTGGCCTACCATGTACCTCTCTGATGTGATCTTTCCAGTGCGGACCCAGGCGGTCGAATTCGTGTACAGCAATTTAGTCCAGGCCACGGATTTACTGCCGAGCCCCATGCTTAGCATAACCGCATATAATTGTGCCATTCCAAGCTATTGAAAGCTTTCACTATATCGACAGCAAATATTACTGCATGGTCTCAATTGTAATCCTAGGCTTCTAGTATGGCTGTTAGTCTTCTGATATTGGTGGCTGTATTGTGCCCAGGTATAAATCCTGCCTGGTTTGGGTGTATAAGCTTAGTCATGAATGGTAGCAATCTAGCCGCTAGTTTACTACTAACGATTTTATAGTCTGTGTTCAGCATTGAAAGCGGCCGTTAAGCCATGTTTACCCAGTTTCAGAATGGGAACAATGAGGGCTTCACTGGTGGTATCCGGCAGGCTTGCCGAGTCTCAAGCCACAGTATAGAGGGCCACCAGTCTGGGCGTCAATCTTTCAGGGTAGGCAGCATAGAACTCAGCCGGAAACCCATCTGTTCCAGGAGTCTTAATCCGCGCCATGTGTTAAATTGCGGTCTTAATCTCCTGTGGAGTTATAGCCCCTCCCAAGTCGTCCGCTTTGTGTTCCTCAAGACGTAGGAGCTGCATATCCTCTAAGTCGGTCTGTAATGCTAAGCTGTCGTGAGGTGTGGTACTTTGGTATAGGGTTAAGTAATATTGAGTAAAGTGGGCATTTATACTCTCCGGAGAGTACACTTTATTTCCCCCATCCTCGTCAATTTCCACTATGAAGAAGAGCCACACCAGGAGGGATCCAGTCTTGTCGCATTCAGCGTATGCCCTGTCGGTGTACTGTCGATAATCAAAGCACTGGAGCCTTTCGGTCTGGGCCGCCACGGCCTCCTTGGCCTTTAAAAGGTCAGTGCTGGATGACCCCGGCCTACGCCTCTCTGCCTTCCTCAGGCATCCTTCACAGCATGTTCCGCATTAGGGTTTGTTTAATTCCGTTTGATTCTGCTATACAATGGCCCCGGATGACTGCTTTAAAGTCATTTCCTTCCACTTGGGGAGAGGATGCCATATTGGGGTTAGCATCAAAATATTGGGTCAGTCTTTCCCTAATCGTTTCCCTAAAGACCTGGTCCGCAAGGGATTCAGGTTTTAAGCACCATGTTGGGATGGAAGAATGGGCATGGGCCCATTTAAGGTGTAGTAATATAGGATTATGATCAGAGGTTGTGCGGGCTAAGTTTTTTGTAACCGAGTACACAGCACTGTGCATATTTGGGGTGCATAGGAACGTATCAAGTCGAACATGGATCTCAAAAAATGAATAGTCTTGTCCTCAAGGTGGAGCTGCCTTCAGGAATCGAAAAGTCCCCATTGTTGTTGCCAGGCTCGGAATGCTCGGACCGTTCGGTTTGCTTGAGAGTCCTGTAGTGGGGGGTTGACCTATCTAGTTGTGTGTCCACCACGCAGTTAAAGTTGCCCTCCTTGATGGTCGGGTTAGCAAGATGTGGTGTCAATGATCGTGCTAGGCCTTCCAAGAAGGCACTCTGGTCCAAGTTTGGGGTGTAAACATTCACAATTACTGCGTACGTGCCCTCTAGGTGACCCCATACAACTACATATCGTCCCTCTGGGTCTATCAGGGGGCCTGTACCCTGGAAGGGTACTTCTGGCCTAATCTATATTAGGACCCCTCTTGCATAAGCTGAATAAGTGGTACGGTACACCTGGCCCCTCCAAAAGTGTTGTATTGTTTCTCCCTCCTTGGCCTTTATGTACTTCCCTTGGAATACCTCTCCTAGTCAAATAAGAAAACACTTTATAGCGCTTTGACATAGTGTGCATCCCCCGGATGTTCCAGTAGAGGCATTTAAATAATAGTGGGGTCGCCCTCTATGAAACAGGTCAGGTGTGTGAGGACACACATTCCTCTTCTCCAGTCCCTCAGTCCGTCGGTCCCCCCCAAATGCAATGTAGATAATCTGATCATCCTAGTACGACTCAAGCATCCCCAACTGGTAAACCAAAAACAAAAACCCCAACGCCCACTCCCCAGGTCAAGTAGGTCTCCAACCACCATCCAAACAATTAGACTACTACTGTCTAAGAGGAGACAGCCATGAGCTCCTAACGGTCAGCGAGCCCTCCAACTAGTATGGAGCCTTCAGAGTGTATCCCCAGCCCAGGGGAAAGATAGCAAGAAGAGGGTTTTCACAGACCCCCAATAAGCGTAAGTACATATTGTCAATCCCCTAGCCTTGCACTAATGTGGCCATCATGTTATATTATATCCTCCGACGACCCTGGGCCTCCTGGGAGTTCTGACAGGGCAGGCACTTCCGGTAGGGGTTAGCGCACCAGCTCTCCGCGCCCCACCACTATTTATTCGAATGCTCAAACGCAGGCGCAGCGGGCGCGCCATCGGCGCGCCAAAGGCAAGTCCGTCTGCGCCCCTCCGCGGCCGGCAGGGGCTAGGGGCAACTCACTATGCCCAAATCACGTCTTACTCAGCAACTGAGCTGAGACACTTACAGGCAAACTGGCCCATCAACCCCCGCACAATTACTTACCTACACGCAACAGGGATCCTCAATCCCAGGCACTTGTCACCAGAACCCCCTGCCTTACCGCCCATAGAGTGCCCGCCTGCCAGATAAGAAGGAACACCTGACCCCATCCTCCCTCCGCTCCAAAAAAACACGGGCCTGGTGTTTAACTACTTAAACACTCGCTTGCTGGTCAGACACCAATTAGAAATTTTCCAGCTACTCGACTCCAACAAACCTGACATACTCCTTCTTTCAGAAACTTGGCTTACCGCCGACTCCGTACCTGACATCCTGGCAGCGGTACCTACGGGGTACTACATATTTCAGACAAACAGAACCTTAGGGAAACCTGGCGGCGGAGTTGCCGCCATTATCCACCACAAACTCATATTTACTACCTTAGAAGTCACTGGCATACCGTCAGTCGACAGCCTCATTTTAAAATGTGACTCTCCTTATTCCCCCTTTATCTGCGCTCTCTTCTACAGACCACCCCAATACATGCCCTCTTTTCCTCAGCTGGTAGTTGAACTGATCTCCCAATTAGTTATCAATAATGCTAAAATCATTATCATAGGTGACTTTAACTATTGGCCCTCTGACACAAAGGAGAGCACCAGTTCCTTAGAATTTACGGACCTCCTATCCGGGCTAAACTGTATCCAGCATGTACACACCGCCACTCACATCAAGGGATACTTCTTGGATCAAGTATGGACCTCCCACTTGAAAATTACACTACCCTCCATCTACCCTTGCCCATGGTCAGACCGCCATATTATCTCCTTCTCCTTGGACTGCACTCCCCCCACAAAACCCCCTCCCCTGGGCAACCACTTGGCTAGAAACTGGAACCAGGACAACATTGGCGAATTTTGCACCTTATTAAAAACCTCCATCCCTGTTGATCAGGACTCCCTTAACAATCAGGCTGCCGCCATCAAGCACTGGCTCGACTCAGCCAGCAATGCCATCGCTCCCTTCAGACAATCCAAACTTAAACGTCCTCACGACGCCCAACGCTGCTTCTCCGACGAACTGAAAATTAAGAAATTAGCACTCAGACAGGCCGAGCGCAGCTGGAGACGTGGCTATTCCCCGGAAAGAAAAGCCACCTACATGAGTCTCTTAAAAGACTATAAAAAATCTAGCATTCAGGCCAAAACTACGTACTTTTCCCTGAAAATCACCAATTCAGCTACTAAGACCAAAGATATCTTCGCCATAGTCGACGAACTATCACTGCCAGACAGAGTAATTGCTAAACCACTCCCCTCCCAACTGCTATGTGATTCCCTTAACGTGTATTTTATGGAGAAAATTGCCACCATCAAAAATAGTATCCCCTCGCCCGCCCTTCCTACGAACTCTCCGATCATGTTCAATAGCCCCCAGGTGCTGGATCAAATACCTCTTATATCGAAAGAGGAATTCCTCGACCTGTTAAAAAAAGTCGGGTCCGGCACCCCCACAGATTCCTGTCCCCCGCACATTCGACAAGAAGCCTTCTCCACCTGCCCTGACCCCCCACTAGCGCTTCTTAACAACTCTCTGAGACTAGGTATGGCCCACGACTCCTTTAATATTACCGAAGTTGTCCCCATCCTCAAGAAGCCCAACGCCGACCCCTTGATACTCAGTAACTTTCGCCCGATCTCCTTACTCCCCTACCTTAGCAAGATCTTAGAAGCTCATGTTGCTAAATGTCTCAGCTCCTTTATTGAACACTCGCTGTTTCTTGATCCTCAGCAGGCTGGTTTTAGACCAGCTCACTCCACAGACCTGGTCATCCTTTCAGTCATGGACAAACTCAGGAAGGGGGCCGACCATAACATCTCTCAGGCCCTCATCCTCCTGGACCTTTCGGCAGCTTTTGACACGGTCGATCATGATCTTCTGATCGACCGTGTCAGCAGCGCCGGCATCCAGGGAACTGCCTTGAAATGGATCTCCTCCTTCCTGGATAATCGTTCCCAGGCAGTCCGCCTTGCCACCTTCTCAGCCGAGAGGGTAATACTGACATGCAGGGTCCCTCAGGGGTCTTCTCTCTCCCCCCTTCTCTTCAACCTATACATGTTCCCCCTGATACGCTCCCTACGCAACTGTGAGGTAACCACCTTCAATTACGCCGAAGACCTTCAGTTAGTGTTTAAAATCTACTCCTCTACCACCTCAGTCTCAAACTTTCAGTCCACCTTGTACCTCATCAGTAATTGGATGAACGCCAATCAACTGAAACTTAACCCTGAGAAGACTGAGCTGGTTTTGACCGGTGGTATCTCCAATCCCTGGAACTCTAACTTCTGGCCCCCTCTCTTAGGCAACCCTCCTCACCCAGCGGAATCGGTGAAAAGCCTAGGGGTCATCATAAGCAAAGATCTGTCCATGAAAGCTCAAATTGGCGCAGTCGTATCATCCTGCTTCTTTCATCTACGCAGAATCCGAAAGATTTCCAGATTCCTAACCACCGAGGCCCTCACCCTGGTTCTTCTGGCTTTGGTCATTTCCTGTATTGACTACGCCAACTCACTCTATGTTGGCATCCCGGCCTATCAGCTTTGCCGCCTACAATTGGTCCAGAACCAAGCAGCTAGGCTCATCTTTCACCAACCCAGACATCAACATGTCCGCCCCATGATGAAGAGACTCCATTGGCTCCCGGTGGCCAACCGCTGGCCATTCAAATTGGGTTGCACAATTTTCAAAGCCCTGGCCGGTCAAGGCCCGGCTTTTATCTCGTCCATGATACTCCGCTATACTCCCTCACGCGCACTTCGCTCCTCACATTTGAACCTGCTTGTTGTCCCCCGCTTTAAGCGAAACAACACAGTGGTCTCAGATTTTCCCTCTTGGCCCCTCAACTTTGGAATTCCCTTCCTACCGAGCTCAGGTCGGTAACCTCATATACCCGATTTAGAACTCTCCTTAAAACCCTTCTATTCTCTCAGGCATACGAGTAAACCCCTGTCACTATACTTCTGCCGTATCCCCTCCACTAGCGCCATGAAAACGCTTGGTGTAAGAGCGCTTTACAAATAATTTTAATATAACATCTCAGTTCTAAACTGTCCAGCGGGCCCCCAAGGTCCTGCTGGACAGCTGCGCATAAGCATGAAATCACCTTTATGGTACCTGCAGAGAGGGCCATATATTGGCAGCTACTAAGCATTCTTGGTTCAGCAGGGACCCCCAGTGTTTTCTCAGTGCTTCCGCCAGCCCTCTGTGAAGGAGAAAATGTCCTCTTGGTAGGTCAAACCCCTCACAGAGGTCCTAAAACAGAAGCAGTTCTGAGTCTCTATACAAGTCTCCCACCCTCGACACCACAGCCTCCATCCATGCATCTAGGCCCCTACAGCACCCCCCATGAGGCAGTTCCCTCAGTATGTTGAGGGGAGAGCAGGTGAGTATGGCACCCCTGTATGTATTTTCTGCAAGCAGCTATTCCAGCACTTACTAATCACTCAAAATTCCTACGTATCTTCTGTAGTTGAGCGCCACACTCCGAGGAACACTCTAGTGAGAGTGAGAAACAGGTTTTGGAGATTAGTGGGGTCTCATTTACTTGCTATCCATTGCACCAGCCACTGTAGCTGCACCGCGAGGTAATACACCTCAAAATTGGAGACTGCCAACCCTCCACCTGTTGATGGGCGCTGCATCGTGGCCAATGCTATGCATCAGCGACTCGCCCCCCAGTTAAAATTGATTAGTGAGTATTCTAGGTCTTTATACAGAGCCATTGGGATCTAAATAGGAAGTGTGTTAAAAAAGTAGAGGAGGCGAGGTAGTGCCACCATCTACAGCAAGGCTATTCAGCCAGACACAGATAACGTCAGCGCCTTTAAAAAATCCATGTGGGAGCAAAGGGAGCAGACAGCCTACCCCACATTGCCTTCCAGGATATCCTGGCAATCATGGTAAATATTGACCCCCAGGTAGGTCAGACAACTGGGTTCCCATTGGAGGCACTCCAGTCCCTCGGGGGGTCATCGCAGGGCGCCACAGGGAAAAGCTTAGATTTTTTAATTTACCTGTAGCCCAGACAGGAGCACGAAAGAGTTCAACATGGTCCTGGCACCCTCCAAATCTACCGCAGTATCGTGGAGAAAGATTAAGAGGTTTTCTGCATAGAGTGCGATGAGGTGATGGGGTGCTGAATAGACAGTCAATGATATGCATGGCCCCCTCTCGCATTGCTGGCCAAAGGTTCCATGGTCAGCGCAAAAAGCAGGGGGGGTAAGGGACAGCCCTGTCTCGTTCCCTGGCCTACCATGTACCTCTCTGATGTGATCTTTCCAGTGCGGACCCAGGCGGTCAAATTCGTGTACAGCAATTTAGTCCAGGCCACGGATTTCCTGCCGAGCCCCATGCTTAGCATAACCGCATATAATTGTGCCATTCCAAGCTATTGAAAGCTTTCACTATATCGACAGCAAATATTACTGCATGGTCTCAGTTGTAATCCTAGGCTTCTAGTATGGCTGTTAGTCTTCTGATATTGGTGGCTGTATTGTGCCCAGGTATAAATCCTGCCTGGTTTGGGTGTATAAGCTTAGTCATGAATGGTCGCAATCTAGCCGCTAGTTTACTACTAACGATTTTATAGTCTGTGTTCAGCATTGAAAGGGGCCGTTAAGCCATGTTTACCCAGTTTCAGAATGGGAACAATGAGGGCTTCACTGGTGGTATCCGGCAGGCTTGCCGAGTCTCCAGCCACAGTATAGAGGGCCACCAGTCTGGGCGTCAATCTCTCAGGGTAGGCAGCATAGAACTCAGCCGGAAACCCATCTGTTCCAGGAGTCTTAATCCACGCCATGTGTTAAATTGCGGTCTTAATCTCCTGTGGAGTTATAGCCCCTCCCAAGTCGTCCGCTTTGTGTTCCACAAGACGTAGGAGCTGCATATCCTCTAAGTCGGTCTGTAATGCTAAGCTGTCGTGAGGTGTGGTACTTTGGTATAGGGTTAAGTAATATTGAGTAAAGTGGGCATTTATACTCTCCGGAGAGTACACTTTATTTCCCCCATCCTCGTCAATTTCCACTATGAAGAAGAGCCACACCAGGAGGAATCCAGTCTTGTCGCATTCAGCGTATGCCCTGTCAGTGTACTGTCGATAATCAAAGCACTGGAGCCTTTCAGTCTGGGCCGCCACGGCCTCCTTGGCCTTTAAAAGGTCAGTGCTGGATGTCCCGGCCTACACCTCTCTGCCTTCCTCAGGCATCCTTCACAGCAAGTTCCGCATTAGGGTTTGTTTAATTCCGTTTGATTCTGCTATACAATGGCCCCGGATGACTGCTTTAAAGGCATTTCACTCCACTTGGGGAGAGGATGCCATATTGGGGTTAGCATCAAAATATTGGGTCAGTCTTTCCCTAATCGTTTCCCCAAAGACCTGGTCCGCAAGGGATTCAGGTTTTAAGCACCATTTTGGGATGGAAGAATGGGCATGGGCCCATTTAAGGTGTAGTAATATAGGATTATGATCAGATGTTGTGCGGGCTAAGTTTTTTGTAACCGAGTACACAGCATTGTGCATATTTGGGGTGCATAGGAACGAGTCAAGTCGAACATGGACCTCAAAAAATGAATAGTCTTGTCCTCAAGGTAAAGCTGCCTTCAGGAATCGAAAATTACCCATTGTTGTTGCCAGGCTCGGAATGCTCAGACCGTTCGGTTTGCTTGAGAGTCCTGTAGTGGGGGGTAGACCTATCTAGTTGTGTGTCCACCACGCAGTTAAAGTTGCCCTCCTTGATGGTCGGGTTAGCAAGATGTGGTGTCAATGATCGTGCTAGGCCTTCCAAGAAGGCACTCTGGTCCAAGTTTGGGGTGTAAACATTCACAATTACTGCGTACGTGCCCTCTAGGTGACCCCACACAACTACATATCGTCCCTCTGGGTCTATCAGGGTGCCTGTACCCTGGAAGGGTACCTCTGGCCTAATCTATATTAGGACCCCTCTTGCATAAGCTGAATAAGTGGTACGGTACACCTGGCCCCTCCAAAAGTGTTGCATTGTTTCTCCCTCCTTGGCCTTTATGTACGTCCCTTGGAATACCTCTCCTAGTCAAATAAGAAAACACTTTATAGCGCTTTGACATAGTGTGCATCCCCCGGATGTTCCAGTAGAGGCATTTAAATAATAGTGGGGTCGCCCTCTATGAAACAGGTCAGGTGTGTGAGGACACACATTCCTCTTCTCCAGTCCCTCAGTCCGTCGGTCCCCCCCAAATGCAATGTAGATAATCTGATCATCCTAGTACGACTCAAGCATCCCCAACTGGTAAACCAAAAACAAAAACCCCAACGCCCACTCCCCAGGACAAGTAGGTCTCCAACCACCATCCAAACAATTAGACTACTACTGTCTAAGAGGAGACAGCCATGAGCTCCTAACGGTCAGCGAGCCCTCCAACTAGTATAGAGCCTTCAGACTGTACCCCCAGCCCAGGGGAAAGATAGCAAGAAGAGGGTTTTCACAGACCCCCAATAAGCGTAAGTACATATTGTCAATCCCCTAGCCTTGCACTAATGTGGCCATCATGTTATATTATATCCTCAGACGACCCTGGGGTGATTTTAGGCAATGTAAGGCTTGAGGCAACAGACATGTAGGACCTTTGATCAGTATCCGAGTCTCTGTCGAGTCCCTCCTTCGCAGGTTTCGGGCACCCCCACCATTCATCTCTGCAACCACCTCCGTCTGATGCTGTCTTTCAAGATATACTTCAGCCTGTGAGGGGGCAGCAGATTAGCGCTGCAAGATCTATGGACTCGCTGCTGTCGTGGGATCCGGCCGAGCTCTGTCTGAGACTGCTGGTCCAGCCAGCTCCATATCTCTTGTGGGGAGTGAAAGAATTTCTTTACTTCAGGAGTCGCAGCCCTGAGGCGGACAGGAAAATCATTGCATAAGCGAGTCCCAGCTGTTGCAGTCTGTTTAGCGTCCTTGAATGAGGCTCTCTGCTTCTGTACTTCTCTTGAAAAATCCGGAGAAATTCACACTATCGCGTTTTCAACACATAATTCTCCTTTATGTCGTGCCTGCATCACTATATGATCCCGGTCCTAGTAATAGAGATGTCGAGCCACCACTGGCTGTGGCGGGGCACCTGGCAATGGAATTCTATTGGGCACTCTATGGGCACGCACAAGTGCGTCAAAAGTGGAGAGGCCCTACGGCGCAACCACCTCACATATCCACTTCTCCAGATAATTCAGCTTGTGGGGCCCTCAATCTATACTGGCAGGCCTACGACTTGGATGTTGTTGCGCATGAGCGGTTTTCAGCATCCTCTGCCCAGAGTGCGGATTTTAGATTCCGTAGCTCCGTAATCGAAGTGAGTGTGGCCGGAATGTCAGCCAGTGCTTGCTCATTGGTAGTGACTCTGTCCACTAAATGCTGGTGATCATCCCGCAGTATGCCCATTTCCGACCTCACGGTATCTATTTTAGTTTCCAACGTCTCTCAGGAGGACGTAATGGCCTGATTAACAACTTGAAATTTAAGGTTCTCAGCCGAGGCATTCATCTGTGAGGTGGTCTCCACATCGGTCTTGGAGTCAGGGGCACCATTGTGGGTGGCCTTGCCCATGATCTTCACAGGTTAGGACACAGTGTATGATGAGAAATTCTTTTCTCTATTAGCAGACTCCTTGCAGTTCCTCTTGGTAGATCAGGGCAGCGGACAGCATCCTCCCACCTCCTCCGTCAGTCCATCTGGCAAGTCGGCGGGTGCTGGCAAGCGAGCCCACCCTAGAGCACTGTGGGCCCTCACAATTACTGGTGGTCGTGGCACAGTAGGTCCCTCAGTAGGTCAGCGCTCGCTCCTTGCGCTGCTCTGAGAACCCCAAAGTTTCCCTCCTCGCCCAGGCGTAGTGCATTGAACCCCCTGTGTCCTGCCTCAAGCAGCATGGCCTCCCTCGGACATACGGGACAACAGGTACCCCCTTACCATCTTCCACTGCCAACAGATCGCGACACCAATGCCTGCTTTTCAACCCACCAGCAGAGAGCACCTTACAGCCTTGACGTTAATGGGAGGCACAGTCAGGAGTAATGGCAGGCGCCTCAGTCAGAACCAGCATCCATCCAGTTCCCATAAGGTCCTCTGTCAGCCTCAATTTAGGCCAGCGCCGACAGGCCCCCTCAGGCACAGGTCCGCCAGCGTGGGGAGTATCCCCAGCCATGAATGGGATCCCCCTGGAATCAACTCCAGGGCACCCCTGAAAGCAGGAAGCAGCAGTAGAAATTTCAGATGGTTCGGCAAGGGTGGAGGGCATCAGGGGGCACGTCAGCAGATGATACTTCTCTCGCACCTGATTCTTGATGTGGGGATAGCTAGGTGGCCCTCCACCGCCCAGTGCAAAGCTGCCAGGGTGCCCGTTGATGGGCAGGCCGATAGGACCCATTGTCTTTTCATGTACCCCCAGGCCTCCTCACAGGCAGCACCCAAAACGCAGTCACGGGCACGGAGGTTGCGCCGCTGCCCAATGTCACTGCCGGGCACAGCCCGCGTCATTTCTGGGAGGAGTTTACCTCATGTCCCCCTTGTGTGGTTACAGGCTCACCTCGCTCCACACTCCTCACGGGCTGCAGCATCCAAGGCACCGCTCTCTCAACGGTCGGATTAAAGTGTCTCTGGGGGGGGTGTACCGTCTCCGAGGCCCAGCGCCTTCTCCTCTGTGCCAGTTATTGTCTTGCCTCCAAAGGGCAGCCCTAGCAGGGGTCAGGGCGGTGTTGTTGCAAGGGGTATGTGGCCCCAGAGCCACCTGCTGCTCCGCCTGGTGCTGTTTAGCCACTCCGTTGAAGCAGGGCCCCAGCAGCAGTACAGTGGTTTAAGTCGGGACCGCCACCGCCACCATCTTGGACTACAGCCTAACCTCACATCCACGACTAGAGTGGACCTCTGGCCCAGGCCGGCTTGTCCACCACCAAGAAAAAGCAGGACCCAAGCCTCTCACTAGCAGGTATCAGCAGGCAACCTTTTGGGGTCCTCGGGCTGGTTTTATGTAGTCAGGATGGAAGTAGATGGGGTTCGGCCGGTTGGAGCTCAGAGCAATGCTGCTCACTCCATCAGTGCCAGGCCACGCCCCTTCATTGCATAATCCATAATAGTCCCACCACCTCCCTCAGATTTTGCAATATTAATGAGGACACTCTCTGGCCTTAAAATTGAGCTCTTACAAATGGGCTTCTCCTTTTTTGAACATAAGTCCATGGAAGTCTGCAACTCCGGTCTGAGGTTTGGAGGGGAGAGCACTGTCGAGTCCCAGTGACCAGCAATATGGCTTTTAGCATTCCCACTAGGGTGTTTTCACTTCTAACCACTCCCAGGTCCTCAAGCATACTCAAGAAAGCAATTTGGGGAAAGTGGTCCATGTTATGTTATATTGCTTTGTATAGTGAACTAATCACCTGAGAGGATATCTAGGCGCTTGGGCAGGTGTGTAGGTTTGTGGTCCCTAAGGTGCTTATATGAAGAGCCAGGTCTTAAGCTTCTTGCACAACTCAAGAAATGAGGAGGCTCTGATGTGTTGAGGGAAGTTGTTCAATGTCTTGGGTGCAATGTAGGAGAATGAGCGGCTTCCAGTTTTGCTTTTGTGGATGCAAGTAATGTGTGCGAATGACAGTGAGGCAGAGCATTGGTGTCTGGTGGGTTGGTGAAAGTGTATGCAGCCACTTTCTGTTCTGGTCGGTTTTGGCGAGAGTGGTGAGCACCCTAGACAATTATTTTGCTATGATGGGATAGCTCCAGACCATATGGAAAAGATAGCTGTCACAGGCGCTAAATCCGAAGCAGGAGGGGGAAGGGAGCCTACCAGCATGCTATAACTTTTGAGGGGTAAAATATGTAATGTGCAAGTAATTGAGCTGTATGAGGCACAGACAAGAGGAAATCACCAGCTTGTGCAGGCCATTTTTACATTCCTACACTCACATTCTTCCAGAGGACCCACCCATCTCTCTCACTTCTCCCAGTCTCCCAGAGGGCTATACATTGGTCAGGTAAATGAATAATGAACAATTTATATATTTATGAAGTCCCCCTCTTCCCAATTGAGCTGAAGGCTATCTTGGCTTCTAGTGGGTTCAATTCTGGTGGGTCAGTTAAAGAAGCCTGATGGAAGGCCAGGAAGTGTCGGAGCTTTAGATATTTACAGAATTGAATATTTTTGTAGTTCTTTCCTTCTTGTGCTTATCTTGCCAGACATCTCCTAATTTAGATATCAAAATAAGATTCCTTTTCTCAAAGCCTGATAATCAAGCTCTGCGAAGTAAATTGGTACCATGACACTGGGGGTCTCAAGCATGTGCTTCCTATCCCACTGGATCTTGCGCAGTGCAACTCGTCAACAGAGGATTGTCACTTTAGTTACCTTTGGAAGAGACTTTGGGATCTGCTTGCCATACAACAGTTCTATGATATTGTTACAGCCCATGATGAATATTTTGGATTGAAGAGCTGGGTCTGCAAACCCTTCCTAGAGCCAGTTATTTAGCATCAGCAGTTCTGAGGCCCAATAGTGAAGCTGAAGATCTACCATACTCATCCCCCTTCATATGTTGATGGTATGCATTAATTGAATGCGATCCGCAGTGCCCAGTATGCCCTTAGGAAAAAGTGATTTCTAGCTCATGCTGCAGTAAAGCAAGCTTGAGGGATCATTAGAGGAACGTTTTGCAAGAACTATTGTAATCTTGGTAGCACCACCATGTTGAACGGGCAATCTTCCCCAAAATGTATAGCTGTAGTTTTGACCACTTCTCAAGATCCCTTCGAGTCTTAGCAGCCAACAGGGATAAATTGAGGCTTCATGTGCGGTCAGGCTGGCACACAATATATATGCTAGGGTATTTAAAGCTAAGTTTGAACATACAGAAGCAGGACAGCCAGTAGATTGCCTCTGCGTCACCTTTATTCATGACGAGGGTCAACTTAGTCCAGTTCACCTGCAGGTCAGAGGCCTCGCCGCATAGATCTAAGATAGTGAATATTCTGGGGCTTGAGGTCTGAGTATGACCAACAAATAAGAGTACATCATAAGCATAAAGTCAAATACGATCTTCAGTGCACCCCCCTGGAGTTCGGAATACACATACCTGGCCATCACCTCGATCCAGGTTTAGAATGGATTACTAAGCCGAAGACAAGTGGTGATGGGGGCAGCCCTGTCTAATTCTTCTACATTTGGGAAATGGAGACGGAAGCCTGCCTCCGGCTTTAACTCATGCTTGGGGTTGGGCCTACAGTACTTTCATTTAAGAAATAAAATGTGGTACAAACCTAATACTCAACCGCACCCCAAAAAGGAAGGACCAGTCAATGGTGTTAACTCTTTTTCAAAGTCTATGAGTATAAGGGCACAAGGCTCCACAGAAGTATGGGCTTGTGCAAGAGGTATATTTATATTTATATGTTTATAAACTGCATGTATCTTGATGGCTCAATGATGTAATGACTTATGCCAGGTTCCCAGCTAGAATTTGAGCAAAGATCTTGGTTTCAATGTCCATGAGATATGTTGGGCAGTAAGAGGAGCATAGCTCTGGTCGGGGCCCAGGTTTGGGTACTACCAGAAGTTTTGCTAAGTCTAGTGCAGAAAGTAAAGCCCCCCACACCACTGTTTCTGAAATATAGTTAGTAGATGGAAGGTGAGGAGTGATTTAAATCTAGTATAGTATTTAGGTTGGAGGCCATCTGTGCCAAGGGTCTTGCCTGCACAAATATTGACTTTAGCTGCCTCAATTTCTTCAACTTTAATGGGTTGTTCCAGCTGCTTTCTGTCTTGATCCCCAGGAACTACCAGTGGGAGGTCAGTGATGAGTAATGGGGATCGCTTAAGGGCAGATTGGTCTTGGCGCACATAAAGAGAGTGGTAGTTTGTCACAAATGTAGGCATATTACCAGCTCCAGATTCAGTCATATTTTCCTAATATTGTCAGTACTCTGCAATACTGCCAATATTGTCACCAGTCGTGGCCGGAACAGGTAAGAGCGGTGGGGCAGGGTGTGGTGGGGGGAAGTCGGCATACGACGGGATAGGTAAGATTAAAAACATTTTAAAAAACACTTACCTTGAACTTGCCGCATCCCCGAGTCGGAGATGCAGAGAAAGCAAGGAAAGTGGTTTTATTGATTTTTTAAAATGTAATTTTACCTATCTCGTCATCTGTCGACTTGTCCCACCTCTCGCCGCCCATGCCCCGCCCCATCGCTCTTACCTGTGCAGGCCGCGCCTGGATGTCACTCAGGAGGGCCTTTAGAGAGCCTGTATATACATCAGTATACTGACCATATTTAGATTCTCTTCACTTTCATATTCAGTTTTTAGTTACACTTCCCTGATGCATTATGGTCCTTGTAGTCCTTTATGTCTCCAAACTGTTACCCAGTCAAGCACTAGTGGTGGTACTCTATTCTATGCCTTGATTCCTGGATCCTATGGCCTTTCTGACCTCTTTACATCAGCATTGTGGACTTCTCTCGCTCTTGACTCAGTGAGTACTCCCTTCCTGGCTTTCCCGTGCCCTTTCTTGTGTCTGCTGGTTTCCTTGGTCTTCCCCCTTCCAAGTCCCAGGTCTGCCTTACCCTCATTGGAGGTTCCTAGATTACTTGCAACTGCTTGATTCCTTGCACCTGGCTCTCTCCCTGCACCTATACGCCTCCCCTGAGCCTCCTGCTATTTCTGACTGGTGAGGCCAGAGTGCAGCGGCTCGCAACTGACCTTGCTACAGAGTTTCCTTGTGCGCTGTTTCGCTCTGCCACTATATTCCAGGTTTGTCTGTTGATTTCAGTTTTCATTGTTATTTGATTCCATGTCCCTGTTCTGATTAGTTATTTGTGTGTATTACCTGTCTCTTGTACTTCCTGCCTGTTTGTTCCTGTGCTTGCCTTGTTCCTAGTTCTGACTGCACACATCCAGACCAGTCTTGTATTTTCTGATTCCTTGTCTTGTATTCTATGTTCCTGTTCTGACTGCATAGTCCTGCCCTGTTAGATAGTGCGCATATGTTCACTAGTCACAGTTCTGTGTATTCCAGTCATGCCCCTGTTTTTTTTATTTCAGTCCAGCTTTTCCCTGGGCCCAATTCCTGTTTCTGTGTGCCTTCCACTGTACTCCTTTCTCTTCTTGTCTGTTATATTACTAGCCTTATTTGTATTACTTCCAGTTGTGCCAGTTAGACTCAAAGGCTTGTGCCTTTGGCATAGAGAACCACCCAGTGCTCCTTTTCTGTAGGACCTGCCAGGTGTTTCCCTGAACGCTGTGAGATTGATCTGCTCCATGCCTTTTTGTAAGATCTTTTTCACTTCTGAAAAGCAGACAAACTTTCATTCATGATAGGATGTCTACCGTTTTGCTGTTTCTGTCCTTAACTCCTGTCCTGCCTTCCTCACAGCCTTTAGGTACTCTCTTGTTTATATGATTTCCCCTTCTGTGGAAATTCATTGTCCCTGCAGTCAGCAAGCACCCTCTTGTTACCGTGCCCTGTCCAAAACTTTTCTAGATCCCTGAGAGATTGTGAACACCTATCAAATATACAGGATCACGCTAGAGGGCATAGCCCTAAGAGCCAGTCACTAGAGTAATTTGCCAGGCATATCTCCTTCTTCATACACATGCCTGGTAGAGGCAATCCATCTCTGTTTTTATTAACGTAGAATTGTCAATGAGAGCCTTTGTTGGCACTTAATTGACGTTGCAGTTCCGCTCCATGATTTGAGTGATACCTTTTCCAATTTAAGTAAACTGGACTCCAAGTCTGAGATGACATGATTGCTTTACCTTTCTTTCCTCCTCAAGTATGCTTTGACTTTGCCAGGAAACATAGCCTTCCCCGCAGCCCATACCATTCCAGCAAACACACCAAGCCTACGTTATGCTTGAAATATGTCAATATTTACTGTTGGACATATCAAGAGAAGTAGACATCCACCAAATGCCAGGCATTCAGCTTCCAGATCATGCATCCACCCTCTCTGAGAGCTATACATTTGATCACCTGCTGGAGAATGGTCTGATAATCCACGAAGTATGTGGTACATTGGTGATTGAGAGAAAAAGGATATTGATTCTGGCAATTGCTTAATGGGCAGCTGATATGTGGGTATTCTTTGACATAAGGGTTTCAGATCTGGCAATCGTCACATGATCCCAAGCAGTCCTCCCAATTTCCTAATGCTGTAACTCCCTGGGGGTTTTCAGCATGGGTGCCAGTCGTGTACATCTCCGGGCACATACTTGTGTTGAATAATCACTTTTAATAGCGGAACTCTGTGGCATTTCTTAACACCTTCCCAAGAGTGCTCACGGTGTGTTTAGAGTCGAGAGGGAATATAAGCACTGATGAGATTGATGTACACCCATCCATCCTACCCTCCAGGGCAACAAACCTGCCCGTAGCATTAGCAGTGATCTCATAGACAGATAGCAGGAAGGTCCTGTGTAGTAGTTTAGCAACACCTCTAAAACCTGAGGTGTAACCTGCATGAAATACTATATCGTAGCCAAATCTGGGCAGAAAGGAACAACATGAATCATCTAAGTGAGTTACTTGCAGATATAGCATAGCTGGGTTGTGCTGTTAAGAAAACCTGAGGACAGCACCCCTTTTGATCCCATTATTTAGAACATTTACATTCGAAGTCATGACAATAAAAGAGGACAGGGTAGTCTTCATAGTGAGAGGAGAGGGGGAGTCCCACCGATGAAGGACCAGGGCTGATGGGTCACAGTTTGTTGCATTAGGAGACGTATGACCACAGACAACTCATAACCTGAAAATGAAACCAGTGGTAAAAACTTAACATCCAAACTGTAAATTTCACAGTCCCCAACTCCCCCACACCATACTTACATCACAGAAGCATGTTACCCCAGCAGATCCCATTAACTGAAACAAAAGTACTGAAACAGTATGAGCGGACCTTCCCCTATATTATGGAGGATTGGATGTTGCTGGAATTTGGTCAAGTGGAGTAACAGAGAAGCTTAGGAGTGAGGTCTCATGTAGTTTGGGGCATCCAGTGGAAAGAGTGTGATCAGCTCAACTCACTGGGCTGGTGCCCTTCTGAACACATACCTTAGTTACCTCAGATGGCATGTGGCAGGGGCTGTAGGCCAGGGCCAGGAGACAAGCCCCTCAAAAAAGGTACTCCACCAGCATCCAATAATTCTGGGGATGCCCAGGTTCACCTAAATGCCTCCCACCTGCCAAAGAGCACTCTCTCCTCCATTACTCCCCATCACTCACAGCCCCACCACTGCTCTCTTCTCATAAGATCTCTCTCATCATCAGCTCGGGACACTGAGGGGAGGACCTATTCTCAGTCACCCAATCATCCTCTGCCTCCAGAGAGTCATAAAAAGGTAGCGTAGTCTAAATGAACTTTGAGCTTGGCTGAAAACATAACCATGTTCTTAAATTTCATTGGTTGTAGCTTTTGCTTGACTGCATTGAAGGAATTCCTCTGTAATTGGACCACCCCGGTATAATTGGGAACATATGTGCCCGACTGGACTGAAAAGATAGCTTGTGCACAGCTCACGCACCTTTGAGGATGACGCCTCTGTAATTAAGGACCTTGACTATCAGTGGGTGAGAGGGAGCCCCCGGTAATTACTTCTGCAGCAGGGATCTATGTGGCCTCTCCAGGATAAAGTGAGGTGAGAATTTGTCCACTGGAAGCTAAGAAGTGATCCACTATTCAATACATTTCTCTAGGTCAGTACACTATACCCCTCCAGGAAGCCCACAAGCTGGAGATTGTTTGATTCTCGCCCTGACCTCTGTACCCTAAGCATGCTCCTCCAATATCTAGGATACTTTGGTGAGGCGTGCTACAGTAGTTTTGAGATCAGCAACCACATTGTTGGGTTAAGCTATGCGGTCTTCTGCCTCGGAGACTCTATCTGCTGCATTGCACATGTCTTTTAGGTGAAGTATGACATCCAATTCTTACTTAGCAGATTTTTGGTTACCAGAGCCATTCAAGACTCCTGATTAGCCTGTAAGATCATATCGGGAGAAGATAACATGGTCCAAGGCACGGTCCACTCAACTGAATGAATGTATCCAAGGCCAGCGAGGTGTACATATCCATTTTGGTTTGGGCATTGGAGGAATCTGATCGATCCTTCCTTATGGTATTTCCAACTCTAGGTGTAGGGATCTTGAGGATGGCAAAAGCTAAAGGAGTATCAGCAGGAGGGTCTCACAGGTAAACGAGCATCCACAGAAGGCTCAGAGCCAGCAGGACGTATGATCAGTTACAACAGCTTATTGGTACAATTATGAGGAGCAGCCCCTGCATCTCAGCGTGCCGGTCAGGAGAATCTTAGCCAAGACCACCTCATGTCCGTTGTGTGCTTTCTAGATGCCTTACTAGAAAGCCCAGATTGCCTTGCCCAGCTCACTCCAATGTGCAGTGAATGTACCCTTGGTACAAAACAGTTGTGCAGGGGGGCAGCTTAAAGTCCCAGTTAGCAGAACAGAATCAGTGCCTCCAATCTCTGACTCCAGTATCCAAGTAGAGCAGGGAAGGCAGCTATCCCCCGCTCTGCTTTCACCACTGAAGCTGTGTTGCATTGTGTGCAGAATGAAGAGCCAGTGAAAGAGAACGCTCTAGCATCATACAGGCACAATAGTCCATAAGGGGGCAGAGCAGAGGAGGAAGCCCTCATGCACAGAGCCTCCAACTCAGAACTAGATTTATCTCCTTTCTCACTGTCCAGGGCTGTACAGCAAAAAATGATGAGACTGAGGAAGAGTGAGTGACGGAGCACCAAGGACAACATGGATGTATTGCAGGCTGTTTAATAGCTCCTCCAGCCCATGCTTGGGCAGGGTCATGCTGACCAGGTTACTTCTCCTGGCAACATGGCAATCACCCCAGGAGAGACAGGGAGAGGTCCCAGGCAAAAGTGTCTAGTCTTCTGGTGCCCAGCCCTTCATTCATCACCAATGTGTGTCCCAGCTCACCCCAACCAGTATTTTCTCTTGTGTAAGTCTAGGACCAGGCCAGAGGATGGAAATCCACCAGCCTGCTTGCACCACAGTTCGAGGCCTGAGCCATGGGAAGCACAAGAAGTAGATCTATGGAGAAGGTGGGAGGGGACCGCTCCAGTGCTGTGTGAGTTCCATAGTTTATGGAGAGGCAGGCTGGAGGTAGACAAGGAAGCTCCGTCACAGAGACAGGCCCTAGGACCAGATTCATTTAGTTACCTCGTCTCCCCAGGTACAATAAGAAATGGATGAGCCGTGAAAACAAGCTTCCAGTAGGGGAGATGGGGAGTGCAAGAGATATCTACCGTTCCCAGCTGCACAATCTAGAGGCAGTGAAGGGTACAGTGCAGGTCAATGCCCAGCCCCTCATCACAGTCGGGAGCAAGGCCATGCTATCCACCCCATTACTGTAGGATGCAAGGCAGCCTTCTTTAAGGGGGAGACCTGCAGTCGGTATCAGTGGGTGTCCTGTCTCACCCCTGCTGTGCCAATCAGAGGGAAGTAAGTAGTGCCCTGATGACCGTCATTGGTGGGTAGCACGCTAACAGCCCACTTGTGGCCACCCCACTCAGAACAGGTGCCCCCATGGTCCCCTGGCATCTGAGATTGTCCATTGGTTTCAGAACCACTGCTAGTCTTCCAGCTGTTAGGGACACAGATGCAGGCAGCATCACCTAACGCTATGATGCTGAGTGTTTCCAGGTGTGCTGTCTGATAGCAGGGCTCAGCCTCTCAGGCAGCCCGAGTCCCAGGTCATTTTGGGCTATATGAGTGGTGTCTGCTTGGCTTCCAACCACTACTTCTAAGTGAGGTGGAAGAGGAAGATTTCCTTGAGCACGCCTCCACCAGACATCCCTCGAATCCTTGGCAGTTGAATAAGCTTTTTTCCTGGGGCCAGGTTTAATGGTTAAGCGGCTCCTCCACTAAGGCAGAGGAGCGTCGCCCCACAGGAACAATAAAATGAAAATAACAGCATGTTATTATCATTTTATTTTTCAGTACTCCTCTGTATGGGCGGGCTGGCTGGACTGCCCACAGAGTAGGAAGAGGAGTGGTGGGCACTCTCTAAGTGCGAATGGCGGTAAACCGCCATGCGCACTTGGTATGTTCTCCACGAGGCTGTGTTGCACAGCCTTGGTGGAGAACATGCCCAGGCTCCCAGACCCTATTGAGTGCTGAACCATGGCACTCAGACCAATCACCCAGGCTCTCAGGCCCTATCTGAGTGCTGAACCACGGCTCTCAGACCAATCATGATGCTGCTATCAGCAGTGTCGTGATTGGCAAGGGAAGTGTGGAAACCTGGAAGCTTCCAGTTCCTGTTCGACGGAAAAAGAAGTGGACAGAGGAGAAGCGGCAGCTGGCAGCTAATTGTTTAATTTTCTTTTCTTTTACTTTTTTAACCGCCCCTCCGTCGCCCGACCACTGCTGCCCCATAGCAGCCGCTACCAAGATTCATATGGGCTCTTAGAAGGTATCTGCCATCTTGGCTCTGCAAGCTACACCCCCATTAACCCTTTTTCTTATCCAGACTTTCTGACCCCTAGTCAATAATCTCTGACCCCATCCATAATCTCTCAACCCACATTTTTTTCTCCAATCCACCCCCCAGCCCTGCCCAATATTACCACACTCCGCCTCCAAATATGAATCAACGTTTTTCACTGCCCACACTTTCCCCTTTCTCTCATTCTGCCCCCTTTATGCACCACATCAACTTTAACACTTTGCCAAGTCTCCCTTCCATATTGAATAAATAGCTATAAGTCTTTGGTAAATAAACAAACCTATGGGCCTGATTGAGATCTTGGCAGACAGGTGTAGTGTTCGGCCTTAGTTGCACGTGCAGTAGTGCGAGGTGCCTTGCTTCTTTGTTCCACCGTGCCTTATTCATGTAGTGTTCTAAATAAAGGGTTCGGTTTGAATCAGGTACCTGTTATTTCTTGCCTGTTGCGGTTGCGGGTGGACATCATGGTTGCTAGGGACCTTGTAAAGAATAAACACGTCAGCCTTACCTCATTGCTGCCTCTGTGTTTACTTCATTTTTTACAATGATTTATCCTGGTCCCCGGCTGTGGCTTTCATTAAACATTTTTGTTTTTTCCTTTTCCCTGCCACCACGGCATAACGGTTCACCACCAACTCTTCGACGACTCCCATCTTCACTGTCAAGGATGGTTTTGCCGCTCTTGCTGCCACATCACCCAACAAACCGCTTGGCAATGTGGCTGTCTTTTGCAGACACGGGAGAGTGTGACATAATTTCTGGCCTATGCTCCTGCTTCCAGCTTCGCACTTCGGGTGACACGCTGGTTTCATTCCCATGAGTACGTCAGGCAGCCAAGAGCCATTCAACATCAATGTGATTTACATGCCGCAATCTTGTTATTGGATTTATCCTCCGGTAAGCCGCATTTCTCAAGTTGCTGCATCGTGCTTTGTGCAACATGATTATTCTTCCCTTGCTGGCTCCGTGAGGCATTCAAGCTCCTGTAAACATTAACCAGTATTCTCCCTGAGGAGTACACTTTACAGTTAAGGTGCTTATACATTTAAAGGAAGTTTTTTGTTGTTGTTTTTTCATTTTTAGTCCCTTCACTTTGCTTTCTTTCTCCTCATGCAGCAGTGTTGCACCTCACCTCCTCTATTGCTTCAGAATCCGGGTGACATATCCATGAAGTGGAGCAAGTGGTTGTGGCTTTTAATAATTTTATGGTGGCTATTTATGGAGATTCATTTAGTGTGGCAAGGAAGAAAGTCTCAATTGGCACAGAAGCTCAGGAATGTTTTTATCATTTCCCTAGTCTTGCTGCCCCTCAAGGACTATGATGAGTACACGGAGGCGATGGACAGGCTGAGATTAGATTTTACTGTGGAACCACATATTGTTATAGAGTGGTTTAATTGTTATTCCAGACACCAAATGGCTGCAGAACTAATGGAGAATTACATGACAGCATTAAGAGTTTTAGTTGCCGATTGGGATTTTAATTAAAAAAAATACAGGAACAACTGCTTAGACACAGGAATCCTCTCTGTGAAGTCATTTAGGTTGCGAAAGGTATTGAGAGAGCTACTAGATCATTCAAGTTGTTGAATGATGAGAAAGAGGAGCATCTTGATGTTACGTTGATACGTAACTTTAACAAAAAAAAGCTGTTTAGGAACAAGTCTTCCACCAATGGGAGTAAAGGGAAGTGTCTTAAGTGTGGTTGTCTTGCTCATTCCAACAAAACTTTGTGTCTAGCTAACAGCAAGAGTTGTTTCAAGTGTGGTAAACCAGGCCATTTCTCTAATGTATGCAGATCTCAACGTGTTATCAATTCTATTCAGGAGAACATGTCGGAATTGAGGTCTGATGATGTGGAAGCTGATAATGTGATTCTTATGATAGGAGGTTCAGGCAACACGGATGTTGGCAAAGAACCTTGCAGGTCACCTTTGTGTAAGATTTGTATTGATGAAATCAACTCCATTATGTTGGTTGGCTCTGGTTCTCCTTCTCCTTTAATCTCCAATAAGTTCTTCAAAAAACACTGGCTCAAAAGAAAGTTACAAGCCTGTGACATTAAGGCTTTTGGTCATGCAAATTCTAATATTATTATATTAGGCTATTTTATTGCAACTATTTCCCATTCAGTTACACAACGTAATAGGAAAGATTTACATGGCTGAAGATTGTCAACAAGATCTTGGGTTCGAAACACGAAGGAAATCTGTGTCTAGTTTTGGATTCATCAGCAGAGGTACCTGTTTACTGTATGACAGTACATCAAGGTATAGAAAGGATTATTGATCAGTTTCCAAATGTGTTCCACAAAGAGTTGGGGATGGTGAAGGGTTTTTCTCATAGAATTTTGCTCAAGCATCAGTTTTCTCCAGTACGACACAAACTGAGGGATGTTCCAGTAAGTGCCAGGGTGGACCTTAGTTCTTTACTCAAATAATTACTTGACGAGGGTGTCATTGAGGAGGTTGATGAATCAGAATGGGTGTCTCTCATTGTTCTTGTAAGAAAATAATCTTGCTTGTTGAGAATATGTGTGGACATGAGATACCTGAACAAGCAGATCATTGTGGATTGTCATCCACTTCCCAAGATTAAAGATTTGCTTGCTCAGATTATTGGAGCTAATTTCTTTAGACACCTTAGGGGCATATTATCAAGCCAGGCAATAAAATTATCGCCGCTTTAGCGGCAGGAAACTGCCGCTAAAGCGGCGATAATGAGCTTGATAATATGCTCTATGGAATTCCAATTGAAGCCCATGTTAGATGTGAAGGACATCTAACATGGGCTTCAATTGGAATATATCTGAGTTGGTGGAGGAGTGTGTAGTTGCCACTGTGGAGGATGTGTTGAGTGAATGGGCTCAAAATGTATGTTTGACAAGTTGGTTGGAGGCTTCTCAGCAGGACAAGGAATTATTACAGGTTGATGAATTTACCATGAGAGGTTGGCCTCAGGAGAAATTGTTATCTTCTGAGATGCAAGTGTTTTGGAAGGTTAAGGATGCTGTGTCTCTTGCTGAAGGTTGTTACCAAGTATGATCGTGTAGTGCCCCCAAAAGCACTCAGGCATACTATTTTGGAACTTTGTCATGAGGGGCATTTGGGTGAAACCTGCACTAAAAGGAGAGTTAGAGAGTCTTTTTTGGTGGCCCTACATGGATTCTCAAATCTCTTCTTTTGTCAAGCAATGTTCTTTATGTGCCAATTCAGACAAATCTTTGATTACTCCCAAGGTTGATTATAACGTGTCTGAATTTCCTATCAGGTCTTGGCAGAAACTGGCTGTCAATTTTCTTGGTCCATATGGTAACATATAATCCAATCCAATCCAAAAATTCTTTATTTCGGCCATTGTAGGCCATAAAAGGTACAGCAGTGTGACCATTAACATTATACACAAATAAGTATGATCTCACATAAAAACAATCCATGGGATTGCAAGTTGCAGATAAAAATAATATCCATATTTATACAATCCCCAGTTTGTATTAACTAAACATTAGTTTTCAGCAGTAGAACCATTAACATTATATACAAATGGGTATAAACTCACATCAAAACGGTCCGTAGGATTGCGAATTACAAATCAAGAATAGTGTCCATATTAATGCAATTCCCTAATTTACGTTAATTGGACAGTAGTTTTCGTCTTCTCATCCACATGGCTGTCAAAAACTTGCTTACTGCAAACACAACAGAATTCAAGGTACTGGTCTTTAAAATTCTAAATGATTGTATGCACTTTCTGAAGCCAAGGTTTCTACATAGAGGGATCAGCCAGTACTTCCTATGCTTACTATAGGCAGGACAGAAGAAGAGCACATGCATTTCATCTTCCGTACTGCAATTACAGCCTGGACAGATCGTGTCTGTTGCAGTTGACCATTTGCTAGTAAAAACTTTAAGAGGCAGAGTACCATATCTCCATTGAATAAAAAGTTTTCCTGCTAGAATTGGAAAAACAATATCCATAAAATCCTCAAATTTATAGGAACTTTTAAAAGCCAAAAAAGATACAGTAAGAGTGCCACCATTAGGAGTGCATAGCGCCGAATTCAGGCTCTTCTCCTTAAAGAGGCCTGCCAAGGTCCTGCGGGATAACTCTAAACATCCCCTCTCCGGGTCACTCCACATGTCACGCAAACCCAGACGTAGGAATTCTCGTTTAACAAAAGCCAGCCAAGGTATTTTATCTGGATTACAACGGCTCAAAACCTCCTTTAGCTCCTGTCTATTGCATGACAGTTCCGCAGTGGTCCATAGCCTGTGCCAGAACCTGAGTGGTTTCAATGCTAATTCATCTCCTATGGGTAGGAGACCCAGATCTAGTCTTAGCGGAAAAAGTGGAGTACTTTGTGGGAGTGACAATAGCCATCTAACATAATTGGATTCCAATTTGGAGATTTCGGGACAGGCAAAGTAACCCCACAACTCTCCACCATATAATGCTGCAGCCCTGGCTTGAGTCTCATAAATCTCCAGAGCTGGACTTACTGGCTTAAATGTAGATGAATTTGAAACCTTCAGGATACCACCCACCAGTTGGGACAACTTTAAACGGGATTTTGCTTGTTGTGGACCCCAAGAAAGGTTTTCATGTAGTGTTACCCCGAGATATTGAAACGTGTTAACCCTTTCCAACCTTACAGGCCCCAGGGTCGGGTTTAAGCATTTGGAAGCCGTAGGGTTGAATATCATAAACTTGGTTTTATCAGCGTTTATCTCGAGACCCCTAGAGCTGCAAAACTCCCCAAACCCATCCAATATCCGCTGTATCCCCATAGGGGATTTGGAGAGCAGGAGGGTGTCATCAGCAAACATAATTGCCGGTACCCGCCTGCCCCCCAACCTTAGTGCATCATTATTGGGGACACTGTCAAGATGCAAAATTACACCATTGACATAAAGGCAAAACAGGGTTGGTGCTAAGACACAACCCTGTCTCACCCCTCTGCCAATCGGGAACCTAGATGACAATGTCCTATTCCTTCCGCATCTGACCTGGGCAAAGTTCCCATCATGGAGCCTTATTAATGTATGCAAGATTTGTGATGGAACACCCAACTCCTGAAGAACCAGCCACAGTTTCTTCCTTGGGACTAAATCGAACGCGGCCCTGAGGTCCACAAAAACCATGTAGAGGCTGCCACCCTCTATCTTTGGCGTTTTCCAGTAAAGGAGAATAAGGCGAAAGACTTGGTCCATGGTAGATATGTTCCTCCTGAACCCCGCTTGCAATGGACTTAAAACCTTATTATCCTGCATCCAATCCAGAAGATGGTCCAGTACCAGGCGTGCAAAAAGTTTTTGAGGGACATCAATCAAACGTATTGGCCTGTAGTTGGCTGGGAGCCGGGGAGAACGCTTTTTAAAAATTGGGACTAACTCCGCTCCCAGCCAAGTACAGGGAATCTGCATACCCCTAGAAATTGCATCAAAGAGAATAAGTAAGTAAGGAGCCCAGATCTCAGGTTCATGCTTAAATAAATCCCCAGGCAGTCTATCTAAACCTGGGGCCTTGCCCCTCGCAAATCACCCTATCGCTTTGTGCACTTCACCCAGCGTAAACTGTAAAGGTTCATATTGTACATTTAAGTCTTTTACATCAATGGGAATTTGTGAGCAAGGTTCTTCACAATAGAGAGCCTTGAAGTGGGACTCCCAGATCGAGGCATCAATGTTTGGATCTACTGCAGCTTTAGGGTCCCCTGACCCTGTATTTATTATGGACCAAAAGCTGCGTGCAGCTCTTAAATCCAAAGCCCGTGTTAAATTTTGCCACCTGTCCCAGTCCCATTCTCTCTTTGCATGTGCCATCACCTCTTTATAGCGCCGTCTAAGATGATGTATTTTATTTTTCTCGATATCAGACTTGATTGCAAGAATCAACTCAGTCTTGGCTTTTCTACATGCGGGGTTATACCAGACTGATACGGGAGACTTATTCTTCCTTTTGGGTGCCAGGGGATTAAAGACATCTCCTAGCCCAGTAACTAAATCTGCATGAATAGAACCCAATTTCTCATTATATTCTGTAGACTTGGGTTGGCTAATCAGGCTATCTACTTCTATGAGTCGTGGGAAGACCAAGTCATACAATTTTGCTAGTTTTTGTGGTGAATCTACTATTTTTCCCCATTTTACCCTTCGCCTGTTGTTAGATAAAACTAACGTTCCTTCCCCCAAATCTTCCATTTCTGGAATAGGCGTTGTATTCGGGCCAGGGAACACCATATCCAGGCAAAGAGCATTGTGGTCACTATCGGCCCTTGGAATAACTCTAAAATCAAGAACCTTGGACCACATGCTCGCCTCCACTAGGATGTAGTCTATCCGCGATTCCTGCCCTTTCCTATTAAAGGTACACACTGAAGGGCTATCAGACTGGGTACGCCCGTTACAGGCCCTTAGGGAATTATTTAGTGTGAACGACATAATCTGAACCGCTAGAGGGGACCACAATTTTAAGCATGGGGATTGACATGGTGGAATCCCCCAATGGTCGTCCTCGGCCATAAGGGCACCCTCACTCATTCCCAATAACGGCTCAAACTGGCAATTGACGTCTCCTGCCACAAGAAGGCGACAATTGCCAGGAAGTGAGCTAATAAAGTGTGACAATTCAGTTATAATGGGCGAGTCCATGTTCAAACCGACCGAGCGAGAATACACATTCACAATGGCGAGTTTATAAGCATTAGGCCAATTAAGAAATATACACTGAAGGTCTGGGGAGTGCGTGGACTTGATCTCTGCTGTGCAGCCCAAATGGGTGGCTACCCAAATTGCAAGACCACCTGACGGCCGCCCTCTGCCAGCCCACCTAGCGGGGATATAAAAAGTTGCAAAGCCCTCTCTAGGATGTTCCTCCCTGGCCCAAGTCTCCTGAAAGAGACAAATGTCCTTGTGGTCCACCAAAAATCCCCACTCTGTGCAATTTAACATATTTGACAAGCCCGCGACATTCCAGGACAATATAGTCATTTTCCTTATCTTTGGGAGAGGCGGGCTACCCAGGTCAGCACCTTCCACAGAATTCAGCTGGGAAGACAGTGTTTCATAGGGTAATGCTAAGCTATCTAGATCCTCATTACCTGTTTCCAGTGTGAGTCCCCCTATTAGTATATGTGAGTCTATCTGGGGGCTTGGGGGATCCTGTTTGAGCATCTGTGCCACTCCACCTAGGCTGTCTTTATGACCCTGTAGAGTTCTTGTTCCAAAATGTGACTTATTACAGTGCAGTCAATCTATTGCATCCAGGGCACTAAACCTATTCTGTAGGGTTGGGTATGCATGGACAGATGGCTGACCATGCATGCTCTTCTCTGCCCTAGGCCCACGACGGTATGGCACTGAAGTGCACCCAACATTTCGTTCGTCCAAATTACCTGGGTGGTAAAAGAAAGATAGGGGATATGACCCAATAGTTGACCCAGTGCTATTTTGGTACCAGTTGCAAATATACTCAACGGTGCGAGGATCCCTGAAATTTACCAAAACGCAGTCACCTGCGATTGTTTTGGGAGATGGACCCACTCAGGGAATCCTTCGCACCATCAGTATTTCACTTGTAATATGTGGGGGTAGTGGTCTATTGAGATTTAGCCAATGTATCACCTTATTTCTTAACGACCTGTACGGTTCCTTGTCCGATTTACTTAGGACGGGGATGCCAGTTAAAACCACCACATACAGACTGGTCTCCGGTGGTAAATCAGGTCTACAGACCTCCCTAATATCTGCAGCAAGCCGGGTTTGGCCATTCTCATTCAGTATTCCTATACCAAGCGATGTATGCTTGGTCAAGTTAGCAAGAGGGATTTCACAGGACTCCTGGGTTCTTGGTAGCAGTATATTATTATGATGAGCAGTGGCATCCACGGCGATAGAAGGAGGTTTATGTACTGGCGCCCCATCAGATCTAGGGGTGATTACAATACTTTCCTGCTCAAGCGCATTAGAATTGGTTTTAAACAAGGAGCCTCGTATGTCTTGGTCCATTTGCGTGAGCCTTTTTTCGATACAGCCCATTCTTTCCTCAATCGGTCCAAGCCAAACCCTGAATAAGTCACCCATTTTTTCCATGATGAAATCTAGAGTCACAGTGGTAGTTGGCCCGGGGCAAGACACCGCCCCGGGGCTATGGCCAGTAGCCAGATCATTCAGGGGGCACAGTCCCTGAGAGGCCTGATGGTCCTGAGCACAACCCCCAATGTCCACAATTATTATATCATTATCAGCATGGGCTCTAACGCGTTTCGATTTTTTCCCGCCAGCCACAGTTGTTACAGCACGCTTTCTTTTAGAATAGTTCCCCTTAGTATTATTCTGAGTTTGTTTTGTAGGGAACTTCAGTAAAGGAACCACCACTTTAACAGTTTCTACAGTCGGAGGAACCTCAGATACTAAGGGGGAGGCCAGTAATGGGAAATGAATCTGTTCAAGAATTGGGGGCGAAGTGTGCACGATAGCTGGGGCTAGCAGTGAATCCTGGGAGCCAGCACGATCCGGGGTGCATGCGTTGGCGATGTGGCCCAATGACGAACGTTTAGCCAAAGCAAGGTCTTGGGATACACGTCGCTCCATCAGGATTATCCCCTGGTCTATCACAGAGTTAGCCCTGGTGATGAAATGATCCAGGGTACCTGTGAGCTGACTCCTGGGGATAATAGTTTTGTTTCTCAGCTCCCGCACTGCCATTCCTATGAGTACAATGCACTTGTATAACAATAAAAACGGTAGTGGAATTACTGTGTACTATAGGCCGGAATTCACAACATGATAGACAAAAGGGCACAAATGGGAAAACAACAACCAAAGAGATATAGCCCGGTCCGGATTCTACCGGTCTCGAACGGGCTAAAACGGGCCCGCCCTTGGCCCGGGCATCGGCCGGCGCGCGTCCCGCGAAGCGGGAAAAAGATTGGTATAAGACCTGTTGCCAGTAGGCGGAGTCACAGGGAAGAGGACACAGCTGTGAATGAAACCGGGCTGCTGGTCCTCGCAGTCCCGTCCAGTCCAAAGCTCGAAAAACACCAAAGTACACCCTCCGCTACGAACGGCACCCGCGAAGCGGGGGCCGTGAGCAGTGATATGCAGCAGGCAAGCTCAGGGCGGAGTCACAGGGAAGAGGACACAGCTGTGAATGAAACCGGGCTGCTGGTCCTCGCAGTCTCGTCCAGTCCAAAGCTCGAAAAACACCAAAGTACACCCTCCGCTACGAACGGCTCCCACGAAGCGGGGGCCGTGAGCAGTGATATGCAGCAGGCAAGCTCAGGGCGGAGTCACAGGGAAGAGGACACAGCTGTGAATGAAACCGGGCTGCTGGTCCTCCCGTCCCGTCCAGTCCAAAGCTCGAAAAACACCAAAGTACACCCTCGGCTACGAACGGCACATATAATCATCTGGTAAGTTTTATGTTATTGTGCTCATTGACTGTTTTTCAAAGTGGGTGAAGTACAAAAAATTGTCGTAGAGAAGGTCAGGGATAACCATACTTCTCCTCATTCTGTCACAGGTTTTTCTCCTTTTCTATTGTTAAAGGGTAGAATTCCATGGTTGAATTTTACTCCTTTGTGGATTAAGGAGAGAATACCTCAGGTTGATCTTGAGGATGTGTGTGTTAAAGCTTGCAATAATGTGGTTAACCGTCATAGTTTTAAAAAATGCCTTTCATCTTCTGACAAGTACAATGCTGTCTCTATATCTATACCCTCCCATTCTGCTGACTCCCTGGTTGGGGGTGGTTTTAATCTTTCTGTAGGTGATTTTGTTCACATCAAATTACCATTTCGAGTCAAGAAGGGAAATTCCACATTTTCAGAAAAAGTTTTTATAATTGTTATAAAAGGGAAGACTTCTGCTAAAATTAACAACAATTCTTGGTGGAGTCTTAATAGACTTGCTAAAGTTCATAAAGATGCTTTGAACAAATTGTGTGTTCAGGATTCATATCCTGGTTGTTGCTCACAATTTTCTTATTTTTGAGCTGAATTGGTGAATTCCCACTCCTCCTCTAATGGGGACAAGTCTGAACAAGATATAATTTCTGGAAATCAAGCTGTGTCTGAGTCCATTGATTCTTTTGTGGATGAGCTTTTTAATTTGCATCCGGATGAGCCTGGGGAAGATACCAGTGTGGTCATTCATGAAGCCAAAAATGAGCCTAAGTCTGGGGAAATTGGTCAATTTTGATTGCCCCAGAAGAGATGTTTCCTTACCTAATTGTTTTTATTATGTATCATTTTGCATATCTCTTCACGTGTTTTTATCCTCTGTTCTTGTTTCTTTTCTTTTCTGCTTTTCTCTATTCTTCTTCTCTCCTATTATTTTCATTTGCTGTAAAGGGAGGGGGTGTGTAGTGTTCGGTCCTAGTTGCACGTGCAGTAGTGCGCGGTGCCTTATTTCTTTGTTCCACCTCGCGCTACTCACGTAGTCTTCTAAATAAAGACGTTACCTGTTTGAATCATGTACCTGTTGTTACTTGCCTGTTGCCGTTGTGAGTGGTCGTTGGGTACCTTGTAAAGAATAAACATGTCAGCCTTACCTCCTTCCTGCCTCAGTGTTTGCTTCAACGGTTTACTCTGTCCCCTCTGTGATGGAATAACCCGTCTGCCAAGATCTAAATCAGGCGCTTAAAGAGTCTTTAAAAATCTATAGCTAGAGGGGCGTGGCTTGGACGCCGGAGCAAGATGGCGGACATTGTGTGAGCTCCGCCAGGACGCGGAGCTTCCTTAATTCTTTTCGCCTCAAGGTGCTGGAATTTGTGAGTGGAGATGGCGGCCCCAATATCCTGAATCTGCGGCGCTTTTAACAACCGCTCTTTCCAGCCCTAATTACAGCATGAAGTCTAGAACCGGCGACGGCATTATTTCTCTCACAGAATCGCGGGCGTCCGCCATTTTGAGTCGCAGCGCCCACATTCAAATGTGCTTCATTGAAAATGCCGTTTTACTCCCTGAACTGCCGATATGTCTTCTACTGTGGTATTATTGCACTGGAATGAATGCTGCCCCTATCTCTTTTCTTTCTCTTTCCCAACGACTATATGAATGGGCCAAATAGGAGAAGAGAGAAATATTTTTTTTCCATTTTCAAATGAATGCTGTTCCCTCTCTTTCTCTCTATGACTGTCAATGAGAGGGGATGTAAAGCAAGTACAACAGAGAAAGCTTTTCCATTCTTTCATGTTGTCATGTACCACGGAGGCATTCTTTACATAACAACTTACTTCTACTAAAGTTGAGGCAGTTACATGGAACCTGCATATAGAAGAACTCCTTGCTGATATTGTTATGCAAATAAGTACGTACCTTCCAATTTTTGATATCTAAAAGGTGCATTTTTTTCATATTTTCACTCAGTATTTACACAGTATTTATCGTATTTTTGTTCTATGACGGTGCTTCTTCTTGAGATACTATAGGAACTCACTTACTCTATTTTTTCTTCATTGACTACAGTATTATATTATAGTGCTTCTTTTCAATCCAACACTTGTTCTTATCCGTGGATGGTCACTATTCCTGCTTTCCTCTCCTATGGTGTATGGGTTGCATTCGTGTACTTTTAATTACTACTCATCGATCTCTTCCACAATCCAAGATGGCAAATGACCTCCACACCTCCTCTAGATCACCCTCCTCAGGCCCTAAACCAAAGAGACATAAGAATAATCCAACTTCCCCCATTCATACCTCGCAAAATCCTTTGCTGGATTCTATTTTGGAGGAGGTACGTGGTCTTCAACCCTTCATGGTCACCACTAATGAAAAATTGAAACAAATTGAAGACCGCTGGATAATCATGGAGGGCAAAGTTTTGGAACTTGAACAATGTGTTGGGGATCTTCAAGATATCTCTACTAAACTTCCTTTGTTAGAGCAAGAAATTCACAAACTTAAGCTTCACGCTGAAGATTTGGAAAATCGTAATCAAAGGAATAATCTTCGCCTTTATGGCCTGCCAGAAAATATTGAAGGTCCAGATATGTTATCCTTTCTGAAAAAGTTCCTGCCGGACCTTTTAGATCTTCAATCTTCATCACCTCTTAACATACAACGGGCGCATCGTTTTGGTCGGCTTCAACCTAACTCTAACAAACCACGTGGTATCATCATGCTTTTCTTAAGAGTTTAATGAATTGATGCATGTCTTGAAAGCAGTTAAATCCAAATGACACCTCACATGGTCAGGTCATAATATTTTCATTTCTCAAGTTGTTTCAAATGCAACGAATGCACGCCGTAAGGAATTTTTGGCTCTCCGTCCCCAGATGAGACACTTGAACATTCAATATGGTATTCTTCACCCATGTCTCTGAAAAGTTACTCATGAAGGAAGGTCACGTTCTTTTGATGATCCTGCCAAATTGAGACTCTTTCTCAACAATATCTCTCCTCGAAATATGGAAAATTAATGGTTTATATTCTCTTTGTTCTACCAGTTAATCGGTTGATGTTGATCTTATAATTATAACTTTATTTTCTTCCTCTTGCCTGTTCCTGCTCTAAAATATTTTTCTCCTTTTTTTTCTTTTCTTTCTCTACCTCAACTCTAATTTCCTGTTACTAGTGCTCATTCATATATTTCCGAGGCTTATCATTATTTATTTATTTGTATCGCAGTTTCTGTTTTCGTCGTCACCATGTCCCAATTTTCTTGTTTCTTGTTTATCTTCAGATCTGGATTCTTCTCCTTGATCTACTTACTTTATTCATTTTTCTGTTTTTCTCTCTTTTTTTCTTCCTCTATCATCCTATGGTTTTTCTACTTTTTTGTTATGGTGCATTTTCATTATCGATCCCTCGTTTATATAAGTGTCTTTCATTATATTCTTTTAAGTGCTTATCTTTCTCTGTTTTGTTGCTTGATGTTTGTACTATTACTATTAACTGTTGTTGTAAATTTTGTTTTCTGTATTCTAATAAGTGGTGTTTTTTTGCTTCCAGTTGTTCTCCTGAAGTGTGTCATCTCTATTCATGTCTTGCCCTCCCTTCCCTCCATTATGTGTAATGTTGTCACGTGGAATGTTCGTGGTCTTGGAAACCCCGTTAAAAGACAAAAGGTACTCTCTCATTTGTCTAAATTGAATTCTCATGTCTCATTTATTCAAGAAACGCATTGCAATGATATAGAATCACTTAAATTGAAAAGACAATGGGTGGGTCAAGTTGTTTATTCTCCAGCTTCTAATCGGAAGGGTGGTGTAGCTGTTCTATTTCTTAAATCGATTCATGCACAAATTTTATCTATGCAATGTGATAATGATGAATGTTTGGTAACGGCTAAGGCTGTTATACAAAATAAAGAACTTGATTTACTGAATATTTACGGCCCTGTTAAACCAGACCCAGACTTTTGGAATAACATTAAGATCTTACAATCCTCTATTGATGCTCCAAATATTATTGTTGCCGGAGACTGTAATCAATGGTTAGACCCGTTCTTAGATAGACAATCCAAATGCAAATTTAACCCCGATAAAACTCATAAATCATTTCAATCTGCCATTGCCGCTCGTTCATTATATGATGTTTGGAAGACCTGTAACACTGATACCCTTGAGTTTACTTTTTTTTCCAATGTTCACCATACTCGTTCTAGAATTGATTATATTCTAGTTAGTAAACAACTACTCCCATCCATTCAATCCTCTGAGATTGGATCTATTTTTATCTCTGGTCATGCCCCCGTTTTTTCTGCCCTTGATCTCTCCCTTCTCCAAAATTTGGTCTTTGGAAACTTAATAATTTTTTGTTGTCAGACACTGCTTTTGATACTGAAGCTACTACCTTTCTTAATTAATTTTTTACCATTAACAACCCTTTGGACACCTCCATTACTAATAACTGTGTTGCCTTTAAGGCTTCCTTCCATGCTTTTGCTATTTCATACTCAGCAGAAAAGAAGAAAACTGCTAAAGCAGAGTATTCCATTTTACTACAACAACTTAAACTGTTGGAACATAATTACTTTACTTCTAAATCTCCCTCTGCTCTTCATGAATTGATTAAAGCCAAATCTGCTCTTAACAAACTTGCCACGATTGATGCATGTAATGTTCTTCTTAAAATTAAGTCTAAATACCACGGTGGTCAAAATAAAGCTGGTAAGATGTTGGCCAATTATTTAAAAATGAAATCTGAACGTATAAATATAGGTCCTATTCTGAATGAATCTAATAATAATTTGGCATTCTCCGACGATGATATTGCTTCTGCATTTCATGATTATTATCAATCATTATATTCTGACGATACGAATCCCTCTGTTCAAAATTTACATAGCTTTTTTTCGGGCCTCCCTAGCCCTCCTTTGATTCCTGATAAATTTGAATCACTAGAAAGTGAGCTTACTCTTCAAGAGATAACGGAAGCCATCAAATCCTTAAAAAAATCGAAAGCACCAGGTCTCTTTCTCTTTCTGTTGAATTTGTTTCTACTTTTTCCTCTATTTTTGCGCCCAAACTTCTGGCCCTTTTTAACTCATTTATTGTTAACTCCAAAGCATCTGGCTCATTTATGGAGGCCTTGGTAGTCCTTATTCTCAAACCTGATAAGGATCATTCCCTATGTAAAAATTATCACCCCATTTCATTAATCAATTATGACTGTAAGATATTTGCTAAAATCCTTGCCACTCACCTTGAGAGTATCATCCCACTATTGGTTAAAACAGATCAAACTGGTTTTGTTAAGGGCAGATTGGCTTTGGATAATACTCGCATGTTTGCTAATGTTATCTCCTTTGGAAAAAAGTGCAAATCCCCACTTGCGGCATTATCTTTAGATGCTGAAAAGGCCTTCGACCGCATAAACTGGCAATTCATGTTCAATACACTCATATGGTTTGGTTTTGGTCCAAATTTTATTTCTTATGGTAAATTGTTATTTTCTTTTCCTCGTGCTAGTATTTTTGTTAATAATCATTTTTCTAAATCTTTTCCGTTATATAGAGGCACACACCAAGGTTGTCCCCTATCGCCCTTGTTATTTGTATTATGTCTCAAACCTTTCCTTGAGCGTATTCAAATTAATTCAGGTATTTCTGGCTTTTCACATAGTTCTATAGAAACTAAATTGTCAGCTTACGCTGATGATATTCTGGTATATATGTATGATCCTAATTCCTCCCTCACCCCCTTTTTGGATGAAGTTCGGCTATATTCTACTATCTCTGGTTATAAGTTGAACTTTTCTAAAACAGAAGTCTTACCCTTAAAGTCTCTTTGTTATCAATATATGTTTAATAATACTAATTTTACCTGGTGTCGCACAAAAATTAAATACCTTGGTATTTGGTTTTCCTCTACCTTATCTACCACCATTAGTTATACATTTAATGTTCTAATTGCCAAAATACAATCACTCCTTCTTTCTTGGTCCTCCTTTATTTGTCATGGTGGTGTAGATTAGATACAATTAAAAGGATGATTGTGCCCCATGTCCTTTATACATTATCCATGTTACCTTTTGAAATTCCTGCTTAGTATTTTTCACAGATTAATTCTATTTGTACAAAAGTTTTTATGGAATAATAAACAACCCCGCATTGCTCTTATGAAACTCAAACGTCCTAAAACAGAAGGGGGTGTACGTTTTCCAGATTTTAAATCTTATCATTCTGCATTTTTAATTCGTCAATTTTTTGCATTAACCTATGATTTTGCTGATATCCCTATCCCCCCGTTGGATTGTTTTTGAGTGTTCCTTATTTAAAGATTTTTCTTTTCGAGATATAATATATGTCTAATTGCTCCTTCATATCAGATAATCCTATTTTAAAATACTCCCGACAATTATTATATAATATTTTTTCTGATGGTCTAAATTCATACCAATGTTTTTTATCTTCCACTATTTGGTATAACAAATTTATCAAATATAAACGTAAATCATTTTTGTACAAGCATTGGAAGGAGAAGGGAATTATTTTTATTCATCAATTAATCCAACATAATTCTGTTATTCCCTTCCTGGAATTACAGTTAATATCAACAGCTTTGTGGTCTTATTTATCTTCCAATAATTGCCCTTTAGCCTCTCCATTAATCACTTCACCCTCACCGTTATATAATGTTTCTCAGGAGCATGGGCCTAAGGCTGCTTTTATTTATAAGTTGTTGTTATCTCATGTTACTGAACAACCTAAATCCCCTGTCGAATTACTCTGGGAAACAGACTTATCTATGTCACTCCCTATTTCTTCTTGGGATAAATTATGGCTCAAGCCATTTAAAACTTCTGTTGCCGCACGTATTACTCAATCCCTTTATTTCATTTATAGTGGAGCTGTTATTACCCCTAGTCATATATCCAAGTTCTCCCCTACTTCCTCATCCCTTTGTTGGTCTTGTTCTGAATCTACTGGGACTTTACTTCATCAACTTTATGAATGTTCAAATGTATTAAAGTTCTGGCAATCTATTCGGTCTAAATGTATGATAATATTTCAATGTAATAATCCATTTCCAATTCAAAATGTTTTTCTGGGTTCCTCCTCACCTGATTTTGATGTTTCTAATCATATGACTTTGTTGTTTGATTTATTTATTGCAATAGCATTTAAAGTGATTTTGTCCTGTTGGAAAGATAACTCTAAATTATCATTATTAATTTGGTGGAACTTTGTTAACGATGAACACAGAATTGCTACTGTTTCTTCTCTTACTCTTTCTCTGAAATTTAATTCCAACCTACTTTGGCTACCCTTTACTTCTTATCTTTCTACACATGCACCTGCATCTTAATTTCTTACTCTTTCCCAATCTCTAACTCTCTTTATTCCTCTTTTTTCTTTCTTCCTTTCTTTCTTTTCTTCATCTCCTTTATATCTTTTCCTTTCCTCTTCTCTCTTGTTCCTCTATTTTTTTTCTTACCTCTTTTTTATCTTCTCTGCTTCTGAATTTTTTGCTCATATTTTCTTTTTAAATGAATCGTTGTACTTTATTCACAATGTGTTCATTTGATTATTATATGTTCTTTTTTTTTGAAAACTTAATACAAATTATTAAACCAAAACAACAAAACAAATCTAGGGCTAATAAAATGAGGACCTTTATACACATTTTTTTCTTTCCCTATTCAGCTCGAAGCACACAATGAGAAGCTATAGTGTGTTCCTCTTTGTGACAGGATCTTTGGTTTGGTCTGTTTTTATTTTTAGATATTAGCTCATTCTTAATATATTTATACAGTGTTTAGTGCTACCCAGTTGGCTGCATCTTGTGCTGGACACTTCATCCACAATTACATAATTTATAGTAATTTCACACAATAGCAAGTGACAGAAAGTACCCTTAGGGCTATGAAGTGTATTTTGTTAGTTATTTTGTATTGTTAAGAACTTCATAAACTATCTTAAATACCATCCATTCCTCTCCCTACTTGCCTCACAGCTGAAGAAAATGTTGCACATACGCCACGTTGAAACGCATGACAATTTATATAAATATGTCTACCAAGGCGTTATTGAAAAAGCAGTATAAACACCGGGGAGCATGCTGTGATTATCCCACATCAAGGGCTCACGTGAGCACACCCTTCCTCTCAGAGATTGCGTCATATCACAGCATACCTCCCCGAGTTGATACTGCCCTTGCAAAAGAATTATTTTACCAAAGATATTTAATTGTGCGTTCCTTACTATTGTCTTGCCCCTATGAATTTGTGGGATTATGGACCGATATGACAAATCCTGTGTTGGCCGGAAATTTCTGTGATGAAGATTATTCACGTTTGATAAACTTTAGAGCCTGCTCTGATTATGCAGATGATAGTGAAGGACACGTATTCAATACATGGAAGATTGACCTGTAAACAACTGTCCGGCGTAAAGTGCTTCAGTGCCTTTTGGCGACTCGCACAAACCATCCCAGGCAACATGCTAAAGTCCCAGATAAAAATCGCGGTCCTGCTCAAAATGCCTTAATTGACCAAAGCACCTCTCAAGATGTACGAATACTTAACTCCTTACTACTTTCCTGCAGAAGAATACTTCTCAGATTAAATGACCATCTGCAGTTACAACGTGCAAGAATATGCAATGGCAGAATATTGTTTATCATGTTTGCCTGGGATTCTTGTATTTTTATAGCCCTAGTTTGCTAACACTTTGGACCACTGGTCAGAGAGTGGCTTCTGACTATCTCTTACTGTATGTATTTTTTCACTTAAGCATGGTATTAATTTTGGGCAGGCCAACTCGCATATCTGACTTTTGAGTTAATTCATAGTAAATTGTGCACAAACTGTGAAACTATCATAAATTCAGGTACTCAATGAGGAACCACAGCAGGATTTCTGCCACCTGCAACCACAGCTCGCTACAGAGGCTAAGAAAAAGCGATGGTATATTCGGGCTTAGGCCTCAATGTTGTAATTTCAAACTAAACCTGTTTTTTACATTTAATTAGTAAAGCTGACATTAAGTAGGCCAGCTGCGGGTATCCCCTTAGGCAGCAACGAATAGCCACATACTGTTCATAATTAAAACGTATAAGTTGTGTCTGCTCATATGTTTCAAGGCGTGTTAGAAATTGGATTTTTGTTTGGCAGAGATATGCACCCTGTCCAAGCAGTAATCACAATCCTAGTCAGGGTAAGTGAGATATGCACCATAAATGAACCTGTGCTCGCCCTCTGTAGCTTTGCATAGAGCAATTAAGCTTCACTTAAGAGGCAAGGTGTAAAGTATTTGTGCAACACTTCAAGTAGTAACACAGTGAAAACACCACAAAAAGACTCCACACCAATGTAGAAAAATAGCTTATATTTTTTATAAACAAAAGAAGGCCAAAATGACAAACATCCACTAATTATAACCGGGGTTATGAATTTTTAAAGAATACATTAAAATGTAGTGCATAAAAGTTTAAAGCAACAACCGGGGATAGGTGGTTGCGCTAGACCGGGCTAAATCCAAAAGTTGAGGCCGATGGAGTGCAGGTCAGATACAGGGATCAACCATGGCCTGTGGAAAAGTACCTGAGATGCGTTGTTGATGGAGTTGAGATGCGAGTAGCTAAGAGGCAATGCATCGGCCTCAAACCACTAGATTGGAACCAATACATCAGTGCTGAACTGCTGTATTGAAGGCGATGCGTCGGCACTGAGTTGCGCGAAGTCAGATATGTGTCAGGAAACTGGAGACAATGTGCCACGCAGTCAGCGATGCGAGGTCCGCGGTCCATGCAGCAGTGGTGATGAGTCGTGTCGATGAAGATGTGACAGTTCATATCAGCGCATCGTCGTTGATGTGTGGATTTAAGCAGTTGCAGCACTTTATACCCACTTCCAAGGGCCCATGACTGGATTGGCACCACTTGAAGGCCAACAAAAATAATTCAGCAAAATTGGAGGCAAGCAAAAAAAAAGTTTGGGGGAAGACCAAAAGGCTGACAGGTCTAACAAGGGGTAACATGGGCATAGGACTTCTGCTATTAGAGGGGCAGTGGAAAATTACTTAAATGGAAGCTAGCACAATGCTTACAAGTTCATGATTAAAAGAGAGAAATAGAAAACCCATTATCTCACCGCTCTACAAATTATTAAAAACATAAGTCTTTGTTTGGCAAGCATACGTTTTTATTATAATTGTCAGAATTATGTGTTTTAGAAATGCTGCCAACTTTCTAAACCAATGTTGACTACTGTGGATGGTGGCTGGGCTTCTGGCAGCATGTTTGAGTTAGATTCTATGCCTTAATGGAAACTTGATGAGGTGTTGGTTGCTCACATAATTAAAGCATAGGTACAAACAACAAGCTTTATGACTCATCTCTGTGCCTGCTATCAGCTAGAACAGGAGGGCACTGATTAAAGGACTAGGGACAGAAAAGGCGTGACATGAAATCTCTGATTTATGGTTAGCATATTTTCCAATTAAGTGAAGAAAGTTATCTCATGTCAGCCAATCCAAAAAGAACCCTGCCTTTTGCCAAAGCGGCCGTGTGAAAGGACAAAGTACAGAAAATCTGTTTAAGGAAGGAAATACCAGAGGCATTCAGTTGCCGCACTTCATGGTGGCATGAGAGATAAGTGACAAGGATTGCTGGGTTTAATTTTTATCAGAGGGTGGCTTAACTCAGGGAGAGAAACATTTAGTTAAGCGTCCCTGTATCCATCTTAGAAAACACTGTATCATCAATATTGCCCTAAAGAACAGGCCTTCTAAAGGACATGGAGGCATTGTGTGGGAGTTTACCTGTGAAACATTTAGGGAACATCAAAATCACTAGTAGATCAGTATTAAAAACAATGATCTCTTACAAGCTTGAAGTCGGAGAGTAGCTGGAAGACAGAAAAAAATGTAAAACCAGAAGGTGCGAGCATGGAAGAATTCTGCCCTCCCTAGGAGAGGACTGCTGAGTACCTGACTTCAGCTCTCCCTTGAATCTCTGATTCTGTATGCTTTCCCATGGCTATGAGAAACGGGCCAGTTTTTTTATCACAATTTTAGAAATGCTATTTTTAGAAAATTGGCATTTTTCTTCCCTTAGCCTTTTGAGCCTATAGTCTGGCCTGAGTCACATGACTGGATATAACTGACATACTTTGTGAATTCCTCCCAGACAGTCACAGAATAGAAGGATTAGCTGTGCCTGAGTGGGCAATCTGCTGGCAGGATGGGGGCAGAGCGGAGCACAGCCCCACTTACGCCTGAAGAGCTGCTCTGCGTTCACACAAAGGGTTTAACAACCCTGCATTGTCACTTCAGACAGCTTGGAGCCAGGGTAGGTGAGTCAGAAAATTCCATGTACTTCAAAGCCACCGTCTAGAAGCTTCTCCCACCTTCCAGAACTAGGGCATGAGGGTATAAAAGAAGGTCCTCAGGCATCAACTCTTCAGTATACTTCTGGACCTGTGTATACTCTGCCAGGAAGAAGGACTGCCAGTGGTGGCCACCACAAACTAAAAGTGGTGGGGAGGGGGCACGGGGGATGGGAGCGCGGCCGGAGGAGCACGGGGGGAGGGAGTTTAATAATAATAAAAAATAAAGGAAAACTTACCTCCAGCTGCCGGCAGCCCCAGCGTCGCACCACGGTCTTCCTTGTCCCAGCAGATGCTAGGACTATGTCACAGACTCCCTGTGGAATCCCAGCGCTGCTCTCCTCTCATACTATGAGAGCAGAGCAGGGATTGACCTGAGTGGCCTGAAAAGACACTCCGATCAGGACAGGGAGGCTGTGTACTTAAGTGGGCATGTGTGTTTGTCCGACCAAACACACTTGCACACTTAGAGAGTTCACATAGCACACTCATCTTCCCCCTCCCATGGCCCTGGCCCCCCTCTCCCTATTGTCCGCTAACTCAGCCAGCAACTGAAAAATAAAACTGTGAAGTATATCGTTTTATTTTTCAGGTGCTGGCTCTGAGCCAGTGGGGCGACGCTCCTTCACCATTGCAAAGGAGCCGGCACAGAGGGCTGCTGTGCTGCTACAAAGACTGTCACTCTGCTGGACTGCTGCTCTAAAGGAACGTCTGCCCTGCTGTGCTGACCTGCTGCCTACTGCTCTCTTGCCTGGGGAAGAAGAACTGGACCTGCAACTTAATCTTTAACCCAAGACCCCAGAGTGACTCAAATAGCTAGTCTGCTAGCCTCCTGATCTGAGCCTCAGGGATATAAAAGGCTCCCTGGCAAGCTTCTGGACCCAGCTGCAGCAGGTTACTTCCCCCCAAGTGGTGCCTTTTAGGTTCTGTACCTTCGGTGAGACTCAAGGACTCTTTAAATGAGGCTTTTGGGCTCTTTGCAACTACAAATGAGCTGGTCGCACTGGAACCACGCCGCTTTCACCGAAATTCAGTGCAAGCTGCAGCCAGTGCGTCTCTTCGAATGGCAAGCATCGATCGCCTGCGAAGGACTGCCAATGTGAAACATCAACCCGCCCGTCTGCGACACCTGTCCTGCTCTTCGCGTCATACCGACCATCACCCGTAATGCTCTCCTTGCTACTCTCTCCAATGCAAACAGGAATCTTGGCACAAAATTTGAGAAGGTAAACCTTCAGCAGATCTAATTTGGGACTGTATCTGACCAGCGCTCCATCTCTGTCGACATGAACTTTTGGCTTTGTCCCAGTCTAGCGTGACCAGATAGCTGCAGTTGGCTCTTTCTGCTTTTTAGCTCTATTTTACAAGTTTATTCTTTATAAATTCATAACTCCAGTTCTAATGACTGGATGTTTGTCGTTTTGGTCTTGTTTTATTTATTAAATAATGCTCTATTTTATTAATCTGGTGTGAGATCTTTTTATGTGGTGTTTTCACTGTTTTTACTGTTTGAGGTGTTTCACAAATACTTTAACATTGCCTCTCAGTTATGCCTGACTGCTCTATGTCAAGCTACCAGGGGGTGAGCACAGGTTAATTTGGGGTTTGCTTGTGCCTTACCCTAACTAGGATTGTGGTTGCTGCTTCACCAGGGCTCACATCCCAGTCAACCAGTAACCCAATTTCTAAAAGCTGGCCATTAGACCTACAAGCTGTATACCGCACAAGAGCTTTCTGATTCATCCCTGTGATGCTCCATGCAATCACAGCTTGCCATTCTAACTGATCACAATGCATCCATAACACCCTAACTGCCTCAGCCTGGAGAGTACACTGACGCACCTTCAGACATTTCTGCTACCGGTGATCCTACGAGACTGAGAATTAGGCTCAAAAACACTCTCGCTTAGTGAACCTTTTCAGGGGATTATCAACCATTAATAACCCACCACCCCCCACATGTAGTGGACAACCACCATAGTGACCATGGGGAAAAACTGATCAGAAACAAAGCAATCTCCAGTTTGAACAGCGTCAACAAATGCCCATACGCTCCAGGCCCTCTTCGCCCTTAGAAATGAGATAAGCGGAGGAGGAGCCTAGCGCGCATCTAAGATGGTCGCGTGAGCACAGGGCTCCCCGGACCCTTTCTGCTCCTCGGAATATATCCTGAGATTATCCTGATTTGGTTTATGGAATCTGGGAGATGAAGACCAGCTGATCATATATCTCTTTTTAAAACTCTAAGTGGACCTGGGAATCCTGAGTTGTCGTCGTCGGAACTTTTGGGACCCACCCGGCGGAGGTGGCCGGGGTGAAGGTGACCCGTGGGGCCGGGCTGCAATTGAACAACAGCGGCCTCAGCGCGGTGCCAGTTGCCGAGTCAGCGCTTTCGGTTTCGATTTTGGCCTTCAGGAGATCGGCTGGCGTGCGTGCTCAAGGTGGCGAGGTGCCTCCTGGGCCTCTGCCCGAGGCTTGCTTCCATCTGCTACTGGGGGGCCTGACGCCTCCGACCCCCACATCGGCAGTTTGTGGTCCTTTTGCTGGCGCCCGCACACCTTTTGATCGGAGGTCCCATTGAGAGACTGCACTCGCATGGCGGGCAAAGGGGGTCCGGAGGGGCGCAAGACCAAGGCTTCTCTGCGCGGGGGAGCGGTCCAGAGCAACAACATGGACCGCTACACCCAGGGCAGGGGGCCCCCTGGCGCTACTGGCCTCTCCCCGGATGCTGCGGGGGGAGGCACGACCGTCTCTGCGGAACTTTCCCTGCAGGACATTATGGGCGCCATCGAGGGCATCAGGGAAACCATCGCGACGCAATATGAGGCCCTGGCCCGTAAGATCGACACTGTCGCAATCGATGTCACCCTGATTCGGGCCGACCTCTCCAAAACCAACGAGAAGGTCCAGGCCCTTGATACACGGACCTCCACCCTGGGTGCGGAGGTGTCGGATCTGCGGGCCGCGCTTGGGGACATTAGAGTGGTCAACGACCATATGGCCCGGCGGCTTGAGGACTTCGAGGGACGGGCCCGACGCAACAACATCCGCATCATTGGTGTACCGGAGTCCTCAGACGGCCGCCCGGTGGACCTCGTGGTCGAGGAACTTATCCTGCAACAGCTGTCCCCGGCTGGCCTAAGCAAATTCTTCGCCGTGGAGCGGGCCCATCGAGTTCCGGGCGGCCGGCCGCGGCCGGGGGCCCCCCCGAGGCCTATCGTGGCTAAACTGTTCCACTACAGGGACCGCGACGCTATTCTGCAGGCTTCACGGACCCGTGGCCCGGTCCGCTACGAGAACTCGACCATCAATTTTTATCCGGACTTCACGCAACTGGTCCAGAAGCAGCGGATGGGATTCCAAGGGGTGAAGCGCCGTCTCCGCGAGCTGGGCCTGAAGTATTCGATGATCTACCCGGCGAAACTCCGAGTGGAGCATGGAGAGCGGACAGCCTTTTTTGACTCTCCTGTGGCCGCAAGTGACTGGCTGGACTCGCTGCCGGACGGGGGTGGCCGGCCCGGGCCCTCTGGGGGCACCGCAGGTGACGGGTCCCCTTAGACTGACATTTGGTCCTTGCTTTTGCGGTTTTGCACTGGACAGTTGGGTCTTACTTCTTTTGCATACTGTGTCTTACCAGGACCCGTGAGGGGTGCGGGCGGGTTCGGGTCCCTTTCCTCCTCCGGGGTCTTTTTGTAGAATGGGGTTAGGGGGGCGACAGGCACACTGCAAGTTGGGGGGGGTCATTGGCCCGCAGGGGTGCAGGGTGGGGGGAGTTGGACTTGGGGTGGGGTTGGGGGGGAAGGGGGGTTGTTTTGTTGTGTGTTTTTTGTTTACAGGGCGAGGTATTGATTTTTGTCCATATTTGGGAACCGTGCTGCGGGCTGGGGGCCTCTTGATCTATTGGAGGGGATGGGGGGAGACGGGTTGAGGCTTATGTCATGGAACGTCAATGGGTTGGGGGATCGTATTAAGCGGGGTGTTGTACTGCAATATTTGCGTCGTGTGACTCCTGATGTGGTGTTTCTCCAGGAGACGCACTTGGTCGGCAATGTCTGCCATGCGATGAACAGGGGGGGATACCGCCTCGTAGCCCATTCTGGTTTCACAACGGGCTCCAGGGGGGTGGGCATTCTCCTGCGAACCTCCCTTCCGGTGGAGATCACGAGGATAGTCTCGGATGACAGAGGGCGCTATGTGTGTTTGATTGGGAGGTGGGAGGGGCAGCCCCTTACCCTGGTTTCAGTCTACGTCCCCCCGGGTCTCCAGAACTCCACCTTTACTGACTTGGGTCGAATGCTGCTTGACCTTCCGGACGGCCTCCTGCTCATGGGCGGGGACTTTAACTCTGTGGTTTCGGGTGAACTGGATCGTCACCCACCGAGGACCCTCCCCGCTGCCCAGTCATGGCTGGGTGGGATGTTGGAGACCTTCGGCTTGGTGGATAGTTGGAGACTAATGCATCCGACCCAGTGTCAGTTCACCTTTCATTCGGGGGCGCATGGGAGTCTCTCTAGGCTGGACTACTTCCTTATGCCCGCGGCGCAGACTGGTCGGATTCGAGAGGTCAGACACTTGGCGCGTGGTATCTCCGACCATTCTCCGCTGTGGCTTCTCTTTGACACCGGGTCGCGGTCTGCAGGGCGGATAGCTCCTATTAACCCTTGGTACCTGCGGGACCCTGCGACTCGTGACAGCCTGGTTAGGGCCATGGACCAATACTTCAGTGAAAACGAGGGGTCGGTGTCGTCTGCGTTGTCCCTTTGGGAAGCCTTTAAAACTGTGATACGCGGACACGCCCTCGCCCAGATAGTGGTGGCCAAGAAGGTTAGGAGCGAGGCGGTGGTGAAGCTGGAGACTGACATCTCGGGGTTGGAGTCGGCCCTGGAGGCGAATGTTACTCCGGACGGGCTACATGCCCTTAGCCTGAAACAGTTCGAATATAGGTCCCTGGTCACTGACGCGGCCAAAACTATGTATAGGGAGCAGCAGGGCCGATTGTATGACGCCGGGGACAAGGCGGGAAAGTTGATCGCGTGGCTGGACAAAAAGGAGAGAGTGAATCGTGTGGTCCCCGAGTTGCGTGCTGCTGACGGTGTGTGTGTGACTGAGCCGGATGAGATTGTGGAATGTTTCGCTGACCACCTCCGGGCGGTGTACTCCCCGGTGACTGACAGGGATGAGGATGACTCTCGCCTCCTACTGAGAGATATTGCTCTGCCCGGCCTGTCCGTTGAGGACCGGGAGCGGCTGGACGCTCCCCTGTCGTCGGATGAAATAGCGACCGCGATCCGTTCCCTTCGCTCGGGCAAGGCTATGGGTCCTAACGGTCTGCCCATTGAACTATACAAATTGCGTCCTGATAAGCTTGCGCCCTTCCTCAGCCGCATGTTCCGCGACTCTCTCGCGGCGGGTTCCCTTCCGGCCGACCAGCGCTTGGCCACTATAGTCGTTATCCCCAAGGAGGGCAAGCCGCGAGACCGCTGTACTTCTTACCGGCCCATTTCACTGCTCAATGCGGAGCCCAAAATCCTGGCGAAAGTCCTGGCCAATCGGTTGTTGAGTGTCGTGTGCGACCTTATTCATCCGGACCAATGCGGCTTTATCCCGCACCGCAACACCGCTCTTAACTTGCGGCGTCTTCACGGTGCCCTTGCCAGGGCGGAGTTCCTCTCCGAACCGGTCGTGCTGGTTTCTTTGGATGCCACGATGGCCTTTGATACTATTGAGGGGCCATTCCTCTGGGCCGTCTTGGATAAATTCGGCTTTGGAAAGGGATTTATTGGCTGGGTGAGGCTCCTTTACACGGGACCCATGGCTCAAGTGGTGGTGAATGGGCGGGTCTCTCGGCCCTTTGCCCTCGGCAGGGGCACGAGGCAGGGGTGCCCGTTGTCCCCGTTGCTTTTTGCTCTCGCCCTGGAGCCACTCGCTGCCTGGCTCCGTTGGGAGCCCTCGCTTAGAGGGATCCGGTGGGGCCCGGGCTTCGAAGATCGGGTCTCGCTGTATGCGGACGACATTCTCCTGTATCTCACCTCACCGCGGCAGTCACTCAACGTCCTCTTTGACGTTCTGACCTCCTTTGGGAACAATTCGGGTCTCACGATCAATTGGTCTAAATCCTGCGTTTATCCCATCTCTGGTGGTCCTCCTCTCCTGCCGCCTCGGCTCCCGATTCAGATATCTCTGAGCGGCTTTAAGTACCTGGGGATATACGTTTCGCTGGACCCGGTGGCTCGCTATGAGCAGAATCTCCTGCGTCCACTTCGGCGGCTGCGGGAGGACACGGCCCGGTGGTGCAGGCTCCCCCTGTCCCCGCTGGGTCGGGCCGCGCTGTTTAAAATGATGTCCCTTCCCAGGTTCCTCTATGCACTCCAGAACTCCTTCGATGTTATCCCAGTGGCCTACTTTCGGGAGGTGGAGAGCCTGCAGAGGAGACTGGTGTGGGACGGGCGGGCGCGTATTGCTCTTGCCAAGCTCACTCTCCCCTGGTATGACGGGGGCATCGCGCTTCCTGACATTCGCAGGTACTATTGGGCCTCGCAGCTATCTGCCATTAACCACGCCACGTATGCGCCCGGCTTGAATCCGGCGTATGAGATGGACAAGTTCCTGCTTCCCGGCGGGAACTACAACAGGGCACTTTATTCCCGCCTGGCTGGCCGGACCCTTACGGGTCCTACTAAGATTGCGGTGCGGACCTGGAGGGCTGCCACTGCGGCCATGGGCTGGAGTGAGCGATTAACATGTGCCACTCCCTTGTTTGCTTCCGACCGCCTGGGTAGCTTGTGGACCACGAAGGGGTTTGACCAGTGGGACACGATTGGTATCAGCAAAGTGGGAGACCTGTGGCACAAGGGCGCGGTAAAGACTTTCGCGGTGCTCCAGGCCGAATACGAGCTGACCGACAGGGAGTTCTTCCGCTACGCCCAGGTTCGACACGCCCTGCTCTCGGTCTTCGGGGAGGGGACCAAGATCCCTGTTTCCTCGCCCCTCGAGGACCGCATACTTGACGGACATGTCCCTGATAGTACTATTTCTTTAATTTATAAAAAATTAATTAATCACCGGGCGGACCTTTTTGTTCGCCTTCGGGAGGCTTGGACTGGGGACGGGGTGGAATTGGACGACGAAGATTGGCAGTCTGCACTGTCGTCCCCCAAGGAGGTTGCCATTCCGGCTCGTCTTCGGTTGGTACAGCTCAAGATTCTCCACCGGGTGTATGTGACGGGTCCGCGCTTGGTCTCGATGGGATTTTCCGGCGACGGGCTCTGTAAGCGAGGCTGTGGGCTCAGCGCCACCTTTCTACATATCCTTTGGGAGTGCCGCGAGGTGGCGGACTACTGGCGCCGGGTCCACACGGTTATGGGACAGGTCACCGGGGTTGTGCTGCTGCCGGAGGTGCGTCGCTGTGTCCTGAATGTGTGGGAGCCCAATGACTACAGCGCGGCTCAGACTCGGTGGGCGGCCCTAGGGAACATGATTGCCAAGAGGGACATAGCGCAACTTTGGGGCGCTCAACGGCCGCCCACCGTGTCAGTATGGAAGGAGAATATGGACTGGTGTATGTTTAGGGAGAAGACTGTGTATGTGGCCCGTGGCAAGCCGGGGGCATGGGGTAGAATTTGGGGGCAATGGAACGCGTATCGCGGAGGCATCTGTACGCCCCCCCTGGTAGATACCGATATCGCCATGTCCCCCTGACCCTTGATGGCTCCTGGCGCCTTTTGGAACAACTACATATGGACGTTCATCTTCCTTGACCCCCTCCCCCCCCCCCCTCCGTCCCCGGCCTCCCGGTACTCCTCTCTTTAGCGGTTTGCTCAATTGTCCTGACTGGAGTTGCCCGGGGGGAGCCTGCCCGCACTGGTTTCCCTCATAACTCGCCTTATGTTGTGTATTGTTTGTCCTTTGTTTTTGTGATTGTTGGACTTACGCTTCCTGTTCCTCGAGAACTATCTGGAGCCACTGCAGGGCAGTGCCCTGGGAACTGATTGTAGCCTTGATATGTGTAGATTTCCTTCTGTACCTAGCGGCCGGCCCGGGTGGTTGTAGGCCCGTACTTGTAACCGAATTATTGCTCAATAAAACTTTTTCAAAAAAAAAAAAGAAATGAGATAAGCCTTCAAGAAATTGGCAGCGAGATTGACCACATGACTGCGCGGAAGGAGCTGGTGAAAGACAGGCTGGATATACAGGGAGACCGCATGGGAGAAGACTGAGTCAGGTTAGCAGCCCTGTAGGATGCCAAACAAGATCCCAAAGCCAACCTGACCTGTCTAGTGTGAGAACTCTCAAAAGCTAGTGCCAAAATCGAAGGCTTGGATTCCGTTGATGCAGCAGTAACACCTAAATAATGGACCACCCTAAAACTACCAACATGGGTAAGCCAGAACTGTTTATTGAATAGGGGTCAAATATTTCGGTTTACCCTGACTTTACCCTAGTGGTGCAGGAAACACGCAGAGCCTTTACACAAATGAGAAGTATTCTTCATGATAAACGAATGAAATTTGCAATGCCCTACCCAGCATATCTCCGCAGCCACATAGACAATACCGGACAAATGTACCCCAACGATACCCTGTTGTTTGTGGAAAAAAGCATGAAGACACACAATATACCTACCAGCCTTCCCCGATGCGCGAGACCTGCAGCAGGGCACTCCTTCCTCTAAGCGGCGCAAGACAACAGCTTCACACTCACCTGAATACTGAACTTAAGCCCAACCCCGCCACATGGGCCATAATGCGGGGATGTTTGACCCAAAAGATGTACTAAGCCCTCATGCCCTACATGAGGCTCTTTCTTGCTTGATGGCAAGTAGTGGCTGCCTTCTTGCTTCAAGGCCTACCAACACACTATGGGGCATATGCATCAACATTAGCATTTGCGATTCCTTATTAGCGAAAAATAAGGAATCGCTAATAAGGAATAGCAAAAGGCTATGCATGTAGGAATCGCTATTCAAATAGCGATTCCTTAACATTCCTTATTACCGAATCGGTAATACCGAATCGGTAATAAGGAATACCTACCCATTCATTCCTATGGGCTTGGAGGCCCATAGGAATGAATGTAAAGCCATTCTGTATTAGCGATTCGGTATTACCGAATCGCTAATAGCTGGAGCACTTTCAAGGGTGCCAGGGTGTCAAAAGGACACCCTGTTGCACCCCTGAAAATGATATGTGCACATATGTTGCACACACACATGCTCTAAGGGCATGTGTGTGCGCAACATGACACTTTGAAAAATGCACAAAAGTGCATTTTTCAAAGTTTTTGCAAATTACCATGCAGTTCATCTTCATGGTAATTTGCTCCCCTTATTAGCGAAATCGCTAATTTTTTACCTTTGATGCATTGCATTTAAGGAATCTCACTTTGGGATTCCTTAAATGCAATCGCTATTTAAGGAATCGGTATTTAAGGAATCCCTATTTAAAGAATCGCTATTTAAGGATTCCTTAAATACCGATTTCTGCTTTTGGGTTGATGCATTGGGATTGGGAATTTTTTACTTAATACCGGGAGCTAATAAGGAATCGGTATTTTACCGACTGGATTTTGGGTTGATGCATAAGGCTGTATGTGTCTTTTTCTAGAGAGCCATGGGTTTCATCTAATGCGGAGCAATGGATGGCTGGCACTAGATCCCCTCTCAAGCAATGTGCTTAAAGTTTTGTTTGCATGTAGTTAGTAAAACTTTAAGGAATGCACTGATAGGTGGGGCATTCAGTGTGGGAGGGGGATAGGGATAGGGAGATGTTACTGTTTGTTATTGGTAACTATACACCATTCTACACATGCACATCAGGGCTTGCTGACTTCACTGAAATACCTCACACTGTACATATGAAAACTCGATATGGCTGGGATTAAACAATGACATGGAATAGCTACAGTCTTGGAAACCCAAAAAGGAAACGCCAGATTCACACATACCTGGACAATCATAATATTGTAATATGGTCCCTGCAGGAAACACAGCTAGGACCCTCCAACCCAGCAACATTTGTATGCACTTGAGCGCCCAACCATTCCTTTGCTTTTTAGAGGACCTATGCCCGGGGGTAGCCATAATCCTCAAGAAAACACTGCACTTTAATTTAACATTTCAGCAGAGGGACCCTGAGGTGTGCTATGTTTATGATGAGGGTACACTACACGGAATGAGCATTTCCCTGATCAATACATATGCTTCCAACATGGATTGCCCTGAATTCTTTGGGAGGGTGATGTCCATATGCAGACAGCCGTCAGCACGCAATATGCTCTGAGTGGGCGACTTCAACCTGATCTTCTGCATGGAGATTCACAGTAGCAATCCCACCCACTCAGAAAGCCCTGCTGCCAGGCTTTTGTCAGATAATAGAAATGGAGGGGTTGAAAGACTTCTGAAGGGTGAAACACGGGACGGACAGAGCCTATTCTTGCTACTCTGTGGTTCATGGCATGCACTTTCAGATAGATTTCTGGCTTGGCTAGACTGAGATGCTTCCATGGGTCGTGAGCATCTACCCCCCCACTCTATCCAACCACTCCCAGATCATGCTCACAATAGAAACTCCCAGCGATGGCCCGACTCATCGCTTGTGGCACTTCCCCAACAGCATAGCTTCCATAGAAGACCACTGAAGAGCCATTGAGGAGTATTTATTTTAAATCAACATTGGATATTTGGAACAATTTGCCACGATTTGGGAGACCTATATGGTCTACATTAGAGACTTTACAATGGGTACATTATGTAGGGGTGCTCCAGTAAATATGGGCACAGCTCTGCAAGGCAGAGACCCTGTTAAAGCGATTGGAAAAGGCCTATGAGCAGTTTCAGGATCCTCAAACTGTCGCATACATCCGCAAAGCTACCTTGGAGGTAGAGGAGTGGATGGACAGTGAATCATAATTTTTAGCCAAAGATGCAGAGACCTGCAAATATGATGAGGGAGATTGTCCTAGTAAGACCCTCTCATTGTTACTGAAGGGTGCGTGTAACCAAGACTACATGCACTTACTCCATCCAACTCAAGGGGAACTGGTGGCTACAATAGTATGAGACTTTCAGGCATACTACTCATTCCACGCCTGTGGCACCCTAGCAACGACTGATGACGTGGAATCCTACCCAGACAACATCTCCTTGGCGTTGATCGAGGCGGAACCCAGAGAGTTCCTCCTCAAACATATCAACACGCAGGAAATCACCATAGGCGTATAATGATTGGAAAGCTGCAAGTCCCAACAGTCCCTTACAGCCAAATTTGACAAAATCTTTAAGCTACAACTAGCGCCACACTGAGCTACATTTTACCAGAAAGCTCTAGATAACGGGCGAGCTTCCCTCCACCACAAGAGATGTCATTTTCTCTGCAATATTGAAGCCAGGAAAGGAAGGCAGGCTCTGCCGATCATACAGATCACTATATCTCCTAAACCTTAATAATAAAATATTTGTACGAGTAGTTGTGAACAGGTTGACCCCTTTGATGTCCAGCCGTATTCTGCCAGAACAGTCGGGATTTATACCTGGCTGGGCAACTCACTGTTAATAACCTACTAACTTATTATTATTTTTTTGCAGTAATGCTGCAGATCCACCCAGGCGTGATGGAGGCCTCTGTATGTACAGCACAAATTCCCATTTTGTTCAATTCCACATAGCCCCAGTATGCAAGGTAAGCATCTCAGTTGTCATGTGTGCTGTTGTTCTCCTGCTCCTATTTGTGGCTTCCTTTGTGTCATCTGCCTGCTACTCCTGCCAACTGTATGCGGGATACATATTGGAGGTAAAATTGAGGGTTTTCCAGGAGATTCTAAATAACAAATGAGGGGTACAGTAGCCTCCGCTCATCCTTCTGGACTAGGTCTAGATTTGTGCTTACCTTGTGAGCTGCAAACCCAGATGGATCCTTGTCCAGTGCTTTCTTTGCAAGGTCAGCTGCTTCATATATCAATCTCTTCTTCTCATCATCAGGGGTTGTGCTCAGCTGAGAATAATCATGTGCTGCTCTTGCCAAACGCCATAATATTTCACCATTTTCACTGTTCAAAGAGATATGCAATTATTTTTCTGAACGTAAACAATGCAAATAATACATTTAGTTTTGTTTTCTAACTAAAAAAGTATTTATCAATGACATCAAAATCAACAAAAATGGCACATGTAAGATAAATGAAAAGCAAACTTCTCACTGATTAAGGTGACATTACTCCTGTCAAGCAGTCCAATGAATTTCTCAAGTTCATCCAGCAGACAGAGTAATATAGGTTAAGATTTTGCCTACATTTTTAAGTTAGTTTGCTTTTATGAAATTCATGACAATTTCCAACCATTTTTTCCTAGCTCAGGACCCTGTGTCAGAAAATGCCACCCGTTTTTCCAACAAGGGTAACAGCTGAAGCGAGAGCAGATTAAACAGTAGATGCTCACTTTATCATATATAGTGAGCTTTGAGAGGAACGTTGACACCTGCACAGGCCAACTAATTGTTTGCTGCAAGGCCCTTTATGCCCTGATACCTTCAGCATATATATAGTGGTGATCACCACCGCATAGCTACAAGTAAGTCAGAGTTTCCAAAGGAAGAGCATTTTCTTTGCTTTGCTAATATTATGCGCCGTTTGTCGAAACTTCACAAACTTAAAAAAAAAAAAAACCTCAGCCACCTCAGATTCTTCCTGGAAAGTCTTGAAGTGCTCCATCAAGTAGGGGCTGAGAAAAAGGGGATCCCAAAGCACTTTTTCCCCATGCAATTTCCATAGGGAATTTTAGACAACAATACAGGAAAATCAGCTGTACTGAATTACACCAAATTTGGTAGAAAGCTACAAGACAAAGTGGCTACTATTTGCACCCGTGCAATGGGCCTGAACACATTAGGGATCTCTACCCGCAGGATACGTTCCTAGAGAGGCCACACAATCAAGGGGAAACTCCAAGGCCTGTTATAGAATTGCTTCTATATTACCAACTTAGAGCCACATGCAGGAAACTACCAGTGCACTTCCAGAGGCCCCAGCTACACTGGCACCACTGGATCATGTACTTACCACCCCATCACCCCGTAAGCTAGTTACTAGGCTGTACAACCTAACACAATCAGCCACACCCTTTGCTGCCCCCGTGCACTGAAGCAGTGGTGGGTAGATCTCGGCGAATCACCTACAGATGACGAACAGTTGTCTTATTGCTGCTCCTAGCTTAGGGCACCTATCACGAACTATAAGCTGAGACTTATCCATTTTAAATTCATAAATAGGTTATACTGCACACCCCTACAGCTACATAAAATGGGGCTACTCCCAAATGCAAACTGCTGGAAGTGTAAACAAGAGCAGTCATCATTCCTGCATGTTGTGTGGACCTGCCCCCCCATTGCCTGCTTGTTGGAAAGAGTCTACCAGATTATACATGAGGTCACGGGTGTCACACTGCAATGCACGCCATTGGTCACCCTGCTGGGACATGTAGGGGAGGTTCCTCCTGAGGCAAGTAGACTCATAGCTATGATGCTGCTGCTTGCAAAATGTAGGCTGGCCATGCATTGGGGAGCTTCAAGGGGCCCTAAAATAGATACATGGATACATGACATCACATACTTTCAAGAACAACTAGCCGCCTTTTGGGATCTTGTGCCCATTTCGTCCCGCCCAAAAGACATCTGGGAGCCATTCATGGCATGGATCAGGGAGAAAGACGCACTAACATAAGAGACCCCTGGGTCCGACACAGAAGCATAGCCACTGATACGGCATCACCAGCTGCCACACCACTCGCCTCAGCCCGCGGTAGCCCTATATGTATGTTGAATCACACCTACCTGTAATAGGCCTAGCCAAACTACTCTACAAGATACATGCTCACTCTGAAGTCAATGAAATGACAGTCATTGTTAACTGCCGCCTAGTTGTCAACTTAGCTGTCTCTAAATATGTGTGCGATGCCAATCAAATTTTCTTTATATGTCACATATTTTGCAATGGACACAAGTGATTTACCTTCAACTTGTTGTAATCGTGGTCTAAAATCGGTCTTGTCAGGCCTCCTAGGCCACTGTTATATGTAATACTGCGTTGCTACATGGCTTGTTACGTCAATTGATTTTGTCAAAACAATTAATAAAACAAATATATTAAAAAAACATTTGGTAGAAAGCTACTTCTTTTTTTTACCATCTTTATTTGTAATTTCAAGGCACAAAAATTGATTAACTTTGATAGGCACATTCAGCAGAAGTAATCTCTCAAGTGATACAGTTCAGGGTTATTGGTGTCATGGACACAACTTCTACAGCAGGAGAATGGCAGAAGCTGGGACACCCCCTTTCCCAGTTGGATCCACCCCAGTCAATCCCACCCAAGTCTTCCCAACGCTGTTTTGGGTTCTCTGCTGTGTGCCCTCATGCTGTGTGCGGTCAGGTTATCTACCTGCGTTTGGTCGTGCAACATCTCATCCCACACCTGGCAGTCTTCCTTGACCTTTTGGTCTGTCCTAACCTCACCCATGTACCTTTACTCTGCTAGAGACCATTCTTCCATATCTCTTGTCCCCTTCCTCATTTTGGGGCCGACAGGGTATAACCGTTTTATGGCCACTCTCCTCTTTGCGGGTACCAACCCCAGTAGTGTCATCTAATACTGCATTCATCTATTTTTGGGGCTTGAAAAAAGGTTTAAGAGGCAGTGTCTCAGGCTGAGTTTGAGAGGTATGTGGGTGGCTCTCTGGAGATTATGCACCACCACTCTCCAATATTGTTTCAAATGCAAACAATGCCATATTGTGTATAAAATTAGCCTCCCTCATGCTGCATGTAGGGCAGATGTTTTACCTGTCTGAATAGATGGCCTTTGTTAGACTTGACATCTTTTGGCGTGTTTCCACTGCCTTTTTGCTTTCTGACCTCCTGGTTTTAACTCTGTTTTTGCTGGTTTAGTGTCTCTGCGCACTTTCTCACTGCTGTGTTAAAGTGCAAGTGCAATGTTGTAAATCATGTTATGAATTGGTGTTTCCATGATTGGCATATTGGATTTACTGTTAAGTCCCTAGTAAAGTGCACTGAGTGTGCCAGGGCCTGTAAATCCAATGCTACTGATCTAGTGGTAATTTCACGGTAATTTCACAATGCAAAACCTCATTATCTCTTGTTTACCGCTTAAAGGGGATGGACCTTTGCCGCCGTGTTATCACCATCAGGAGACTTTGCATAAACATGACAAATCAATTGCAAATAATATTTAAGGCAATAATGAGAGTTGTGAATAGTTTTAAAAGGGTTTTATTTTCTAGTCAAAAGTTAAGTTTCTCAGACCCTTTATTCATTATTCAAATATCAATCAGGTTACAGAATTGAAAAATAGGAAATATAGAATTAATACAGAACATATTATAGATTGAATACAAGGCACTCCATAAAGGAAGGGAAATGAGGCATAAAGTCAGAACTCTTTAAAGGAGTTCAGGAAAATATAGTTCTAAAGTGAGTTTTGCAAGGCTAATCAATAATTAATAATTGGCAAAAATCTCCTATAAAGAGAAATAAATGCATAAGACAACGAAATCTTTGCAAAGCCAGTTAGTCAAAGCATGAAACTTAAAGTTTAAGAATCTAAAACCTGTCCTGCTCTCAGCTGGTCTCTCTCTGACTCTGTGCATCTCTGCCTTATGTGTCTGACACAGAAACTGCTCCTTGAATGAGCACTCCCTTCACAAGAACCTAAAAATAATTGTGATCTGCCTCACGTCCTGCCACTTTTCATGCACCAAAAGTGCCACTTTTAAAAAGCATTTGACCAGGCATCATTTCATGTTTTTCACTTTGAATGCACCATAATTTGCGTGCCATTTTTGAAATGCAGTCTTTCTGAAACATAAAAAAGAGCAATACCTAAATCTAGCTAAAATCTAGGCTCCATCACTACTAGTGGGCTGGCAGCATGGGTTGTGCCACCCACAGAAGTAGCCGGTAAAAAGGTAACTCAGACCTGCCACCGCAGTCTGCGCGCAGTTTGTAACTGCCATGTTGACCTGGCAAGTACACCCACTTGCCAGGCCCTAAACTTTCCCTTTTCTAAATGTTAGGCACCCCTGAGGTAGGCCCAAGGTACCCCTGTGGGCAGGGTGCAGTGTATGTGAAAGGTAGTACATGCCCTGATCTGTGTGGCATATCCTGATAGTGAATTACTGCCAATTTAGTTTTTCACTATTGCAAGGCTACCTGGTTCCCTAGGACAGACTGAGGAGTTTGTTTATAACATCTTATAAACCTAACTGGCCCTGGGAACTAGGTAGATAAATACGATTTACTATGCCTGAACTCAGAATCTAAAGATGCATCTTTTAGTAAAGATAAGTTTTAAATTCTGTGTTTTAAAATATCACTTTTAGAAAGTAGGTATTTTCTTGCTCAGCCATCCAGTAGACCTCTGCTGGGTTTGTGGATTGACTGTCTGTGTTCTGGATGACAGGGGCTGGAGAGGGGCAGTGGCTCCGGATAGTCTAGGTGGGTCATGAAAGGGCTGAGTAGACCTGGGCTACATTTAGAGTAGGGGGAGGAGATTTCCTTTCACCTGAATGGGCCGAGTCTGCCTCTGACAATGCTGTCTCCACCTCCTGCCAGGTAGCCACACCAGAGAGGGCATAGCTGGTTCTGGCTGGGCACAGACACTCTCTGCCTGAGAGGACAAAGGATTTTGGGCCCAAACCCCTGAACTTTAGAACTCTTTTGGACCAAGAAGACTACCAAGGAGAAGAGCTGGAGAAGCTGTGAGGAGGAACTACCACTTTGCTGTGTGCTTTGCTGTGTTGGCCTGCAGGGGCTACTTCTGTCTTGAGCAGTGAAAGGAATGGACTTGAACTTTCTGCAACTTCTTTTCTTTTAGTAGCTACAAGGGCTAGAAGTGGAGCTTGCCCCCTGTTCAGAAGTCTAAGGAACAGCAAAGACTTCAAGTTCTTCTGCCCTCAGCACTAGGGACTGTGTGTTTTGTGCTACAACAGAAGAAAAAGCAACCCAATGCCATCTATGACGCAGCTGCCAACTCTGTGTCCTGAAGGCACCACAGAGGGCACCAACGCAACGCCGCAACTTTGGTCTCACTGACGACGCCATCTGATGCCGCCACCGAGCCGCTGCTCGCACCGCGACCTGTGGGCACCGCACTCGCTTCACGCCGCCGCCTTGGTATACCCGACGACAGCGCTTCACGCCGACATCGACGCCCCTGCTTGCACCGTGTTTCGAGGACACCGCTCTAAGTTGCATGACACACCGTCCGCATCCCGAACCGCAGCCTTGGCCTACCGACGTCGGTGCCATCGCTTCAGCAACAACGACGCCGCTGCCTGCACTGTGACCTTCCAGCACTGCGACGAGCACCGCATCACTTCGCCCCGTGACCCTGGTCTCACCGACGACGCCATCTAACACCGCCACCAAGCCGCTCCTCGCACTGTGACCTGAGGGCATCGCACACTGCACTTCGCACCACAGCACCTGACGCCTACCGACGCCAGAGCTCTGGACTTCAACCGCAATTAGTTCAATCAGCAACGCGTGTGACTTCAAAGGTCCGACGACTCCTGCACTGACTGAGGACGCCATGCTTTTGGAAGCTCAACGAGAGGTCGCGGACGCCCTGCATTTCTAAAGATACGGTCTTGCGGGTCTTCCCGACACTGTAGTTGGCCTGCAATGCCGCGGTCAGCCAGAACTGTTTGGATTTGTTTGTTCACGATGCCGTGATAGGCCCAGAGGGAGCTATCAACTTCAAGGAACTGTTTGTTAAGGTTATTTTGATAACTGAAGATTTCGAAGTACTGTATTGTGGAGTTTTACTTTTTGGTCTTGTCTTGGGTATTAAAAAATATTGGATATTTTTCTAAACTGGTGTGGTGTCCTTCTGTAGTGCTTACCCTGTATTACTGTTGGTTATGTGCAAATGATTCACACACTGACCCTAAGATAAGCCTGACTGCTCGTACCAAGCTGCCAAAGGGGCGAGCAGGGGTTATTTTAGGAGTGTAACTCCTTTATCCTGACTAGAAGTAAGGGTCCCTAATTGGACAAAGCTACAAACCCTTGCCAACTAGAGACCCCCATTTCTAACAACCTGCAATCTCGCCGGAGGGTGTATGCTCAGTGCAAGACGTAGACGTTTGCTAGCTTGAAGCGAGCATTTCTGGGCACTTCCCGAATCAGTGTGAATGCCTTTTCCCAGTCCTTGACCGTCATGGACTCTGCTATGTCTTCCTTCCAGCAGCACCTTGCAGGGAGCCTTAGTCTTTATTCTCATTGTTTGAGGGCTGCATACCATAAGGATACACAATGCCTGGAAGATCCCATGTCCAAGGTTACCTCCAGTGTGTGGGATGTGTTCGTTGTGTTTGGGAAATCTGCCCAAATCTCCCTGGCTCTCTTTGTTAGTTTAGTGAACTGTAAGAACTGCCCCGCTTCTACTGCAGAAAATTCTTGAGACTCTTGATGCATGGGTACATCTATCCAAGCGTCATACCCTCATTCTCTCCATTGTACCATGGTAATGAGTTGGTCAAGTCTATGAAAGGTCTCCGCCACCATATTGGCAGCTGCCAAGGCAAAGGAGGTCTGCGCATTACTACTTTGATCGCCGTCTTCCATGCCCGCACTCGCAGTCAGACCACATGTGAGCTCCACTTGTCTAGTTGTGGGTCTGCCGTTAAACATTTTGGTAAGTGCTCCATTTCCAGAACACCCGACAGCAGGCACTTCTTCCAAGTATTACCCTCTGCATACCAGCTGGTTGCATGTCATAGCTGCACGGCCAGATAATAAGGTTTCAGGTCCGGGAGTTCCAGCCCTCCTCCTTCCAGACCCCTCCTCAGGACATAAAGTCCTATACCTACTTCCCCTGCTAGCCCAGACAAGCGTAATTAGTAGACTATCTAGCTGTTTAAAAGTATTCACTGTTTTGCAATGTGTACAGGCACCAATGTAGGATCACTATTTTCGAGATTGTGATTTTGCCAGCAACTGACAGCAGTAGTTTGTTCCAGAAAGTCACAGAAAGCCACAGGCCCAAGAGCATCCGGTGTTTAGCACCGGAGCATATCCTTCATTACTGTGATAAGTTTTTCTAATTCCGCTAAATGCGCACCAGACTTTTTTAGAAACTGCAGTGTGTGCAGAAATTCTTCTAGCATCGTGGGCGCAGTCTTCTCCAGACTGCGTTACAGGTTCACAGGGTTTTGCACAGTGCGGCATTTATTGCTTTCTGAGTTACTATTTGCTGTCCCCCTCATCATCCAGCATCATACTAGACACAGGGGGATGCTAACGGCGCAACAGCCAGGCCAATAGTTCTCCCAGGTTGTCTCTCTCCCTGTGGAGCCGTTGCCTGTAGTCCTGCTTAGTGAATGTATCGAGCCTGTCCCAAACCTCTCCCACCCGCTGTGTCATCTCTAGCAGCTCACCCGTTGTAGTATGCTCTGTCTGAATGCTCGCTGGAGCATCAGTAACTTCTCTTTCTGCTCAGGCAGGTCCTTGTGTAACCTTTGAGCTATACCATATGTTTGTCATGCAGTCTGCCCTTATCACCATCTTGAGCCCTAGATAGTGTTCCAGGTACTTGCACACTTTAAGTGGAAAACAGGGTCCTTTAGGGCCTCAGTGGTGAATATCATGCAAGACTAGAGACTAGACTAAAAGCCAGTCTAGCCTCGTATACATGTGAGTGAGGGAATGGTAGGTGTATTCCTGGCTTGCTGGGTGGAGAGCTCTCCACATGTCCACACAGTCTCATCTTGCCATGACTTCCCCCGAGGTGCCCAACATATGTATCTTAGTGTTAGGCTTCAGCGGTGACCGGTCTAATGCCCCATCTAATATACAATTAAAACAGCCTTCCCATATGAGAGAGAATTCACTGTGTGCTGTGTGAGGACCTCCAGCACAGTCCAGAAGAATGTTTCATCATTGCAGATGGATGCCATTCATTTAAGAGACTCACGCCTCCACCGTCTAATTGTCCAGTTATCAGCACACAGCGGCCCTATCCATCGGCATGCCCCTCCTGAAAGCGAACAGGGACCCCCAGTGACACACAGAGTGCTATTCCTCGAGCATAGGCAGAGCATGTGGAAATGTAAAATTAACTTCTCCACTTCTTACATTTCTCTGCTTTTGCATTCATCAGGTGCATTTTCTGCAGAAATGATAAACCCACTTTGTATCGTTGAAGATATGTTTGGACCCTGTAGCGTTTAGAGTTGTCATAGAGGCCTCAAACAGTACAGAACTCTTCACATTTCCCCAGCCATAGTTTGAATAGAGGAAAAAAAATGACCTATTGCATCTGGCTGTGAGGCAAAATTCCCTGTCCCCCTCCATGTCCCGTCCACACGCCCTGCATGTATTTATATTGCCTGGCCTAATAAACATGCAACATGAACAATCCCACCAAACCTTCCCAAGCTCTCCTGCCCCGGGATAAACACCTCCAAATATAAGTGTGTGATGTTTCCCCATGTCATGTGCCACCTTTGAACTCCCACCCTTAGTGTAGCATTTCCCTCCCCATGTCCAAAAAATATTAACAGTGTGGTCTAAGCGACCACTAACAGGCTACAGCAACCTCTAACAATATACAAGAGCAAGCCCGGCTGTCATAGCTCCGGTGCCAGATGTACTGGTCCCAAGCGTGAAGCGTGGGTACTAGAAAGTATTCTAGCATATTCAACAAGAATTTTAGATTCTATTAAGGGCACGGAGGCGAGCATTATGCTACTTAATGTTTACTACTCATTAAACAGCAGCCAATCAAAAAACCGTAAACATTAAAACATACTACATGTCCCATGAGGCTTTGAACCACACCTCTAACAACCCACCAATAGTCTATCAACGTCCAGAACAAAATAGAAAGGCACCCTCTTCCTGCCTCTTTCTTTGCAAACAAGCAGTCCACTAATAGGAAAAGAGTTCAAAAGTGAACAAGCACACATTTCCAAAAAACCCTCAACAGAGAATAACCACAGTCCAAAGGGAGTCCAGGCAGAAAAATGAAATCTAAACCGAGCCATTTGAGTTGAAACATCAACCACTGGAAATAGCCAGGCCATGGGCGTTAACTATATTTCTAATCCGATACTGAAGAGAAAAAATTAATTGACTCCCATCTTATCATAAGTTCAAACAGAAGGGTGGGACAAAATATTCGAATATATATACCATGTAATACATTGATATTAATGAGATCATAAATCTTACCTGTCCCAATCGGTGGGATAATCCTTGCCTCTGCGTCCTTAATAGAATCTAAAATTCTTGTTGCATATGCTAGAAAATGTTCTATTCTATGGCAGGACCGGGGGCTCCGCTTATGCTGGTTCAAAGCTCACCAACAACAACCGAAGATACATGCAAAATAGGTTTATTAAAAAAAATCTTAAACATAGAATCAGATGACCAATCAGCAGAACGAAGAATATCTTCTAATCTAGAACCCATAGTGAAAGCTTTAGAAGCCATAGCACCTCTAGCTGAGTGAGCACCATACACCAAAATATAAATTCCAGCTTCAGACATGGCCCAACAAACCCAACGGGCTAATGTCACAGCTGTCACTGGGCGAAAAGGCTTTCGGATAGCCAACAACAAAGGACCAAGAGGATCGGTTCTGTGAGCCAAAGTACGTTCCTCGTAAACCTTCAAACATTTTACTACACATAATTTAGCGTTGTGAGTACAAGCAGGATAATCAATTTATCGTGGCATGGTCTTAGTTCTTTTTGAAATAAGAAATGAAACACCATCAGGATAAAACAACCTACCTGCGAGATACAGAGCTTGTACATCAGACACTCGTCGGCACGAAAGCAAGCATAAAAGCATGGTCAATTTGGCTGAAGTTTGTTTCAATGTCAAATCAGAACAAGCATTTACAATGCAATCAGTCTCGCCTTTGGGACCTTATATGTATTTAGTTATGCAGCACATTAACCTGGCTGCTAAAACATCTACTGCTCTTTAACATGGAGGAAAAGTAAGCACCAAACTGTGTGACACGCCAGGTTTTGGAATACATGGAGAGAAATATTGCCTTTCAGCGGGAAATGGTATAGTCCAAAGCTGTGTTTTCAATATAAAATCAGGGCCTTCATGGTCATATCGCTGAAAATACAAGATTTGAAAAAAAATATTATTTTTTACGGGTGCTTGTGGAAGACAATTTCTATGGACTGGAATCTAGAGAATGCTAAAGTGATTCTGGTATTTTACTGACCTCTGCTGGTTGTTTTCTATCAAGAAAGTTAAATAGAGGCAGTTGCGAGAAAAATTAAAAAAAGCAAGTCCCTCAGCAGAAAGCAATTCTGGTATTTTACTGACCTCTACTGGTCATTTTCTATCAAGACAGTTAAATAGGGGAGGAGCCAAGATGGCGACCGGAGCAGACGCTTGAGCGCCCGGCTCCGTCGGTCCGTGGCCTCGGACTACTATCCTGATGCCCATCCTCGCCGATTCTCGAGGTGCACCGTGTGCGAAGACGCGCTGACCGCGCTGCTGTTTTCCCGGAGTCTCAACCCGCCCGGATGCCCGAGTTCTGGGTGCTTTTGTCCTCGGCACTGAAACCCTGCGCCCTTACGGCCCTTGCCGGCCTCCTGGAAGCTCCGCAGTTACCGGACCAGCTAGCGCTAACCTGAGCCCCGCGGCCCCGATCTCGCCTCGCACCATGGATCGTTTCCGGATGAGCCCGGGGAGAGACGGCCGGACACCTTCTGCACCCTGTGCCTGACGGGCTGGAGCTGTGGGGTGGGCCCCGGTGCGGTGAGTCTCCTGCCCCGCTCTGAGGACCGGGCTGCGGGGGGCTGCTGCCCCCTTTGCCCATTGCCTAGCCAGCGGCGAGGGGGACCGGCGAGAAGATAAGCGACTGTCGACCTTTCCTGTTGCGGCGTAGCCTTGAGGGGAATTGACCCCTTGCCACGACCCCCCCCCCCTGGCCATTGCACCGTATAGCGGCAAAACATGGCGTTGAGTGCCTGCTCGCGGCTGGGGGGTGATACTTCGGTCTCGCCCGCTGCCCACTTCGCCCTCCCTCTTCCGGACACCAGCTCTACAGTGCCGTCCCGGATTGCTGCCGATGTTGGGGCCCAGCTTCCGCTGACATGCGGCTCCGTTCTGGCTGTCCTGCGGGACTTTCAACTACAGATGTGCGCTGGCCTGCAGGCGCTGCGTGAGAGGTTTGACCCCATACTGTCGGCTGCGGGCCGTGAGCTCACTGTTTGTCATCCACAGGGCGTGGGTCTCCCGGTGCTCTTGTCCTCTTGCGGGGACGCAGCGGCGGGGTATGATTGTGCTACACTGGTGCCTTCACCTAGCGCTCCCGGCACCCAGGGTCCACCGCTCTCCACCTCAACTGCGGATACTTTGTCCCCCTGGTCATGGCTTCCTGCTTCATTGTCCCCTGCATCACCGCGTCCGCGAGGCTATCCTGCTGAGCGCTACCTAACAGCTTCGAGGGACCGTCCGCGGTGGCCCACTGCTGCCTGTTTGTGGAACTCCTGTACCTTACTTGCCAGGTTTGGATTTTATGTGGTGCAACGAGGGACTTCAATCGGTGGTCGGCGGCCATTTCGTGATCCCACTTCACCATCCTTTCACAAGCGGCCATCTTGTCTTTGTCTGCTCGGGACACGGGGCCTTCACGCAGGAGCTGGTTTAATCCCAAGCCCGCGATCGGGCCAGGGCTAGACTGACTTCTATCGTTATGGTTTATGGACGGGCTGGCCTGGGTCTGGGACTGTATGTATGTTTTGCGCGCACTCATCGCGACTTGTATCCCTTGCTTAAACTGTGGTGCCATGGTATCTTTGCATGCCGTTTTTTGGCGTAGAGGGCTCTCAGTGTGTGGGGGCCATAACGGGCTGATGGTTCGGGGCGCTCTGGTGTCCAGTGGGCTCCTCCCCACCTTCTTTTCTGTTTTCTTCCCTTCTTTACTCTGTTCCTACTTTCTCTCTTCTCTATATTTCGGGTTCATTGGGCGACAGGCACTATGCTGGGGGGGGGGTAGGCCGTAGCCTCCGCATTGGTGTAGGGTGGGGGGGTAATACTCTGTTTTCAATTAGTTCTATGGGCCTTTTTTCTTTTATGTCTCTGTGCTCTACTTTCTTCGATTCGGGGTCCGGGTGTGGGGTGGATCTAGTGGGGGCGGCTCTGGAGGGGCGCATACTTGCTCATGTGACTATCCTGATATATCCTTGCACCGCCTCACTGATTGAGATTTTACTCCCAGTGTGGTTCTTACTGATGTTGCTGCTCGCCCGTGTGGTGAAGCTATCTTGCGGACTCGAATCTACTTTGCTCTTATCCTTCATTGACTTTTTTCTCCGATAAAATTATCAAAAACTTAAAATTAACCTTCACCTCTCCTTCCCCGGGTTTCAAAGATATCTCCAGTATGTAACTCATAACCTGTTGTTAATCCTGACCGTTGATGCACGGGGGCTGTAATGTGTGTATCAGTGCTCTACTGTATCGTGGCCGGCCTGACGGTTGTAGGCCCGTATTTGTTCTTTTAAGATGCACGAATAAAGGTTTTTAAAAAAAAAAAAAAAAAAAAAAAAAAAAGACAGTTAAATAGATGCAGTTGAAAAAGTAGAAAGCAATTCTGGTATTTTACTGACCTCTACTGGTCGTTTCCTATCAAGACAGTTAAATAGAGGCAGTTTAACAGAAAAAAAGTCCCTAAGCGGGAGCAGACAAGTCCTAGGGCTGATCTCCAGAGCCCCCAAAGTACATACACATATAAGTATAAACTAAAGTATATACAAGAGGTCTTGAATGCCCGACCTAATTATCAGGCCATGACTCTAATAAAGACAAAACCTTAGTAACATCGCATAATTGAGTTTATCTAGGTTTCGGAGGGGGAGCCACCGTGATATCTTTCAGTAATTGGGATCGACGCCCACGGGCTTGCCATCAATAGGATTATGTCCAGCTGACAGTACTGACCTAAAATGATTTACTGGCCTGTAACCCAAACCAGATTCAGCACACTCAGAAAGGAAATTTAGAACATCTTTCAATTCGGATTGCACGGGATCCACCTTCCGTTGAAGGCACCAACCCACCCGGGCAAGATGGCTGCTGATTGAGAGGTCTCTGAACTCACCTCCACCTCTCTCCATCGCTTCACCAAGTTTGTCCTGCTCGCGGATGGCTGCAATGACGGACGCAGTCCAAGAGGCGTCCCGGTTACAATGATTCCCTGTATGGTGCGAGAAGTCTGCGGGGCCCGAGGGTGAAACGCGAGATCGGCTTATCGTTGAGCCGTACCTGCCATTCGCGGTGGGAAGCACTCGCACGGCTGCTACTGTCGGCGGTATCCGGCTGGATCTCCGTAGGACGCCAGCAAGGGTTGCCTAGCAACGTAGGCGCTACGGTTGTGCTCCAAAGAAGGGAGAACGAAGGAATGGCGGCGGCGCGAGTAGCCCGCAACAAGACACGCTCCTCGATTCCTGCTAGTGCTCTCGGGGGGCACCCGGCTATGGAGACGAAATCAGATGTCGGACCCAAGAAACTTGGCACGGGTAAGAGCCTCCAAAATAGTAGGACTAAGAGCGGGAAAAGTTATCTCACAGAGAGTAGCACATCGGCTGGCGGACCAGCGAGAAATCAACCGGTAATCAGCAGTATGTTTTAAAAAAAAAGCCATTAGCAAAGACGGTGAGCAAAGCAATAAGATGCCCAAGGATGACATTAATCTAATTAATATCGTCGCTAGTGCTGAGAGGGTAGAGGGAGCCCTGCTAGACGAAGATTCGCCGGGAGATAAGCGAGCCTCCTGGGGGGATAACAATGAGAATACCTTGCTGGACATGGCTGTGGCTAATTCCCCTATAACGATCCAGCCAGAGAATGTGGACTGTGTGGACTGTGTGGGAGCATCTATCCCTCTTGTCAGAATTGAAGCTAAAGTTAAAGCTAGCGGAATTAATGAACTCGATGTACATGACGCACACGCCATTCCTGAAACAGCTGTGGGGGGGGGGTCACCTCACAGAAGCCACAGATTTGGGCTATCTATCCCCCGACCCCACAGACCCCACGGAGAATTTTTTTTCGTTGAACGAGGAATCTGTCGATTCGGACTCCATCGAGTCTCAAAGTGGCAGTGGAGGTGATGGTTGTGCAGATACCTCTACGAGCAACTGTAGCCAACAGGAGAGCCGAAGAGCTCACAGGAAAACCAAGTGACCCTCTGAAGGCAAGAAAACTACCCACATTCAAGACGGAATAGAGGATGAGAAAGAACTCAAATGGGGCTACTCAGATGCAAATATCCATTCTCTTGCACTAATACATGGGGCAACCCCCGGGGGTTTGGAGGCTCCTAGAAACCCTGAGTCTGCCGCCGAGCCTATTCTAACTACGATTCTACAAAAACTAAATACATTTCAAAATGAGGTCAAAACTGAAAACCGCCACGCTCGAATGGCTGGGAAAAAATTGCAGGGGTCGGTTCGTAAAATCGGGAAAACTTGCACCGAAATAGCAGAAAGAATGTCCATGGTGGAGAATCGGACAGAGGTCCTGCAATCTACCGTTGATATGCTAAAAACTCAGGTAACATCCCAGGAAGATGTGATAAAAGACATCATGTGGAAACTTGAGGAGGCGGAAAATCGCCAACGACGGAACAACCTTAGGATCTTAGGGATTCCAGAGAACTGCGAGGGAAGCGATATTCGCGCATTTATTATCAACTTGTTTAAAAATGCGTTTCCGGAATTAGTGCACTGGGTCTGGGAAAAGGAGATCCATAGGGTGCATAGATTCCCAATGTCTGTACCTAAACGTCCACAGAATAACCAGTCCTATCCCAGAGTTATTCTAATCTACTTTGGGAATTTTTTGCTTCGCCAAGCAATATATGATCTGGCTAGACCCAATAAAAAACGGACTTGGGAGAATTTTTCGGTTTTTGCCAAGCCAGACTTTGCACACGCAACTGTAGAAAGACGTTGGCGACTCCGGCAGCTGATTACACCATTTCAAAAAGCTGGTGCTGCCGTTTTCCTTCAAAATCCTGCCAAATTGAAGGTTATTTCGCAAGGTCGGACCTGGTTTTTTACCTCAGAAATTCAAGCTGAACAATTCCTTAAGGAGATAACAACTGGCAAAGAAAGACCTACCTAGTTCTAAGAATACTAATTTTCATTTGAAATATCTTTTCCCAATTTTTCTCCTTCGGGGGTCATTCAAATTGGTCTATGGTCTATGGTCTGGTGTTCCTTCTAGATTTATCGATGCTCAATTTCTTTATATTTTTCCATCCTCCTATTATTTATTATTCTTCTCTTCTCTCTGCCTGTGATAATGTGAGGGATGGGGTGGGATGATGAGGATGATGAGCGGGGAGAGGGAAGAGGGAAAGAGGGGCATTGGAGTAGGGAAGAGATAAGAGATAGCTGTTGGGATTGACGGTTTGGTGATGGGGGGTGTGTGGAAGGTGGGTGAGGTCTGTTCAGACGCTATCACACAGGCTCAGGATTGAGCCTGGTTGCCTAACTTTTGGTGGGAGGGTGGGGGAGGGGGTTCGGGTGGGGGTAACGGTACGGGGGGAGAGGGGGAGGGGGGGTTTCAGACACAACGACTATGTGATGACTGGAGAGTGGAGGAGGCAAGATAAGGACAGACTTAAAAGATCTATGTTTACTTTTGTAAATTTGGTATGCAACAGGGGAGAGTTTTCGTCTTTTTGGTGCAGATCATTTGATCAAATAGTCATATGGCTAAATTGAAAATTGAGTGTCACTACGACTCTGGAAGAAGTAAAATGACTCTGTGTACTATCTATGGAAGTGTTAGTGATGACCCTGATGTGTTGTTCCTGATGGCCAACGAACTATCTCAGTGGCCTCTTCCCCTAATCGTCTGTGGCGACCTTAATATACATCTACCAGGGGAATGGCTGTCAGATCCAGATTTCAGATATACAGGACGGAAACCAAAAGTATACCAGGCCCTAAAAAATTTGTGTGTTTTACACGGCTTAGTCGATTGTTGGCCGAATGGTCATCCCGGGGATCCGGGATTTACATACTATTCACACCCACACTCTCGACTTGTCTGGCTAGATTATATACTTATGTCTAGTATTTTGTGGTCTGGTAGTATAATTGTAAAAACACCCAGAATTTTATCGGACCACAATCCTCTTGTACTAAGTTTGAATAAGGGGCTAAACAACCCGAAGACATGGACATTCAAGAGAGCGTTCTTGGGGAACGAGAAATTTTATCAACACATGACAGAATGGATAGCAGGTTTTCTTGAGGTCAATGTTGGTAGCACTACAATCGATGTGGTCTGGGATGCCTTAAAAGCTGGTATTAGAGGTTAGACAATGCCGTTTTCTTTCCGCTCCAATAAGGAGGCTAAAATAAAAATGGCAACACTCCAGGGTAATTTGGCTAGGGCGGAAGAGGAGCTGACCAAGGCTATCCAAGATGGAGATTCACCCGAGAATGAACTAAAACGGGTTGCTGCCGCCAAAAACCAGATTATCGATGTCTTAACAGAAAAGGTAGTTGCTAAAGCCACAGCCCATAAAGAGAAAATCTATGAGTGGAGCGAACAGGTTGGCCACCAGGTGGCGATACGTACTAGAGAAGAATATTCTGCTAATCTTGTTAAAGAGATTTTAGACCCAGAAACTGGCCTTAAAACCGAATCTTCCGAGATTAGAATGGTATTCCAAAAATTTGATCAGAATCTCTATGAAACTACAGAGAATCAAACGATTATCTCCGAGACATATCTAAATTTAATTACATCAACAGGTTTGGAAAAAGAGGATCAGAATAGCTTAGATGGTATTCCATCTTGGGAGGAAATTCTCTCATCTATGACCAGCCTCACCGCGGGGAAAGCCGCTGGCATGGATGGTATTCCAACAGAATTTTAGGTCAAATTCTCATTACAATTAAAAGATATTATGCAAGAACTCTTCATCCATATCTTCGAGGGTGGAAAACCACCAGCTTCTTGGTCATCCGCCAAAATCATTGTTTTTCTAAAAAATAAAAAAAATCCTTTAGAACCTGGGTCCTACCGTCCCATTACATTGATAAACGGCGATTCTAAAATATTTTCTAAACTCTTAGCTAACCGACTAGCACCCATTATACATAAGTTTGTATCGGAACGCCAACATGGGTTCATCCCCGGGAAATCCACAATTGACCACGTCCAAAGGGCAATATCTCTCTTTGACTTTACCCAGGCGACAGGAGACCCTATGGCGCTCATTCTACTTGACGCCGAAAAAGCCTTTGATAGGGTCTCCTGGGAATACCTCTGGAGCACAATGTTACACTATGGGATTAGCCAACGATTCATTAAGGCAACACAAATGCTCTATGTTGAACCTGTTGCTAGGGTAGCAATAAATGGGATGTTGTCAGATAAAGTAACCATCACACGGGGGACAAGGCAGGGGTGTCCTTGTTCTCCCCTTCTCTTTGCGATATATATTGACCCGTTTATTCGGAGGCTAGAGCAAAATTTATTAATCCCCCCAATATGGGTACAAGAATTTGGGCCCGATTCACAGAACAAACTTAAGACAAAATCCTAAACTTAGTACCATTTTGGTATTCACAGAATGCACTTACTATTTCTGGTATTCACAGAATGAACTTACAACTTTTGCGATTCACAGAATAAGCTTACTACTTTTGCTATTCACAGAATGGATTTAAGACTACTAACTTTACTTCCGCACTCGGGCCGGAAATTCCGGCCCGGAGGCGGAGCTTCCGGCCCGGAGGCGGAGCTTCCGAGCCGGAGGCGGGGCTTCCGGGCCGGAGGCGGGGATTCCAGCCAGTGGCGGAGATTTAAAATCTCCACCTCTGGGCCGGAAGCTCCGCCTCCGGCCCGGAAGCTCCGCCTCCGGGCCGGAAGCCCCGCCTCCGGGACGGAAGCTCCGCCTCCGGGACGGAAGCTCCGCCTCCGGGACGGAATTTCCGGCCCGAGTGCGGACGTAAAGTTAGTAGTCTTAAATCCATTCTGTGAATAGCAAAAGTAGTAAGTTTATTCGGTGAATCGCAAAAGTAGTAAATTCATTCTGTGAATACCAGAAGTAGTAAGTGCATTCTGTGAATACCAAAATGGTACTAAGTTTAGGATTTTGTCTTAAGTTTGTTCTGTGAATCGGGCCCTTTGAGACTAAAACTCTAGCCTTCGCAGACGACATCGCCATAGTCACTAGCAATCCAAGTAAAGCAATTGCTGAGATAGAAAAAGAGGCCCTACTTTTTGGAGCAGTCTCTGGCTATAAATTAAATCAGACCAAAACGCAGATTATTCTTAATGACAAGATCATGATGAACGATGCTAGAGTTACTAACAAAGCTATATATCTGGGAGTTAGCATATCGGCAGACGTGGACAACATAGTTAAGGACAATGTAGAGCCTCTGATCCAACGCACAAAAAAAGGACTGATACTTCTTAATAACCTTCATCTAACGATAGGAGGAAGATCTAATGTGATCAAAATGCTGTATCTTCCCAGATTTTTATATTTTTTCAGGGCCATTTGTTTAGAATTTCCACCTCAACTCTTCCGGTCTATCGATTCTATGTTTTCCAAATTCCTATGGGGCTATAAAAATCCACGCCGAGCTCTAAAATACATCACTCTCCCAAATGATAGAGGCGGGATGGCAATGCCTAATTTTAAATTCTATTATTGGGCCACGGTTTTGAGATACTGCTCTGCACTTTTTTCTTTAGAGCCCATTGGCAATAGCATACCTACCCCACAAACACTCATACTAGGTAGGGGCTCTGAAGGATGCTTGTGGCGTCATATGAATGATAATTACTTTAAGAAAATAAAATTCAAGAGTATCCATGGGATCTATAAGGTATGGGGCTGTTCTCGCAAATTGCTGGGCTTTGGACGATACTCATATTATACCCCTATCTCCAAAAATAACGATCTTCCCGAGATATTTGATGACAGGTGCATGAATCGGTGGATACAAACAGGGATATTACAGCTTGGCTGTTTTTTTAATAAAGTAGGTCTGAAGACCTTTGAGGATTTACGCAGAGACTATGACCTCTGTCATAGAGATTTTTTCAAATACCTACAGGTTAGAGACTTTTTGTTAACAAAGGGGGGGGCTAGGGAAAAATTCCACCCTACGCAAATTATGGACCGGATTTGTAAAAAATCTCTTCCATCTATCGGTGAGATTTACGAATTTTTGAACTCTTTGGGCTCCGACGATATGGAGAAACAGTTCGAGACATGGCAGACAAAATTAGCTGTATCACCTCAAACCCCTTTTCGATCCTTTGAAATGTCACAGTCCAGCTTTATGTCAGCTAAACTGCAAGCTCAGTATTATAAAACATTTTTTTCATTGTATTATACTCCGAAGAAAATTGCAAAGTCGGGGACCGGGAAAGGTACTACATGCCCACGCTGTTCATTATTTGAGGCTGATATTGTTCATATGTTTGCTTCCTGTAATGCTCTGACAAATTTAATAAGGGAGATTTCCGAGTCTTTATCAGAAATTTCTGGAACAACTATATATATATCTACAGAGGAAATATTGTTGGGTACAACAGATTGTGTTCGTCCAAAAAGCATGCACGGTCTGATCTTTGTCGCTATGGCTATCCTTAGGCTATGCATAGCCTCAGCTTGGCTGGATCCAAACCCCCCGACGTTCCATCTATGGAGGGCTCGCCTATTAGCAACATGCAATCTGGAGGTAGCCATTTATAGAAGAAAAGGGCGTAATAAGTGCAAAAGAGGTATGTTGATTTGGGATCCATTGATACAATGGATGTACAACTTTATTTAGGTTTACAAAAAAAATCTTTTTTTTCCTAAGGGAAATATCTAATACATTAGAGTTATTGTTTTTTGTCTATTCTACCAAATGTGTGTATCAATACTCCTCACAGATGTATTTGTTTTATGTGTCTGGAGAAACTCCTAATTTTGTACTTTGTTCGAAATGGCGGGGGGGGGGGAAGTGGGGTAATGCTATTGTAAAAGGAAAATCAATAAAGATATTTAAAAAAAAAAAGAAGGCACCAACCCACCCAACATTTCCATGCAGAAGAATATCATTTACGGGTGGAAGGAGCCCAAGCTTGATGTATAAACTCGGCGGCTGCCACAGAGAGGTCTACAATCTGGTTGTGTCTCCTTATATCTTCCAGACCATGAGAGTCAACTGGTTTTGGAGAATCAGCGGATGCAGTGAATCCACTGGGTCCAGGAGTAGCTGTTGTAAAACAGGGAGGAGAATGGGAAGATACTGATAACTACGGAAGTGTCAGAAATCACGATTGTGTCTTCCACAGAAGGGTGACCAGAACAATGGTCACCCATTGACGTGTGAGCTGGGCTGCCACTCTGGGAATCATACCGAATGGTGGGAAAGCATAATTCACCTGACCCTTCCATGACTGTAGAAATGCATCTGTCACTGTGGCCATCAGATCTGGCCTCCAACTGTAGAACCGTTTTAGTTGAGCATTGAGCCGGGAAGCAAACAGGTCCACTTGACATGGACCCAGAGAAGACATTATCTCATGAAAGATGCGAGAATGGAGCTTCCAGTCACTGTAGTCCTTCAGGAATCTGGAATTCCAATCCATCACTTGATTGTCTTTGCCAGAAAGGAATTGTGTCAGAACCGTGATCTTTTGGGAAAGGCAGAAGTGGCAGAATTCCCCGGCTATGTTCATCAGCAGGCGCAATTTTGTTCCCCCCAAACGGTTGATGTAACATACCGCTGAAACATTGTTCATTCACAGCAGAATGCAGCAGTTGCACTTGATGGGAGAGATTGGTTTTATGGCAAAGAAGCCTACCAGGAGCTCCAGGCAATTGATATGAAGTTGTAATTCTTCGGCTGAACAACATCATGCACCCGAGCCCCATCGATTGGTGTCTGATTCGATGATCACGTCAGGAGAGACTCCAGAAATGGCTCTGCCGTTACATACCTCCATATGGAGGAGCCACAACTGAAGTTCTTGGCTTCGGCAGACAATGGAATCAGGTGGTTGTAACTGAAACCCTGTTGCAGGTAGTGAATCTTCAGGAGCTGAAGATGTTGAAGAGCCGTGTAGTGCGGGTGGCCCAAGAAGATCGCTTGGATTGAAGACGCTAGCAACCCCACAATCCGGTCCAGGGATAGCAAAGACACCATCTGCTTCGATAGAGTCGAGGGCAGCTCCCTCTTGATGGACTTCACTTTCAAGGGAGGAAGTAGCAATTGCGCCTTGCAGGAGTCTACCTGAGATCTCAGTAATCCCATTTGCTGGGATGGAATTATCATGGACTTTTTGGTATTTATCACAAACCCCAGCTCTTGGAGAAGAGACATTGTCCAAGACAAGTAATCTTGCACTAAGAGGAGCATGTCATCCAGATAGACGATAATGCGAACCCCGATCTCCCTTAAACGGCCAACCACTGGCTTCTGAAGATTTTTGAACACCCAGGGGGCTAAGAATAGACCGAGCGGGAGCGATTGGTACTCGTACCTTAGGCCTTTCCCCTGGAACTGCAGGTACCAATAGTGAGAGGGACAAATGGGGACCGAGAAATAGGCATCCTTCAGATCGAGATGAACCATCCAATCTCGTTCCTGAAGAAGATCACTCAGTAGATGGATGCGCTTCATCTTGAAGTGACAGTAAATCACAAAAGGATTGAAATTTCTGACATTTAGAACTAACCTTTGACCCCCACTTTTCTTTTGTACCAAAAACACATTGCTGCAGAAGCCCCTTGGGTGAGGGGATGTCAGCGCAATTGCCAGTTTTGACAAAAGTTCCAGAAGTTCGTAGTCTATAAAAGACTCGCCTTGTTGGGAAAAAAGAAGAGGGGGAGGGAAAGAGACCTGAAAGGGATGTTGAGATAGTTCTATTTCATAACCTTGAACAGTATTCAGAAGCCAACAGTTGGAAGTGATTTTTTACCAATTTTGCACAAAGTGTCTCAGTCTGCCCCCCAGAGAAAGTTGAGAAGGGGGGGTGGGAACCATTACCTGCAGATTGGTTTTCGGAGTTATGAAATCCCCTGATGACTCCTCGATTAAGCGGCCCAGGAATCATCAAGATCTGGTAGGGTAGAACCCTGCTTGGGCTGGATCTTGGGCGTATCCTCTACACCTGGGGTTGAACCCACGAGGAGGACCTTGTGGGTTGAAGCAACCGGTCGAGTGTCCTCTGCCACGACCGGCCCTCCCAGAAAGGGGATTGAAAACTTGTTTGAGCGAAGTTTGGGATTTGTCAAGCGAGGTAAATGTGTTAACGAACTTGGCTATATCTTTAAAGAAGCAATTGCCAAATAACTGGCCTTCAGCCAGGGAACCCAGTTCTGCAGTAGCCAGTTCCACCAACTGTGGGTCAATTCGAAGAAGCACAGACTTGCAGCGTACGGAGGTCACTGTCCAAATAGCGTTGCGCAAGAGGCATATTGCCCTGTGAGTCCAATCAGCAAGTACCTCTGGGGGAATAGGAGCCCCTGTCTCTTGTGCTTGTAGGGCCAATTCTAAGATCTTGTCTAAGGGGCCCAAAATATCATGGAGTTTATCCTGGCACGCTCAAAGTGCCCTGTCAATGCCATTTTTTGGGTCTTTGTTGTACTTTTCAGGAAGATCTTCATGGATGAGTCAATATCAGGGAAGAGGGCAGTTTTGTGAGGTAAATCAGGCAGAGGAAACGGGACCTCACTTCTTTATCAAAATTGTTATGCAGATTTAACTGCATATATTCAGCCAGTGCGAGGGCAGGGGACTAATCGGAGGACCTAGGATGCACAATGTCAGAAGGGTCGAAGGTGAAGGGGGATACAATGGAAGGAGATATGGAGTGTTTGCGCTTTTTAGAGCGTTTGCGAGCTTGAGATCCCTAAGAAGAAGAGGTGTAGGTATCTGTGTCAGTGTCAGGACAAGGGCAGGGGGAAAAGAAGAGGGAGAAGGGTTGGCAGGGAGCCTGCACTGTAAGCATGATCAGGCAAAGTCCCTTCAGTCACCTTAGCAATCACCTTTACATGTGGCCATGACAGTGCAGAAGGGGAAGAAGAAGGGAGTGAGGACCCCCGGAGTGGGGTGGGGTGGACAAAAGCACAGCAAGCTCATCTAAGCAATGAGAAATGAGTAGAAGTGCTGAGCTGAAGGCCTTATCTAGAGATTTGTGGACAAATTTATCAATAATATCCTCCATGCCATCATCATAACAATAATCTTCATCTTCGTCAGGGCCATAGGCTGCTAGACCCTGGTCAAAGGTATCATAGTCAGAAATGCTCACAAGAGGGGAGAGACACCTCACTCAAATTCACCAGAGGGAAGCAAAGGTCAACCAAAATATAAATAGATACTAATGTAGGACTGGAAGACCAAAATTCACAATTGTTACAGCCCTGCTCATCCCAGAGTCGGGAAGTCAATGGGAGCAAGAAGCTGGCTGTAGGATTCTAAAAAGAAGTTACCAACTTGTTGGATAGCAGGACTTAGACAGGGATTAAGAAATCCCTGTGCAGCCTGAAAGAAGTCTTCTTAAGTTCCTTAATGCCCCAGTAACTAGAGGCTGCAGAAAAGCCCCCTGTTGTTGCAGCCTGGGGAGAGGCAGCTCCAGCGATGTCTTTAGGAAGCTATCAAGCATGAGAGAGATGCTCTGGTAGGCTTCTGTAGAGGTGCGTGCGTGCAGCCCAATTGGGCTGTACACAAAACCTCACTCCCGGGAGGGGCTGCCGCCTGCTGTGCGGCTTAACGGAACTCGCTACAAGAGAAAGAAGGCAGGTACAGGTGAAAACAGGCAAATGAAAGTGCTTAAGGGGGGGAAACAATTAAAATAAATGACACCAAGGTGCAACGTGAACCAATAAAGAGAAAAGAGAAGTGACCGCGAAGCTGTCCTGTGATTCAATAGGGTGCAGAGCACCAACCGTAACCTAAAATGAAGAGATCAAACAAGCAGATAACAAGCAGTGAAGTCACAGGCATACATTAATTGATAATACAGTCTGCACAGCATTAACGTAAAGCGACAAAATAGAGAGGCACTTATCTTGACTACAGAGGTACAAAAGGGGGGTGGTGATGGACGGAGCATCAAGAAAAAGAAAGTAAAAAAAAAAAAAAAAGACTACAGAGCAGGAAAAAAGGAGGCAGGAAGATGTTGCCTCTCTGTTTTGTACTGGAGGTCGATAGACTATTGGTGGGTTGTTAGAGGCGTGGTTCAAAGCCTCATGGGACATGTAGTATATTTTAATGTTTACTGTTTTTTGATTGGCTGCTGTTTAATGAAGCATAATCGCAGTCTCCAGTCCAGCCATAGAATCTCAGACTCCCTGGTACTTAGTGGATTGTGGTGTGTGCTAGAGAAACAGAAACAATTTACACTGTGACATGTAGAGAAACCAAGAAAAGTCATAAGATCCACTCCCAAATCTCTCCAACAACTATAACATGACTCCCACTGCAAAAGACGTCAGAGTCGTCATGAAGTATGAATGCTAAACAATAGAAACCTGTCTTTTCTGTGCAGTAAAGAGTGTGTCTTACAGGTTGCTTGGGCAGCTAAGTAATGCCCAATGAGGCCATTCCCCTCATTATCATCTTGACCTCCCCTCTTTCAGCAGGAATCTCAGTGTCGGAGCCTTCTCTTTCCCCTATGAATTGACAACACCCAGTGTTCCATCTGGCTTTACCATGACATGGGATTTGGCGTGGTTTGCTGTTATTGTCCAACGTCCAAGGATGTTTCAGTCTTGCCTTAAACAACTTTGGAGGTGGATGCCCCCCCCCCACTCCATTTGGAGGATGATTGATTCTGGAGTTACTTTCTCCAATGTTAACTACTGCAGTAGCCTGTACATAGAATAATAAACTGTGCCACCTTTAAAACTTAATATTTGTTATTTGACTAAAATGTTCTACTAAACATTTGTGCTTAAACTGAACTTAATGTCTATGATAATTCATCTTAACCAACATGTTTGCCTGAATTATTTGTGCTGCTGTTGAATTAACTGTATCTGCTTTCTGTCCCATCACTAAAATATTGAACATATCTGCATTGCTCATTAACCGATGATACAGGGGCAACTTCAGCTTTGGTGACACCATGTGCGACGATCTTTGTTGGAGCCCCCCCGACGACTTACTCCTCTATGGAACCGCTCACTATCTCCCTCAATCAGTGCCCATCATCTCTTCCTAGCCCCGCTTACAATTATTTAATTTCCTTTATAGCTCTACTCATCCCACTGCAGGCTGTCATAGCGCACACATGTTATACAGAAATAATGTATCATACAATTGTGTAAATCAATGTAGAATGAATGTTACATCAAGCAATAGGGCTAAAAGTCATAAGAGTTACATGCCATCCATACTGGTAGACATTATGGGCTTCCTTACAATCCAACCGCCATTGTTTTGGACATGGGACCGTCCGACAAGGAGTCGGTGGTCCCGAAAGCCCAATTACAATACAATCGCTGTGAAGGCGGTCATAAACATGCCTTTTTCTATTTCGACTTGTGCTGCGGCCCGGAAAAGAGCCACAGCACAAGCCACGATAGAAAAGGGCATGTTTTCAAACATCCATGCACCGTGTGCCAAGCACCATGTGGTCAGCAGTGGTTTCTTTATTTGGGTGGGAGGGCATCGCCCCTCTGGATTGCCCTATATTAAATGTTTACTGAGTTAGTTAGTTGTCATTAAAAAAATGTTTTTAGCCATGCATGCGCGCAATGGTTCAGGCAAAGTTTCCTTTTATTACAGGATAATGCGATGTGCGAGCGTTTGGGGAAGGGAATGGGAGCTTGATGATTGAGAGGCTCCTTGGGGTGAAGTGCGCATGTCAGTTGGATGGGTGTCTTGCTCTGACTGGCCAGATGTGCGCACCTAAACCCTCACCTACCTGTGCTATGTAGGAGTCCTGTGGATTGCTGCCATAGCCCCGAACTCTCCTAAGAAGCGTTGGCAGCACCCGGCTGAGCCAATCAATCATTCTGCTGCTCTCATGCTGTTTCCTAACAAAAACAGCAAGGGAGCAGCAGGTAGATTGGCTCAGTAGTCATGGGGGTGGAACTCCGAGCCAAGCTGGTGATCAGAAGGTCCATGCACCCCTGGTGGCAAAGCCATGACGAGTGTTCTCTCTGGGACAACCTGAACTTTGTCATGTCATGTCATGAGTGGCATAATATGTGAGGTCGTAAACAATATATTGTGGGGGCATGAGTTATAGTTAGCTCAGATAACTATAACTGCTGAATTTCCCTGGTTTTGTACAAGTGAAATCTGAGCCTAACTATAATGTCCCTGCAACCTTTGTAAATTGTCATCAGTGAATGTATATATATATATTTACATTGTAAATAATTTTATGTGCACTGTTAGTAGGAGTCACTGGGGTTGCAGGCACAAGAACAAGTCTACATCTTTCCCTTGATAGTTTGTATTATACATTCTTTTGGTTACTGCGTTATATTGTGTGAATGAACGGTCCTAGTCCAGATCGAGCATTTTTTCCTGCCACACTCTACTATGGTGGTTACATTCTATATCGTACTTTATTCCCACTATGAAGAGGATTATATGTCCGGCTTATCCCTGGCGTACCACCCAGTCTATGCAGTAATGGGGTTTGGTCAAACACATGGTGGGACTTTGAGTACCAGCATGCATCTGTCTGGGCATCACTGCCAAGTTAATTTTGCACATTTCCCAAGTATGAATCACGCATTCCAGCAGGCACGATTTCTGCAAGGAGTGACCTCACAAGGGGTTCTACGTTTTAATCTCAATATGATTTACATATTCACTTGGGCACTTTCAACTATGCTTTCATAAGTTAACTTGTGCATTCCAATATGGCAACTCTGGAGACTAATATGCAGTACAAAATGGCAACTCTGTATGCGGAATCACTCTCTTATGTGTAGTCCTTTGTTAATGTTTACTACCCCCCCAGGAAATGTATGGAAGACATTGTGACTTGTCACTCCGTTGTGTGATCAAGACCCTACGGGGTTGAAACGTGTCATGGAGGGTTTATGGTGTGAATAAACCCCCTTTACTTTACCTTGGATTGTTGGTTGGTTTTTGCGTAACCTGAGAGTGCAAGTGGGACTCCGTTCTTTTGTGCATTGAATCACCGGTGTAATCCGCTGGCATCGCGCCACCCCTCAACTGGCTTGAATTTTCGGAAGGAGTAACTTTGTTGTGATATATAAAGGCCAATAAATTGCCTTATAACGTGTTTTTCTCAATGTGCTGGAATCCTCAGATCCCCTGCCCTGCTCAGCGTGAGCCCCATCCCCTGTGGAACTGCGAATCCTGACACAGCTCGTTGGAGGCCCTGCCCTCTTTCTCAACCACTCTACAAATGTGCCTCCTGGGGCACTACTGGTTGGGGGATTCAGTCCCCTTGACTACTGAGGGTTGGTGGGGGCCAAGAACCCCAATTTGTGCTACAGGTAAGTCCCCCACAGTGGGATTGCTCAGACCTTGTTGGAGGCATCGCTCCCTTTCTCAACCACTTTGCAAATGCGTATCCTGGTACACTACAGGTTGGGGGGTGAAGTCGCCTTGGCTGCCGAGGGTTGTTGGGGACCAAGAACCCCTATTGTTGCCATAAGTAAGTCCCCCACAGAAGGATTGCTCAGATCTCGTCTGAGGTCCCGTCCTTTTTCTCAACCACTCTGCAAATGCATCTCCTGGTGCACTACTGGTTGGGGGATGACGTTTACGGGTGAACATGCCAGTAAACTGCATTCAACTAACAGTTAGCGAGGTTTTGCAAACTCTGCATTCCAAGCTGAGCACAGAGTTGCAAAACTCCACAGGCGGAGCAGAGTTTACTGCCCACCACTAGCAGAGACCCACACATCCACTCACAAACCCACTCACATTCATATACCCACTTACATCCCCACTCATACTCTCTCACACCCACTTACAAACCTACTCAGACACTCATACACCAACTGAAACATTGATGCACTCACTCAGCCGCTCTGTGTCAAATGTCAGTGGTTACAGTTAGGAAATAACATTTTAAAAACCTTACAAATTCAAGCAAAAAACCAAAGGTTACAGGGACGTTACAGTTGGGAAATAGCATGAAAAAAATCTTAGAAATTCACTGAAAAAAACAAATGTTACAGGGACGTTTTAGATAGGTTCAGATTTCACTCATACAAAACCAATGAAATTCAGCAGTTATAGTTACTTGAGCTAACTATAACTTATGCCCCGCAATGCACTACTTATGACCTCACATTTTACATTACTCATGACATGGTTGATGACATCTCAAATGACATCACTGATGACATCATCCCCAGAACCACTCACACACTAACTCATAACCCCATACAACCTCACAGTCGCACCCACTGACACACCCACACAACCACTCACATACCCATTCACAAGCCCATACAAGTACTTATACAACCACTCACTTACCCATAAAGCCACTCACACACCCACTGACTCATTCATAGAGCCTGATCATACAACCAGACACTCATCCATGCAGCTACTGACACGCCCAGTTATTCACCCATACAACCACTCACACACTCACTCACACACCAACACAACCACTTACATACCCATTCACACACCAATACAACCACTCACACATCAACTCACTCACCCATAGAGCCAATCCCATAGACACTCACTCACACATACAGCCACTTACACACCTAGTCAGACAAACAGCCATTCAGACACCCACTCACTCATAGTTATTGATGCTGATGCAAGCGCCCATCCACCCATACAGCCACTCACACTGCCACTCACTCACCTACCCATACAGCCACTTACACGCCTACTCACTCACCAATGCAGCCACTCCCACAGCCACTAAGTCACCCACACAGCTACACAGACACCCACTTATACACCCATACAGTCACTCACACACCCACTCACACACCTGTACATCCCCTCAGACACCCACTCACACAGATACATACAGTCACACAGCAACTCACTAAACTATGTTAAAAAAAGGATTCACTCATTAGTAGTATAAAAGGTATACTAAGTTAACTTTTGTAGTACCTTAGTATATACATTTAACACACAAAAACCTTTTGAAAACACTCATAATCGCTGGATGATGTCACCGGTGATGTCATCAGTGATGTCACTGACCATCTGTGAGAAACTGGGTGTCTGTTGCAGTACCCCCCTACTTTTTGCCTGGTTTTTTATGCAACTTTGACTGAGGTGTACTGGGTCCCTGCTAACCAGGTTTCCAGTACCAGTATTCTTTCCCGAAATATGTACCACAATTGGCTCCACTTCAGCTACCCCTATAAGTCTCTAGTAAATGGTACACCTGGTACCTAGGGCGTTGGGACTGAAGAGGGTCCACTGGGGCTGCAGCACAATTTGTGCCAACCCATGGACCCCTCACCAAGACCATGCACACTGCATTTGCAGGCTGTATGTCTTGGTGCAGAGCCATGTGTGCCATGCCTTCACACACTGCATGAGATATAAGTAAGTCACTCCTATTGCAGGCCTTACAGCCTTAAGTCAGCGTGCACTATATCCAATGTGTGGTCATAGCTGCATAATCGAATATGACCCTGCAATATCTGAGTCATTCTTGTATATAGTAAGGGCACAGGGGAACCATAAAGAGTACATGGGCTGGATACTCATCATTACGAGTTTCCTAGCTCCATGATGACTTCATGTACCCTAAGATGTTTGATACCAAACATCTTGTCTTAATAAATCCTCACTGATGCTAGTGTGGAATTTATTAATAAATGCACACATGAGACCCTTTAGTGGGTCCCCTGAAAACCTACCAAGCACTGGTGTGCTCTCTAGTCATAGCCAGTCTCCCACCACCAGACATGTTTCTGACCTCATGGAGTGAGAGCCTGCCCTCTCAGAGGCCAGTAACAAAGCACTGTTCTGGGCGGCAGTGCTTCACACCTCCTCCAGGCCAGAATAACCTTCCAGACTTCAATCCAGGCTTACTCGGATAGTGGGGGATGCCAACCACCCCTATCCTGCTCCACGTTTGGCAGGAGGACAGGTGGGAAATTAGTTAGATGAGGGGAGTTTCTACACCCATCCAGCACCACCCCTAGGGTGAGGCAGGCGGTGTGAACCCCTCTCGTGGAAATCCACCATCTTGGGATGGCAGAGAAACAACCTATCAGGGCCAGGGTAGTGGCTCTTCCCACAGGAAGTGGTCACTTAGAGGGTGTAGGCATTCTAATGGTAGGTAACCCATTGGCTACTACCTGTCTCCCCCCTGTCACACCCCTAAATTCAGTATTTAGGTGGCATCCCTAGACTTGGAACTTAGATTCAATGGACAAGAATAAGACCAGGACAAAGACGACTCGATGCTGAAGAAGTAAAGCCCTGCTGCTGAAGAAAATTGGCACAAAACCCTGCCTGCTGCCTCTAGGAGTTTGACAATCGTGGTGTGCTGTGTCGTCCTGAACCTGTGAAGACTCCAAGAACCCCAGAGCTCCTCCAGCTTTCGCAAAATTGCCAAAAACCTCCCTTGGAGTAAAGGTATCACTCCCCTTCACACCACAGGCACTAATCCCGCTGAGTTACATTTGTCGACGTGCTGCTCCCCAACGACTTCGACAAAGCAGCCACCTCAAAAGAGGTACACTTGCTCCAGAGGGTCAGATCTGTCTCCTTGCTAAGTTTGGAGACACCAGGACCTACCGGAGCCACTCTGTATCAATACCCGGTGCCAATCAGCAAACAGCAAGATGAAGAGTCTGGACCGGACTCCACCAATACCAGAAGCAAGCACCCACTAAGGGACATCGAGACGCCTGAGACCCAATCCAGAGTGGCACAGCTGTCCTAAAATCGCTTCTCCAAGTTGCCTACTCCTGACCGCGAGGACTTCTCGATGCACATCACCCGCACAGCTGACCTATCTGCTCTGCACCCGGCCCCGCCGGCCCCGGTAATGATGAACCAGCCATGCTCCCATAGTCCTGCAACCCTTGCAACCTCCTCCCTCCAGTGGACCCAACGGACTTACTTTTAAGTCCTCCTGTGCAGTGTCTTCCTAGGTGGCCTCCTCCGTTGTAGCACACCAGCTGCCATTGCCTTCAGCATCCTGCTCCCAGACTAATTCGGGATGCTCCAGAACTTCTGCTTCTGGAACTTTGCACCTGGCCCAGCTGTCGACCTAAAAAGCGAAGGTGACCTTCGTGAAAGCATAGCCTAATTTTATATGCATTTTTCTGCTGTTCTCCATTGACTACAATGATGTGTAATTGCGCACAAAAGTGATATATTTTCCGAACTCTTAAAAATCGTAACTCCTTAAGTACTTACTGTAGATCAAAGTTCTTGGTCTTAAAATATACATAAAAGTCAATACTATTTTTATAACTTGGCGGATTTATTCTTTAGTGTGTGTCTCATTTATTGCCTCTGTGAGTACAACAAATGCATAGCACTGCCCTCTGATAAGCCTAACTGTTCGCCCACACTACCACAAAAAAAGCCTTAGTGGTATCTACTTTAACTTCTGTGTACCAATAAGGGTTCCACTGGACTCTCTGCACAGTGTACTTCGTTTTAGTACACAATATAGCGAGCCAGCTTCCTACATGATGTCATGAGTGATGTAATATGTAAGGCCATAAGCAGTGCATTGCTGGGGAATAAGTTATAGTTAGCTCAGGTAACTATAACTGCTGAATTTCATTGATGTTGTATAAGTGTAATCTGAGCCTAGCTATAACATCCCTGTAATCTTTGTTTTTTTCCAGAGAATTTCTAATGTTTTTTTAATTCTATTTCCTAACTATAATGTCACTGTATGTATGTATGTGGGTGTATATATATAAATATATATATTATCTACTAGCAATCACCAGTAGGTAGTTATAGTTAAGACAATGTTTCCATAGGAAAAGCGTTTTTTGATTTGTCTATATCTTTCACACCATTTGATAAATCCCCATGAAATTTCCCACCAAAAGTGCGCAGGTGATTCTTGTTGTGCATGAACATTTTTGGAGCTGTGCGTCAAGCAGGGGCAGAGAGAAAGGGGGTGGGGGTCAAAAAAGTGTGGTTCACATATTAATTCCCATAGGGGTTTTGAACATGACAACAGCCCAAACTGCTAAATGGGATTAAATTAATAATATAAAAAAAATTATGGTATTTAAAAAAAATGAATACAGAAAAGATGCTCTCATTTTAGCTTCTGGAGCACCTTCCATAACCTCCATGGGAAAATCATGAGAAAACAGTATTCTCTCAAACATGATTCATGAAATCTCACACAATTCCTAAAATGAGTATGGCACCATCAACAGATGATTTATATTTTAACTAAAATCTGTTACCAACCTTTTTACGTTCTCCTTTTTGTGACCTTCAAAACCTGCCATTCACTACAATGCATTTCAATGGGGTGCTATCATGTATATTGGTCCTAAGATGGCTGCCAACACTTCCTGTTTGAAGTGTTGGCAGCCAGTGGGATCACACCTTGAGGTCTGTGCTTAGTCTCCACCCAGATTTACAAATTGGGTTATCCTTTAATATCTCAAAATGTACTACGTTGTAAAGGATATTTCCCATGGAGACCACATATGTCTTCCTTAGATGGGCAGGCTAGCTGTAATATAAAGTAGAGTATCCTTCCCAGACATTTTTTTAAACCTGTTTATTGAGTTTTTTTGATATATAAAAAGCACATACAGCTTTATCAAACATTCAAATTTCCTTCTTTCAAATGCAAGATCCACCCAAAATGTTTATATTACTTTGAAGAACTTCATCTGTGGAGGGAGTACAGCAAGGAAAATAATAATAGCCCTCATATGTGAGGGAGATCTATCAAGACCAGACCCTTGGAAATACTATTAGGTCTCCCAACTAAGATTATTTCAAGCATGGACAATGAGAGAAACAGTATTAAATGGGTTTATACGGATAGGGCTGTGAATTGGTGGAGAATATGTTACCACCTGTGGTCACACAAGATATCCTGGCCTAGGTGCATATATGTAATTGTCATTGCAAATAAGAGGAGGTAGACTTGAACACAGTGATGACAAATTTGGGCCTGAAAGTTTATCAATCCGCCTTATCACCAATCCATGAGTATCCAAAATTTATGCCAGCTGGTGGTCGGCAGTTATTGTGGAAATGGAAGGAAGGTGATAGTATGTTTTGTACCTAGTATAAAAAGGAATATCAGAATAGTGAGCTGGATCAATTTAGTTATCAGTTGCGTAAATGGGAAATACAGCCACACATCAATGAAGCAGTTCTGTATGCTTTAACACTTTTTGATTCATTTGTGGCAAAATGTGCTAGCTTAAATGGGGTGTTTGTTGTCTACAAACACCCCCACAAACTACTGAAATAAGGAAGAAAAAATAGCTGCCCCAGTGAACTTATCTTGGCCCAAGCATTGTGCGGGGAGATAGGGGTAAAAGTTTGGGGGAATCTAAGGTGCAACATCCCCCAAGGGTACTGAAAACTCTTCATAGGGAGCAAAGTTACAAGCTTATGGTCAATTGGTATGCAAGCCCATAGAAACTAAGGACCATGTATTCACGGGTTCCAGACAAATGCTAGAGATGTGGGATGGAACCAGGCACAATACTCAATATCTGGTAAGATGGTGAACTGAAAGTGCTGTGGAATGAGATCTTGAGCTGCATCAAAAACAAAAAAGCATATCCTATGTTGAACACACCAGATGTGTTTGTACTTCAGCTGAGAGATGCAGAGGCAATTACTGGTAGGTAGGTATTTTATTGTTTGATTAATTAAATCATTACAATCCACATATAAAAGGTAGAAACGTAGAGAAACATTAAAATATTTTTTTTCACTAGAGTCCACCCATCATTCTCAAATGAAATAAAGCAATACAATTATTGATATACAGTTTCTTCTAATACAAGGTAACCATCACTTACGTAAAATCACGTGGCAGCATAGTATCGTTAAAAACAATTAATAGTCATAAAGGAGAATAGAGGTTACTTCTAAAACCTACAGATAACGTACCAAGTTGTAAAAATGTGTCCCAAAGTTAAAGTACAGTTCAGAGTGACAACAGTCAATAATCAATAGTCGATGACAGGTCATTCATTGAGTTTGCGTTCCGTATTGTGGCAGGGGCAGAGTACACAGATTTTGCGAGGATGCTGCTTCATGGATATACCGTTATTTTAGCCAACTGTGCATGTTCCTTGGTTTTAGTACAGGGCCTGGAGTTTGCTGGTTAAACTTGCGATATGCAAGGTGGATAATGATTGTGAAGCTTATGTTTAAAGCTGTGTTCTCCGGGTTCAATGCGCAATGATAGCCTGTCTGCAGGATCGGACTCCCAATCTATTCCACTCTGGCCTCAGTTTTAGTCTGCACAAAGCCAGCAATGCTGGGCAGAGGCATACAACGTGCTCCAAAGACTGCACCAATTCCCCGCAGCCCCTGCACAGAAGCTCGTCTGATCGGCGGCGCCAAAGTGGTAAATGTTTCAGGAAGTGTCATTCCCCAATCTGAGTGCCATAAACCGCAGTTTTAAGTACAGGGGGTATGTGCAGGGCAGGTATTGTGGAAGAGTTGATTACTGCCCATGCATGCTTGCGTTTGGCGAGGAACACTTATCAGTAGAATGGGACCACATACGGATGGGCTTCTTAATACTTGTTTTAAAAACGGTATTGCTAGGTTTAAGGTCCCAGAGGTCGCTTGCTAATAATTGCTGCACACATTCGTAAAAGAACCGACTATATGACCCACCCGGATTACCAGAGCTGATGTCTGACCATAACAGTGACTCGAGGGAACCAGCTCCGGCCTGCCTTAGCTTGGGCACAGTTTTAAATAAGCACCTGGGCTTAGCATTTTGTAATTTAGAAGGCCCAGTTCTAATTGGATCTGTGCAGCAGATGCGGATTTTGGCAGCTGAAAGACCCTTTTATAAATCTTAGTCACATGTTGGTTTAATGTTGTATTGAGTTTGCCCATGGAAATTTCAAAGCCATATGACAATGTGGGGCCTATTTTGGTTCTCATGAGGTCCAACATTGGAGTTAAACTCGGGCCTGTCAATTTTTTTGAAAGTTTTGAGAGATTCACTCAAAGAGCCATAGCTTTCATTGTGATGTCGCTGCGATGTTCGGCAAAAGTGCCCCTAGAGTTGAAAGTAATCCCCAGGTTATTATAAGATTTTCCTACCATGAGTTTGGAGTTGTTATACGACCAGCCACCGCCTCCATAGTGCGTTCTACCAAATATGACCACTTGAGTTTTCTTTAGGTCTACCTCTAGGTTGTTCGTGGCGTGGCGTGGCACTTACTGGAAATGGTGGATTCCTTGCTTGGTGCAAAGCAATTAGTGATGCATTGGAAAAAACACAGAAGAGCACATACTACTAAAGTGGTATCACAAGTTGTGGAATGTATTTACCAGGAGGAAGATTTTTTATCATCTGAATTGTAAAGGTGAGATTTTCTGAACGATCTGGGAACCGCTTATGGGATCATTTAACGAAAATAGAAAATACAGTGTGGAGACCAGTGCTTCTTAGGATGTTATGACTTACATTATTCTTAAAGATGTGTTACTACCAATGAAAACTGAGAGAGAGCCCTACTTACTGTGAGCACTGAGAGTGCCAATGGGTGCAAAGGAAGGGGGTGGGAAATGGAAAGTACGGTTGGGAAGTTGTTTTCTCATACATTACGGCAGATAAAATGGTTTCTAGGGCTAGTGATACTGTTATAAATGGCAATGTAGATGGGTATTGATAATTTTTGCCTTATAAATCCATTAGTTCTGCATAACGTCAATCCAACCCATGTATTTCAAAAGTAAATTAAATGCTGATTAAGAATAGCATGACTCACTACACCAGCTTGCTGTTCCTAAGTGGCATTACAGAGAAATGTTTCTGCTTTTAACTGCTAAAGTTGGCTTGACAAACAACAGTCTTATTCTTTAAACTTCTGGAAACACTCACTGAATAGCCACTTTGAGAAACTTGCCCCTACCCCTCTGCTAGCTAGGCACAAAAGCAAATAGGCCTAACTTAGAGTCAATGTGTAAAGTCTTTATGAAGTATTCAAACAGTAATAAAATTATAACACCACACAGGAAAAATCCCACACCAATTTAGAAAAATAGACAAAAAAAGTCCAATTGGTGATTTTTTAAAGTTTATAGTAAAAACTAGTGCCTTAAAGATCAACTGCAGATGTCTAGTCGCACAAGACTCGGGCAAAGTCAAACATTATGGGTGACCACGATGAAGCACGGCTAGATACAAAGAGTGGATTTGGCTTGGTCTCTGCTTACCTTCCAACTTTCAAGAATTTCTGTAGAAAAATGCCTGAGAAGGTAAAGTTCAGTGGGGAAACGCACCCAGCAGTGTCCAAGAAAGAGGTAGCATCATCGGGGAGCTGCAGGACGAAGTCACAGTGAAGATTTCTACATTCCGACTTAGGGGGATATTCACAAGGATCTATCGCCAAGTTAACAGCACATTATCGCAGCCAAAGTTGTGATAAACTTATCTCCCCAATCACAAGCTGGTGTTAACAGCCCACAGCACCAGTTTAGCCACGATAGCAGCCGGAAAAAACATCACCACAGATGACCCCGCAACTATCGCTAATGAGATGCAGAGTAGGCGTTCCCGTGCCAAAAGCCACGACAACACCACTTCACAACATTCACAGCGACCAGCCAGAACTGTGATAAGAACACAAAACAGGCGATAAGGCGCGTTAGCAGCAGGAAAATAACACCTGCTCTGACCTGGTGCAAAGTTGGACGACAGCCTGCACCACAAAAGGGTGTACAGCCCACAGCCACATCGGAAGGGCAACAGATGCACCCGGGCAATTGAACATGCAGCCCGGAGGGCCGAAAGGGCAACAATACCCGCCGCCACCACCCCCAGGACCCCCTCTCCCCAGCAGCCCCCCGACCAAAGACATGCCACATCAGCTACACCTAAACACGTACAAAATAATCCGCTTGAGGTCGCACAATCACAACTGGTGACATGCATGTGTCGTCACAAAAATGAGCATCACACATTCACTTTCGAAGCAACAAATGAAACTTTATTAACATGAACACTGAAATGAAATGAAGACACATGGCGGCTCCCCTCGGGACAATCCGTAGGTCACAGCCTGCAAGACAAAAATCATGATGAGAAGGTGTGTTCTGCGCACATCAAAGGACAGAGAGAGAGCGAAGGAGAGAGAGAGAGGAAGAGAGGGAGAGAGAGAGAGATAAGAAGAGAGGGGGAGAGAGAGAGAGAGAAGAAGAAGAGAGGGGGAGAGATAGAGAGAAGGAGAGAGAGAGAGAGAGAGAGAGTGCCGCCGCTGCGCACCGAGGCCACACTGCTCACCTGCTGCCACCGGTGTGTATCCAACCACTTGCCGGTATGTATAGCAGTACACCAGGTCACATATCTGAGACAGACCCATAATCTGAAACAGAGTCCAGATACATGATTGGCACTGTACACACAATTGCACAAGACAACATTGCCTGCCCGCCCATGCACACCGAGGCAGAGGCACCCCAGCCCCTCCCACCGCCCATCGGAGAATGGCCTCTCAAGCACACCCAGGCCTAACTGCTCACCTTTTGCCACCGGCGTGTAGACAGGAGGTCCCACCACGTTCCACTGCAAACCACAAGCCCGGGGCCCGCAGACATGGCACCCTCCACACCATGCAGCCCCGCTCCGCAGGCCACCAGGTCTCACGTTTGGTGCTGGGTCTTGATTACTCCATGGCATAGGACATACCAGTGCACCCGGCATCATCGCAGCCTGCACACCTGCTCAGTCCAATGGGTGCCACTAACTCTGGTATCCCGGAAGGGACACCACGTGGTGGTAAGCTGCCCTGCCCGCTGGCTCTGGCCTACACTGTGGTCCAGCAGGGCACACAAAACTTGAGCTGTCAGGACTGGGCATCACCGCAGGCTGCACACCTGCTCAGCAGCTTACGCTGCCACTGACTCAGTGCACCCAAACTCACCATTCCATGGCGGGATGCCTGTGCCGGCCGCAATGTTCCAGGTGCCACTAACCCTGTGCCAAGCCAGTCAGCGTCACGTGGTGGTAGGCCCATGACGGCCGCAAGGCCTCGGGTGCCACTAACCCTGTGCAACGCCAGTCAGCGCCACATGGTGGTAGGCCCGTGACGGCCGCAAGGCCTCGGGTGTCACTAACCCTGTGCGCAATACCTCATGTGCCCTTTATGATTAAGAACCGTGGAGTGTCCGTCATCCAGTCACCACCGGCAGAGGGGAATGTGACATCGTCGGCCCTTTACGTTGGCGGAGTCACATGGCCTGTGACGCCTGTGCGGGATGGGTGTGGTGTGGCTGCAAACCTGCCCTCAGGGAGTGGCTGTGACATGCGTACAACTAGACCAGTGACCTGCACACCACCAGCGAGTACGCCTGCGACGGGTAGCAATGAGGGTTCCCCTCAGAGCGTAAGCGGAGTGGTCTGGCCTGCCATACGCCGGACCAGCACAGAGCCTGCAAAAATGACTTGTGGGCTCTGGGCGTGGTTCAGTCCATGTCCAGACATAGAAGTGACTGATGCGTGTGTCCCTGTTGTGGTGTTCACAGGACCCGGTACACAATATGCAATGTAGCACCCTCTGACTGGCATCCCACAGGATGAGCATCATTTACGCAAGGGAAATCACTGTCCCTACATTCATTCACACATTCATACATGAATGATGAAAGACATGACACAGCAGTGTGTCACTGGATGTTTATTGCACATCTAGTGCAGTTATGCAGATAGAGCAGTACAGGGCAATGCAGAGCACACTACACAATATGGGCCCATGGAGGGCCAGCCAGAATCCATCCGGGGATGACAAGTACTGCGGAAGAGGAATGGTACAGTCCGCAGTCAGGTCGCTGTGTCATTGATCATCAAACAGGATATGGCAGTCCATGTCGCTGTCCAAGGTGAGTGCATCGGAGTGTATCGGGGGGTCAGTGGAAGGTCATGAGGCCATGTGCGGCACCAAGCAGAAACAGGCCAGGTGAGGAAATGAATGCTAGTGCCTCCTGATCACAAACCCATCCACATCCTCATCCCCGGATGTGTGCTCTGCCCCACCTGTGGGTGTTGCAGTACCGGCTGAGGCACTGTGTGCCACTGACACATCAGGTGCCAGAGTGGATACGTCTGCTGCACTGTGAGGCAATGCCACACCAGGGGGCAGAAATGTGGATGGTGTGGGGGCAGCAGCATTCATCTGTGCCACGCCTTGTGGCAGCAATGCCATGATGATGATCTGCAGGGCATGGTAGATCCCAGCTACATTTCGCTTATGTACAGCGGTGGCTGCCATCCTTTCCGCCTCCATCCGCACCATGTCCTTCATGACCCTCCGCATGTGTGACAGCTCACGGCTGGTATCGCTGGCGCCCCTCTGAGCAGACAGGTGTTCTTCTCTCTGCATCAGGACTCCAGTGATGTCAGTCAGGGCTCGTTGGAGACCATGGAGCGGGCCTAGACTACCATGGATGGGATCCAGTTTGGTGGCCATGAGGTCGAACCCCACCCGCACCTGCTCAGCCATCTCCCTCTGAGCCTCCAGCACACAGCGTTGGAAGGTCGCGTGTTGTTCCTGGGGGTCTTGGGAGACTGCTGGGGCAGTGGGTGCCTCCTGCTGGGTGGTTTGGGTGGTGGGTGGGGTCTCCTCGATGCAGCTGGTAAGCCCAGATCCTGGAGGCGAGTCGCAGATGATGTCAATGATGCCCAGGAGGGCTTGTGCGTCGATGCTGGGGTTGTCCTCCTCGTCATCAGTGAAGAGTGGCTGGGACTGCTCTGCAGGGGGTGTAGACGGTGGCCCTGCAATGTGAAGGGGAGATGGTGTATCGCAATGTGTACACATGTATGAAGCCGCATGGTACATGTTGACACTCAGACAGCATGGCATTGTACATTGTGATAGTCTATAGATCTGGGTGATGACCCAGAGTCATTGAGAGTGTGCACTGTGCTCTGCTTGATCGTGCATGTGTGCCATCGTGGCCATCTCCACCCGTCCCCCCAGTACCCGGTGGTAACTCACCCTGTTGCGGTTGTGTTGTGTCCTGTCGAGCAGTGTCCAGTCCCCCAACTCCGGCCACAGTATCCACACTGATGACTGTCGACACCAGCTCCTCCATGTCATCCAGCACAAGCTGTGGCACTGGGCCCCCACCTCCAGTCTGCGTTGCTGCCTTCTGGTTGGCTGCGAGTTTCTCCTTGGTCTTTCTCTTGATGTCATTCCATCGCCTCTTGACCTCGTCCATTGTCCTCTTGTGCTCTCTGAAGGCATTCACCTTGTCCACGATGTCCCGCCACATTCCAGTTTTGGTGCCCAATGACACGTTGGAGGTGACGAACAGTTGTTGATGGTGTTCCATCACCTCCGTGACTATGATCCTGTTCGCCTGCAGACTGAACTTCGTCTTCCTCTTCTTGTCCTTGCCCTTCCCTGTCCCCGAGGTCCCGGTCTGATGGTCTGGGGTGCTTGTGGGGTTTCGCTCGTCCTCCGCGCCTGCTCCGGCTGCCTCAATGGTGTTTGGGTGTTGGTCAGTTTGTGTTTGGGTGTTTTTTCTACTTTTATGGTAATTTTTCCCACCTGCCAGGTGTGTGTTGCAGGTCTGGCACTGCTTATCGCTGATTTCCTCATCGCGCTTTGGCCCATTGCAGCTTTTTTTGTGTTGTGGTTTGTGTTTTTATCTCCATCGAGGTGGTTGTATCACGGACATTGTCCACGGTTTAGGCAGACTATCGCATGGTACCGCCTAGTTGTGAATTTCATGTTGTCACTGGGTTATTTTCCCACGATGGGCTTGCGATGTTGAGAGATGCATTAAGCTACTCTTGCAGTAGTTATCACACGTTCTTGTGAATATACCCCTCAGTCTCTTTATTGGAAGTTGAAAATCTCCAGCAGGACGAAGCTGTAGGCTGTACCCAAGGAGGGCTCTACAAAGTCGGATACCCCCTTCTGTGAGGAGCTGCTGAACAGGATTTGCATCTGTGCAGAAAAAAGTAGCAGGAGCTTCCACAATGTCATGTTGACTGACGATGCTATCTGGCTAGATTGGCAATCAGATAGGTCCAGGTTTCCTCTCAGTTCTCAGAGCACTATTTAGCCAAAAAATGCTAGGTCCCAAGTTTAGGATTTTGGCTATCTGGGCACCTTTAGCACCACTTCCAAGGGTCCAAGACTGGAAAGGCAACACTTGGAGGGTCAGGACTCACTCAGGCAGGGTCCAGGTATGGGTTCAATATGGTTGGAGCCTTTTCTGCCCCTGAGGCTCTGAGCAGGTGGCCACCCAACTAGCCCTTTGAATCACTTTTGGAAGTCCTGGGTTCAAGGAGAAGAACAGCACTCAAGCAGCAGGCCAGACCTCTGGGGCTCCGAGCAGGCTTCAGGCAGTAGAGCAGTCCTTCTTCGTGCAGTAGTCGCCCTGAAATATACAGTAGGTCACAGTAGCAGACAGTCCTCTGAGAGTCCTTCCACAGGTCGAGAAGATAACTGAAGAGTTGCCTTCTTTAAAGTGGGAGAAGTTTCAAGAAGCTCCCCTTTTTAAATTCATTGGAATTTCATGCCTTCCTGCCCTGGATCCAGCCTGTCTATAGGCACAATGGACTAGTGTGAAGTTCTTTGTATGAGAGTAGAGCTAAGCCTATTGATGTTTAAGTTGGGTTGTGTCCAGCACCCCTATCCTGACTGAGATGGTTCATCCAGGCACAACTAATCCCTCTATTGTGTGGTTGTCTGTGAGACATATATAAAGGCCAACAGCCACTCAAACCTAGTCATATGACCCAGGAAGAGGCTGCAGGCACCAAATGGTTGAGAATAGAAAATGCCAACATTTTAAAAGTGGTATTTTCAGATTTGTGACTTTGACTTAAAATCCGACTTTATCATTAAAGAGAATTTTAAATTACAATTCGTCCAATACCAAACATGACATTCCTACCTGCTTCCAATCAAAAGTTAGCACTTATTAAATGAAATAAGGTAACACAATATTATCCTATGGCAGTGGTAGGCCTCACAGTAGTGAATAATTAATTTGTGAGTTTTTCACTACTATGACATGTAAAATTTAAAAGTACGTTTCCAACTTTTTAATTATAATGCCCCATGGGCGGTCTAGGGGCTACGCTAGAGGACACATATATGTAATACATTTTTTTTTAGGTTTGGCAAGGGGGTTATGTTGCCAAGCTAAATTAGCAGTTTAAAACTGCAAACAGGCTACAATGGCAGACTTGGACATGTTTTAAGGGGCTACTTAAGTGGGTGTACAATAAGTGTTGCAGGCCCACTGGTAGCATTTAATTTATAGGCTCTGGGTGTGTGACATACCACTTTACTAGGGACTTAAAAGTAAACTAAATATGCCAGTCAGGTGAAAGCCAATTTTATCATGTTTTAAGGAGTGAGCACAAGCACTTCACACTGGTTAGCAGTGGTAAAGAGCACAGAGTCATAAAACCAGCAAAAACAAATTCAGATAAATAGCAGGGTGAAGGCAAACAATTTGGGGAAGACCACTGTAAGGCTGACAGCTGTAACAGCTACAGGAAACCAAGGATCCCAGCCTGAGAAAATTCTATGATTTGAACTTCAAACCAACATACAGAAATATAGAAGCAAGTATACACCAAACAAAAACAAGATACCAACTTAATTTCTAACCTCCAGTATCAAAATCCTATACATTTAAAGATTGTTTAAATATTTTTAATTCTATATGTTGCTTATTTATGTATACATACATTTTAAACTTTCTTTCAGAGTCCATGCAGCAGGTTATGGATAGAGAAGACACAGCAGCATTATTGCTGCTAGACCTGAGTGTGACCTTTGACACCATATCTCACAGCTGCTTATTAGAGTGGCTGTGGTAAGCGGCTGTGGAACTAAGGGGTCAGCTCAGCACCCTAAAATGGCTGGCATCCTCCTTGCAGGGTGGTAATTATCAGGTTCTACAGAAGCCTTTTCGATCAAGGGTGGTTTCACTGGCACAAGGGGTGACACAGGGCTCCTCCCTGAGCCCTACCTTATTCAATCTCTACATGTGCCCCCTGGCTGATTTCATCGAGCATCATAGCTTTGATAGTATATCGTTAACCCATTCCACTCAGCTGATAGTCACATTATTTCAGAATTCTGCGTATGGGACCGCCTCCTTGAGGACCTGTTTGTTAGAGGTGGCCCAATGGATGGACCTCAACTGCCGGAAATTAAATGATGAAAGACTGAGGCCCTCATCATGGGCAATCAGCTTTACATTTGGTCTACAGATTGGTGGCCAGTGCTGCTTGGCTCTTCTCCATCACCAAAGCCTAGGGCTGAAAACCTGGGCATTTAGTTCAATGAAAATCTTACCTTTGATAGCAAATCTCGGCCTTGGCTGGCAGAGCTTTGGGATCCTCAAATATCTGAAAATCATCATTGGTTCTCTACTAGTATCTGCTCAAAAGGCAGTGATCCAAGCCTTAGTCATCTCTTGGCTGGATTACTGTAACATCTTATATCTGGGTGTCTCTCAGTCGCGGCTTATAATAATCCAATGGGTTAAGAATCCAGCAGCTCGGCTGCTATTAAATCTTCCTAAGCGGGCCTCCATGGGCACAGCACTTCTCAAACTTCACTGGCTTCCTATGAAGAAGCGTCTTGGTTTTAAAGCTCTCTACTATTGATACAGAAGTTTCAGAAATACTGGTGCAGCCTACCTGCATCCTCTCATTACACCAAATTCTCCTTTGAGTCATCTCAGGTCTTCTGAGGCCTTGTTAGTTAAGGTTCTGAGGGTGAAGAAGATTTACATGGGTGGGAACTCTTTTAGCTTCCTTGCACCCAAGTTATGGAACTTTCTTCCTCTTTAGCTGGGGCAATCGAAGACAGAACTCTTGTTCCGGAAAAATCTAAAAACCTGGCTCTTTACATAGGCATATGTTTTCCTCAGGCTTTATGTGATTTTTGTTAGGAGCATTGACCAACTAGTGCTGGGAAACCCTGTCAGAGTATCTATACGCTTTACACACTTTTTATTATTATTATTTAATTATGTAAACAAAATCTTGGGACTCCTTCGGAAAGCAGCAAGGAAATAAATAGTCCTGGCACTGGTAATATCCAAGCTGGACTGTTGTAATGTGCTCTTCTTTGGAATTTCTCAAAGTAGAGTGGGAAAACTGCAGAGGGTGCAGAATACAGCGGTGTGTCTGCTGCTAAACCTCCCTAGGCACTCATCCATGGGCCCTCTCTTACCAAACTCGGGAGCATATTATCAAGAAACGGCGTTAAGATTATCGCCACTTTAGCGGCAGAAAACTGCCGCTAAAGCGGCGATAATGGGCTTGATAATATGCCCTTGAGAATTCCCATAGAAGCCCATGTTCTGGTGTCGACATGGGCTTCTATGGGAATTCTCTGCGGCATATTATCAAGCCCATTATCGCCGCTTTAGCGGCAGTTTTCTGCCGCTAAAGCAGCGATAATTTTAATGCCGTGCTTGATAATATGCCCCTCAATTGGCTTCCTCTTTGCAAAAGAGCTGTTTTTTAAAGCCATGTGTTTCTGCCATAAAATTATTTACAAGAAAGGACCCCAATAGCTGGCTCAGTTAGTGAAACCATATCATCCTGGAAGAAATCCGAGATCTGCACGAGCCGCTTCTGCCGTGATCCCCTTGGTCAAGAGAGCTTAGATAGGAGGCTCCTTGCTTCCAAAATGAGGAACACTCTGCCCCAATCTTTAAGACTGGAATGTTCAGAACCTCTCTTCAGAAAAAACTCAAAACCTGGTTCTTTATACATATTTAATACTCAAGTAGCTGGCATAGCCAGGCCTCTATAGCCAGAGTAGAATCCTTAGCGTGGAGACACTCCAAATGGAGTAACAAGGTGCTCAACAAGTAATTTTGTAATTATTATTCTTAAGCAGGTCTAAATTGTCTGTTCCTTTTGAGTGTTAAAAACCTATTCCCTACTTATTTTATTGTTCGTATTAGCATAATCAGACTTAGGAGGATCTTCAACTGTCTACAGTAGGGATGAAACATTAAAAGTTTATTTCTTTTCATTTTTTTAAAACTGGAGAGAGGTTCCTACCTGTTTTTGTGCTCAGCCAAAAATGTATACAGCTTTTCAGTCTGCCCTGCTCCATATAGATTGTCTGCTTGATCTAGGATACCCTGCACTTAGAAGAAAATATGGGAAATATCATAAGAAAAAATGTGATAATGAAGCTTGTAGCCCAGAAAAACACATCCAACTAATGTTTGAGATCTCATTTTAAGTATGAAGACACCGTATAACGCCAATATTCCGTAAGCAGAATATAGTAACATTTTCTAAGGACATGAAAATTATAGCCAATTCAGTTTTTAATATTACATTTTACATAAAAAAGAAAAATTACAATATTTAATTATTATGGCTGAAGAGAACATTACATGCAGTGTGTTTTCAATTACTTGGAAAAAAAGGACTTCATAATGAAAAATTCATAGGTTGTACATACTATATATATGACAGTTGCACTTTTGAGGGATCACAAACATACTCACGTAAATATATGCCAATTGTAAATTTCCATCTCAAATCAAACTGATCAATTTTTACTCAATAAAAAACCTGTTGCTTTATGGTTAAGGCTCAGGTACTCTTATCTTTTATCGCTTTTTTTCCAATGAGAAAATACTTTCTAGCTAGATGAATTCTGTCCACTTCATTCCCAGTAATATTGAGTTTATGGAGTTTTATAGTGTTTTCTATATCCATTGTGTACACATAACTCGTACTTGTTTGGGAATTAAGTCACATATTCAAATTGTGCATTAAAACCATGTAGTAGAGGTTAACACTTGCAAAAGAAACAATTGATGGACGGAATGCTGGACAATGCAAACATTCACCCCCAGTCACAAGGATCTGGGTTTAATCCATCATTCTTTTGCTCACCACACCACCCCAGTTTGGACATTGCCATATGCAAATCAGTCTTGACCCTTTTCCTTATGGGAAGAGTCCAGCCTGAACTGCCAAGCCAGGTCCTCCCTGGACCGGAAACAAGCATCCTGGGACCGGTTTCAGAGCATCACCCTTCATCAGCAAGGCTTGCTTGAATCCAGTAATCTAGTGAGCATGGGACCCACGTCTGGGCATACCCTTCCCACTTAGGGCGACATATGCAAAAGAAACAATTGATGGACAGAATGCTGGACAATGCAAACATTCATCCCCAGTTACCTGGCCTTGCAGTTCGAGCTGGACTGTTCCCATTGGGCGCAGGGTCAAGACTGATTTGCATATGGCTGGGTCCAAACTGGGGTGGTGTGGTGAACAAAAGAATGATGGATTAAACCCAGATCCTTGTGACTGGGGGTGAATATTTGCACTGTCCATCATTCCGTCCATCAATTGATTATTTTGCAAGTGTTAACCTCTGCTACATGGTTTTAAGGCTCTGATCTCTGTACTGGGGTGAATGTATGACATTGTTCTGTATTCTGTCCATCAATTGTTCTTTTTGCATTTGTCTCCCCGAGTGGGATGGGTATGCCCAGACGTGGGTCCCGTACTCTCCATGCCACTGGAGTCTAGCTATCCTGGCTGATGAGGGCTGAAAGCCTGAAACCGGTCCTAGGATGCTTGTTTCCAGTCCAGGGAGGACCTGGCCTGGCAGTTCGTGCTGGACTGTTTCTATTGGGCGCAGGGTCAAGACTGATTTGCATATGACTGGGTCCAAACTGGAATGGCCTGGTGAGCAAAAACACAATGGATTTAGGCCCAGATCTCTGTCCTAGGGTGAATGTATGACATTGATTTGCATTCTGTTCATCAATTGTTCTTTTTGCATTTGTCACCCCAAATGGGACGGGTATGCCCAGACGTGGGTCCCGTGCTTTCCATGCCACTTGAGTCAAGCTATCTTAGCTGATGAGGGCTGAAAGCCCGAAACCGGTCCTAGGATGCTTGTTTCCAGTCCAGGGAGGACCTGGCCTGGCAGTTCGGGCTGGACTGTTCCCATTGGGTGCAGGGTCAAGACTGATTGGTATATGGCTGGGTCAAAACTAAAATGGCATGGTGAGCAAAGAAACGATGGATTTAGGCCTAGATATCTATACTGGGGTGAATGTATGACATTGTTCTGGATTCTGTCCATCAATTGTTCTTTTTGCATTTGTCACCCCGAGTGGGATGGGTATGCCCAGATGTGGGTCCCGTGCTCTCCATGCCACTGGAGTCAAGCTATCCTGGCTAATGAGGGCTTAAAGCCCGAAACCGGTCATAGGATGCTTGTTTCCAGCCCAGGGAGGACCTGGCCTGGACTTTTCCCATTGGGTGCAGGGTCAAGACTGATTTGCATATGGCTGGGTCCAAACTGGAATGGCATGGTGAACAAGAAAACGATGAATTTAGGCCCAGATCTCTGTACTGGGGTTGAACGTATGACATTGTTATGCATTCTGTCCATCAATTGTTCTTTTTGCAGAGGTTAACACTGTCTGCATGTTTAGAGATCCAGACATTCCATCAAATGTATTCCAGGCAAGGTGTCAGAACCCATTCTGAGGACACGGGTTAAGCAGCAGTTAATTGACCTCAATCATGCGAGTGCAGAAATCTTACCATACCATATCGCGGGGTCTGACCTACCATGTCACTGCAAATTGGGCTACAAATGCACCCTTTCCCTACTCAACTCTCAGGGTAGCGAGGGCAAGCAGTCAAAAGCTTATCATAGAGGTAGTGTGTGGGGGTGGTAGGGACTCAGACCTAAAGCAGTTAGGCAACTGAGAAAATAAAATGCTATCCAGCCCAGTGTTTGTTTTTAAAGAAAGTACCTCTGCAACACATTAAAATGCTCTAATAAGGGTACTACAGGATGGTAATCAAACAGAATATTACTAGATCAGATTATGGCACAGGTGCAAGTTCAGCATAGGATAAATGAGCAAGTAGCATTCCTAGTTCTGTAATCACTAGGGTTGGGCGTAACTCGTGTAGTTCAGTATAGCGTAATCGTGTGAATTACCTAAACATTCCACAAGATTACACCAAATTATGCAAAAAGAGTAATTCTGCAGTTAGTGATATTTTCATAGCACAAATTTGCCCTCTCACGTCCAAAATGAATGTGAGGATTCATTTTGAGCTAAGAAATTGTGCTAGATGCAACAGAACCGAAGTAGCTAAATGTGCACTTGGGGTAGGATTTTTCCCCAACTTGCTCATGGCATTTTGCGTGAGGCTCTGAGCGCAAAATGCACACTTGCCCCAAAATGGACCAGAGGATGCATTTTTGCACTAAGAAAATAGAGCTAAACACAACAGAACATAAACAGCTTTGCGAGCAGTGGCTCGCTAAATGTGCTCTTGCAGTAGGATGTATTTCCTTCAAATTACTCTTAATTATGCGCACAGGCATAATTGTGTTATTATCGTTAATTTAGCGTCAACGAGTAACGCAAAATTATCCAGATTACTCTGGCATAATTAAAATAACTCCGAGGCCTTGTAATCAGTTGGTCAATTTCTCTCTTGGCCTCAGTGTGTTTGGAAGATAAATAACCTTTCAGGACTTGATTGTTTACCCTGAAGTAATGAGCACTATGGAGTCTGGAGTGTGAGGCCCACAGGCAGCAGTATTAGCGGTCCTGCTCATGATTCAAAGCAGTGGTGCAGTCAGATGACCCACATCCTTTTCCAAGTATTGGCCAAGGTCTGCTGCAGCTCCAGAAAATTAGCAGCACAGGCCCAGGAGGTCTAACCCCCAAGAGGCAGGGGCCCATCATCACAGGCAGAAATAGATCCTCCTACTGCGGTGTGAGCTCCCAGCACAGTCAGCTGATTTCAGTCCATTTCTGGTAGAGGGCTGTCACATTGCTGTCATGTTGATGCTAATGCTCTCAGGCTGTTAGCGGTGCAGGCATATGAAGCATGGTCAAAAAACGTATGGGAAGGCAAGGAGAGCACTAATAGACTCGGGCCACTGCAGGTTACAGTCCCCTTGATTTTGTCCGCTCATCAAGTGTTGTCCCACATTCGGTACCAATGGCTGGGCTTGTCCTCCTCAGGCCAGGGTCTCCTTGAAGGGTCAGGTACTCATTACCCTCTCTCAGCAGGCTAGGTTGACTCGCAGACACCAGGCAGACCCACAGCTCATCTAACAACATGGTGCAGACTTCTGGTGATGAGACCTCACCTCTGGGAGAGTGGCTGTCATGGACAAAAGTCCCAGATCTCAGCAGTTCATCAATTACTCTGTGGAGCACTCCCACCCCTGGTCATGAAGAAACTGGCACTGCAACCAGTGGGATAGTTTGGATCCGCCCTTTATAGTCCTTTTCAAGGCAGGGTATGTTGATCCCACTGTAGGTGTTCTGAAACCAACCTGAAGTGCTTTCCTTTCAAATATATGTTCTTTTGCAGAGCAGACAGTGTTTGTTGAATGTGATGGCTCTGACAGCAGGTAATGACAAAGCTGTCTCCAAACTAGAGCACACAAAAGATAAGCACAATGAAGTGTGAGCACTTTTCTCCTGGCTTTCATCAGCCTTCTGAAGTAGCACTTTGGGGCAGGCCCTGCCTAGAAGATTCCCTCCGCAATACAAAAGCGTGCCTCATTCTTAACTACCCACACCCACCATCAGCCAAATGGCAGGGTTCTGGAAGGGATGATCAGCAGGTCCTTGCTAACAAAGGTCACTGCTGAATTTCAGAAGCCCTGGCTCCATTCTCTCACATTTCAGTGTCTGACGCTTCATACTTCTTCTATGGAATGTGTGCAGTACACTACCACTGTCTGGGAAGGCTCTACTACCACAAAACCCATCTTGTGCTGTTTTACCAGGGGTAAGCAGAATCCACTGGTCTCTGCAACCATACACTGACAATAGCCGCTGAGTCCTTCAACTGCCACCATACATACAGCCATACATAGGGATGTCACTGCAAGGTGTGGACGTTACATTTAATTAGAGCTTTACTCAAGTGGGGACTGTGCACATCACATTTTCACCTGCACAAAAAAAGGTCTGTTTGGTAATATCTCTCAGAATAGGAGTATGCTGCTACCACCGCTTAATGTATATGTATCAGCAAATGGACAGTTGTCCCATGTTGAATACAATGTGTGCTTGGTGTGCCCTTGCAGACCTCAGAGCCAGGTCCCGGGTCCCATGGACAGTTATATGGCTTAGACCTTAGTATGCAATCATGTGTGACTGGTCACAAAGTTCAGGATATCAGCTAATCTACAGCTGGAATCACTCTGGGCAGGGTAAGGGTGCCCATCTATACTACCATGCACGGGACATTCTCGTCCTAACACAAGGTAGTCTATACATCAGTTAAAATGTAATATAACTGTGAAGGCCAACATGTACAAATCTTACAGTAACCAGAAATAGATAATCCAGTACATTATGAAGAGAAATACATTGTAGATCTAAAAAGTCGCTAGGGGTGACTGTGTGGTGCTATCCTTTGGGTCACCTGATCTTGTCCAAACAATACTTGATAGGGCGGGAAACTGGACAATAGAGCAAACAGGGAGACATATCCTGCCATTGGGGTACTTTTATAAGCCACCGGGCCCCATGCAGCCTCTACTAGGGATGGACAGAGGAGGGGGGTGGAATCATCCCAGATATAGTATACCAGTGAATAACCACTATGCTGTCCTTGGTTCCTTGGAGGACAATGACTGACTAGAGCCATTGATTATTGATTTAATAGATAGAAGGGTTGTCACAAGGGGCATTTGAGAACCTGAATTAACTAGCATTCGATTGGTTGATTAAGAGTCTGGAGCCTTTAAGTCTCTGCACTTGTCAAATTCGAGGGCATCCCTAGAGAGTTATGCTGAGAATAGCCTCTCAGCTTACTGACGAGGCATAACCAACTCGTTGATTACGGCCCAGGTATTTGCCCCTGATGGCAACCCAACGCCCCAAGACCAAGGACCAGCAGAGGCTGGGGGAGCAAGAAGTGCTGAAAGGGAGGATGATTAGGGAGCATCTTTTTTCTACAGCAATGTCTGGTTACTGCCGCAGATATACAAAGACCAACAGTTGGCGAACCCATTATTGTCATCCCTAGAAGTTAACCTCTTCAGTGCCCATGACGAGATAGTCTCGTCATGGAGCACGGTTGCGCTGTGCCCATGACGAGACTATCTCGTCATGAACCCCACCCACTAGTGCAACGCCCGGCACAGGAGGGGGAAAGGGCGTGGCACTTTCAGCCAAGAAGGGCCCAAGGCCAATAGTTAAGGAGACTGGAAGCCTTAGCAAGTCATTAAACGACTCACCGATGCTCCAAATATTATCCTGGAACGTTGCAGGCCTCCGCTCTAAAGTAGATAACCCGGAGTGGGGGACCTTCATTTAAGATAATGGCATTTGCATGTTCCAGGAAACTTGGGCCAGGGAGGATATACATAGACTTGGCTATGCAACTTTTAATATACCAGCCACATCAGGGGGAAAGGGTAGACCAACTGGGGGCCTTAGTATCTGGATAGCAACACACTTAGGTTGCTCAATGAAACTGGTAGAGACATCCTCTAACAACATCCTTTGCACTATCTTGAGTTTTTCAGCTAGCACTAGGATCATACTTATCAATGTCTACTCACGGCCAGTAGGGTATGGCCAGGAGTCTGCCACCCTTGATTTACTTTCGTTATTTCTGCCTACTATCATTGATAATGATTTGGTGATCCTGGCTGACGACTTAAATTGCCAGTATGAACCAATGAAGGACCTGGATGCTGGCGACCCCAATGAGTATTGGGCTATTCCAACGGCCAATGCCCTGCCTACTCGGGTTTGGACACCACTGGTTTTACAGATGAATATCCTTGCTTTGAATCAGTCGCTCAGGGCATGCAATGGGTGCTTTAAATCTGATTCTCTAGCTAACTTAACTTTCAATAAACCGGGCTGCCCCTCTATTATAGATTATATTCTGGTGAACACTAAATCATGGCACCGGATAATTGACTTTAAGATTGCGCCCAGACATGACAGCGACCATAATGCTTTGATATTAGAATTGGTCTCGCCACACACCGGGGATGTCCCAAAAGGCCAATTTTCGAATGCCAGAGGTCCCACCCTAACTAACTACAGGAGGAGAGTAAAATGGGGTGCCCTGTGCCAATCTCAAGATAGACTAGCTTCTCTCTATCGAACCATCATGCCATATCTGGTGGTTGCATATCAATTGAGCGAGCGTGTAGTTCCCACTCGTTCACTCTGTGAAATTGCAAAAAAACACCAAGGCCTAGTGGCGGCCCTGGCTGATAGCTTTTCCTATGTATCTCGATCAAAGGAAGGCAGTGCACCCAGGCACCCCTGGTACAATGAATTCCTCATGCGCTGTCTGCCATCAGACAACGTCCCTCTGGGCGCTACGTTGAGTCTTCGCAACGGCGAATTTGAAATGTTGATGAAAGTTGAATCAATGAAATTGATGCTATCTTTTATTCAAAGTTCTTTGACAAAACTTTATTAGTATTCCATAAATTGTATGAATAACAAAAAATATATAGCTAAGCGTCACAATAATGGATCATGCCATAACGAAAAAAACATTATGTACAACAAACCTAAATAGGTTAGTAGGAATAGTGACCAGTGAAAACAGTATATCAATGCGGTTGGTCAAGAAGTCATTGAAAAACGTACGTCTGGTTTGTGCAATGATTCCACTGCGTGATCTCATTAATGGTAGTTCTATGTGGTGTTAAATCCATGAAATCACACATTGAATTTGAAATTAGGAAAGTGAACCCACTATCTGCCGTTTTGAAAGAAAAAACGCAAACTGAATGTGAGCGCCAAATTGTGCAAAAACATGCTATAAAGCGTCTGTAACATGCCATTGAAAGATGGAATAGGGTGTGTAAAGCAAAAAGGTGCTGTGAAGCGTGCTGTATAATGCGCGTGATAAAAGAACATTCTTTTGGACTGACTTCATCGGAGAAGCCGATGGTATTTATACATGAAGCCAATTGTTTAAAAAACATAGTGCCGATATGCGCCCCTTAAAAAAGAATAAAGCCGAGAATGGAAACGTGCTCCGTTTCGAATTTAGTTAATAATGTGTGTGCAGATAGCTCGAAAGAAAATTGCTAAATTATAACTGCCGGTATAAGACCATGCGTGTAGAAGTCATCTCCAAAAGAAAAACTTCATACCTGCTGGATTTGTTTGCAGTGAACATCGGTTCTGCATGGGGTTTGTTAATGCTTCGGAAAGCGCGTTTGTTTAAAAAGTGTCGTCCGGAGAGGACGGACTCAGGAAGTACTTGGTGAACTAGAACGTGAACGGGTGTCAGTGTGACTGCGAACAGCGGGCGCCCTGTTGTAAGTAGTGCGGAGTGCGGAAGTATAAATATCGGAGATGTTATTGGCCTGTGAAAAAATGCAAACGAAGTGGGAATTTGTTTAGAAAGTGAAGGAAATTATTAACAAATGCGAAATAAATTAAAAATTCGAGAAAAGGTGATTACTGGAATAAAAACTGTGATGGGGTGAAGGTGTTCAAGAAAATCGTGTAATGGCTGCACAATGACAAAAAATGCTACATCTCATAAATAACATGCGAATTCCAAGCGGTCGTTAAGGCCCTTGGGTTTTAAAGACTCCAACTTATATATCCAGAAGTTCTCTCTTTGCAGAAGAAAGTTTTACCCATGTATACAAGGCCACACGGACATAGGTAAATCACATTAGTGGTATCGCAGGTGGCGTTGATGGGAGTGCCCCTCATGGGATGCGTGATTTTATTACCCTTGATAACGTTGTGGCAATTGCTACAGTTGTGACAGGGGATTGTCCCCCGGTATTCTGTGACTGGCGATTTGATGATGGGTCTGATCAGTTCTTGGATGTTCTTGCTCCTTGTGTGTGCAAACATTGGCGGCTCGCTGAAAATGCCATTGAAGTCTGTTTCAAGGGCCAATAATGGCCAATGTTTTTTGATGGATTGTTTGAATCTATGGCTCATGGTGGAAAATCGGGAGACCACCACCATGCGTCGTTGTTCTTTCCGCATGGTTGGTTGTAGTAACACCTCACGGGTTGTGTTAGCTACTTGGTGATGGCTTTCTGTAGAATCTTGTGTGGGTATCCGCGGGCTTGGAACCGGCGGACCATCTCCTGAGTTTGTATTTGTAGGTCGGAATGGTCTGATACTATCCTTTTAACCCTGAGTAATTGTGAAAATGGCAAATGATTCTTCAATGAAGGTTGATGAAAGCTCTTGTAATGTAAAGGATTGTTGCGGTCAGTTGATTTCCTAAACATGGTTGTTGTAAGCTGGTCACCTTGCTTTGTCAGAAGGGACATCCAAGTAAGTGATGGAAGTGTCATGAAAATTGAAAGTAAATTGTATGCGGTCATTGATCACATTCAGGTTATCCAAAGCTGTTTTGAGGGAGGCTGAGGTGCCTAACCATAATACAAAAATATCATCTATGTACCGTAAAAAAAGACGTGCGTGTTTCTTCCAGGTGTCCAAAATTATTATTATTATTATTATTCTGAGTTTTATATAGCGCCTGGTTACCAATAGGCATCCCAGCGCTTGCCGGCACATACCGCTACTGCAAGGATGAGGGGATTACACAAAAAACAAAAAAGTTTTTAAAAGTTTACGGAACCGAAGGAGACTAGCTTCCGAGCGCAGTTGTAGGGGCAATGAATTCCACAGAGAGGCCACATTTATTGAAAATCTTCTGCCACCGGTTCTTGCCTTTTTCACCCTGCCAACCTGAAGGAGATGTTGATGATCAGAGCGAAGAGAACGAGAGGCCTTGTAGGGCTGGACCAATTCCTCCAAAATAGGTGGACCTACCCCATGCAAAACTTTGTGGGCGATGCAGAGTGACTTAAATTTCACCCTGTCCCTCACCGGGAGCCAGTGCAATGCCCTCAACGCCGGGCGGGCAGATTGACGCCTAGGGAGACCCGTCAGGAGCCTAGCAGCCGCGTTCTGCACTTGCTGTAGTTTATTCAAGGTAGCCTCGGGAGCACCCAGGAAAAGCGCATTGCTAAAATCCAGTCGCGAGATGATAAGTCCCTGGATGAGAAGCCTACGAGTGGCTACTGGGAGCAAAGGCAGAATCTTCTGGGCTGAGCGGAGCAGGCCGAAGCACACGCCAGCAGTCTTTTTGGCATGGGTTTTAAACGATAGGTCCTGCTCCAGCCATACTCCCAGGCTCTTGATCTCCAGCTTGGGGGGGGGGTACCGGTCCAAGACAGTCAGGCCAGCTGCTGGGGGACAAAGATGGAGAAGAGTTCCCCAGCAGCATCAATTCCGTCTTGGAGCCATTTAACTTTAGGGCTGAGCTGCACATCCACGTGTAGATCTTTTCAAGACACGTGTGCAGCCGGTCGGGATGGTGCGCCGACTGGGGAAGGCCAACCACCAGCTGAGTATCATCAGCGTAGCTGATGATTTTAATACCCAGCGGCAGTACCACACTCTCCAGGGGGGCCATGTAAACGTTAAATAAGGTAGGGCTCAATGAAGAGCCCTGTGGCACACCACACTGGAGAGGGGATGAAGATGATTTTTCCTGGCCTTCCCATACCTCAAATGAGCGACCTTCCAAGAAGGAGGCGAACCATTTGAGGGCCAGACCCGTAATCCCCACCCCCGAAAGCCGTTGGAGAAGCACCTGATGGTCCACGGTGTCAAAAGCAGCGCTGAGATCCAGGAGGATCAATGCCACTGAACCTCCCGAATCCAGCATGCTCCTCGCATTCTCCACGACCGCCAGCAGGGCGGTGTCAGTCCCCTGACCGGGGCGAAAGCCCGTTTGGGAGTCGCCCAGAAGGGAATTGGTTTCCAAAAAGTCCGAAAGGCGGCTGTTCACCAGCTTCTCAGCCACCTTACTGATACCCGGCAGCAAGGAGATAGGCCGAAAGTTGGCGAGGTCGGCGGGGTCAAGGTTAGGTTTTTTCAAAAGGGCCTTAACCACCGCCCCTTTCCAACTAGGGGGAACTACCCCCTGGACGAGAGACAGGTTTATCAGGTCCGTCACAGGGCCACCAATTGTAGATGACACCTGTTTAAGATATTTAATAGGTACTGGGTCTTTCGGGGAGCCGCTCTTCATAGACCCCAGAGCCACCAAGACTTCCTCCTTAGTGACCGGACCCAGGGAGGCCAGCTCCACCGATTGCAACCTAAGTTGGGAGGTGGGATTATCCTCCAAGGACGAGACCTCACCTGGCCGGGGAAGGGAGGCCAATATACTATCAATTTTGCTTTTAAAAAACGAGGCCAATTCTATACATTTTTTGCGAGGGTCCTCGTGGATAACCTGAGGATCGGGGGCATTCAGTAGCTCCTTAATAACCCTGAATGACTCTTTAGACGAGTTGGCCGCCGAGCCTATACGCTCTTCAAAGAATCTTGATTTTGCCACCCGGATAGCGGATTTATACCTGCTCAGGGCCGCACGATATTCTTTACGACTTGCCTCACTCCAGTCTCTCCTCCAGGACCGCTCTAGCCTCTTGCATCCCTTCCTCAGGGTTCTGAGTTCTGGCGAATACCAGGGTGCAGAGCCCATTCTCTTCCCCCTCGTAAGTTGTTTCTTTCTGGGTAGGAGAGTGTCCAAAGAATCCACGAGCCAGGTATGAAAATTCGCATCAGCAACTATTGGGTTAGCTCCCAGAGGGGGCTGCGTGGCCTCCAGGTGAGCCACCCAGGTGTCAACTGGGAGCCTCGACCAGGCTCTCTCCAGAGTGTGCACCCGTGAGACCACTGCAGTTGGGCTATTGAATTGCCATGTCGCGGACACCAGAAAGTGGTCTGTCCAAGGCAGGGCAAGAGGCGGAGATGAAATGAGATGGTCCAAGTTGGAAAGTATGGGATCAAGCAAGTGGCCCTTCTCATGGGTCATGCCCGAGTTGGCCAAATTAATTCCAAAAGATTTAAAATCATCGAGCAGATCGACTCCCGCGGCATTGGTGGGGTCCTCAAAATGGATATTAAAATCCCCGAGGACAACAAAGTTGGCAGTTGAAGAGGCAAGGAGTGCAGTAGTTTCAAGGAGAGAATTAGAGAAGCTACCCGGGGGTCCAGGAGGACGGTAAATCAACAAACCTACCAAAGACACTGTAGGTGACAACCGAAGGGAGAACTGTAAGCTCTCACAATCAGTCACCCCTCCATTCTGAATCTTACAAGCAAGAGTGTCTCTATAGAGAACTGCAATTCCTTCTCCCCTCCCTTTAGGTCTATCAAGATGGACTATGTGAAAACCCGGGGGGAGTGCTCTGACCATGTCAGGACCTGAGCTGGGGGAGAGCCAGGTCTCAGTGAGAAACAACACATCCAACTCGTGGTCTAAGATAAGTGAGTTAATTTCAATGGCGTGCCTCGGCAGGGACCGGCAATTTAACAAAGCCATGGAAAGAATAGATTTCACAGCCACTGAATTATGGCCGGAGGGGCAGGCTCTACATGGTAAAAACGGAATGGTTCCCATCTGTGCAAAGCTACAACTAATGGGATGGGGCGGACGCAAAGTCAATAGTGCGTCCCTCCCATATCGAAGCCTAGTAATCGATGGCGCCACAGAGTCGGGCATGATGACAGGCACTAGGCCCGTCTGGGCCCGGACGGGCACAGACGGGCTTGACTCTGGCGAAACTCCGGCGATATTCCGGCGATGACGCTGCGTGATGACGCTGCGCGTCAGCATGGCTAGCTTTATGCTCGCCGAGCGCGGGACACTAGGAACACTAGAGCGCTACCTGCGCCTCATGCAATGTCCCCCCTCCCAAGATGGCCACCAACACGAGACAGTGGGCAGGGACCCGCTAAAACGCGGTGATTGACCAAGTTAAGGTGAGAGTGAGGTGGCAGCAATGCGGGTATGCAAGTGGCACGAATTTAAAAACAGGGGAAGACCAAGAAACTAAGTTAAAAATAAAAGACAAAAACTGGACGTATTTTAAAAGTAAATTACAGGAGCAGCCAGCAGCGGAGTAGCGGTAAGTTATTATTATTATTATTATTTAGAGTTTGTAGAGCGCGTAGTCACCACGAGGGTATCCCAGCGCTAGAACCTTGTTGCTCAGGAGGGGGAGCGGCTAGGTAAGAGACCGGATTAGGGGAAGAGGAGAGTTTTGAGGGTTTTTCTGAACCGAAGTAAATCGGGCTCTGTTCTGACGTTCAGAGGGAGTGCGTTCCACTTGAGTCCGGTGTTTACCGAGAAGCGGCGGCCCCCTATCCGGGCCTTTTTCACCATGGGGATAGTGATAAGGTTTCCGTGCTCTGAGCGAAGCGCTCTCGTGGGTCTGTAGGGGGTGATCCAGTTGTTTAGTATGGGGGGGCCGGTGTTATGGAGAGCCTTATGGGCCAGGCAGAGGGCCTTGAAAGTGCGAGGCTATCCCAACGCAAGTGGTCAAGATGTTAAGGGTGCTCACCTGTGATTTGCCTAGCTTTATGTTCGCCGAGCGCGGGACACTAGGAACACTAGAGCACATTCAGGTTATCCAAAGCTGTTTTGAGGGAGGCTGAGGTGCCTAACCATAATACAAAAATATCATCTATGTACCGTAAAAAAAGACGTGCGTGTTTCTTCCAGGTGTCCAAAATTAAAATGAATTTGCTTTCAAAAGCGTGCATGAAAAGATTTGCATAAGTCCGTGCGTCACAAATGCCCATTGAAGTGCCGGTTAACTGTAAATAATGGTTGTCTCTCCACTTAAAGTAACTTTGGTATAGTGTGAAGGTGAGTAGTTCCATTAAAAATACTTGAAAATCATGATCCAATTCTGATTGGAGAAGTGTCTCTTCTATAGCTTCAATCCCAAGGTTGTGGGGGATCGAGGTGTAAAGAGATTTGACATCGATGGTACAAAGCCATACTTCTTTGTCTCTGGGTAATACAATCTGGTTGATCTTAGTAAAAAAATCGGTGGTATCCTTAACATAGGTGTTCATTTTTGCTACAAATTCCTGAAGCTGTACGTCCAGGAACTTGCTGATGGTTTCATGTATACTGCCCCTCGTGGAGACTATTGGGCGAAAAGGGGGATTATTAAGATCTTTATGTATCTTGGGTAGCATGTGTAAAGTTGGTGTTCTGGGGTGAGGAGAAATCAAAAATGTCTTTGTCCTCCCATCTATAATGCCAGTGTCCGCTGCCTTGTTCACTATCCCTTGTAGCAGTTTTTGGAATGTGACAGTGGGATCCTGTGAAAGAATCATGTATGTGTCTCTGTCGCTCACTGGTTGGTCTACTTGAGCCTGGTAAAAATCGGTGTCCATTATCACAAGGGCGCCTCCCTTGTTGGCTTGTTGACAAATTATGTTGTGATTGCCAGCTAAATTGCCCAGTATTGCTCGCTCTTTATTTGTCAAATTCTGGAGTTTGGAACGACTTTTGAATTTGAACGATTGTATGTCATTTTTCACCAAATTCTCAAAGGAGTCTAAGGTTTTGCGGGAGATGGGTGCTTGTTAGGTGCTCTTAGTTCTGAGATGATTCAATAGATGAGCCTCATCTTTGTTGGAAGATTGTACTACGTTCTCAAAAAAGTGCCGTAACTGAAGGTTACGCATAAGCTTAAATAAGCTGATGTCCAGTTCTAATTTGTTCGTGTGATGAGTGGGTACAAAGGACGTTTCCTTTTGAAGTGTATGAATCTCCATCTGATTAATTTTGTACTTGGAAATGTTAATGACCAGTTGTTCGGGATTCAAGGTCTCTTCCCCTTGTTCCGTCGGCCTGTCGTTGGTTGGGCCTTTGGACTGGGTATAGTTGGACCGATGTGTTTTGCCCCTCCTGGGTCTTCTTGATCTTTTTGGCCTACCTCTAAAAAAGGTACACTGATGTTGGATTGAGTTGGAACGGTGATAATCGGTTGTGTGGTTGTCATGGGTTGGGTGGTGGACCTCCTTTTACCTTCTGAAGATGACGTGTCTGTTTCGGTGTTGGGGTTGAAAGGCTTATTCTGCCGTCGTCTTGCATAAACCTCCACCCAGGAGTATACCTCTCCGATCTTGTAATCGATGGTGACATGTTTGTATTTGCAAATTTTTCTTTCACTGATTTCTTCAGTGTATCTGTTAAGTTGTGTGTTGAGGTCCTCCAAAATTTTCCCCCAGTCTTCCGGTTCGGTCATGTCTTGAAGTTCTGTTTTGGTCTGTGTGATTTCTTTATTGAGTTCTTCCAAGACTCTTGAGAGTTCTTAAATAATCAGTAAAATGAGGTCTAGGGAACATTTGTTCAGTATGGCGTACCAGCGTTCTACAAATTTGGGGCTGTTTCTGCATAGAAGAGGTTTCAGTGGGACTCGAAGGCCTCTTGGGATTCGCTGGGCTCAGTGATATATAATCAGAGTGCTAGCATGGAGCCTTTGGTTGATTTCTTGTTTGCTGAGATATAAAAGTTGGCGTAGACTGTTTTCTTTGTTTCTTTTGTTGATCAATGGCGTGCTTTCCTCATTGATAAGTGCATAGATTTTTGAGGCGTCCTCATTTGCAAAGGCAAATGTGTCGGCCCGTAAGTCTGTGATTCTTGCTATGTCATCATAAGCCATGTTGGTCAAATTGAAAGGGTTGTGCTACGAACCGGTTGGTCAGAAAAATTGTAAATGTCAATAGAGGTTTGGGACGTGCACTAACCGCTTGTGTGTCCAAAAGTTGAGCTGCTGTCGTGTGCCACAGAGGTATCACTCTCTGAACCGAAGGAGTGTGTGTTATCAAGAATTCCTCATGCGCTGTCTGCCATCAGACAACGTCCCTCTGGGCGCTACGTTGAGTCTTCGCAACAGCGAATTTGAAATGTTGATGAAAGTTGAATCAATTAAATTGATGCTATCTTTTTTTCAAAGTTCTTTGACAAAACTTTATTAGTATTCCATAAAATGTATGCAGAAAAGATCCAAATGCAATTAGATTGCTTTTAAACTTGATCCCCGCTCTTAAGCGTGATCCCAATGCATTTCGGGCACACTGGGCCCTTCATCAGGGAAATCTGAATAACAAAAAATATATAGCTAAGTGTCACAATGAGGGATCATGCCATAATGAAAAAAACATTATGTACAACAAACCTAAATAGGTTAGTAGGAATAGTGACCAGTGAAAACAGTATATCAATGCGGTTGATCAAGAAGTCATTGAAAAACGTAGGTATGGTTTGTGCAATGATTCCACTGCGTGATCTCATTAATGGTAGTTCTATGTGGTGTTAAATCCATGAAATCACACATTGAATTTGAAATTAGGAAAGTGAACCCACTATCTGCTGTTTTGAAAGAAAAAACACAAACTGAATGTGAGCGCAATTGTTCGAGTAATTCCCGCAAAGGCACCGGGCTTAGATAAGATGCCTGGAGATCTCTATCGTACTGAACCTAGTATTTGGGCTCCGTACTTATGGACCATACGCCATGCTATTCTCCAGGGAATGGAGATCCCCACAACATGGTTAGGGGCAGAAATTATCCCAATATATACAAAGGGATCACCCCTCCATCCAGCGAATTCTCGGCCCCTTAGCCTTATTGACGTCGCACAGAAACGTTTTGCTCGAGTGCTCTTGGACCGATTACAAAACTGGATGGAGGAATTTTCCATTCTTAGTCCCTACCAGGCCGGTTTTAGAGCAAAAATGTCCACAATTGACCAAGTTTTCAGGATGCAATTGTTGCACTGAAAACAGTGGTCTAGGAGGGTGTCAGCCTCTACATGATCTTTGTGGACTTAAAATCGGCTTTCAATTTAATTCCCAGGGAAAAACTATGGGTTATTCTATTAGATCTAGGAGCGCCCCCGTACTTATGCCACATGCTAAAAAGATTACACAAACACAACTTTGCTCAAATCAGATACGGGAAGAATGGAGAGCTCACCGATCGTATACCCATAGAGAGAGGTGTACGGCAAGGGTGTGTTTTGGCCCCGTCCCTTTTTTGTATTTTTATCAATGGCCTAGTGGGGGCCCGACAGCGGGAGGGGACATAGATGCTCCCAAGCTAGCGGGCCACAAGGTACCTGCCTTGATGTTCGCAGATGAACCCTCCTGTTGTCGAGGTCTCCGATGGGCATAGAAAGGGCTTTGGACATCTTCCACCTTTTGTAAGAACAGGGACCTGGAAATTAACACCCAGAAAACCAAATACATGGTTTTCAATGCAGGACACTCAAAACGACTTAATCCCCAGTTAGATGAGGAATTTCTAGATAAAGTCCTTGTATGCGAATACTTGGGATTGTCACTAAATGAGAAAATGAAGTGGGGTGCTCAAATCAAGAAGGTTTGCTTTAAACTGGCTCAAACATCAGGGGGGCTAGCGAAACAGCAGAGTAAGTGTGTACATAAGATGTTGGGGCCGGTGCTGTAAATATATAAGACACAAGCCAGAGGAGCTGCCTTATATGGGGCAGAAATTTGGGGTCATCGGCCATCTGAACAACCCTCTAAGATAGAGAACTCAGGGGGCATATTAGCAAAGGCAATATCGCCACTTTAACAGGACCTTTTCCTGCTAAAGCGGCAATAATTCTATCGCCCTATCAGCAAGCTGTCGCTAACAGCAGTTAGCGACAGCTTTCTGACGAAAGCGACTGGTTTGGGTGCCGCTTTGCATGTCAGCGATATTTATCGTTAATGACATGCAAAGTAGGTGTTCCCGACCAAAAGACCTGGGAAACAGCCGCTAACAGGCCTATCGCCTATTAGCAAGGAGGCCTTGGCCCCGGTTAGCGACGTGAAAAGTCGCGCTAACCGGGCTCATCGCCCTGACTTAACCATACCTAACATGGGGGGTGGATTATGCTGCTACGACCATAGGGTCGTATCAGCAAGGATATTCCCCCTTCCCCATGCAACATCACTGGTTTTGTCGCGATGTTGGCCCTTGCCTCCCGCTATCGCTGGAATATTTATCGACAATTCTTGCTAATACAGCGATAGCGCGGCGATATATTCCAGCGATAGCTGGCGATAAAAATGTTCACGCTAGGCGCGCTCTGCGATATTTATCACAGTTTGTTGCTAATATAGCCCTCATTTCTTAGACAACGATTGGGACTTCCCAAAAGCACACCACTTACCCCGCTCTGAATGGATCTTGGCGTTAGCCCAATTGCACTGGAGGTCGCCCTCAGACCCTTGCTATACTGGCGCAGCCTATGGAGCATCCCAGAGCTATCTATGTATAGGGAGGAACTGAGGGAAGTGGCAAACCTTAACGGAGCAAGCAAAATAACTTGGCCCACTCACATTAGGAACACTCTGATATCCACTGGAATGGGAGATCTATGGGATAGTGCTGAAGCTAGATGTCCGTAAACTCCTAGGAGGGTATTGATAAAGAATTTCAAGGATTATAATCTCAACCTACTACTGAGGGGCTCCAGGACAGGCACACTTACAACATATTTTCTAGAAGTTAAACTGCAATACAGTTTAGAACTTATTATAGACAATATACAGCTGTCTCTTACCAAAAAACTATACTTGCAGTTTAGGCATGGTACACTTCCCTTACGTGCTGTTACTTATAAGTGGTGGAGGGGGCAGTTCCACAAAAGATTGTCCGCCATGTAATAACTGTACAGAGACTGACCTACATGTACTGTTTTTTGTCCAGCTTATAAGGATGTATGACATCGCTGGTTACGACAGCTATGTAGGAATCTTGGAACTTCCCACTGTTCACAGGCTTTTAGGATCCTAAAATATGATAGCAGTATGCCTATTGCATATTCAGTGTCCCGCTATCTGTTTTCAATGTGGTGTGTACGCCGAGCAGTTTTAAAGAAAGAGCAAGTTCAACCAACTGATCTTACTTCCTCATCATGATCCGAGGCTTTGCCTTTTTAATATATGACTTTAAAATATCATGGATGAGATACTTGTACCTTTTTAGGATATTTGTTATACCTTACAATTTTTAATAGATCGAATATTTTAACGTGTATGTTTATTTTTAATGTCGAAAAAGCTGTACTGATTGCACTGGTTTTTAAAAAAAATATTATATTTGTGCTTTTATGGCCTTATTAGGCCGAAATAAAGTATCTCTTGACTTGTCTTGACATTGCTAAAATGTCTGAAGTCTGGAATCTCAGTTAAAATGTTTAAATAAAATAGTAAAGCATAAACTTCCTCTAGCGAAAATACTGTTAGATATTTTGCAAACCAATGGTGACTAGCTAATCCAGCAATCTGTCCTTCAAGATCTAAATCTGAATTTTAAAGCCAGGCATAAACACGTTTAATGAGGATCCTTTATTCTAGAACTCGGCTGTCTTTGCTCAATTAACTTAAATAACCACCATGTTGTAGCAAGTCTAAGGATGCCCATACACAGTGACATATTTATTAAACAAGTCTTGGCGCAACTCCAACTGTGCATTTGGCAACTATCACGGTGCAACTCTTCCCACTACTATGCTAACTGCCATGTCTCACTGTACATGCTATGATCGGAGCACATCCGGACCGGATACTCGCACTCTGTCTGTCTAGCACTTTGCGCTTCCCACATGAGCCCACTCACTAGCTCTAAAGGACTCTCTTCAACATCTCAGATTCATCCACTATCTCTTCTAACCTTTTGTTGCTTCAAGACAGCGGCAACATGATCAGAGCACACATTTGGTCTCACACACATAACCTACCGTAAACAGTGAGGCAAAACAGAAAGTACACGTTTTAAGATTAAGGTTTTACAAATTAATATCTATCTATAGACGTCACCATCTCCTAACAACGCATGCAAAATTCACTTTGTAACAATTTTATTAGTCAAAATATGAGGCCATATTTAGTGGCCTTGTGTGAAATGGCACACCCTCACTGCTTCAAAATCGGTTAGAGACGTAATTAGAAAAAGGAGGCGATCACTTGGTCATCAGAAGCGCACCTGCCTCCCTGTAAATATTTTTTTGAAACGAACGTGGTTGCTTTTCTCTGGAGCATTCAAGTTTGTGATAACACCTCAAGCCCAGGTAAACAGGTATTTCTGACAGTCTCAGAAAATAACTGTTGCGGTTCATCAGTCTGGGAAGGGTTTTAAAGCTTTTTCTAAATGAAATGAAGCCCATCATTTCACAGTGAAAAAGGTTATTTAAAAATGGGTGAAGTTCAAGATGGCTACCAATCTAAGCAGGAGGTAGGAAACAAGTCACATCCAAGGATATAGAGGCCTCTCTAAATAGAGTAAATTCAACTGAGGCGTAACACAGGAGGGCTCCCAATCCTCCAGGGGCCCGCAACAATTCAAGAAGGCCCCATTCAGCCCAAGGTTAATAAATACCTGTGAGATATAGGAGGTTCCGTGGCACATCATCATATTGTGCAGATGGGGCAAATCCTTTTGCATTACACCCCTGAAATGAAATTGGTTCATATTCTCTCTCTAAAGACAATTGATTCATGGTGTAGGTTTCTGTAGGAAGGTGGAGTATTATGTGGTGATGCTGGTTAGGCTTTACCATGCAATACTATCACAAAACCCCAAAATGGTTCTTGGATCCAAACAATTGGACAGCAAAATAATATCCAAAAGCGAATCATGCCACAAGATAATAATTCAAAACACACCCATAAACCTAAAACTGATTTAAAAAGAAACAAGCATTTGCAATGCAATAGGTCTCGCATTAGTGAGACTTTTAGCTGTTGGCGTTGCAAATGATAATGTTTGTTAGAATTTGTTTTTGTCAAAAAATATCCCAGCAGTAGCATAAGGAATAAAAGAAAATCCACAAAGCAAAGAAAGTGTACAGTACCAAAGGCTGTTACTAGGTGTTCCTGTGGACTTGTAAAGGGACCTCTATTAGCCATATAAGGTACTGCCCCCTTAATGCAGTTATAAAGTGAAAGACTGCAACTGAGCATATGTTTCCATTAGTTTTTTTCGAAAGTAAGATGTGTGTTGGCTTTCCTGTTAAAAATGCACCATTGTTATTTAATGTGCATCTCACTTCGAATAAAACCAAATTGAAATGTATATTCAGCTGCAATCTTTTTTTATAATTATATTAAGGGTGCAGTACCTCATATGGTTAATTGAGGTCCCTTTATGCAGCTGCAGCACTGTCTAGAGGACTAAGAATAAGGAATTGCCACTGGGACCAGAGAAGCAGCTAGCAACAGTGGCTAGAAGGCTAAGAATGTGGAATTACCACTGGGAACAGAGATGCTGCTGCAGCTCTGCCTAAAGGACTAAGAATGAGGAATTACCAGTGGCACCAGAGAAGCAGATGCAGCACTGTCTAGACGACTAAGAATGTGTTATTACCACTGGCACAAGAGAAGCAGATAGCAGCAGTGGCTAGAAGATTAAGCATGTGAAATTACCACTGGGAACAGACTCAGCTGCAGCACTGCATAGAGGACAAAAAAATGAGGATTTAGCACTAGGACTATTATAGATGAAAGCACATTTAACAGAAGTGGGACGACAGTATAAAGTGAAGGTTTTTGGCCGGCTCTAAAGTTACCAAATATTTAAACATTTACCGAAAAAATGTTGCAGTGAAATTCTTCGTAAACCCATCAAAGCCCTTCTGTAATAAACAGACTGAACCAAAATAAGGTATGATGCACTGAAATGAGTGGCTCCTGTATTTTAATATAATTGGCATACTTTGTGAAGGTTACTAAAAGATCCTATTAATTACAACAAGGCTCTGAGCTTAAAGGTGACCACCTCTTTTCCACAGTTCTTGAAATGGAAAAATAGAAGTGCAGGTACTCTGTACCAGAGTACCTGCTTATTTCTGAGAAGTGCCGGTACTCTCAAGTATTACATTTCTCTTGAAAAGGGCTGGTACTCTCCCTCTCAAAATAAAAAAGTGCTGGTACTCAGTCCACGAAAGTACCAACCCATTTAAAGCACTGCTTTTCCACCATCAGAAACAGACTTCCAGAGAGTAGGATTTAGAGCCATTTGCCACCCACCCCCTTGCAACCACTGTGCATTGTCTGATCTCAAGATGCCCTTTCCTCTGCAGCTCCTGGGGCTGCTGTACCTTTACAATGCGGAACAGTGATTCAGTTACATTGAATGTCGTCATTTTACTGGCATTTCAAAAACAGTAGAATGTTTCCTCCGGGTACCTCTTGCATCTGTCTAATTTCTGCGAGGGGTTTCAGAGAAAGCAAGACGGTGGCACTCAGGCAGGTTTCCAGAATAGTGTATATAAAGGAAATGAAGAACTAATGCTTCACGGTGCAACCAGGGCAGAGGTGGACCCCAAATCTCTGGAAAATTTATGAGCCAAAAGGCCCTCAACACTGAAAACATAAAACAAGTCCTGGGCACACGTAATGGATAAACAGTTGTTACAATGATGAAAATTATCTGGAGGTCGACACCGGTAGTTTCATTAGAGTTGTTTATGTAAGAGGTATTCGTGTAAAAGACAACAACGCCAGCCGACACGTGTTTCGTCAACAGGTCAATGCCTGTGACTCTTCAGGGCTGAATGAAGCGTAAATGCGAATATCAAAGAACCGGTGATATTTCCGACCCGGTTAACGGGTATGTAAGGGAGCCGGAGGAATGGCTGTGAGAAAGTACGTGAAAACCAGGGGCGGTTACGTCCGTGAATTAGCGGAACCTGGAAGTGCAGGATCCAGCCTATACTCTTCTCTTCCTCGAAGTCTTTGAGTCTTTGTCACTTGTTTGCCAGCACTTTTTACATTCTTGGGAACGTTTTCAATTTTAATTAGCGTGGTCACCAGAGTAAACGATAAACAGCTAGACAGAGCTGCTTTACGACACAGGATCGGTCCTTCTAAGCTTGAAGACCTCTTTATAAGCTGAGCTGGGACACAATGAGTGTAAAATAGAACTGAAAAACTTCACACACAAGAATACAGTATAAATCATTCAGTTTATGTGGATTATACAGCCAGTTTCTCAGGAGCTGGACCCTGAATCAAGACTGATTGACATCATGCTATTTTGCTACTTATATCAGAGCAGGATAAACAAAAGAAGAAAATGTTGTATTGTGCAAAACTATTTTGTCACCAATGGGGCTGGTTCAAAAAACACAACCTGAGGTAGCAAACTAGGCCTTGCTCCTGAATAGTAATTAAGCAGTGCCTAGGAATACTAATAAAACATGGTCCCTTTTGTGTTGGAGAAATCTACCACTTTGTCCTGTTGAATTTTATCAACACATTTGCCAGGATAATTAAATGCACTCATTGAATTAGTAAATCTATATACAAAAAGCATAACAATGAATTGAAATAATTTACTAAAGAATATTAGCTCATTCAGCAAGGGAATTAAGGTGAGGCACTCACACAGATTCAATGATGTACATTCTAGCAGCAAAATAGCTCCAGCCGCAGAGTTTGACAGGCTGAGAGGGTACCAACCTTTCAAATGCTGCAGTACGGAAGTATCATCGGACTTGGGCTGCACTTCCTGGTTGCCTCACGCGCCCTTATCCACAATTAGCACGCAAAGCAAGTACAGCATTGGCAAGGCCTAGTGGTGAAGCCAATGGTTTCATCAAGTTTAAGACTGCGGTCTAGATGAAATGGTACCCTCCTGTCCTCCAAATTCCTTAGCATGATGCTCCTCTCCTTATGGTTGATCCACATTCCTTTTATCTGCTGTTAACCAGTATTTATAGGTGTTGCTATTCATATTTCTCTAAAACCTGCAGCTGGTCTCTTGAAGAACCAGGGTGTTCAACGGTACACCCAGATAGATGGGGACAAGTGTTGTAGAGTAGTAGTGGATGAAAACATGAAAGGAGAGAGAGCGAGACCCAGTGTGGAAAGACCTGAGGGGACAGAGCATTATTCTCTTTGAGAAGGCCAAAGAATTAGGAAGTCAGGATGAGGGCGCCTGAAGGCAGTTTTTGCACATAACCTTGATTCTAAGCTTTTTAGACTGGGATGGGTCATTTATGGTTTCAACCATAGTCTTGAACATGATGCGCTACTGGATATAATTGCTGTTGTTTGTAGTGACTTGAAGCAGCTCATTTTCTTCTGTTTGTGAGACTAGTTACAGGGTTTAGCCACAAACAAGCCAGGAGAGATCAAAGCATGAACCATACTTTAAAGGCGCAAGGACTACTAAAGGGTTTTATTAATCTGAGATGAGGGTAAAGGCACTGATGACTGAGTAGGTTGTTATGCTAAGGAGTAGCTGCGATCAACATAAATCCTTTAGCCTGTGGAAAGATGGATGATGAAGTGTGGCTCTTCCACTGTGTGGTAGGAGATGGAGGAACAGCTACATACTTGCCCCTCTGCTGGTCCAAAAAGATGATTATTACTCACCTTCATGATACCCAGTTTTATGCCGAATAGGTATGTTCATTCAGAGGCGAAAAGTAGGCGGGCGGGCAGGTGTCATTAGCATGCTGTTGGAACTGGTAGCCTGTGTGCCATAGTAATTGACCCTAAAGGCAACCAAAGGTATGGTGTGTATGCTCAAGGTTGCTAAAGCCGTCTTCAGCTGCTCTTTACAGAATGAGGCAATCTATCATCAGTGTGGGCCTTAATGCCCTTTCCAGATTGTTTGGGGCCCCCTGATCTTGTTTTGAAACCAGCTACAGTCGCATGTGGAATGCTCAGGGAAGCTCACCCTCTGCATAGGTTTGCTGTATTTCGAAATAATGGGTTTATGAACTCTTTTGAATGCTTGGAAGGCTTATATCCTTACCATTAGTCTTTAGATGGGACTCATTTGCACATTGTACTCGTTATGAGAAACCAGAGTACTTGGTGTCCATTACTTCTAGATGATGTGGGATATGCGGGCGTTCTACATGCAAGTGTTATTTCAATTGTCTAATGATTTCATTTACCCCTTGAGTGTGAAATGGCCAAACAGCAGTTCTCCAGGATGCCAACAATGAAGACCAGCATGAGGGACTGACTATCCATCGCAGGCAAAGACCATGTCCACTGTTGCATGACCAGGGTCCCAGGAAGGGAACCTCTCCAAGCAATAAAGAAGGGCACGCAAGGCCTTAAGGAAGTCTATCTTGTATTTAGGGATGTTATCCCAGAGCTCGTCCTTCCGCAGAATTACAATGAAAGGGCCCCTCCACACCACTTAAAGTTCACTGGATAACTATTCATTAGCTCTCATAGGGACGATGAACAATGGCCTGCTTATGTCCCCACTCATGTGCAGATCATACACCTGCCCAGGCCTAAAGTAGCAAGTGTAAAAAATGGAATGGATGAGATTTCTGCCCGTAAATCAGGGATAGGAATGTGAACCAGTACTGTAATGCTCCTGCCCTCTGTTAGCGTTGTTGTACAGATGCATGGCTCCAAGCAAGAGACATTTATGTTCCCTGTTTGTATGGTACTTTCCACTACAAAAGTCCTGAGGTAGGACTGAAGCAGGAGAAGATGTGGTGTACTAGGGCTCAATCTGTGTACATCACAGTGAGTACGAGAGGCACAGAGACCTGTGCCTGCCATTCCCCTACAACCGCCCAGAACTGCAAGTTGGGTAACTGGATGTGATGCAAAGTAATAAACAAATTGCACCCATGTGCTGCATCTTACCCACTCACAAATTCCCTTTGTGAATCTGTTCATGCACCATATGCAATTCTGTTTCCCGTCTGCAGGTACGTGCGAACCAATGATTTATTTGTCTCCATTCTAATACTTTGGGAAGAAGTGGCTTCACGTTATGGCAAATGACACCCATTTTCAGTATGACCACTTAAGCTTTTTCATCCAGGATACCACAATCTGGGACAACGGAGAAGTCCGCAAACTCTACCAGGAAGTAAATATCCCAACTCTTTTCTGCTGTGACGCTGAGAGCACTGGATGAATGGAGGCAAGATGCTGACAGTAGAGGAGTAGCCACACTTAACAAGAACATCTAAGGCAAACATTTCAGTATATGCTGCCTACAACCTGTGTTCCTGAAATATACTCGGGTTCCTCCTTACCAAGTTAAACAGGCAGTGGAGAAAAAGTGGTACGCCTTGCGGGAGAGACGGCTTATAGATTAAAGGATGAAAACAAAGAAAAACATACCTTTATTAAGGAATTGTCAGAATGTTAATCATGCGTTGAAGGCATTTCAGCGTGAGGTATCCATTATGTCGTCAATGTGATAGAATCTAGTTCTCCGACATGTCAGTATATCACAATCAAATTGTCTAATAAATTCCAATGTTTGATGGAAGCTTCAATGGTGATCTGTTCCCTAACCTATAATTTTTGTGTCTCAATGTTTCAAAATGCTGCTTCTTTCAGGATACGCTGTGATTTATAGTGTCTGGCAGCAATCCGACAATAACTATCAGGCAAGGTATTCTCGTCTGACACTCCCCCAAATAATTTGATGCAAAAAAGATGCAAAAAAGAAATCCTGACTGCTTGCTCGTCCACAAATGGAGACTTCACAATAGAGGTAACGAGAGATGCAGGGCAGAGACGGTCTCCGGGGCATCTTCCCACTGCCGTAGTAGGTGCTGGAGGTCTCCCCCAGAGAGCCCTGGGTAACAGCGCATCCCCCAAGGAGCAGCAAGCGGGCAGGGCAGAAAAGCGGAAGTGAAAGCGTTGGAAAGAAGCCCGCGAGTGGTGCGCGCGCTCGCGCCACAGCGAGCCGTGGTTTCGGTTTCAATTATCGCACCTGTGTCTGAGCACGATAATTGAAACACACATGGTCTATTGGTGTCTATCACGCACACCAAGCCTTTGGCCTATTGCGTGCTGGTTTTCAAAAAACCACGCACGCAAAGGCCAATAACATGCCACAGAAGGAAAGGCACACGCTTGTGTGCGTGCCATTCCTAGGGAAGCCTCACATCCCCGTTTTTCACCTCCTAAATGTCTCGCGCTGCACGAGCACCGCTGCGCAGTGCAAAGCTAGGCGCGAGACCTAACAAGCGGGGGTGGGGGGTGCACAGAACAGAAGAGGCACCCTCAGAATGCCTCTGACTACAACTAAGAGCTTCCATGAAAATACTTAATAATAAACTATTATTTTTAGTCTAAACTAAATCTGCTGTACAGGCATATGAACTCAAAAATGGGATTCAGAGGGAGGAGCCTAGCGCGCAACCAAGATGGCCGCGTAGGTGCGAGGCTCCCGAGGACCTCCGCGACCTCCTACGTTTATCCTGTCTTCATCCTGCATCGGTTGAGGGGACTGTGTCGGTGAGCCTGAGCCGAGGTGGTACCCGTTTCCCATTTTCGAATCGGACCTCGGGTGCCGGAGTGAGCACCGATTGAAGTTTGCGGCCTGCTTCGCTCCTGACCCCGGACTCGCGTTTGGGGGCGACCCGGTGGCAAAGTGAACAACAATGGCGGGCTGGGCCTGGCGAGTCGCGTACCCCGCACTTTCACTTTCACTTTTGCGCCCCCTTGCCGTCTCTGCAAGTGGGATCGCGGCGCTCTTTGTGTTGGAGTGGCCTCGCTGGGTGACCCAGCCTGCCTGCCTGCTGTGGCCCGCTCCGCCGTCCTGGGGTGACCCCCCGGAGCCCGTGGCCTTGATTGCTTGCCTTTTACTGCGTGGCTGGTGAGGGTGTGAGACCCGCGACGATGGCCACGAAACAAGATGGCGATCGGTTAAAGGCCAAGTCGACCCGGCGTGGCGCCGCGCATCAGGCCAACATCATGGACCGCTACACCCTCCCGAAAGGATCTCCCGGTGGACCGCACAAGTCCCCTGAGTGCCCCCCGGATGCCCCGGATTTGCCCACAGAGCTGACTCTGCAAGACGTCATGGGCGCCATTGCTGAGATGAAGGCCTCGGTGGGCCAGCAGTTTGACACCTTAGCCCATAAAATCGACGCGGTCCTAGTTGATGTCAACCTGGTGAGGGCTGATCTCTCCAAGACCAACGACCGGGTCGATTCTTTGGCCCACACCGCGTCGGGCCTCACGACTGAGGTGGTGGCCCTCCAAACGGAGGTGCACCGACTTCGTCAGGCGAGTGCGCTCATGGATCGGCGCCTGGAGGACTCCGAGAGTCGGGCCCGGAGGAATAACATCCGCATCATCGGAGTACCCGAGGGACGGGAGGAGGCGGCGGCGGATCTCTTTGTGGAGGACCTGATCACTGCCCATCTCCAGCCTCGGGGACTGAGTAAATTCTTTGCCGTGGAGAGGGCTCATAGTGTTCCCGGGGGAAAGCCGAAGGTCGGAGCCCCTCCGCGGCCTCTCATTGCCCGTATTTTTAACTTTCGGGACAGAGACGCGATTCTGCAAGCCTCCAGACTGCAAGGGCCGATTAAGCTGGAGAACATGGAGGTGAACTTTTATCCTGACTTCACCCAAGCGGTCCAGAAGCAGAGACTGAGTTTCCTGGGCGTCAAGCGGCGGCTTCGGGACATGAACTTAAAATACGCCATGCTCTTCCCGGCCAGGCTGCGGATAGAGGTGGATGGTCGCACGCACTTTTTTGATCGTCCTGAAGTGGCCGGGGACTGGCTGGACACTCTGTCTGGGGGTCGTGATCGGGATGGCGGGGGGGGGGGGCGGCGGGAGGAGACGGCCCACTGGACCGGGACTGAGGTGTTGATACTGGGCCTCACTCTGGACGGATATGATGCCACTTTCGGCCAAGCTTAGGGTTTTTCGTTCTTCTGTATTCGTTTTTCCCTCCTTTGGAGGTGGTGCGGGGTCTAGAAGGGGTACTCTTTCCTCCTCTAGGGGGTCTAGCTAGTTTCATTATATAGGGGCGACAGGCACACTGCAAGTTGGGGGGGCTGTCTGGGCTCATGCAGGGGTGCAGGGAGGGGGGAGTTTTGTTGGGGCGGTTGGGTTGGGGTGGGGGGTTGTTCGTTTACACCACAAGGCAAAAGTATCGGTGTGCTATTTCTAAAGTGCTCTCTGGGGGACGAGTGATTGCTTTCGTTTATGATGGGGGGTAGGGGACTGAGTCTTTTGTCCTGGAATGTTAATGGACTGGGGGACAGGATCAAACGAGGTGTGGTCCTGCAGTTCCTGAAACGAATTTCACCCGATATAGTTTTTCTGCAGGAGACACACCTCATTGGCAACTCCTTTCGTGCTATGAATCGACGGGGCTACCGCCTTGTGGCCCATTCGGGCTTCACGTCTGGTTCAAGGGGTGTGGGCATCATGGCCAAGAACTCGCTCCCGTTGGAAATTGATGAGGTGCTCCATGATGACAGGGGACGTTACACGGTTCTGGTGGGTAGAATGGAGGGCAGAGTGGTCGTTTTTGTGTCTGTCTATGTCCCGCCAGGGTTGCAGACGACCACCTTTGCGGATCTGGGACGCCTCCTCCTTGGCCTTCCGGAGGGGATTCTAGTGGTTGGGGGGGATTTTAACGCTGTGGTTTCCGGAACGGAGGATCGTCACCCCCCTAGGGATCTCCCCCGTGCCCAAGCGTGGTTGTCTGGCCTCTTGGATACCTTGGGGCTGGTGGATTGTTGGCGTTTGAAACATCCCACGCAGCTACAGTACACCTTTCATTCTGGGGCCCATGGTAGTCTCTCAAGGCTAGATTATGTCCTGGTGCCGGCGGCGCATGCGGGGAGGATAGGGGAGGTGCGCCATTTGGCGCGGGGTATTTCAGACCACTCCCCGCTCTTGTTGCACTTTGATATTCTCCCGAGGGGAGAGGGTAGGGTGGTCCCGATTAATCCTTGGTACCTGCGTGACCCCACCATTCGCGCAGAGTTGGTTAAATCCCTTAAGCGATACTTTGACGATAATGTGGGGTCTGTGTCATCGGCGGTCTCTCTGTGGGAGCCGTTCAAGACGGTACTCCGGGGGGAGGCCCTGTCCCTTATTTCCCATTCCCGGAGGCGCGAGCGGGAGGAGGTGACCCGTATTGAAACTGAGATAACCGAGTTGGAGGGTGATCTAGAATGTGGGGTGACGGATGACAAATTACATGTTCTCCGACTCAAGCTAGCGGCCTATAAGGCCCTCGTCACGGAGGCGGCCAGGGGCCTCAGTAGAGAGCAACAGGGGAGACTGTATGATGTGGGTAATAAGGCTGGTAAATTGATTGCGTGGCTGGACAAAAAGGAGAGAGCGAGTCGAGTTGTCCCAACGATTGAGAAACAGGATGGTGTGTGTGTCACTGAACCGGAAGAAATTGTTGACTGCTTTGCAGAATATTTCCGTGGGGTGTATTCCCCGGTGTCCTCCCGCTCGGAAGAGGATTCCCATGCCCTGCTCAGAGATATCGCGCTGCCTTCCCTTTCGGAGGAGGACAGAGTGTCGTTGGACGCCGCCCCAACATCTGAGGAAATTGCCCTCGCCATACGTTCGGTCGCTTCCGGCAAGGCCATGGGTCCTAATGGTCTTCCCATCGAGTTGTACAAGCTGCGACCGGATACGCTGGCGCCGCATCTCCGTGCTATGTTCCTCGCGGCCCACTCGGCGGGTTCCCTCCCGCTAGACCAGCGTCTGGCTACTATTGTGGTTATTCATAAGGAGGGGAGGCCGCGGGACCGGGTCACATCCTATCGGCCTATCTCGCTGTTGAATGCGGAGCCCAAAATTCTCGCCAAGGTGTTGGCTACTCGGCTGGTTGGCGTGGTGTGCGACTTGATTCACCAGGATCAGTCCGGCTTTATCCCTCATCGCAACACTGCGCTTAACCTGCGGCGCTTGCATGGGGTGCTCGCACGTGTCCCGTTCATACGGGAGCCGGCCATTTTGGCGTCCTTGGACGCCACTATGGCGTTTGACACACTTGAGTGGCCATATATTTGGGCGACACTCGCGAAGTTTGGGTTTGGCCCAGGATTCATCGGTTGGGTAAAATTGTTGTACTCGGGACCGCTGGCACAGGTGGTTGTGAACGGTAGAGTGTCGGCTCCGTTCGAGCTGGGCAGGGGCATGCGCCAGGGCTGCCCGTTATCACCGCTCCTTTTCGCGCTTGCCTTGGAGCCCCTGGCGGAGTGGCTGCGGTGGCATCCTTCTATCCGTGGTCTCCGTTGGACCCTTGAGTATGAGGACCGCGTATCTCTATACGCTGATGATATTCTTCTGTACCTGGCTTCCCCACGTAAATCACTGATAGTACTGGTTGATGTATTGCGCTCATTTGGCCTCAACTCCGGCCTTGTCATCAACTGGGCTAAATCGTGTGTGTATGTTCTCTCTGGGGAGGATCCTATCCTTCCGCGGGGTTGTCCTATCCAGATCGCCCCACGGGGATTTAGGTACCTGGGTGTCTTCATTACCCTGGACGCGGAGGCCCGATATAGTCAGAATTTGCTTCCCCTCCTCCAGCGCCTGAAGGAGGACGTCGCGCGTTGGAGGCGCTTGCCACTCTCGCCGCTCGGCCGGGCGGCATTGTTTAAGATGATGTCGCTGCCACGTTTCCTGTACGCTTTACAGAACACAATGGACGTCGTCCCGGCGCGCTACTTTCCGAAGGTGGAGAGTCTGCAGCGCCGACTGTTTTGGGAGGGTAGACCGCGTATCGCCCTGGCGAAGCTGACGCTCCCGTGGTACGACGGGGGGGTCGCCTTCCCGGATATCAAGCGATATTATTGGGCCTCCCAGCTGGCTGCGATCAATCACGGCCTGTACGGGCCCGCTCTAAACCCTGCCTTTGAAATGGATAAGATGTTACTGCCGGGTGGTGATTATAATCGGGCGCTTTACTCTAGCTCGCTCGACGCACGTCTGACGGGCCCCACGCGGGTCATGGTACGAGTGTGGCACGCGGCTAACGTGGCGATGGGGTGGAGGGACCGCTTGACCCGGGCGACGCCACTATACGCATCTGAGCGGCTGGGCTCCCTGTGGACCTCGAAGGGCTTTGAGAAGTGGGACATGATAGGCATCAGCAGGGTGGGCGATCTCTGGACGAGGGGGGGATTCAAGACGTTCGATGTGCTGCAGACAGAATTCCAGCTGCAGGACAGGGAGTATTTTCGATATCTGCAGATTCGTCATGCTTTGTGCTCCGTCTTTCCGGACGTCGCCTCCATCCCGGAGTACTCTCCGCTGGAAGATAGAGTGCTGGATGGGCATGTACCGGATGGCACGATTTCATTAATTTATAAAAAACTTATCAATGACCGTTCGGGACTGCTGACTAGCCTTCGTGAGGCATGGGTTGCCGATGGACTGGAGCTGGATGACGAGGACTGGGTGTCTGCGGTGGCCTCCCCGAAAGAGGTGGCCATACCGGCCCGCCTTCGCTTCGTCCAGCTCAAGATACTCCATAGGGTCTATGTTACGGGGCCGAGGCTGATGCGTATGGGCTATGCTGTGGACGGGTTGTGTAAGCGTGGGTGTGGCTCTTTGGGGACCTTTCTCCATATTTTGTGGGAATGCCCAGATGTGGCGCGATTCTGGCGTGGTGTGCATGAGGTTTTGCGGGTAGTTACGCGTGTGCCGCTGCTGCCCGAGGCGAGGAGATGTCTTCTGAATGTGTGGGAGCCAACTGACTACTCGGTGCCGCAGACGTGGTGGGTGACTCTGGGATATATGGTGGCCAAACGTGACATTGCTCAACTGTGGGGTTCCCAGAGGTCGCCGACTGTCTCGGCGTGGAAGGATAACATGGATTGGTGCATGTTTCGGGAAAAGGTGGTGTATGTTGCGAGAGGTAAGCCTGGGACATGGGTGAAAGTATGGGGCCCCTGGAACGCCTACCGTGGGGGAATCTGTACCCCGCCGTTATTGCCCGATCCGTCACCGGCCCCGTCTCCTTAGCCTGTTTGTCTTCCCGGTTCTGGGCAATGAGTCTACTTAGTCCCCGTCCTGACCTTTTTCCCCCCTCGATACTCCTATGGACTAGTGGGGTCCCCCTCCTCGGGGAGCACATGCTGCTGTTTCCGATTGTGGGTTGCCTTGTGGATTTGTTTTTTGTTGTTATTTATATTAAAAAGAAACCGTTATGATGGTGTGGCGCCAACGCTTCTTCCAACTCCTGTGACTTTCCCTCTGCCGCGGCATGCGTGCTATTGTCTGTATCACATGCTCCTTCTGCTTGCTAGCGGCCGGCCTGAAGGTTGTAGGCCCATCTTTGTATATTTTTTGGGATTCTGTAATAAACGGTTTCAAAAAAATAAATAAATAAAAACAAAAAAAAAAATGGGATTCAACTTGCAGATCTTACATGCTGTGTGACACGAGACAAACCATGTAGGATCAAAATAAAAAAGTGGGAGGGGGGAGTGCATGGAATGCAACAGGTGCCCTCGGAATGCCTCCGTCTACAACTAACAAACAAAAGGCACAGACGCCATTAATCCAGCTGAGGCGAGCTGTGCTAGTTAAATTTAAAAACAAGCATTGGCATAGCCAATAGGTCTCGTCTTTGGGACCTTATAAGTATTTAGTTATGCAGCACAACAATAACTGTTGCATCGCTAAACAAGGTCCCAAAGGCGAGACCTATTGGCTATGCCAATGCTTGTTACTTTTACGTGTATTAGGTAACATTGTAATGCTGATTAGAACATTGGGCCATATTCACAAGGACTTAGCTCCGATTTATCACCACCTTAACCCAACAAAAGTGGAGATAAATTTAATACCCCATTCACAAGCAGGTGCAAACCGCAGACAACGCCAGTATTCCCGCGATAACGGACCCAAAATCTAACACCACGGCGGACACCACCAACTAACTCTAATGAGATGCAGAGTAGGTGTTCCCGTGCAAAAACACACGAAAACACAACACCACTTTCACAACTAACTGACAGAACTGCGAAGCGAACCAAAAACTGGCAATAAGCCGCATTGGCTGCAGGTTTTTAACACCTGCCTCAAGCAGGTGTAAAGACGGACACCTACCTGCAGTAGGCAACGGAGCCCCGCACACAACCATACCCAAAGACTAAACGACACCATGGAGCTACTCTACATGCAGCTTGGAGCCCCAACAGGGCCACAAAACCCACCACCACCCACTGGACCGCCACCACTCCCAGGACCCAGACCTCCCCCCAGACCACCACAGAGGCAGCGCAGAGTAAGACAGCGGACCTACCGAAAACACACCGCTCTCACAGACCTAACGCCGGCGGAAGTCACTGCCCACTACAGGCTCAAAAGGTCACCCATCCTCCGCATCATGACCCACATCGCCCACATGCTGACGGTCCCAACACAGCGCAGAACCAACATCCCACCTCAGACAAAGCTGCTGGCTGTGCTGCACCTGTTGGCCTCTGGGACATTCCATCCAACAACTGCCAGAGTCAGAGGGGTCTCACAGCCAGCCCTATAAAAGTTCATCACATCTGTCCTGGATGCCATCCTCAGCTTCATAGCTCAGTACCTTCACTTCCCCAACACTGCGCAGGAACAGCTGGAGACCAAGAAAGGCTTCTACGACATAGCCGGATTCCCGGCTGTGTTGGGTGCAATTGACTGTACACATGTCCCACTTGTGCCCCCTGCGGATTCTGCACAGCACAACCGCAACAGAAAGCACACGCATTCCATCAATGTGCAGGCAATAGTGGACCACCGGGGACGCTTCACCAATGTCGTCGCCAACTACCCAGGCAGTGTGCACGATTCCTTCATCTTTCGACAGTCCATCTTCAACCAGCGCTTCCAGGATGGCACATATGGAACGGGGCTGCTCGTTGGTAAGTACCAAATCAACACTCCACACATCCCACAGCCACCAACGCACAAAGCACATTAGTGGGGATGCACACGTGTCCAAGCCACATTCGACATGTCAGACTACACGACCACCTACAAGACATGACTACACCACTCCATGGTAATCCGGGGCTACACCCTCAGGGCTGGCTTACGCTCACCCCACACACAGCCAGCACAAGCATCACTGAATTTGTGGGCCTGCCATCACATCCTGACGAACAAAGTATTGACTCGTTTCTCCCTGCACTGTCACAGGTGATCAAGGATATGCACTCTGCCCTTGGATGATGACACCCCTCCGAGACCTGAACACACATGCCCAGAGGCAGTAGAATGCGGCCCACATACGCACCAGGGGCATCGTTGAACGCACATTTGGCGTGTTGAAGTCACGTTTCAGGTGCCTGGACGGCACAGGTGGCAAGCTCCTGTACAGCCTGGACATCGTTTGCAAGATGATCGTTGCATGTTGTGTGTTGCACAACATCTGTGTTCGCACCAGAGCCCCATGGATCCCAGTTCCAGAAGTACCGAACGATGATGATGGTGATGGGGCAGGTGGGCCACATCCCACTGCAGTTGCTGCTGGAATGGCCCATAGGGACTCCATTATTGACACCTACTTCTCATGAGCACATCACATTGTGTCGGGTCGTGGCAATCATGGGACTGTAGTAAATGTCCAATTGCACTGCATGTGTGAATTAAACATTTTTGCGGGATAACGTTTGGAATTGTGCATTGTCATGTTACATATTCCTGGGGTGACTGGATGTGATTTGCCTGGTTGTGCACATTTTGCGGTCCAGGTGTGTTCTGTGTTCAGTTGTGGAGGGGTTGCTGTTTGTACCGGGATGTTGTTAATGTCGAGGTGCACTTCTGCTTATGTGCGTATGCTGCATAGTGGGTGTGTCGCTCCAGCGGGTCAGATTTGCCTGCCACTGGTCTCTTTCATGCGGTGTGCCTGCCGGTTCTGTCCTTCCACGGTGCTTGGATGTTGTGGTGTGCATGTTGTCCTCTGCAGTTGGCCAGGGTGCATCTGTGGTACTCCACTCTTGCTGTATTTTGTTCAGTGGCATTTTCAGTATGATGTTCTTGTGCTTGTTCACGCATTCAGCGTGAGTATTGCTGCCCTCGCGCTGCTTATCCCTGCTTTCCTCATCGCGGAAGGGCTCATCGCAGGTTTTCTGGTGTTGTGGTTTGTGTTTTTATCTCCGTCGGGGTGGTCGTATCGCGGACATTGTCCGCGTTATCTGGTGCCTATCGCATGGTACCGCCTTGTTGTGAATTCCACATTGACACAGGGTTATTTTTCCGCGATATGCTGCGATATTGAAAGTTGTGTTATGCTACTCTTGCGGTAGTTATCACACGTTCTTGTGAATATGGCCCATTGTTTTTTGCAAGAGGAACTATGGCACACTGACAGAGTGATGCAGGGTTTGCGGTGCATTAAAGAGCTGAGTAAGGATTGGAGCTCGGTACTAACTGATTAACTCCTCTTTTGTGCAGTGTCTGCCAAATTAGAGCTAATGCCTGAAGTGACGGGATGGCTTTACTCAATATAAACCTGCCTAAGGTACATCCTTTTAACCAAGAGAGAAGTGAGAAAACGAGCTCTTAAAATGTATCCAGATGAAAGGCACGTCAGACTGAGTTGTAACCCTGATAGTGTTAAGACACAGGCCGGGGCCTGGCTGGTAGCATGTAATCATAATTGACTTGTACTAGTTTATGCAGAGCCCTGAAAAACGTCAGAATTTTATTATTACTCTAAGAATGGGGTTAAGGTTAATATCAGGGTACTTTACATGGAGAATAATATCAATGGCATATAGAGAGGTAGGGTAACTTTTTCCGGCTATACACAGTCCACAGTGGTAAAGTTGCTCTTATTGGATACTAATCAAGGGGTCTGTGACAACAGCAAACAAAAGCGGGGACAGTGGGCAGCCCTGTTGCATGCCATGGGCAATGGTAATTGGTGGAGATAAGAGACCATTAACCTACAGTCTTGCAGTGAGTTTGTTATAGAGCAGGCAAATCTAGCCCAGGAGCTCTGTTCCAAGTCCCACCCTTGATAGTATAGCAAACATGTATTTCCAAGATGAGTCAAATGCTTTTTGGGCATCTAATAAAACAGCAACTACTGGGATTCCAGGGTTCACTTGTGAAAGCAAGAAGAATGTGTGCAAAGTGTCCAAATTGAAATGCCTGGGTATAAACCTGGATTGCTTGGGGAAAACAGTGACTCGTAGCATGGATTGGAGCCTGTTTGCAATGATCTTGGCTAGACTTTTGGTGTTCAAGTTAAGTAAGGACAATGGGCAAAAACAAGAGTCATTTTTCTGAAGTTTGTCTCGTTTGTACAGTATTGTAATCGCTGCCTCCCAGAAGGATTTGAGGAGTATGATGGACACTCGAGCTTCACGGTAAACATCCAGTATTCTTGGGACAATATAGAAGTACATGCTTAGTAAAAGTCTGAGGTCAGGTCATCAAGATCCAGGGCCTTGCCACCTGGTATAGATTGCATTGCTCTGGGATTTTCTCAGCTGTAAAGGGAGCATTAAGGATTTCTTGATCTTGTGTCTCGAGAAATGCCAAGGCGACTTCTGAAAGGTAGTCATTGGGGAGGCGGGGGGTTGAGCTGTTTGTATTTTCCACCTTATACCGAGTAAGATAGCATTTTGTGAAAGTGAACATGATGTGCTCAAAGTATGTCTGGATCCATCTTCCCCCGTGCTTATAATATGCGTCTGTTCACGTTATTATTGTTTAGAAGACGTACCAGAGTGCATCCCGGGCAATCTCCTTCCCCATATTGCCTGGCTGTAGAGGATTTACTCAGGTATTTTACATCTCTGTCTGCTTCATCTTTCTATTGAAGCAGGGTGGCTTGGATCAAAGGCAGTATCAAGGGGTACTTAAGTGTATGTGATGGGTGGGGGGGCCATTAGGGAATTGCAAAGAGGGGTGGGGGTCAGTTATGCCAGAGTTAGATATAATCGAAACAGAAAAGATTTTCAAATGAATAGTAGGCACAAGCTCTTAGTACCTGACCAACCTAATGTGTTCTGCTCGCTAGTGGTATGTACAGAATGCATCTAACTAGAAGCAACTGTCAGAGACAAAAACGAAAAAAAGAGGCAGTCATAACGTGTCCCAGGTCGATGAAGACTCATGTAACAAGTCACAGAGCCAGCCTGGTTATCACGCAAAAAATCAATCAGGCTACACGGTGCTACAACTTGCAAATGTGCCCCATTTCACGGTATCAACATTAAAAGGAAACCAAACAACAAAGTTACAATTAGGGTCCTCAACTAACCCTTGCTTGCACCCAATGAAAAGGTCCCGTGGAGCTTACCTTATTCACCCGGATGACTCGCATGAATCATGGAGGCCTCATTTCTCCCGAACAAAAACGTTTTAAATAGTGGAGCAAAAAAGCGCAAGTTCAATTCCCGATGGTGCTACCATCAAAAGAGAAAACGGACTGAAAACTCCCTACAAACAGGGGCGGCCATGTTGAAAGTTTAAATATTCCATAGAGATGGGTAATGTTACACTAATAGAGTGCCTTACTGAATCCAGGTCGTAAGAGGAAAAGTAAATAATCGATTAATAAAAATTAAAAGGAAAAATTAATAATGAAAAAAGAGTAAGGAATGTCCAGTGCGAAACATCATATGGCGAACCGAAAATAATAAGAAACAGTGGTGGCAAACCAAAAATTATAAGAAAAGGTGGTAGAAGAGAAAAGGGACAACGTTTGTCCAAAATTCAAGACGATAGGAGTCATCTTGTATAGGCATAGACCTTTTAAGACCCAGACACCAGTGATAAGCGAGGCACGCGTGACTACAGGAGAGAGAGGGAGGTGAGGTAGGGTGTGGGAGGGTAAGCTGTTTTCAAGCATTCGTGCTTGCGGGAGCGAGGAGCGGCGCGCGCGTGGCCATGCTAATTGAAACAGATGGTCCCGCAAGGTGGTTGCCACCACAAGCACGAGTGTGCTTGAAAAGGAGCTGACCGATTTCTAAAGGTCATCTCCTAGAGCAGCGCATGCACGCTACCTAGGCGAGACCTAAAAAAGATTTGCGAGAGAGCGTGTCTTGCCAGCAACAGCAGGCAGGAGCAAGCCATTCAAGAAAATAGTGCTCCGAGGCTGTAATTAAAACATACAGATTAACAACACATGTAACAAGGTGTGTCCTCATGAGAGGTTACGAGAAGAGAAAAGGCGGTACTAAGGAGAGACTACTAAGCCTATTGACCAATAAAAAGCCACCATTTATGAAGGGCAGTGACAGGAGTCCATAAAAAAAGATGGGTGGAACTTCATGTCCATTTCCTGAATACTAAAGAATAATAACAGAATGCACTCCTTTCCTTAAACTTGTTTTTACTTTAACTGACTATTTGCGTGCAAACTGATACCGTGATCCGTCCCGGCCCGAAATGCATTGGGTGAAATTACATGAGGCCACTCTACATGAATTGTTTACCGCTACATGTCGCTGTTGAAGCCCGAATGGGCACGCAGAAGGCATCTGAAAATACAATAAAGAACAATGGTGGAATTATGCTGTCTTGGTGGTCGTGATTGAGAATTTATGGATTCAGTTTGGATCAAGGTTTTGACAAAAAATTTGGGTCACAATATCTGATCAAATTTGGAAACCTACATGTGTATTAGTTTACTGTGAGGATAAATTCTTACATTACACAGTGCGACTGATGGGCGCGTAAGCCATGTGCCTTTTGGGCTACTTATTTCCTGAATACAGCATGTCTCGAAGAGACAGCGTAAGCGCTGCCAAGCCAAGACCTAAAAAAACAGGATTCAGGAATTGCAGAGTGAAAGTCCGGACCTCAACCCCATTGAGATTCTGTGTCAGGGCCTGTAGAGAGCTGTGAAAAAACAAAGGCCCTCAACCATTTTCGAGCTTATGTAGCGTTTTCAGGAGGAGTGGGCCGGAATTATTGGCACGTTTTAAGTTGGGGGATTAAGTCCCCTTGAATCCTGAGAGTCCCTGGGTCCAACTAGCCCACCATGTACCTCCAGTAAGCACCACAGAGCTGCTTTGCAGAGAGGTGGTCCAAGGCCATGCCCCATTTTACACCTCTCTGCAATGCAACTCTGTGGCACTTACTGGACGTACCTGGTGGGTTAGTTGGCCCCCAGAGAAGCTCAGGATTCAAGGGGACTTAATTACCCAACTTAAAACGATCAACAGGGCGCGTTTGCACACTTGTGCCATCAGGCCACACCCACTCCCTGCACCAATGCGCAAACGCACACCCTGGTGCTTTGTAAACTGGGGGATTAAGTCCCTTTGAGTCCTGAGGGTCCCTGGGGGCCAACTAGCCCACCACTTACCTCCAGTAAGCGCCACAGAGCTGCGTTGCCGAGTGGTGTAAAAAGGGGCATGGCCTGGGCCACCTCTCTGCAACGCAGCGCAGTGGTGCTTACTGGAGGTAAGTGGTGGGCTAGTTGGCCCCCAGGGACCCTCAGGATTGAAGAGGAATTAATTCCCCAACTTACAACTCACCAGGGGGCCCGTTTGCACAGTGGTGAAGGAAGGGGGCGGGGCCTGAGGTGACATGTGTGCAAACACGCCCTGTGGCGTGTTTTAAGTTGGGGAATTAATTCCTCTTCAATCCTGAGGGTCCCTGGGGGCCAACTAGCCCACCAGGCACCTCCAGTATGCGCCAGGGAGCTGCGTTGCAGAGAGGTGTTCAGAGGCCACGCCCCTATTTATGCCTCTCTGCAATGCAGCTCTGTGACGCTTACTGGAGGTATCTGGTGGGCTAGGTGGCCCCCAGGGACCCTCAGGATTGAAGAGGAATTAATTCCCCAACTTAAAACGCGCCATCCCCTGGGGCTGGCCCGCTCCTTTGGGGACCATGGGGGGAGCCCCAATGCCCCCACGGTCCCTGCCAGCTCTCTGCGTCCTGCTTGAGCCGGCATTGCTTTTCCACATGGGAAGCTGCTAACATGCAGCTCCCCTTGTGGAAAAGCAATCTGCTTTGCTTCATTGAAGCGAGAGCAAAACCTGCTCTCGCTTCAATGAAGCAAAGCAGTTTCTAATGACAGGGCGGGAGCGACGAGGCTTCCGCCCTGTCATTGCAAAAAAAAAAAATGCTTTTTTGGGCCCTGGGGGTCCCCCTGAGCAGGCCTAGGGGGTCAGGGTGTTTCTACCCTGCCCCCTTTTCTTGTTTTACGCCTTAGTTTCTTGTGTCTCGGTTACCGAGGCACAAGATGGCTGTCAACACTTCCTGGTTTGGAGTGTTGACAGCCAATTAGAATAAAGCTCGTGGTCGGGAGGGTGCACGGATCCACCGTGCCTCTATATATTGAAACTTTTATTTTTTGATTTTCTCAGCAACTACTGAACGGATTTACAACATTTAAAAAAAATGGGGCTTTCTGAACCAAGCACTACCTTTTTGCCAAATTTGGTGTAATTCCGTTCAGCAGTTTTGGCTGTAACCGTGTCTAAAGTTTCCTATGGGAAATAGATTATTTTACCTCTATTTTTTGATTTTCTCCGCAACTACTGGACAGATTTACACCATTTAAAAGAAAGGGCGCTTTCTGAACCAAGCACTACTTTTTTGCCAAATTTGGTGTAATTCCGTTCAGCAGTTCGGGCTGTAGCGGTGTCTAAACTTTCCTATGGGAATTAACATGGAGAAAACACGTTTTGGGACCCCCCTTTTTTCTCAGCCCCCGCTTGCCGAATCACCCCAAAACTTTAAAGACAGGCGCTGACTGGAGCGCCCCACTAGTTTTGAAAATTTTGCGATTATTCGTCATCCGGCGCCAAAGTTATTGGGAAAACAAAAAACGCTTTTCCTATGGAAACTAGGTCCTAACTATAACTACCTACTGGTGACCGCCTATAGGTAATATATATATATATATATATATATATATTCACTGAAAAAACCAAAGGTTTCAGGGGCGTTATAGTTAGGAATTAGCATTTAAAAAACCTTAGAAATTCACTGAAAAATCCATAGGTTTCAGGGGTGTTATAGTTAGCTGGACATTTCCCTCGTACAAAACCCTAGAAATTCCCCTGTTATAGTTAGTTCAGCTAACTATAACTCGCGCCCCCGCAATGCACTGCTGATGACGTCACATATTACATCTCTCATGACATGGTCAGTGACATCACTGATGACATCACTGATGACATCTCAAATGACATCACTGATGACATCACTGATGACGTCATCCATGTGATAAATTAGTGCATCTTCTCACACCCTAATATAACTTTTGATACACCGACTCAAAATTTCAGACGGCCATTTTGACAACCATAGATACTCCAATACCAATAACTACTCACCCACTCATTGACTTTTAGGTCTACATACATCTCCACTCACTCACCTGTACAGTCACTCATACTTACAGTCACTCTGTGCATTTATACACCTATATAGACACTCACACACCGCCAATCATCCATTGAGGTACTGACACATCTAGTCAGTCATGCAAATAATTAATCACAGTGAAATTTACTCACCTATACAGTTAAAAACACTCAAGTTCACTTACTCATAAAAATACTAACAAATTCTGTGTCTTCCTGCAGAAAAACAAACAGCACATGACACAGATATCCTTGCACTATGGCGCATACAGCCACTCCCAAAATCACACACTCTCACATATAGATAGTTATATACTCTTACACACATATACATTGCGTTTCACATATGTAGTTACTGACACATGTACAACTGAGATATACATTAAATCACTAACACACCCATACATACACTCACCCAACCATACAGTCCATCACAGATGCACTCTTAAAAACATGCACCCACTGAATCACCCACTCACACATCTAGTCACAGAGTCACACACACCCTACCCACACAAACACTCTGGCACCCATACAGATACTCAGACAACCAATCAATAACCCATATAGACACTCATATAGCTATTCACAAAACCATGCAGCCACTTATACACCAACACACAGACACATACAGACATTCACACAGTTTAGTCACTAGTCTGCAGTAAGATACATTTAATGACTCACTTATAGACTCAGTTACGCACCTAGAAAATCATCCATTCACACACTTGTACACCCACTTATTTTTCAACAGGACTTTCCCTATATATATTAAACATAATAAAACTGTTCAGAAACACATACTCAATGGATGATGTCATCAGTGATGTCATTTGAGATGTCATCAGTGATGTCACTGACCATGTCATGAGTGATGTAATATGTGACGTCATCAGCAGTGCATTGCGGGGGCGCGAGTTATAGTTAGCTGAACTAACTATAACAGGGGAATTTCTAGGGTTTTGTACGAGGGAAATGTCCAGCTAACTATAACACCCCTGAAACCTATGTTTTTTTCAGTGAATTTCTAAGGTTTTTTAAATGCCAATTCCTAACTATAACGCCCCTGAAACCTTTGGTTTTTTCAGTGAATTTCAAAGGTTTTTTAAATGCCAATTCCTAACTATAACGTGCATGAAACCTATGTTTTTTTCAGTGAATTTCAAAGGTTTTTTAAATGCCAATTCCTAACTATAACGTGCATGAAACCTATGGTTTTTTCAGTGAATTTCAAAGGTTTTTTAAATGCTAATTCCTATCTATAACTTATCTCTGAAGATATCATGAAAAGCATTCTTTTTTTAAAGTAGGGTGCACATTAGTTTTGTGGAAAAGCATCTTTGTGATTGGATAAGAAAAAGCAGTTTCAACGTGGAGTATATATCATAGGATAAAATTTGCTCAGCTCAACCACACCTGCTACTTGCATTTGGAAGGCACTGTTCGAACTTAAAACAATCGTCAAATTTTAACCTGCACGTGTCGTTAAATGTTCAAGAAAATGTTACAAAAAAATATCGTAAAGTTTCAAAAAATTGATGAACTTTTAACCTGCACGTATTGTAGAATGTTCTAGAAAATGTGTTGATAGAATACGTTGCACTTCTGACTTCTATGTGTTGTTGAATATTTTAAAAAACGGTTCATATGGAAAATTAAAAAGAAACCAATAGAGAAGTTTTGAAACCTAAAAGAATCAAGGAACTATTCTAATTTATTCTTTACATGTATTTATGTGTGCAGCAACAAAATTATAGACACAACAGCACTAGGAAGAGGAAGAAGCAGGGAGTGGGGGGAGGGGGAGATGGGCAGAATGGCACACATGCACAATTAAGTACAACACACATAAAGACTAACAATGGCCAAAATGAAACACACCAACAAGGAGCACAAGTCACACAACCTGCCAACATCACACCACTGAACGAGCATAGAAGTGAAAACCACGCTGCATTCATACAGGATGTGTACAAAGGCCAGTGGTTGGTGTTGTGGGATGTCTGCGACCGTGGTCATCATGGATGAGATGCCCAGCATGTGGCACATGGTCGAGTTCACTGTGTGTTATGTTGCCAAACGGCTGCTCCTCCCTCCCACGAGCCCCCACACTTTTGTACAGTGAGCTGTTGTATCTCGTGCACTCGTACGGCACGCCATTGTAATGCCTATTTGCGCATGTCCTGCTACATTCCAACTACAACATGACAGTGCCGTTTGGAGGTGGTGCATGCCACTTTACAACATCGACTGCTGCGGCTCTTGTAACAGGCCACACCAGAACACAGAGACACACTTACCGCACTTCCTGTACACGGACATGTCCGAGACACCCCGTTCCCCTTGCCAGATAGGCCCACCCCTGCATTGACCTGTGAACAACAGACCAGCACACGCCAGTTGTGCATGCAGGAGGATGCGTACGTAGCTACACATCCAGGCTCACTGCCAACGCTGAGGTGACAGCACACTGTGATGTTGCAGGGCTCGTGCCTATCATGCTAAGACAATGACCACAGGGACACACTTACTAAGATGTGGGTTTGGGGGGCATTGGTGGTCCTGGAGTTGTTGAGATGAGTCTTCTGGCCCTCATGGGTATCCCTGTATCATGCTCATTGACTCTATGGCACCTGTGGGTGTTCTGGTGTGGCTCTTGGCTGTGTTCCCTTTCATGGTGCAGGTAGTTGTCCTGCTTAACACCAGCAGAAAGCAGGTGTAAAATCCCTGGTGCTAACGTGTCTTATCGCCGGAATTTGTTTCGCATTGCAATTGGTGTGAAAGTTGTGATGTGATTTTTTTCGTGTGAAATGATGATGAAATGATATCCGATTTATAAAGTGCAACTAAGCCCAAAGGGCATCAAGGCGCCTAACCAGAAAGCTAAAATAGATCAAAAATAATTACTTACTGTATGCCTGAATAAAAAACCATGTTTTAAGTGCCTTTTTAAACTGAACCAATGATGGTTGGGCCTTAATTTCTGCGGGAAGGGAATTCCAAAGACGAGGTGCCAGATTCGAAAAAGCTCTGCCACCCCATCTAACTTTCTTCACACGAGGAACTAAAAGTAAATTCTTCTCAGAAGAGCGCAAGCTCCTGCTGGGCAAATAAGGAGTTAGTAAAGAACGCAGAGCGTTAGAATATCCAGAGAAGAGAGCTCCAAACACCAAACAAAGGAGTTTGAAAGAAATCCTCTGCTGAATCGAAAGCCAGTGGAGACTTTTCCTGGCTAAAGTAGCGGAGGACTGAATGGGAGCAGCAATAACAAATCTTGCCGCAGCATTCTGTACTACCTGGAGGCGCGATATGAGACCCTTGTTGATGTCAGCATACAAAACATTACAGTTGTCCAGTCTTGAACCCACCAGAGCAACCACCGTCTGCTTACGAGCCCGAGGGGAGAGATAGTGAGAAATCCTCCTCAGGATCTTGATGACCCCCCAGCAGGTGGCCACAGTTCTGTTAACCTGCAGAGTCATATTCAGTGAGCTGTCAAAGATCACGCTGAGATTTCTAGCCGAGCCAACAGGCGTAGGGCAGATACCCAGCGATGGGGGCCACCACTCACTCGACCACACATCCTGGTTTTTACCAATAATCAGCACCTCTGTTTTTTCGCCGTTCAGCTTCAGGGAGTTTAAAATCATCCAATCTGCAACTGCTTGCATGCAGTTTCTGAAGCTGAGCGCGGAGGTGCAGGCCGAATGAGCTAAGGACACCATGATTTGGGTATCATCGGCGTATGACACCACTTCCATCCCCTGAGATTTCACCAGCCTAGCCAGTGGAGCCACATAGATATTAAACAGGGTCGGACTCAAGGCCGACCCCTGTGGGACTCCACATTGCAAGGATTTAGCAGGGGAGAGAAACTCTCCAAGCTTAACCCTCTGTTCTCTAAGCTCTAAAAAAGAGGACAGAAGGCTTAGAGCTGGACCAGATACACCTAGTTCCCCCAAACGAGATGTTAAAATTGAGGGAGATAGGGTTTCGAAAGCTGCCGTAAGGTCCAGTAGGACCAGAACTGTGGTCTGACCTTGATCCACCTTCATTCGGATGTTATTCATCACCATAGTTAGAGCTGACTCCGTACTATGGTACTTTCTGAAACCGTGCTGGGAATTGTCTAGATAACCAGAGGAATTCAGAAAGTTCGACAGATGAAAGTTAAGGTAGGACTCAAGCATTTTAGCTGGGGCGGGCAACAGGGATATAGGACGGAAATCTTTCAATATTTCTGGGTCCAAGCTGGGCTTCTTAAGCAAGGGCCTCACTATCGCCTTTTTCCAGGCAGCTTGGAAAATTCCCTGTGCCATGGCATCATTCATAACCTTCAACATAGGAGGTAATAGCGTATCCTGACACGATTTCAAAACCTTCAGAGGGCAGGGATCCAAGGGAGAGGCGGATTTGGTCTTTTCCAACAACAGGCCGAGCTTTTCAAGGGACAGCGGAGGAAAGTGGGTGAGGGTCTTAGAAGAATCCCTATTCCACAGCTCCATTTTAGCCAAATTTGAAGAGAGATGCAATCCCAAAGTGCTCTTCTGTAATTCCAAAGTGAGGTAAATGTCCTCGATTTTGTTATGGAAGAACTCCGAGATTTTATTGCACAACAATATACGAACTGAGCAGTGTATCTCGTCAAGATCCAGCACCTGACGCACTATTCCCAATCAATATAAATACAATGAGAATTCTTAATAGATTTTGTGTGTACACTAAGTGCAGCCAATACCTCCGTGTAATACAATACAGGATTTTAGTATTTAGAATAAATCACAAAGGTGCACCTCGTGTATTTTTGCACGGGAGCAGCTACTCTCCATTTCATTATCAGCACTTTAACGGAAGTAAAGTTGAGATAAATCTAACACACTATTCAGAAGTTGGTGCAAACTGCAGATATCACCAGTATTCCAGCGATAAGTGCCCCAAAATTTAACACCATGGTGCACTCCATCAAATAACAGTAATAAGAACAAGAAAGAGTCACACAGCAGTTAAGAGAACAACCCAAAACGTTATTATTTTTTTTTTCAAACTTTCTTTTTTATAATAATAAATATATTAAACGAAAAACTATTTTCAAAATTTATTTTTTTATTACCATATATATGAACAATAAACTAATAAACAAAATGTAACAACAATAACAAAAAACAACAAGGCGGAACACTACTGTGGGGACAATGGATGTCGACGACAGACCTGGAAAATAAGAAAGATTGTTAAAAAAAAAAAACATGGTATTCTCAACAAAATACCACAAGAAACAAATCACAGATATATAAAATGCATACAGCTAACAAAATTTTATAAGTTTAACTTACAAAAACTGTAAATGTTGCCGCTTTAAAATATTTACCGAATCTGAAGAAAATGTTTTGCAGAAGGCACCACACCAACAACGTTTTTCTTCAGTGGTGAGGAAAATTTTTACTTTTTCCAAGGAGCAAACAAAGACCAATGCCACCTTCTTCACTCGCAAGATTTGCCAAAGAGTTCTGTTACGAGGGGATCCTAACAAAAAATACTCGTGCGGCACAGCAAGTATGATGAAACACCTAAGGACCCTTCATCCAAACAATCTTGCACGAGAAGAGTGCAAACAGATGAGAAACACTCCTGTTCTGTATCTGTAAAAAAGAATCACAAATAAATGTATATTAATAACTTTCAAATTTATACTATTCCATTACTGTACAAACACATTTTATATAAAAACTGGCTAAGAAACTATAGCCCTGAACCACAAGTGTGACGATCGTTAAAACACTACATGCATAGTGCATACTACTTTGAAGCAGTTCATGCCCTAAAGCCTACCTCACTAAAAGACTACATGCTAACTGACTAAATGATTTCAGTACTATAAGGAGGCACACTGGGTGAGTGACAGGGTGTTTGCTAGAAGAGTATGAATACTAACTAGGGAATTGAAGGTGTGAAACACAACTGTGTAGGTGATTAGAGGACTGCATCCATACTGCATAGGCATTTAAAGCAGTCCATGTGCTAATGCCTGGCTCACTGCATGACTACTTGGGTACTGACTGAATGATTAGAGTACAGCAAGGAGAGTGCCTAGGTGAATTTATAAGTGCTATGCTTTTCGCACAGGAAGTGGATTAGTACTTGGTACTGAATGGGTCACTAGAGGAGTGCAAAGGCAGTGACAAGTGCTGGACTGTATGGATACTGACTAGGAAATTGAAAGTGTGAAAGACAAGTGTCTAGGTGGTTAGAAGACTGCATGCATAGTGCATAGGGATTTGAAGCAGTCCATGTGCTAAGGCCTGGCTCAGTGCATGAATACTTAGGCACTGACTGAATGATTAGAGTACTGCAAAGATAGTATCTTGGTGAATTTATAAGTGTTTGGGTTTTAGCACAGTGAATGGATTAGTACATGGTGATGAATGGGTCACTAGAGGACTGCAAAGGGAGTGACAGGGTATTTCCTGGAAGTGTATGGATACTGATTAGGGAATTGAATGTGAGAAAGACAATTGTGTAGGTGGTTAGAGGACTGCATGCATAGTGGATAAGGGTTTGAAGCAGTCCATATACTAAGGCCTGGGTCACTGGATGAGTACTTGGGTTCTGACTGAATGATTAGAGTACTGCAAGGAGAGTGCCTGGGTGAATTTATTAGGATTTGGCGCTGTGAATGGATTAGTACATGATGCTGAATGGGTCACTAGAGGAGTGCAACGGCAGTGACAGGGTGTTTGCTGGAAGTGAACGGATACTGACTGGGGAATTGAAGGTGTGAAAGACAAGTGTGTAGGTGGTTAGAGGACTGCATGCATAGTGGATATGGGTTTGACGTAGTCCATGTGCTAAGACCTGGCTCAGTGCATGAATACTTAGGCAGTGACTGAATCATTAGAGTACTGGAAAGAGAGTGTCTAGGTGAATTTATAAGTGTTTGAGTTTTGGCACAGTCAAGGGATTAGTACATGCTGTTGAATGGGTCTCTAGAGGACTGCAAAGGAAGTGACAGGATGTTTCCTGGAAGTGTATGGATACTGACTAGGGAATTGAAGGTGTAAAAGACAAGTGTATAGTATGTCAGAACACTTTTGAAGCAATCTATTTGGTACTTAGAAACTGACTAAATAATCAGACTACTTCTAGGACAGTGCTTAGGTAAAACTTTTAAATTTTCAGTTCGGCCACAGTGAACAGAATAGTACATGGTACTGCACCTTAGTGTCCAACCCTGACTCATTTTATCAATGCATAAGCAAAGACTAGCTTCTAATGCTACTAAAACTTGACAACATGAGAGGTTTAAAATAGTTATCTGTCAGCAAATACACGATGTTACCAAATGCTTCTCTCACAGTGGTTCTCAAATGCACACAGACTAACAGTGTGATTCTAGACAACAACCACTGTATACCTAGGAGTTTACCAAAAATCATTCACTACTGTGGAAGTGGTAGGCGAACTGCACACAATCTTCATATTTCAGGACTGCACTTTTACGTCAAAGCCTGACTCATATAATCAAAGCATAAGCAAAGACTGGCTTCTAATGCTACTAAAACTTCACAACATGACCGGTTTTAAAACAGTCATCTGTCAGCAAATACACGATGTTACCAAATGCTTCTCTCACAATCCTTACCTAAATGCACACAGACTCACAGTGTGATTTTAGACAAGCAACACTATCCTAGGAGTTTACCAAAACTAATTCACTACTCTGGAAGAGTTAATGGTACTGCACACAATCTACATATTTAAGTACACCACATCAGTGTCAAAGCATGACTCATTTAATCAACGCATAAGCAAAGACTGGATTCTAATCCTCTTAAAACTTCACAACATGACAGGTTTTAAACCAGTTATCTGTCAGAAAATACATGATGTTACCAAATGCTTCTCTCACAGTGATCCCAAATACATACTAACTCACAGTGTGATTCTAGACAAGCACCACTATCCCTATGAGTTTACCAAAACTCATTCACTACAGTGCAAGTGGTAAGGGAACTGCACACAATCTACATATTTCACAACTGCAATTTACTGTCAATGCCTGACTCATATAATGAAAGCATAAGCCATAACTGTCTTCTAATGCTACTAAAACTTGACAACATGACATGTTTTACAACACTTATCTGTCAGCAAATACACGATGTTACCAAACACTTCTCTCACAGTGGTTCCCAAATACACACAGACTCACAGTGTGATTCTAGACAAACAACACTATCCCTAGCAGCTTACCAAAACTCATTCACTACAGTGGAAGTGGTAAGGGAACTGCACACAATCTACATATTTCACGACTGCACTTTAGTGTCAATGCCTGACTAATTTAATCAACGCATAAGCAAAGACTGGCTTCTAATGCTACTAAAACTTGACAACATGACAGGTTTTAAAACAGTTTTCTGTCAGCAAATACACAATGTTACCAAACGCTTCTTTCACAGTGGTTCCCAAATGCACAAAGACTCACAGTGTGATTCTAGACAAGCACCAGTATCCCTAGGAGTTTACCAAAACTCATTCACTACACTGGAAGTGATAAGGGAACTGCACACAATCTACATATTTCACAACTGCAATTTACTGTCAATGCCTGACTTATATAATGAAAGCATAAGCCATAACTGTCTTCTAATGCTACCAAAACTTGACAACATGACAGGTTTTAAAACAGTTATCTGTCAGCAAATACACGATATTACCAAATGCTTCTCTCACAGTGGTTCCCAAATGCACACAGACTCACTGTGTGATTCTAGACAAACAACACTATCCCTTGCACTATACCAAAACACATTTCTTCATCTAGAAGTAGTCCTACATTTTAGTATAGAAACATAACATAACTCATTTCACAAATTCATAAACAATGACTGGTTTCTAATTCTACCAAAATATAAAAACTGCACAGTTATCTGTCTACAAACACATGAAAAACACAAATGCCTATCACAGAATGGTTTCTACATGCACACACATTGTAGAGAAAAGAAGTACTCCCTACACTTTAGCAGGAAAAATACATTAGTCTGATTAAAATCAAAATAGTCTACATACATCCCCTCACAATTAAATAACTCATCTTTCAAGTTCTTTTGTAGATTAAGGAGTATATCAATCACTCACCATATTTTATTTTACAGAATCTCTGCACTGTGCACCTCTCAGCAAAAGCAAAGAATGGAAAAGTTTCCCTTTCATTTTCCACACATACACATGTAAACATCAAATCACAATCCTTCGCACATAAACTCAAAAGCAAACACATATTTCTATTGGTTAAACATTTCAACCCTTTCCAACTGAAATACATTTCAACCCTTCCCCCAATCTGCCTTCTGCCTGTTACCATAGAAACAGGTCATGGAACACTGCACTGAGCTCACAGGTCACAAGTTCAGCACACAATGTTCCTACACAAGACAGGAAGTGTGCTTGACTTTTCAACATATCAGCTTATCATATATAATGTTCCTTACAATCTGTTTTTGTTAACCAATAACAATCATACCTTTAAAAAACAAAAATATACACCCTACCTTTCAGTGTAGAAAGTTGTTATACAACCAATGATTTCTTGTCGTTTTTCAAAAAACGTTGCTGTGGATCCGCGCACCCACCGCGGGAGAATCCGTGCATCCAACGCGATCGGATGCGCGCACCGTGCGCGCATTTCGCCGTTTTTTTTAATTTTAAAAAGGGGGGCCACAGGGGGTCCTTCTGGGACCCCCTAAGCAGATCTAGAGGGTCAGAGTATTTCCACTCTGCCCCCTTTATATCTTTTACACACTTATTCCCCTTCCATCTTCAGCCTCGCTTCTAACGAGGCAGAAAATGGCCGCCAACAGTTCCTGGTTTCGAATGTAGAGAGACGCTCGACAGCCAATTAGCATTCAGCACGCGATCGGGAGGGTGCGCGCTCCGTTCGGGGAGGGTGCGCTTACGGTGCAGGTACGGTCCGCGGATCCTCCGCGGCCATAGATATCACTAACTTTTTTACCCTAATTTTCTCAGGAACTACTGAACAGATTCACACCAAATATGCAAAAGGCACGAGTCCGAACTACCTCTTTGCCAAATTTGGTGTCATTCCGTTCAGTGGTTCGGGCTGTAGCTGCGACAACAGATCCTATGGGAAATTGCATGGGGAAAACGCGTTTTGGGACCCCCCTTTTTTCTCGGCCCCCGCTTCACGAATCACCGCAAAACTTTCAGGGTAGGAGCGGAGCGGAGCTGGCCAAAAGTTTGGAGAATTTCGCGAAGATTCGTCAATCGGCGCCAAAGATATTCCCAATAGAATGTTGCGGATATCCTATAGAAAATAGGTCCTAACTATAACTATCTACTGGCGACCGCCAGTAGATTAGGTAGATGGGTAGATAAGTAGATAGGTAGATAGGTAGATAGGTAGATAGATAGATAGATAGATAGATATATAGATAGATAGATAGATAGATAGATAGATAGATAGATAGATAGATAGATAGATAGATAGATAGATAGATAGATAGATAGATAGATAGATAGATAGATAGATAGATAGATATACACATACAGAAATTATTTTATCTAGCCTATTGCCTAGCCATTTGTTTTTTTACTTTCCTTATACTGTAAGTGATTGATTCTCAGTGCTGGGATTTCTTTAGATGCCCTGGGCAGCTCTATTGTGTATACATGGACTTCTCCAAAGGTTTTAATACTGTTGACCATGGACTGCTCTATATTGAGCAGTCTATATAGAGATAGCTGGTTTGAAAGCAATGTCAATGGATGGGGATGGGATAAAATTACAAGCAGCAAATCATTTTTCTTCCTAACCTGGTTGAATAGGGCGTTTTACAGTATTATGAAAAATATGTTTTTATTCCAGATCGTACATAGGCCCAACTGGTTTGCATATGGCTGGTCTCTGAGGTGGCAATTCAGGCAAACAACGATGGACTGGAGAAAAGTGGAAGTGCTGGGACTTTTGCAAGCATCCTCAGCTTGAGTGAAACTGCTGTATCTGATCCCCACACAGGAACTATAAAAGGAGGCTGGTCCTGCTCACTTTGCATCTTCCAATGCGCATCCTTCAAATACATATTTATTATCCAGACATGGGGCCATATACACTTTCATATTACATATATTTCCTAAATCATAGAATTTCCCATGTTCCAAAACACTGACATCGCTGAGATTAATCATCTGTTAAAATGTCTTTCTCTTTTCGGACAAGAAAACTAAGTTGTGTTTTGACTATTTCTGGGGCAATTTAATGTGTCTGTTCTTTGCTAGTTTTCTGTATATCAATACTTAACAGTATGAAATAGCTTACAGATCTACTACAATCTTTAATCAATCAGGAAAGAAAGTTATGTATGTATTTTAGTGTTAAATTGAGAAAACCTTAGCACTACATCAATTTAGAATACGACTTTATTAACTATAATAAATGTTGCTCTGTATTTAATATTGTTGTCCATGCCTCAGCAAATAAATCACTCTTTTCGATTTATGATCTGAATACTTCCGTATCTATTGACTGCGCTTTGGGCACCTCCAATCAGCATGAACTAAAATCTTAGTCCTTGACTACAGAAGTTGTGAGGAGCCATGATAGTCTTTGGGAAGCAGTCACTCCAGGTCCTTGAGTCAGAGAAACGCAAAATCTGGCGTGGAATAATATCCAGAGTAAATGCAGTGGGGGGGCCACACAGCGCACGATAGAAGATATGTGCAAGCGCTGGTATGACCTGCGGAGCCATGCCAAGGAAAGGGTGGCTGCCAGGCTTGTGGAGGCCAAGAAGACTGGAGGAGGGTCTCCTACCCAAACTGCAAACACACCCCTGGAGGACCTTGTGGAGTCAACACTTCAGCCTGAAGCTGTAGTTGGAGTGACGGAGATAGATACCTCTGCACCGGCCAGTACTTCACAAGATAAGTTGCATGCAAATGACCATTCAATACTAAATCTAACAAACAACCTCTTAGTCGGATCAGGCTTAGTGTTTTAAATCATACTACAGTCCACATTTTACTTTCTACACACAATTGCATTATGGGATTAGCAGACAGCAACTCCAATAGGAAAGGCAAGTAGGGAGCAAAACAGTTTTGTTGCTTACAAGTACGACAAGCAAGTGAAACATCTAGACACTGTGTGTTATTATTTAATTCAATGAAACAAAACTATGCACAATGTGACATACATGTCCAAAAAATAAAAACAAAATTGCACTGTTTAACATCACAGATGCAGCTGCTCAGGAGTCAGAGGAAAGTGAAGACCATGACACCCTGGAGACTCAGGCACAGGAGACACAAGTGGCCCCAGCAGCCCCAATACCTGCACCCACAAGACGCAGGACTACAGTGGCACCACTACTTGCCTTTGAAGTAGAGGAGGAGAGCCAACCTGACCCACAGACATCCCAGGCTGGGCATACCCCCACACCAAGACCCCAATTACTGGTGCGGCGCAGCAATGTCCACAACCGGAGGCGCAGGTCAGGGGCACAGATGGGAGCTGCAGAAGATGATAGTTCCAATATCTGGAGTGGGCTGGAAAGCAAAATGTTGAGGGTGCAGCACCTGCAATGCAAGAACATGCATTTAATGCAGGCACAACTTGGTACAATAGCTATAAACATGGCAGACATGATGGACAACATGAAGGAGCTCACTACAGCAGAGGTGGAGGGACATAGACAGACAAATGAAGCCATACATGAGCTATGCAAGGTGATGCAGGAAGACCAGGTGTCCCAACGCAAAAGGCATCATCAATTCTTAGGGCGCTTAGATGGATACACTAGAGCCATCAACCGCCTGAGCACCAACACAGCTCTGCTGTCCCGTCGTGCGGTGGGTATGCAGGTGGAAATGACCCATTGCTGTGGGGATGTGGCCAGGAGACTCATACAGGTCACCAATGCTATGGAGCAATTCCAGACTGCTTCATTTGGGGGCAGCAATGTACTGGATGGAGGGGAGAGTGAGGAGGCCTCCAGCCTCAGTAGTCTCTCAGCACCAGTGACCACATGCAGGAGGCGCAATACTAGGAGTATCACTGCATCAGAAGGCTCCACAAGGGATATGACAGAGCCCACAGAAAGGCATTTGGGAGTGCGTGGCCGCAAAAGGTAGTGTGGCGTTGAGAGACCAATTCATTTCTGGTAACCAGTATCATGCCATTTGTCTGGGCTGACATACAAGTTCCATGACAATGTCATGTTGTCTAATTTTGACAGTCACAATGCTAGTTTGCACCTGGTATGTGTGCATTAATACTACCACATTTTCTTCCTAATAAACATTCGCTACAGTCAAACCATGCAGTGTCTTGTCTCATCATTACCCACCTTAAAAATAATGCTGTGTTATTTCTGCACGTCTCTGTCTCCCCTTTGCTATGCTAGCCCCAGCTGCTGCTTGTGGTGGTTGCCCTAGCTGGTTGTCTTCCTCAGGCTGGCTGTCAGACAGTTCCAGGGGTATGCCTCTCCTAGATGCGATGTTGTGCAACATGGTACAAGTAGCCACAATTTTGCAGCAGGTATCTGTTCGGTACTGCAATGCCCCGCCAGTCTTGTGGAGGCTGCAGAACCTACTTTTTAGTAGGCCAAGGTGTGCTCTATGACATTGCGGGTGGGGATGTGCGCTGCATTGTTACACTGCTCACTTGGGGTACTTGATATGAAGTATGGCATCAGGATGTAAGAGCGCACATCACATGCGCTGTCACCTACAGGGTAGTAAGCAACAGATTACTCACTGCTATGTATCACCATTTGCCCAGAGTATGCAAGACATTGTAACATATGTTTAACAAGCAGGTATCCTTGGCCAAATTCACCCCCATGGAGACAAGTGTGTATGCCACTGTGTTTGAATATGTATGAGTCATGTGCGCTGCCAGGGAATAGAGCCACTATGTCAGTTATGGTGTGTCTGGAATTGCAGACGACATGGATATTCAGTGAATGGTAAGATTTTCTGTTCCTATAAATGTACTCATTCACTGAGGGGGGGACAAATGGCTACATACGTCCCATCAATGCAACCAATTACATGGGGAAATTGGGCTACCTGATATAAGTCTAATTTTGTTTTCTGCAATTCCTGTGAGGTTGATGGGACGCTAATGTGGTGGTGTATCCTGTTCAAGATGGCGTCAATGAAAGAATTGAAAAAAGCGTGATAGGGCACTTTGTGACACCCCTCTGCAGCTACTACACCCTGGAAGCTACCTGAGGCTAGGAGGTGCAGGGAACATAGGACCTGCACATGAGTGGGTATGGCATGTGTCCTGCAAGTCTGATGCTGCAGTAGGGGATCTAATTCAGCAATCAGATCATAGATCATGTTTGCACTTAACCTATACTTGTCATAGATCTCTTCCTCTGTCTGCTCCAACAAAGTAACACACACTCTAAAAATGCGCTCCTTTATCCTCCTTCTTCTCTGTGCTGCTGCTAGTAGCCTCATCCTCCTCACCATGACGTAGAGCGCTGCCATTGTGAAACATTCTGAGGCCTTCTGGGCCTGTCTAAATACTTTACCAGTGTTTCCTACCTGATTTGATTGTTTTCACCTGGTTACCACCTGATTAGATTTTTTGGTATTTTGAGAGTGCAAATTTGCGATTCCCCACCTATTCGCAATTTACGAATTTTCGTGCATAGCTTTGTGATTCCCAAATAGCGATTTGCAAATACTGAATCGCTAATTTGGAATTCACAAAATATGTATTTGCAAAAATTGCGAGTATGTAAGATATTCTGCGATTTTGGTTGATGCATTGCTTAGGGCCTATTTTGCGATCGAAAACGGCCTTTTTTTGCGATTTGCAACGTTTGCGATCGCAAAATAGCTTGATGCATGTGCCCCTTGGTTTTTGTTACTCTGACTTCATTTATCTGTTGTAATGTTGGACAAACCACTGAATCCCTTGGATGCCATAGGTATCTTGATGCTCATACTTCCAATATTTACCGTTACCCTTGGACAATGTCTGACCTTCTAGATCTTTACCCTTAGTATGGTGTTGGTGGGTAACTCCGCTATGTGGTTTATTGTAGAATGTAGAATGTGAATTGAAATGTATTCTGACCCTTGTGGTAGAATGTAGATATTGTAGAATGTAGAGGGGGAACGGCAGTTGCTGTGGACACCCTTCGTGTTGTAGGCTGTGCTCCGTTCTCCCCCCCACCTATAGGAAATAAACGTAATTGAAACCTCTCCGTGAGCCTTACATCTTTACAATTTTGCAACAATCTGAGGAGACTCACCCGCATCTTACTCGTCTTTGGTGGATCCTGTGCAGAGGTCGAGAGCAGAGGCTGTCTTCGTAGGATCTTCCACGTATTGTGCGGTGAGGTGGGTGAGATCAAGTTGGAGCCTGGATCCCGTGGTTGCCGGAGCTGCCCGTTGGCTCACAGGTTTGGTGATTCTGTGAAATTTGGGGCGTGGAGTCCTTGAAGCCGTGGCGTACAACTTGGGCGTGCGCTGAGTTGGCGTGTGATAGACTCCCCACGAGCTATGTAGGCGTGTTAAGCTGTACTTTGGTGATTTCGGTGATATGCTCATCTTTGCGTATCATCGTCACTGCCTTACACACAGCTAATTTACACAGCTACATCCAAGTCACAGGCCGGAAGGAATATTCAAGTGGGCTGATTTATCCTACGGTGATATGCACACAGAAGCGCATCACAAGTTGCCATAGCAATACTGGGTGTTTAAGCAAATTGTGCTTTTTTAGGAGCCCATCAGTAAGGTGTGCTCCTTTACGGTGACACTCACATCTTGCATTACTCAGTGACGAACACACTTACAGCTACTTGCGTTCACAGCATGTTCCATGACACACACACCAATTCTACGGAAATGCAGTGTAGGCGAATGATCTAAGCAAGAGTATATTCATAATTTTAGTCACTTATTTGTGTGTGGAATTCCAGGTAACATCATACCCATTGTTGATATAGGCATTTTCAATCTCATCTGCAGTACAGTTCATTTAATACGTGTGCACAAACCTTTTCACTCACTCCCCCACTACCTTTTTTTCCTAGTCCGAGCGTACCTTTAATGAAAATGCCTGAATGGAAAGAATATTTTTTTAACTATATTTCAGCCCTCAAGGAAGAAGGAACTGAGGATTTCTCTGCATCTAAACAAAAGAAAATTCTGTTACATATCCTAGGTCCCGAAGGCCTGTGAGTATTTAACCAAATGGAAAAAAGGATCTGGCAGTGGTGAACGCGATATTTTTGCATATGCTTTAGATGACTTGGATGCGTACTACCAGCTGGCAGTGTGCGCAGCAATTGACAGATTCAATTTTTTGCAGAAAAAACAATGGAAGACTGAACCAGTGGAGGACTGTGTATCAGCTCTCAAAAAACTGTCTATCTCTTGCAAATTTGGTATATTGCATGAAGACTTCATTCGTCATCAGATAATAAGCCATACTAATCACCCCAACCTGCATGATAGATTGTGGGTTTGCAGTGATTCGTCCCTTAAAGATATAATAGTCTTAGGGAAGAAAAGTGAAATGTCAAAAAGGTGTGCCAAGGCAGCAACCAGTAGCAATAATGGCTCGAATGTTACAGAGAAAAGAGAAACTGTGTGCAAGTTTTCAGGAGCACGCAGGGTTAAAACAAAAGAAAGTGGATAGGATAAAGAGAAGTTTGAAGGCCCTTATAAGGACAGGAACTTGAGTTATCATTGTGGTAACAAGGATCACTTGGCTATAGACAAGAGTTGTCCTGCTTGGAAGGCTAAATGCCAATACTGTGGAGTTATGGGCCACTATACTTGAGTGTGCAGGAAAAAGAATAGGAAAACACATAGTGTGAAATTAGTTAATGAAAGTTTAGAGTCCGAACAGTCAGAGGAAGACAATACTAATGGGGAAAAAGGTGTATTGTGTGTAGAATGTCCAATATTGAACCTAGAAGGGGTATACCAAAGTAAACCAAAATGCCACATTACCATTGGAGATACCAAAGGGGATGATGGACGGAGCGTTAGAGCAAATCAAACACTCACACCCAGTCAACTGATCTGGGCTTAATCCATCATCATTCTTTAGCTCACTCCACCACCCCAGTTCAGACATGGCCATATGCAAATCAGTCTGACCCTGTGCCTCATGGGAACAGTCCAGCCCGAACTGCCAAGCCATGTCTTTCCTGGACCAGAAACAAGCATCCTGGGACCGGTTTCGGGTTCATAACCCTCGTCAGCCAGGCTATCTTGAATTCAGTGGCAAAGTGAGCAAGGGACCCACGTCTGGGCATACCCTGCCAACTTAGGGCGAACAAAGCGATACCAAAGCGATATCAAACCCAGATCTGTTGACTGGGTGTGAGTGTTTGATTGGTTCTGATGCTCCGTCCATCACCACCCCCTTTTGTACCACATTACCGTTTGAGGCGTGCAGATTATGATTGTTGCTGACTCGGATCTCCGTACATGATCATTAATAAGAACTTATGGGAAGAGAAATTTAAAAGCATTTCAGGAAACCATTTGGATGGTTTGGGTATTCACCCTGTTACGTTCACAGGGGAAAAAAATCCCATCCTTGGATTTAGGGCCTACCATTTGAGTTTAAGATCCGAATGACCAAGACCAAATTGTATGTATCTGAGGTTGGGCGTTCTGTGTTAGGTAGGGTGGATCGGAGGAAGTTAAACATAGTTTTGAACCCTAACAGTGAAGATCAAGTGATGTCATTAGATGAGAGTGAAGTAACTTTGATTGGCAAGCCAAAGAAAGATTTCCAGGAAGTATTCTCAGGAGACATTGGGGAATTAAGAAATTTTGTACACAAGATAGTTTTAAAAAAAGAGGAGAAGCCTGTCCGTCATAAGGTGAGGAATATACCATTTAGTATACGGGATGAAGTTGCAAAGGAATTAGATGCTCTACAAAAGAAAGGTATCATAGAACCCATTGAAAGCGCGGAGTGAATGACTCCTTTGGAATTAGCAAGGAAGGCTAATGGTTATTTGAGGTCATGTATTGACCTGAGAAAATCAAATAAAAATATCATAATTGATAGATTCCATTACCTAAAATTTCAGCACTGTTAGCATGTCCCAAGGATGCCAAGTGTTTTTCCACAATCCATCTAACTTCAGCCTATCATCAGGTCATCTTACATGAAGGAAATAAAGAGCTGACTGATTTTATCACACCTTTTGGTTGTTTTTTTTTTTTTTATTATTTTTTTATTAGTTTTGATAAATCAGCATCGGTGAAGCAAATTTACAGTCAGGAAGAAAGAAAAAAAAAAAAACAACAGTTATCGTTCAATAATAAGTGAACACAAACAGAAGAAGAATATAGTAGTCAAACCCAATTCGTCACTGGGGCCCATAATGCAAACCCAAATTCTTTCCTTCGTGTACTTTTGTGGCTGTACAGAGCAATTTCCAAATTATAAAGGGATAACAGCTTAGCTTTCCATGTAGAAAAAGACGGTGCCTCCGAACTGAGCCATTGTGAGGTAATACATAAGCGGGAAATGGCCATACAGAGGAACAAGAAGCCTTTCTCAGGGGTTGAGCGATTTCTACTGTTGGACACAAAATCGTAACCAAATAGTACTAATTGGGGTGTAATGTCAACCGAAACTCCTAAACCTAAGTTAAAAAAACAATGTATTTCTTTAAAAAAAAGGGGTAAGTACAGGACATTCGAATAACATATGCAACAAATCGGCAGCCCTCTGGCTACATCTGGGACATCGATCCCCCCTATTTGTGCCCCATTTAGCTATCTTCGCTGGGGAATAGTACAAATCAAAGATTGCCATATAGCATTGACTTTTAAAACTGCCTGAAAATATAACAGCATCCGAAAGGTTCAAAACTAATTGCAAATCAACACCGACTATCCCCAGCCGCACTTCCCAGCGTTGCTCAAAATATGCAAGATCGTCCTGTTGGGTTGCAATTATAATTTTAGACAATTGGGATATCCTACATTTTCTTTTTATACATTCCAGGATTGGATTCCTTTCCAAACTAATCTGACCTCTTGAGGTTAATTTAACTAAGAAACTTCGGATCTGAAGATATTTTTAAAAATCCATACGTTGCAACCCATACTTCTCTTGAAGTTCAGAGAAAGACATCAATTGATTGTTTGAAAATAAGTCCCCAATAGCTCTAATCCCCTGAGTGTTCCATCTATGCATAATTGAATCAGAAAAGATCATAGGAAGTTTCCCTAATTCTCCTAGAGGCATGTATCGATTATATTCCTTCATGGTAAAGAGTTTATGCATTTTTAACCAGACTGCAACTGCAGCCACCAAAATCTTAAAGCGGGTTCGTTTATAGTAACTAGGCTCAAAAAATTTAGAGAATAGGTAATTGGCTTCTGGCCCTAAAATAAGCTCATATATGGATGGTGAAGAAGCAGGGTCAGAATATACCAGAGGGCCAAAAAATAAAATCCCCATGTGTTGAAGCATCCCCGCCCAATAATAATACTGAAAATGAGGAATACTCAGTCCCCCCCTTGCCCTGGGTAAGGTAAGTTTCTTAATGGCTCTCCTTGACCTCTTATACCCCCATATAAAGCGGGAACACATTCTTTCTATTTTGGTAAAAACTAGATTGGGTATAAGAAGAGGAATTAAGCGGAGTAGATAAAGAAATCTCGGAAAAACCACCATATTAATGACATTACACCTACCATAAATAGATAGGTGTAAATAGTCTAAGTTTTCCAGCATTCTATTAGATGAAATTAAAATTGGATCGAAATTAAGACTGACAATGGTTTCAACCTTCGAAACTATTTTGACCCCTAGGTATACAGCCTCCGAGACAGTGTTAACACCCGTAAGAGGACCAGTACCAGTAGAGAGAACTTGCGTCTTATGTAGATTCAATTTGTAATCGGATACAGATCCAAATTCCGAAGTCGCTGTTTCGATACGACTCAACGCTTTGGCAACATCCATTGTAATAACCGCCACATCGTCAGCATAGGCTAACACTTTAATAGGTTGAGACATAGGTTTAGCTGGTATAATCTCGGGGTCCTGCTCAATTTTAGCCAAAAGAGGTTCAATGTAGAGAGCGAAAAGGAGAGGAGAACAGGGGCAGCCCTGCCGGGTGCCCCTACAGATCTTAAACTCCACGGAGTTCTGCCCAGACATACGGATTGAAGCTGCCGGACTGGTATAAAGAGCTTGAACTGCTTTAATAAAGGATAATGGAAATCCTTTCCACTTAAGGACGGCCCATAGAAATTCCCAGGAAACCCTGTCGAACGCCTTCTCGGCATCCAACAGGGCTACCCCTATTGGGACTTCAGACACCTGAGACCAATCCAAAAGGGAGATTACTCGGCGGACATGATCTATAGTATCTCTGCTTGCTACAAAATCGTGCTGGCAATGAGAGACTAGTGGAGCTATGACCCTTCCAAGTCTTCTAGCAAGAATTTTGGAAAAAATCTTACTGTCCGCGTTGATTAGAGTGATGGGGCGGTATGAGGCAAGTTTGAGCGCATCCTTCCCTTTCTTTTTAAAGACTATAATGGTTGTTCTGGACCATGAGTCAGGAACTGTACCACTAAATGCGATCTGAAATAGGGAGGTTAGCAGGTCCCGTAGGACAGTCTGAAACACAATATAAAATTCCAAAGGGATCGAGCCTGGCCCCATTGCTTTGCCCCGAGGTAAAGAGTGCATTGCCAATTTAATTTGCTCCCAATCTATGGGAGTAGCGAGAGTATCCTTCTGAGCCTGATCTAAACCTAAAGAGGAAATGCCCCCCAGATACTCCGCTGGATCAGCAGTTTCCTCGTTCACATATAATTTTTGATAAAAAATTTTGAATGCCTCGCGGGCATCAGACTCCGAATTTTGTAGAAGCCCATCTATGTCTTTAATTTTATCGATCTTTGCCTGTATCTGTTTTTGCCGTAGTCTATTTGCCAAGACTTTTCCCACCTGCTCGCCATATTCAAAGCATTCCCTTCTAAACGTTTGATATTTAGCGGCCATTTCATCAGCATAGTGCTGAAAGATTATAGACCTCTGTTTGATTAGCTTGTTTTGTACTACAGAGACGTCCGACCGATCCTTAACCTTCTGCGCTAACTCACACTCAAGCGTATTTAACTCTAGAATAGATTGTTCAAATCTATGTCTAAGAGTCATACGCTTACGTATTGCAAATCTTAGGGTTTCCCCCCTGACACCGGCCTTAACAGCATCCCAAACAACTGTGTTTGGGGCTGAGTTTTTATTAATGGCGAAAAATCCTGGCAGCCAAGAATTAATATGGTCCCGATAATCCTTATCAGCTAAGAGTTTCCTATCGAAGGTCCAATTCGATCTTAAAGGTTGCACAACAGACATCTCAAATTTTAGCATAAGAGGGTTGTGGTCAGAAATTAGTCTTGGCAGTGCAGTAATAGTTGCTCTTTCCAAAATAGAGGGTGAGGCCAATATATAATCAAGCCGAAATAATTTAGTATGTGGAGCAGAGTAGAAAGTGCTTCCTTGATGTGCATTATTGAATCTGTTCCAGGTATCATAAAGGCCCTGCTTCAAAGCTAGATTGCGTAGGGATTTGTAAACTTTCGGTTTTCGTCCAAAATATGTAGAAACAGACCTTAAATCGACTGATTCATCTATATGTATATTAAAGTCCCCGCAAAATATAACCGGTTGGGGCCACATAGCAAGTTCCAAATTTAGGAAATCAAATAGCTCGGGTTCATCCGAGTTAGAACCGTAGACTGTACAAATAGTAATTGTCTCCTTATTGCCGAACAGTGCTTCAACAATAGCACACCTTCCTTTTTGATCTTCCTTATATTTCTTACAAGACAAAACCCCAGCTTTACACAAAATTGCCACACCTCTGCTGTTAAAGAATTGCTTTGAGCAGGCAATTAGCTCCATCCCAATTTTTTTGAGCCATGCCCTATTAGCCCACGCTATATGTGTCTCCTGAAGACACAGAATGTCCCAGGAGAAACCGCTAACTATCTTGGTCAGAACCAGCCTTTTTTTGTAGTCATTAAGCCCACATATGTTTAGAGTACATAAAGATAATGTTCTCATGTTGCGGATTATGAATTAGTTATAAACCATTAGGCCCAGATACAAATAATAACACTGCCATGAATTAAAGAAACAAGAGTCAAGGGTGCACTTTGGGTTCAGACAAGGAAATACAAATAGAAACATCAATGCTGATTTAATCTTACACCCCCCATCACCACCCCTTACCCACACCAACCCCCCCTGCCCCCACCCTGACCTGCCACCCCCCACCCAGCCCACCCTTGCCCTTCCCGTTCCCATGAAGCGCAGGGACTGTGGTCCCCGTAGATGACGAGATAGGCTGCCTCCGCCTCCCAGGACCTCTCGCCACAGGAAAAAATAGAACCCCAAAAGAAAGAGAGATTATTATGCCTATCAGGACTGATATTTCGGCTTGTCATACCTAGTGCTGCATTAATCCATAATGGATATTGAACATTGTAAATAAAAATCTGCCTGAATTCAGAGTTGCTAAAGTTTCACTAGGCTTCAGCTTTAGCTTAGTCAGTATTATCTCAAAAACACAATAAAAAGGGGGGAGGGAATACCCCATCAGTCAGAAGTCAGGCAGAGCCAAGCTCGGTTTTGAGAAAGAAAAAAAGTCCAAAATAACGAGACAGACCCTATCTAAAGCTTCTGTAGAAATTCTTTGGCAGTAGGTTCTTCCGTGAACACTGATGCCCGTCCCTTGATAATAACTTTAAGCCTGGCAGGATTTTGTAAAATAACCTGTGCCCCTTTTTCTTGGAACTTGGGGATTAGTTGTCGAAATCTCCACCTGAGGTCCACTGTTGCTTGGCAAAAATCCGGGCGCACAAAAAACTCACACCCTTTGGCACGGGCTTTCTTATTGGGGCGGGCCAGATCAAAAAGAGCTTCTCGGGCCAAGAAGTGGTTCAGTGAGATTAAAATGGCTCTAGGGAAAGGGTTTTCTTGACCTGTAGTCTTCCTCTGGAAAAATGGAAATCGATGAGCCCTTTGAACTTCAGCCTTCCAATCCCAGCTGGTAGTTTCTGGGAAAGCCTCAGAAAGGAGCTCCACAACAAACTGAAGAGGGTCTGCCCCTTCCTTTCCCTCTGGAACCCCAAGAATTCTAAGGTTATTTCGTCTGAGTCTATTCTCCAAATCCGTAAGCTTCCAGATGTAGTCGTCCCTTTGGCCGGGTGCTCGGCCGTTTGAGCTGGCTGCTTACCTCCCGGACTCTCGCCACCGAAAAGCCGGACATGAACTAGCGCTTCTTTGGGAAAAGCCCAGGTGATTGTTCGCTCATTGTCTAAAGAGACATTTCTGCTTCGTGGCTGCTTCGGCGGAGAACTCTCTCTGTTGTCAATTTCCCGATTACAGCGCAGATCACAGCGCCTGATCACAGCGCCTGATGCCGCCCAAGGAACTGAACCGGGCGTCCCGTGCCAAACAAACCATCCCTCCGGCTAGGTCGCGCTCTGCCCGAAATGCTGGGATCCACGAGGATGATGCACACGGAAGCTCTATCGAAGATCAAATATCCGTCTCCGTCTCTGGCGATGCCAAACGCACTGTCCCGTCTCTTTTTCTCAAGGCTCGGGGGGATAAGAACTCTCCGCAAAACGTTGTGCAGGCAGGCACGCCACAGTTGCAACTGCAGCCGCGGCCCTCCGCCTCTGCCTTGTTACCCACCCCTGATGCTGGGGCACCGGGGGCTGAGGCTAATGCTCGAAGAGCAGCGCTAAACGCTGAATCATCAAAGAACAGGATTATGGGTGCTGTAGTCTCAACGCCAGCTACTACTCTGGAAGCTCAGCAAAAGGGAGGAGCTTCTAAAGATCCATACCAAACCCCTATAGGTACGAACTTTAATGATGGAGCAATTAATATAGAAGCTGGGGGGTCCGCGGAGGTTTCTTTATCCTTATTGGGTGCTGGTCAACCGGAGGGCGGCATTACAGAAGCCCAGGATAAAATATCAATTGGGGACGATTTCTTCTCCATGTCTGATCGCTCCTCTGCCGAAAGTTTGGTGAAGGGATGGCTAGGCGAGGGCTTTTCAGGAGAAGAGGGCGATGAAGACCTAGTAGCAGAACTGAGGCAAATATCCATGGAAAATATGCAAGGGGGTCCTTCGGGTATGGGGAGTCTACAAGGGTCTGATGATTCTTCGAACTGGGCGTATCAAGACTCACCCAACCCTAAAACTAAAGCTAATACTCCAACCCTCACTGCTCTACCCGCTGCTAGTACCCTCGATTCTTCGGATCGCGAACACCGAAAAATTACGCTTGACACCATCTATGATGTCATCATGGCACATAGGGCAGAGGCTCAGGCGGATAGCGCCCATACTCAAAACTCGCTGAAGAAACTACAGACCTCTCTACGAAGAGTTGCTAAGTCCTGCGCTGATACTGCTATTAGAATCGGCGAAGCAGAAACCCGTATATCTACGCTAGAGGACGATGTGATTTCACAGAAAAAAGAAATAAAGGCACACCTTTTGGTTGTTACTGTTTTGTTAGAATGACACTTGGTCTAGCTTTGGCCGCGGAAGTCTTCCAGCGGTTAATGCACAAACTGTTAAAGGATCTCAGAAGCATATTGTATTACCCAAAAAGACATATTGGTGGTTGGTAAAAATAAGGATGAATATGATCAAAATCTGTACAAAGTGTTGAGTAAAGTCAAGGAGGTCGGTTAAACCGTGGAATTACCAAAGCACAAAATCATCATGGCTATTAAGGATGCACCTGCCCCGTGTTGCAAGGACGATGTAAGATCCTTCATTGGGCTAGTCGAGTTCTATGCAAAATTTGTATGCAATTTTGCAGAGAAAACGTGTAATATACACCAATTGATGAAAACCAAGACCCCTTTCATGTGGAATGACAAGTTGCATTTTTAGGAATTTGAATGCATAAAAGATTACATTTGTGGAGCGTTGCCGCTAAAGGGTTTCAACACGAAGGAATGCACTATTGTGACTACCGATGCCAGCGGCAAGGGGTTAGGTGCTGTTTTAACACAAATATCTAGTTCTGGTGTACAGAATACTGTTTCCTTTGCATCCTGTTCCCTCACTTCACCTGAAGAAAGTTATTCCATAATAGAAAGAGACATGCTGTTGTGTGTGTGGGCTATGACCAAATTTAGACGATTCTTGTGGGGTATGGTGTTCATCTTGTGTACAGATCACATGCCATTGCTTAAGGTGTTAACAGCTGAAGGGTTGGACAAAGCGACTCCTCGTATTGCTAGGATGTCTTTGCAGTTGTTGGACTATGCATACCAAGAAGAGTATTCACCTGGTAGGAAGAACAAGGTAGCTGACTATCTTAGCAGGTCCCCAATTTACCAAGAAAAGACAGAGGAGAATCAATGGGAAGAATATAATGTTGTAAGTGTGGATTTTGAACTAGTGGCCATTTTGGAGGAAGAATGGTAAACTGGAACCATAGAGGACAGGGACCTGAAAGTTATTTTTGAGTATGTGTTATGGGGGTGGCCTGAGAAAAGCAAGCTGACTGAGCAATCTACGTTATTTTGGGAATTGAAGTGTGAGCTATCTATTTCTGAATATGGGTTTTTGTTCAGAAGCAATAGAGTAGTTGCCCTGTAAGGTCTACGTCAGAGGGTACTTGGGTTGATGCACAAAGGCCATTTGGGTATTGTCAAATCTAAAAAGAAAGTTAAAACTGCGTATTGGTGGGCAGGTGTTGATGCCTGTATGGAGGAGTTTGTTAGGAATTGTGACCATTGTGCCAATGATGATAAGACCTAGAATATGTTGCGCCCACCCTTAGGCCTAAGTAAAATAGCTGATAATCCATGGGAGGCGCTGGCTATGAATATTTTAGGGCCTATCCTGGACACAATGGGAACTCCTCAATATGTTACTGTACATATGGACACGTATTCTAAATGGCCAGAAGTGAAAATTTGTGATTGCGCTGATGTAGCAAGTATTGTAAGGTTTTTAGGAAAAAAAGTTTTGAGAGAAGGGATACCCAAATTACTGTTAAGTGACAATGGTCCACAATTTGTGGTGGATAGATTTACTGATTTGTTTTACGAGGAATGGTGTAAATGGTAGGAAAACTCCAGTGTATCATCCGACCAGCAATGATTGTGTGGAAAGTTTCAAAAGCGTGATTATGGGGAGTGTGCAAGCCGCGATCAACAAAGGAAGGAATTGGGCTGTTGAATTAGACAAATTGGTGTGGGCATATCCGCATAATTCCCAAATGTCACTAGCTACAGCCCTTTTATGATTTTGTGATGGAGCAAACCATTCACCAAGGATGATGTGGTATGGATGATGAATGTGGATGAGAGTAAATGGTCGCCAACAGTTGTTAAAAAGAATTCGGAAAAGGCACGTCAAACATATAAAACGTTCTTTGACAGGAAACACAATGTGAAGGATGTTGCATTGAGAGAGGGAAAATGGGTGCGCATTAATTTAGACAAAATTGTGAAGAAAGGTAGTAATTATTTTTCTAAACACTTGTAAGTGAGGAAAGTTTATGGGTGTTCTGCCAAGCTCAGTGATTGCAAAGTTTGGCATCTGAGCAAACTTTCCAAATGCAATAAAATACTGTCTTGGAAGGTTGACAATTTTTGCGCAGCAGGAATAACTTTATGGGATGACGACGAAAATGTTCTTGTGGAGAACGATGCGGGTGCACAATTAGCCAATCCCTCTGTTAGGTCTTCTGTTCAATCAGAAGCAGTAGCTCATTCAACCTCCATAGTGGGAGGGTGTGTGCAGACAGGGATGTGCACAGACCTGATGCAATCATCTGGGGTTATGTCTAATAAGGTAATTGTCACTGGCTGAGGAAGAAAAGTGTCGAAACCTGCTAAGTTCAAAGACTTTGTAGTAGGGTGATATGTGAAATCCGTATTATGCATACTCCTTGAGCCAAAAGCTAGTTTAATATAATATAATTCTGAGAACTGTATTCTAATTCTCTATTCTATCATTGTAGTGGTTGTTGTATTTTTTATGTATAAGACGAATGTCCAAATTTAGAAAAAATAAAGGGGATAGATATGTGGTGTTGGCAAGTACCACTGCTAAAAGTTTATTGTAGAATGTGAATTGAGATGTATTCTGATCCTTCTGGTAAAATGTAGATATTGCAGAATGTAGTTGCTCCGGACTCCCTGCATGTTGTACGCTATGCTCCCCCCCCCCCCCCCCCCCACCTGTAGGAAATACACTTAATTTAAACCTCTCCGTGAGCCTGACATCTTTACACTTAGATCATCATCTCTTACAGGGGATGGAGTGACATTAGTATGGAATACTTGATGAGTGATGGCACTGGAAGAAAGGTTTCATAACTTGTGCAAAGGTCCCTAAAGAGAAATTTCGTTCTGAGTTTTGTCTCAGTTATGAAACACTGTTTTCATCAATGTTGGCCAGTACATTTGTCATGTTGGGAACGTGCACATTGGCTTCAAGGTGAAGGCATGGATGGCACATGACTGGGGTTAGGATCTGGTGTTGTATACCTTCTGTTTGATGTTGTTCTCTTTTCTCTTGTTGCAACGTACTGAAATGAACATTTTAAGGCTTCTCTTTGACTTAGTGTAAGCAAGAGGGAAGTAATTGCAGTGACATTTGGGAAGTTGTAGTGAACCTGAAAATGAACAAGGGCATGTGAAGAGAGATGAAAAAGTGGGAAAATGTGAGAACTTTTTTTCATTTAAAAGGATAAGCTAGTCTGTTAACTGGAAGTAGTGTAGACACTGAATAGGAGCCTTTAGACTGGATGGGGCGCACATGCAGGAGGAATCGAGAAAGAGAGCTGTGCAAAAGCTGGATGTGCCTATAAAGGACTTAAGGAGACAGTGGGTTGTGATTGGGCAAATCAAGTCCTATATCTGAATGCTATGTTTGGGGTCTAGGCTTGCTTTGCAACAGTTAGGATAGCCCCTAAGACCTGCAAAGGTAAGGAAGATATACATTGTCTCGTTTTCAAATATCTGGAATAACCCTGCCAAGGCAATTGTTTGAATAGTGAACATGTGATTGCCCTGTTGTATCCTGTGTTACCCTAGGACCTGCATGTCAGAGCTGGCGTTTGGAATGCTGAGATTGAATGATGTAATAGAATGTTGGTCTGTGGTTTGATATGGAGTGGTAGCTAGATGATAGATACAGTTGGAGGGCTGGTGACACTCTGACAGGACCTACCTGCTGCTCCTGTAACTTGAAGGCCTAGCATGACATAAATAACTTAATTTCTACCTGAGGGTTTCTAGACCCTTGTGTAAAGACTCTGCCCTCCAACTTAAAATGCCAGTACCAGACCTTTAACCCAGTAAATTGCAGGAACAGCCAGGAAAGTGCAGTGAATCTCTGACAACAAGGCAAGCAAACCTAAAAAAGGTAAGCTAACCAGAGGGTTGCACAGCCAGAAATAATGAGTTGTGAAAAACAATGCAGAAACTGGTTTGAGATACCGGAATCCTTTAGAAACATAGGCAAAGTCGAAATGCCAATTGATTTAATCATGTTATAATTGTTTATATTTTGATAACAATTTGGATAAGTGTTGGAAAGTTAGCACATTTAGTGATGTTGTTTGTGTAGGTTCCACTATTGTTACCAATTCTATAAATGACTGAGGAATTGTGAGGAAGGCCACAACCACAAAGGAGCTCTATAGGGCTGTGAAAAGTGACTGGAAGACGCAGTAGGTTAAAGGAAAGCTGATGTTGATTGCGCCTTCTCACCCGCCACCTCAACACGGTCAGAGAAGTTCTCTAGAAGTCCAGACCCATTAACGAGGACTCTGAGGGCTATATGTACATTATCTCCCTGCAGGTAAGCGACAAACCATATTATACTGAATAAACTGCCCTTTTCTCCTGGTGTCAGGCCTATAGTGTGCAAAGAGTGTAACTAATGCAACAACTAACTAATACTAATCCTAACTAATGCAACAAGATGATGTTGTGAAAGTGGGTGAGCACGCTTGCAGCTGCATACTTGAATATTGTATGGACACCCACTCTGCCTTGCGACGCAGCACACAAACCAGACTAAAATCAGGGTGAGAAATTTCATTTGCATTTGATAAAGTGTCTTTTGGGAACGTACACTCGTGTATCATAATTGTGCTGCATTTATTATTCTCCCCTCTGTGCTCCTTTAGAGCAGTGGCTTGTTGTAATGCAGCTCAGCTTGCTTGTACCGCACAGCAGCATGTGCCCCATCCTTAAGCTCGCATTGGCATTGTGTACATACAAGCATCCGGGCTCGATGTGGACGGGTGGGAGCTGGCGACTTGGTGAGGCAGGAGCAAGTTGGAGAGATCCTGCCTTTTTAATGCCCGTATTTTCATTAAATACTTATTCAAACACTTACTCAAGTGCGATAAACCAATATCCTGCATTTTTAATGCCCGTATTTTCATTAAATACTTATTCAAACACTTACTCAAGTGCGATAAACCAATCTACGACATGGCTGTCTTGTACTAGTGTTAAAATGTATTTCTGTTTAATCTGGATTTTAGCCTAGAGCCTACAATGCCCTCTCCACGACGAGTCGTGAGCTTATCTTCCAATATGCTACTCTCATTACTAAACCTCACCTTTTTGAGATCTTCACAAGTGCTTTCATCCCGTGCATTCATTTCCGTCTCTTTTTCATGTGTTCTATTCTTCCTCACAATGGCTAACGGGGAGCAACTAGTCCCAGCAGACGTTAGGCAGTGCATCCGTCAATCAAGCCTATTTCTTTGGAATTGATTTAACAATTGAAGTACCCACCGATTTATCTTAGTCTTTCTCGCTTAGAATGTTGCCCTTGTAAGGGTTAGATCAACATCTTCATTCATCGGTAAGAAATGTATTCTGAACCTCAACTCACTTACCTGGCGTTTGAGACGACTCTTTGCCCCCCGATGCTGCGGCCTTCTTGGACATCTCAAGTCATCTGCTCCTCTCCTGATCAGGCAAACGATGTACTATCTCGAGCTTGAATCAAATCTCCAAATATCCTTGAATTTAATCTTGTATGCCAGCTCCAATCGGCAATCAAAATTCTCTCTAACGCCAAATCAACATACAAATGTCAGCTATGTAAACACCTACATAGATAGTCTCACAGCAAACACTCGCAGTAAATCCAGTGCCAGAAAGGCTGGCCACCACACCGCCCCTTCACACTCCAGAAAACCTCTGCTCAGCTGCAGCCCAACCCTTAGAATTGCATTGCTATAGGTTGCTAAGGATGCATTGTTTCGTCACTGTTTCTTGAAAAAAAGTATCGTGCTTTCTTTGCGCTGTCACTAAAGAGAGTTTGATGCATGATTAGAACCCCCATCTTTGTGACGACATTTTTCCATTGTCATTTTACTGTATTTCTTACTCACAAGGACCCTGCCTTATGATTTTTTCTTCATAACGTTTTCTAAAACTCAATGTTCTGCCATAATTAAACAAGGGAGATGGTAATCAAGCCATACTAATGAGCCAGCCATTCCCAGTCATCAGAGATGGAAACAATGATCTGGGTGCCATCCACACAGAACAACACCTGGAAGCCATAAGCAGCACCAGCTTTGCCAGTGGGGCGACATACAAGTTAAATATAGTAGGGCTGAGGGAGGACCCCTGTGGAATCCCACAGGGCAGCTGAAAAGATTTGGCTCTGAAATCCCCACAACTGACCGTAAGAGTCCTTCCCAGAAGGAAGGACTCCGAAACATTAAGTACAACATCCTTCAGCCTGATGCAGCCTTTGTTCCAATAAATATGGAGGTATGGTGTCAAAGGTCACAGACATTATCTGTCTCTCTACCAAAATAGCAAATTGTTCTTAGTATTCCAAGCACAGAAGGCACTCATTTCATGATATTACCTAGAGGGGATGGATTATAAAGGTTTCTTTCACAATAGACCAATAAATTCACTAGTTTGTAAAACTACCGTAGACACTCCTAGTTCATAATACATCCTATTGGCTAGTGTTCTGCATAATTAATTAAGGAATGAGATCACCTCCTGTGAAGGACAGGAATACAATAGTTTGCTCAACTACAGTAGAACTTCAGCAAAGTGGCCGTGAAAGTTGCAACACAAAGTACCTCTTGAACATTCTTTGTGCCAAAAGAAACACACACATAGTACATTTGATAAATACAGAGAACATAATTATTGCTATATTTTTGATGAATTTCTGAAATGTAAAAAGACACGTACATGGAATGCTTGTACACACAAGATAAATGTGCACTTTGCTTTAAAAAAAATGTGAATGTTTGTCACACAGTCTCACGTGGCCCAGTCATGTTAACTAAAGTGAACCTAAATCAGTTCTCATTTCTTAGCTTATACAAGCCCACTCACAAAACGGCTATAACAATTCTTCGGCGCAATCGAACCATTTTCTGAGGGTGGGATTTTACAGTTCCCTTTTGGATGATTTTTTGAGTGTGTACAATATTCTGGAGCGATGGCCATTTAAAAAAAAATTATTTTCATTCATGACAATACTGATATAATGCAAACAAAGTCACACATCTTTATACAGAGCATTACATTAATTCAGAGGTATATCTTGTTCCCCACCCAATTCTATCTGTTTCTCTTCATGCATGCGGTTCCTATGATGCTCCACTCATTCTGTGACTGGGGTCAGAGGGCGAGTCGCTTGTGGGGGTTCACTGATGTTTCCCCTGTACTCATTCCATTTGCCCCATATTTGTGACCATTTCCTTGGACAGCCCCTCGATTCATATACTGTTTGTTCCATCAACATACACCAATCTAGATCTCTCTTCCATGCGTGATTGTTGGTGCCTTCTGTGCTGCCCATAGCTTATCAATATTACGTTTCGCTGCTATCATTCCCAATGTCACCCAGGTCTTTGCTTTACTACCTAGGTCAGTGGGTTCCCAAATATTTAAGAGGCATAGTCCTGTCTTGTGTTCTATCTGGGTTCCCAGGACTTCTCCCATACATCGAGTCACTGCGGACTAATATCGCTAAATGTGCACACATTCCCAAATAATGTGTACGAATGTACCCTCCCGGCCACATTTTCTACCACAGTTAGGGTCTTCTCTATAACCCATTTTTACGAGAGCTGGACACGATAAATGTACCCTTTGCAGAACCTTGAGTTGCACAAGTCTTAGTCTAGAAGAGATCGCCGCTTTCCGGGGGGACGCTAAGGCTTCCTGCCAGTCCTTGTCTTCTATACCTTCACCGTCAATTTCCCAGTGTTCGCGCAGCCACAGGAGGGGATCAGTCATATTGTTAATTAACTTCTGATATGTCAACAAAATGGCTTGTTCCATCGAGGATTCTATCCTCCAGCAGGGTGGATTCTGCAAGAGATTCCCCCTTTTGAATAACGTAAGTTCGAATTACTTCTGTAGCTGCGCAAAGGGAACTTCTTCTCCCTTTTTCCACAGATCTCCCACCTTTGAGATTCCAATCATATCCCATCTGTCCAAGCCCGTAGGGTTTTTCAAAGTGCTGAATCTGTCTGAGTCCCACAGCCGGGTCATCTGTGTGGTTTTCCCTGCCCATCCAAAACTTTTGTTTGCGGTATGCCCTATTCAGACCGCATGCTCGGTGGGGCCCATCAATTGCAATTTTGCTGAATTTGAATATAGTGCTCTAATATAATTACCATCTGGGAGAAGCCATCGATCCATATTATATCCAGGGTCATCGCTGGGTATATATATGCCTTGGTTTACTGCTGCCAGAAGTGCCGCCTAATAGTATCTTCGCACATCTGGGAGTCCTATACCACCGTTGTACCATCCCCTTATTAACTTTTGCGTCACTATATGGGGCAGTTTCCCATCCCACAGGAGTTCTCTCTGTTACCCTTCAATTGCCCTGAATCAATCAGTGCGGCGAATTTTGCAAGATATATAGGAAAAGCAGCAGGGATGTCATTTTAAATAATGTGGCTTGACTCAGTAGGGACAAAGGGAGAGATTTCCAATTCATGGTGTAGCCGGAATATTTCCTAAAACTGGTAAAAATGCGGAGCACTCTATTTATCGAGGCTCTTGTGAGGTCAAGTACAGTGTATCTCATATGTATACAATGAAATGCGATCTTCCCAGCCCTCGGACCATCATAGGCCCCTCATAATGGGATCTGTCCGTATCCACCACACCAGCGGACTCGAACATCAGAACGAAGAGCAGTGGGGACAGGGGACATATCTGCCTTGTTTGTCAGTCCAGATCTGATCTATGGTCATCAGGAAATTCTTCCTTATCATTATTCCAACTCCCCTGGAGCCAGTGGTGAACGCTGAGTGTGCCACTAGTCTATATCCCCATCTTTTCAAGGCCCCACATGTGTCTCCTACGAAGTGTGTCGTTTGCAGAAGGACTACGTCTGGAGATTATCGTTTTATATACTGGAGTACTATCCCCCTTTTAAGCTTGTCATCCAAACCATTTACATTCCAGGACAGCAGTTTGATTCCCTTTTCAGAAAACATATCTATTCCCATCTGCGTCTATGGTCCTCAGCTATCTATTCGGTTGGGTAAAGACGACACGTGTCTCCTTCCATATGCAAAGAACCTCCAGAGGGGGAGGTATGTGCCAGCCCTTGCGAGGTGATGTGAGAATGCAAAGCACCCATTTCTGCTCTGAATTACTGTATTCTAAACTATTCTTAAAACAGAACAAACTTCCCATGCCCCTTCCCTGCTTCCTTGCATTCTGGGCTTAAAACTGGCCCTATCACCAACTATGCAGAGCGCCTATCACCCCATTGAAAACTAAGTTAGAAGTGATGGGGGTATGCCTGCTCTGCGCCCATGCCCGTCAAACTGCACCTTAGAAAATTACATGTTCGTGCAGTAATCATTGGTCAAAACTGAAAGTCACTTAGCCCATAGTTAGAATGTTCTGGAGACAGCGCCATTCATTGCGTCAGATCGAATTCTTTAACCATGGATCTACAGTCGGTGATCTGCTGATGCCCACTCAGGGTTACTATCCTTCTGGATCATTGTCGTTGGCTGGTTGCCTTTGTGGCCCGTCTGGTCCTGTGCGCCTTCTGGGGGATTTCTCCCTCCTTCATTGGGTACCATTTCTATTGATGGTTCTCCACCCATCTATCCAGTCTTGCGCCGACTCAGGGGTGTCGAAGAACCATATTTTGCCCTCTGCTTCCACCCGGAGTTTGGCGGGAAACAACATTGAATATTTCAGCCCCATTTCTCTGAGTCTGGTTTTGGCGCCTTGGAACGAGGGTCTCAACCTCTGTACATTTACAGTATAGTCAGAAAAGAAAGTCACAATGCTATTCTCGAGTTTGACCGGTGGAGCTATCCGGGCAGTTTGTAGGACTACTTCTTGATCTCTAAAATTGAAGAGTCTCGCCAATAATGGTCTTGGAGGGGCTCCCTGTCTTGGCCTTCCTCCCGGGACTTGATGTGCCCTCTCCACCGAAAAGAAGTTGGAAAGATTTTTGGGCTGGAGATACTTGGTGATGAAATCCTCAACAAAAAGGTATGGGGTGAGTCTCTCCCGTTCTGGTACTCCAATTATTCTGATGTTATTTCGGCGTGACCTGCCTTCGTAGTCATCCAGCTTACTTTCCAGTGTCCTGCTTACTTCCTGCAGTTGTTTGATCTGTTGTTGCATTATTTTGGAGTCTTGGCTGAGATCAGTTGTAATGGCTTCCATTATTTTGACCCGGTCATTCATTTTTTGGAGATCTGCCTGGATAAGCGTGGCTTTGGTTGTTATTGAATCCATTCTGTTCTCGAGTGCACTCCAGTAATGGCTTCCATAATGTCTTTCAGTGAGGGGTCCTCTGTCTCTTGTTACGGTCCCATCTTTGCCTCTGCCCCAGGCTGTCCATCCAAGTTCGAGTTTTAGGTCGTGGCGTAGCAATCAAGTTTTGTTTGATGAGTATTTTTGGCGCCTCAATTTCCGGACATTGTTGGATGCAACCCAGGAGAAGAGGTGCAAGAAAGGAGGGCCTTGTCTTCCCACGTGGCGCCTCGAACCCCCAGGCTACTCCTCGCTGCCTGCCTGTGGAGTGCAATCACTGCATGCCCCATGTGGCCTTTCGGGGATCACCCAGGGGATGGGTGATCCCCGAAACAAACGCACTCTCATAACAAATCGATGCTTCTCAACTGCAGATCAGCAGTGAAACACGCAGCGGATATCTCCGAACTCATCATATCAAAAGAACTGGATCTCCTGATTCTTATGGAAACATGGCTTAATGACTCCTCCTCCCCTATACTTGACATCCTAATTCCTCCTGGCTATGATTTTATCAGATGCGATAGACCTATTAAATCTCGAGGGTGCATAGCCTGCATCCATTGTTCTAGCTTCGTTCTTAAGCAGACTCATAAGAATCTGATGTCCTCCTGTGAGATCCTAGTCACTAAAATTTGGAACAAGGGAAAGATGGTCTGTGTGCTTCATTCGATCTATCATCCCATGGGGATAACTTTTGTTTAGTAGAGCAACTGATGGAATCCATCTCTGCCAGCTCAGCCCTCCACCCTAACCATATCTTCCCCGGTGACTTCAACCTTCACTGGAATGACACTAATGATCCACTAGTTTGCTCTTTTAAGACGTTCCTCTCTGACCTCAACAATATACAGGCCTGCAACGGATCCACACACTTCAAGGGCGCTACCCTTGACCTTATCATAGCTAGAGATCACATCATTCAACTGGATGACAAAGTACCATGTGATTGGTCGGATCATCACCAAATCTACTTTCACATTCAAGAAAAGGTATTGCTCAGACATGGTCAACTGCTCAAAAACAAGCAAGTGACTCGTAATCTGAGAGGCATCACCATCCCTATCCTCTCCAACTTGAGCAAGTTCTAGAACCTCCCACTAACATGAATAATTTGGAAGAGTTGACGGATCACTACTTCAACGCCATGTCAAACTTTCTCGACTCTGCAGCCCCGAAGCAACTCAAAAGGATTCCTTGCAAACAATCCAAACCTTGGTTCAATGGTGCCCTTAATGATGAATGACACAATCTAAGGCTCTCTGAGAGACATTGGAGAAATGCCCCCTCCATCTCTAGTCTCAAACAGTTAAGGAAGATGAGAAGCTCTTATAACAAACACGTTTGCATTGCTAAATCAGATCATTTCAGAGATCAGCTTGAAAGCGCTAAAAACCACCCCAAAAAACTGTTTGATATCATCAAACAACAGGCTAATCCTACTCCAGCAATCAAAACTGCTGGTCCCAGTGAGGACTTCTCAGCGCACTTTTCTGAAAAGTCTAGGAGTATTGATCGGGAGCTGCAACGTGTCGCTGCAAACCTGTTGTCAATGAGCTCCTTGGGTTTGGCAGTACCTGCAGCAGTGAGTGCTCCTCCTTACCACCCAGAGTACACACCCAAAAACAATGTCGGCTGAAATACCTTCCTACTCCCGGACTTGGAGGAGTTATCACATTCCTTGGCACCTCTTAAACCACCCAACCATTTCAGTGATTTACTTCCCCCTAAGTTGCTCAAAGACCTCAACCTGGCCGTTCTGCCTCAAAATGGGGCAAGTCACACCCATCTCCAAGAAGCCCAATGCAGACCTAACAGACCCCAATAACTACAAGCCGATTACCAGCATCATGTCTTTAGCGAAGTTGCTGGAGAAATGCGTTCACACACAGCTCTGCGACCAAATCGAGAAATTTCAGCTCCTAGACTGACATCAGTCAGGCTTTAGATCAGGTAGTAGTACAGCAACAGCGCCAACTCACATTGTTGATGACGCCTTGAGAGCTCTTGACCAAGATACGCCTTGTCTTCTAATTCTTCTGGACCTGTCCTCTGCTTTTGACACTATCAAACATGATAACTTAATTAACCTTCTGCAATACAGGATGGGGTTATCTGGCCCTGTCTTAAATTGGTTCTCCTCCTTCCTACATAACCGAACAAAAAGAATCAAAGTCAACCAATCTTTGGCTGCCAGCACCACGGTCACTATTGGGGTACCTCAAGGATCTGTACTCTCGCCCACGCTCTTCAATCACTTCATGGAACCGCTAACTGTTATTCTGAACGGATCAAACATTCAGTACCATATGTGAGCGGACGATACTCAACTGTTTTTGAAGATCTCCTCTCCAGATGACATTAAAGCTCTTAAAGGCGCGCTCCATAAATGGGTAACACATAACCATTTGTTACTAAATTCCCTCAAAACAGAATTTCTCCTGATTACCCCCCCCCCCCGCAACCAAGAGACCCCAACACAAAACTGGATCAAAAACTTCCCTGCACTCAAGTGCACCCAGCATATAGTGGACTCCACTTGTTCTTTAGGTGTCACCTTGGACAAATTTCTAAACATGCAAGGACACATTAGTGCCACCATTAAGAGTGCCAATCATCAGCTCAACACTCTTAGGAAAATCAAACCTTTCCTACCTTCTGAGGACATCCAGTCAGTAGTCCAATCCCTTTTATCTCACAAGTAGAATATGGCTTGGTGACCCTAGCTGAGCTTCCTAAATCTAGGTTAGCTCCGCTAAGAGCTACTCTGAACGCCTCTGCCAGACTAATCATAGGCTCCAGAAAGCATGATCATATTACACCTGACTTAATTCAACTTAACTGGCTTTCCAATAAAGCAAGGATCCGCTTCAAGATAGCCTGGCTGACACATAAAGCTATACACTTCAATAGCCCCGTTTACCTGGCAAAGAAACTCAAGCTCTCTGGTTCCAGTCAAAACTTAAGAAGCTCCAATACCTTACTCCTGAAACTACCTTAATTAAAAAAAAAGTACTTACAATCAAACCTTCTCAGGGCTGACTCCAAGAATCTGGAATGCCCTACTGATGGAGATCAGAGCCAACCCCTCAACTGCTTCATTCAAGAAACTGGTCAAATGGTTACTTCTGGAAGAACTTCAGCAGTAATAGCTTCTGTGTCATATGGTAGTCACTTCCCTCTAATGCTTGATAATCATTTTTACTTTGTGTGTTGAAATGTATGCATGACAATCCTTTTCTCTTTATGTTTTGAAATATGTACTTGACAATCACTTTTACTTTGGATTTGAAATGTATTTTGGAATTGGTTAGATGTAGTGCACTGCTTAAACTGCAAGGCCTCGTCTAGTAGGGCTTTTTACCTGTTTGTCCACCTGCTACAATGTGCTCCCCTAGCACCCACATTTTCTTTTATGTCTCAGGATCCTCTTATGCTGCCTTTTTGTATTGTACGGTTACTGTTTCTTCACGTCAACATTAATTTTCCTCTTTGTACAGCGCTCTGATACCCGTCTGGGTCTTGTTCGCGCTTTATAAAACTTTTCAAACAAATAATTAAAATAATAATGGAAGGGTCTCTTTCATTGTGAAACTTCGATATGTTTCTGCCCCTCCTCAGACAACTACTCGCAGGAGGTTTTATCAGGTAGACCCCTCGCCAGACCACAGGGGGGGAGATCAGCTCACATGGGGGGTCCCAGGGCTGCCGCACTCCCCCAGGATTATGTCCGCAGCTTTAATAGGGTCAGTTTCTCTCCTCAATGATTTTTCGCTGTTGTTTCCGTTCCTGCTTATAGGCCCGAACCTGGGGGAGGTAGGTCAAGTTAGGGTTGTTTCTCTATCCTTTCCTCCACTTGCTGCTATATTGGTCCCTTAGGGCATCAACGGGTCGCAGCATGGCTCTATGCTATGAAGGCTGTGGAGGTTTTACAACTGATTCTTCAGAGCCGGAGAGTTGGTGCTCAAATTTCTCTTTTAGCTCTGGATTGCTCCCCCACTACTTCCCAGTTGTCCAGCTCTACCTCGGCTCGTCCACACGACTTATGCCTGTTTCAGCCTCCTACTCACACCGGAGTGTAAGGTGCTGCCACAGTATCAGGTAGAGGCCCCACTCCGCAAAAGTTCATGGATGCAGCTCACTCTAAGTGTCACTCTACTGTTTCGCCCTTTGCTATCGGACCTCCTCACCTTGTCTGAGGGCTCTTAATTAGTTGTGTGCGGCGCCTCTACTTCCCGCGTCCAACGCTATTCGCACCCCGGGTTGGCTGGTAGTCTGCCTTTTGTGTCCTCCGTCGCCGTGCATGATGGCCCAGCCGGGGTCTCTCGTCCCACCACCTGCAGTCCAGTCACTTTGGCGTCTGTATGTAGGGTCTAGGTGCGGCGTGTCAATGCGGGCTTCCGGCTGTATCTACCAACGCCAGGTCCTAGGACATTGGGCCTGGTGACCGGATTGTACTTGGGCTGGGGAAGAACTTTGCTTTCCCCCGGCAGTCGAATTAACAGAGTCGCACAGCTTCTGCGCGGCCTGGACAATCACGCAAGCCTGCGGCTTGCAGTTGGTTCTGGGCCCCAGTGTGGGGTGCGTTGTTCCTGTATCCTCTGAGAAGGTGAAATCGTTGTCGGTCACTTCTCCGGCTGCCTGTCATCTTGGGCTGCGATCTCTACTAGCGGATTTGGAGTTGCTAGGCGGATTAATTATCGGCGGGCACTAAATACAAGCGGAGCTGCTCTAACGCGTGTCCATCTTTGCCAACGTGTGGCCACGCCTGCTCAAGCCATGGCCATTTTTAAAGATTTCTCAGCGGGCACTGACAAAGTACAGCACAATTACATTGAGCCATAGTTAGAGGTCTGTGACCCTCAGTATGGCTGGGATGGACATATTTTTGAATTGTAGCATGCTATAAATAAAGAATTACAAAGTAGGTTTGCACTGGAGATGTGCTTTCAGTAGGGTTTGGTTTCAGCTGCTCAACTGATGACTGATACTGAGAATGAAAAGTGATAGGGGAACAAACTGTAGCTTCCACTTCAGTTCTTTGCAGCGCTGGACCGACTGCCAGAGACTCACAACTGGTTGTCTTACCCCTTTACTGCTGGCTGACAGCAATGCACACACCAACAACAAAGATACCTACTCAGACACACTGTGGTTGAGCGAGGTGGTTGCTGTCAGGCTGTGACAACTGCAAGGTCATGCATTGGGTTTGCTTCAAGTAGTGCCCAACACTGTATGGCTGCCTGGGGCAGTTCGTCTAGAAACAGGGACTGAACGGGTCCCATGGCTGAAACAATCAAACTCGTTTTTAGCCATTGAGGGCTGCTTAGGTCACAGTGTTGTGGTGGCTATTAGAACAAGACTGCAGCAGCTTTGTGGTGGGGGATGCAGTCTACTCATCTGTTATGGTTGGAATTCAGAGGAGTACAGAGGAGAGGCATGTACCTTAAAACAATGGAAGAGATATACACCACAAAAGTGAAGGTCACCGAATTAGTGTCCATACATGACTGCCAGAGACTCCTCAGTGTATGCCGACTTTCTTGACACAATAGGAGAAGATTGGCTCGCAACCAGCTACAGTTTGGAGATGACAACCACAGTGGAACTCAGGAGCTATGCCAGCAACAAGTGGCAGTGAATAAGCCACAGCAGTTTACATTGGCATCACTGAGATATTGCCACTGTAAAGAGTGTGCAATGTGACTCTAGTGCCCTTTCTCTGAGGTGAAGCCTCAGGCATCCTGTAATTTTACAGTGGTGAAGGGACCACACCCATTGCAATGCCCACCGAGGCTGCTGGACTGAGGGGATACAGATACTGCTACAAGTACCTACAGAAATTGTGAAGACCGCATGTTGAGCGTATCCCATTTCATCGCCCCAACGTTTTTGACTTGTATCATTTGGAAATAAAAAAAGAGAAAACTACATAGGATCTACTTTGCGAGGATAGTAAATACTTTATAAGGTGATGTTTAGTATGTCTAAGATTGTCCACTGTCTAAGAGTGTTATAACAGTGTGTGAGGGGCAAAAACTATGATCCCCACCCATCGTCATTGAATATAACTCTTTACCCTGGCAATCTTTCCCGCGTGGTAAGGTACAATGTGAGTTTTACAATGTGTTGGTCTATAGCTCTGTTCTGTATCATGTAAGACTTTGGGTATATATTTTGCTTAATATAAATACTAGATAGTGGCAGTCGCCACTGTTTAGGTGTACATTAGATCACAGTTTCCATAGGAGCAGTGTTTTTTTGTTTTACTAACAACATTTGTGAAAATTGACAAATCTTCACAAAACCTTTTTTTAAAGTTCATCCCCCTCAGCTCCATTGTAGAAAGTTTTGGGGTGATCCGTGAAGCAGGCACTGAGAAAAAGAGGGGGTCTCGTAGGAAATTGAAGAAGTGAGATGGAAAAAACAGCTGAATAAAATGTACATAAATGGTGGTGTCAGAAAGAATCTAAAGACCTAATTTTACTTACAGGAAGGGCAGAGTTCAAATATTGTAAAATACCCCTCACACACTGAAACCTGATTCAGTGTCATGCTTCTTCATTGGGGTCTTCCTGCCCCTCTACGGGACGGGCCTTGCTACGACCTACGTAGATGCGGGAGTACCTAATTTAGTGATTAGTGTATATGTGTAGTGCGTGGGATCGTGAAAAAATATTTGATGGTTTAAAAATTCTCTGGCTAGTGGAAAAAAAAATACTTTATTAACTTCCCTTGCTGAGAATAGTAAAAATGGGGAGGTGTAGAGCGCGTACTTTGATGAGTCACCCTCTACAAGGTCGACATGTTTCAGAAGCCATCCCCATGGCTCCTGAAACATGTCGACCTTGTAGAGGGTGACTCATCAAAGTACACCATCTACACCTCCCCATTTTTACTATTCTCAGCTAGGGAAGTCAATAAAGTATATTTTTTTCCACTAGCCAGAGAATTTTTAAACCATCACATATTTTTTCACGATCCCACGCACTACACATATACACTGATCACTAAATTAAGTGCTCCCGCATCTACGTAGGTCGTAGCACACCCTGTCCCGTAGACGGGCGGGAAGACCCCAACGATGAAGCATGACACTGAATCAGGTTTCAGTGTGTGAGGGGTATTTTACAATTTTTTTAACACTGCCCTTCCTGTAAGTAAAAGAAGGTCCTTAGATTCTTTCTGACACCATCAATTATGTATGATTAACACCCTTAGTAAGATTAAGCACACACATATGCACGTATATATGTTTATGTAGAACCTTTAGTTTATTCAGGTATTGTTTCAGCAAACTGATGTATAGGCCATTACAATAGTCCATTTTTGATAGGATAAGTGAGGTGATAACAGTTTTTCTTGAACTGACTGGAATGTAAGGCAGAATCTTTCTGATGATTCTGAACATGCTATAGGAAGAAGTTATGATGGAATTAACTTGTTTACCAAGATTAAGTTTATCATCTAGAATCACTCCTAGGCTTTTAACTGTGGTAGTCGGACTAGGCAGTGGTCCCATATCATGGGGCTGGCAGTCCACAAACAAGGGTAATTTCCAAAGAACATTACTTCAGTCTTTTCTGAATTCAACTTAAGGCAGTGTCTGCCCATCCAGGTACAGATTTCTTTAATACAGATGTGAAGCTGAGCACTGGTGTTATTGTCACCGTTTGCCGCGGAGACTACAATTTATGTGTCATCCGTGTAGGAGGCAAGACCGAAAGATTTAACCAGTGACGCAAGCTCGGCCATGTAAAGATTGAATAATGATGGGCTGAGCGACGATCCCCTGCGGAACTCCACACGGAAGTGAGAAAGCTTGCGATCTGAACTTGTCTAGGGTCACGATGTGTTCCCTATTTGCTAAAAGCGATTTAAATAGGTCCAAGGCTGCTGCTGTCCTGTCATTACTACAAGTGCCAACAGAAATTTCCAAAGTACTCACAAGTCCTTAACATTAATAATAATTCCAAATTTTAAAGCGCGACCTATCCCTCCAAGGGTATCCAGGCACTGGGAGCTGTCAGAGAGATTAAGTGAGCTATTGCCCGTAGTCACATGATGCAGAGCTTAGCTGCCGACCGAATCGTGAGCCCGCTCTCTGGAGTCAGCCACTCTGGCTGCAGTGCCACACCTCTCAATATATTAGATGATCACTCTGATGAATTTGGTCAAAGTTACAGGCATAGGTGTCTACCATAATCGTCGCCATGAGAAGGGATCTGGTTGCTGGACACAGAGCAAAAAAGCAGCAAAAAAGGGCTTCTTAAGCAGACAGTGATTCCTTAATTAGAGTCATGACCTGATGACAGCTGTACACACTGACCCTCGCATCTCTGTTGCTCGTTTCAACGTTTTCCTTGTCACAGTATAGCATTCTGCTCGTGGCAAAGAGAGGTTCCATAAATGGCTATTCAGATCAATCACCACACACCTATTATTGTCTGGCCACAACATTGAAGACATGTTGTGGCAGCCACAACAGCACTAAAATGCATTGTAGTGAAAGCCTATTTTTGAGGGTCACAAAAAGGTGCACATGTAAAGGGTGCTAACGGATTTTAGATACAATATAAATCATTTATTGGTGTACTATACACCTTTTAAGAATTGTGGTGTTTCCTTAGGAGTTTTTACCCTGTGTAAAATGCTGCTCCACTGCTGGAATTTGAAGAACCATGGTTGAAAGAAAACTAATTTCTCTCATGATTTTGTCATAACGGTTATGGAAGGTGCTCCAGAAGCTACAATTAGAGCATAGTTTCTGTAAATTCACGACATTTTTCTCAACTATGTGAGAATAAAGTCTGACATACTGTGTAAAACATGTACTTCCAACAGCACCAGATGCCTGTCAGTTGATTCTCCAGTGTTCTACTGCAGCCTCCCACAGTGCTCAATTTAACAACTAGAAAGCTAACGATGTCAATGGCAAGAGTGGCACACCTGAAACCATCTTGATTGGATCAACGCTGTAAAACATAACACATCTCCTTTAGAAACGAACAAAATTAGTGGGTTTACTTTGTATAGAAATTATGGTTAGGGCTGTAGAAAGTAATATTAGGATACATGTGTTCTCATATATCTTCCTCTTTCAATTTCAGTAAAACATCTGGGTTGCAGAATGAAACCTGTTCTTTCAACACCAGCAGCAACCTGCAAGTTAATTCTGTCTGGACCCAAGTCTCAGATTATGCTTCCCTAGTCTATACTGCAAAACACAGCAGCCAATTGAAACTGTATGTACAATAAACTACACTTCCTAAGAAACCAGAAACCTCATCATACATTAGTCCATGGACCCATCCCTTTAAATATGATAGCCACCATTTGGGCATCTCTTTCTTTGCTGCTCCAGCAGACAAAATAAATTCTGAAATTCTGAGATTAATTATGTGATCTTATCTATGTGATTATTTGCTTTGCCCTAATCATTTGATGCAACATGTCTCTATGTAAAACTTGCTTACTGCTTATGACGGATTGACCGACCCATATTATTATTTTTAACATGGCACAATCCAGATTACATTATTAATAAGTATTGTTTTCTTTTGGTGAAAAAAAAAACCAAACAGTATTTTTTTCGACTGCTTCAGTGGCTGTTTATGGAGCGGAAGAGGGCGAAGCTGTACCTGGGCAGCTCTTTGCTGACAAGTACATTACTCTTTCTCTCTGCACTACCACCTCCCCGCATTTGCAAATAGTGACTCTGCATAGCAAATGCGGAGATAGATGCAAGAGGTCAGGGTTGCTAAAGCACAAGCCCGGCTATTAAATAAGTTTGTCTCTAGTCCCCAAGAGTACTAGAATTTATGAGGCTAATTTCATTTATGAAAATACTTTTCTTAGTCCCTAGAGGACGCCCTTTATACACAGTACAAGGGCTGCTATATTTCAAGTAGAACATTGTCCTAGGAGTTGAAGACCGCTCTCTCCACATACAACTATATATATTTAAGCCTTCTTGGGGATACCTCTACTTATTGCCGATATATGAGTGGCAATTTACCATTGCATCTCTCCACTAAGGCCAATTCCTAGCCATTCTACCCTGATGAATATCAGGAATATTCTAACGACCATCAAGCTGAGGGATACTGCGAGAGTGGACTTGTGGAGGGCCTGGACCAATAAGTCCAGCAATTGGTAAATAAAGCCCTAGCATTGGTCCTTTAGCTGTTCACTTCACAACTGCGATGCTATGCGCATTTGAATAATGATAAAGAGAGCACTGCATCACGACCCTCAAAGTTTGTCACAGAGGACGGCCAAATAAAGCTTTAACCAAATCCCCCAAATGTCCTCAAATGGAGGCTCCACACATTCTAACACAATTACAGGACAGATCATGGATACAGTGCGCCCACTTCTTCGGGAGAAAGTTCTATTTCTAAATCACCTGACAAGACGAGAGATGAAAGAAATGATTTATCTCACTAGGATTCCTCCCAATAAGCTCTCCTTTCAGGCGCCAGGAAGAGGAAATGTAAGACGAAGAGGCAAACTCAAGTACAAACTGAGGTACTAATATTTAACATGGATGACATTGTGCATGGGAGGCCAGGGCCAGCCAGGCAAACATGGCGGACGCAACTCGCTAGCGCTCCGTCCCAAAAATCCCTAATTATCCTGACAATCACTGGTATCCCCCACCATCCGGGTGCCCTCTTTCGCCATGGGAGTACCTGAGTGGGGGCGACCCACGGATGTTACCGATAACCCACACTGCGATCCTGTTGAATCCGAAGCTGGAAGCGTCTCCGTGACGGGCAAACCTGTCTAACTACAAACAAGGAAGTGCAAAGTGTCCCGCGCTACGGTGGTAGGAACGCAGAGCCACTGTGTACACGCAGGTCTGCCCCCCCTCCCCACACAACAGCGCCAGTGGACGTCTGATGCCCAGGACTGTCTACACACACACCCACAGACCAGCAGACACGGCATTGGGGTGCAGGACAGTCAGGCATTGAGAGGGAACTTTCCTTCCACTAACAAGTGAGCAGACCCTTTCACGTCCGCGCCAGACAGAGGCCACAACCAGAAGATTGAACACAGAAGTGGGGACAGTGCACGTGCGCTCTGGCACCCACCCATCTCTGATCAATGAACAGGCCACTCCATACCGCTGGGTCTGTTATGCCAGTAAGACAGCTACACCACCCTGATAGCAACTACGCAAACTAGAGACGAATGCAGACAGCGCAACAACTAGTAATGGGCCATTTACGCACAAGCACACAGCAACCCAGCACATGCACTGGAAGCTCAGATTTGATGACCGTGGAAGGTGACGCAGACGCGGAAATGCCAACAGCAATGCTGGCAGCCAAACTGGTCTCTGTACTGGCAGCTCTGGAGAAGATAGGATCTGCGTTGGATGAGACCCGCTCCTCGCTGGAATCCAAAATCGACAAAGTCACCTTGGATTTTACCATCCTAAAAGTGGACCATCACAAGCTCGGAAACAGAGTGCGCCTCCAAGAACAAACGCTGGCGGAGCTCAAACCAGTCACACAAAGCCACGCGGCAGCCCTCTAAGACTTGATAGATCGTGTCCACGACCTGGAAGACAAGGTAGAAGATGCAGAAGGATGCAAGCGTCGCAATAATATCCACAGAGTGGGACTTCCGGAGGGAGAGGATGGCCAGCGACCAGATGAATATGCTGAGCGTTGGATCCGCGATTTACTCCCCGCTGACACCCTGTCTCCTCAATTTGTGATCGAGAGAGCGCACCGTGTCCCGGCACAAAAAACACCACCGGGAGCCTGCCCACGCCCATTCCTCTTCAAAGTACTCAACTACAGAGACAGGGCCTCGATCCTCCACGAAACCCGCAAGCTGGCAGACATAAACATCGGCAGCAGCCGGGTCATGTTCTTTCCAGATTATACAGCGCAGCTCCAACTCCGCAGAAGCCCGTACGCAGCTGTGAAAAAGCAACTCTGACTAATTTATTCTTTGCTATTCCCTGCTAGACTCAGTGTTGTTGCAAAAGGAACAGCACGCTTCTTTGATTCACCCACTGAAGTCTGGGACTGGCTAGAGGAGTCAGGAACACTGACAGGGCCCAAACCACCTCAGAGAGAGGAACCTGACCAACTCAACAGGAAACTGAGCAGTCAAGGCAGGCACAATCGGCATCGCTCAGGAACCCCCGCAAATTCCATAGCTCCTGACCCAACACAAAGGATGGAGGAAAGACACGAGGCACTGCAAGTCGCTGCGGCGTTGGGTACAGCACCGCCAAGTTCGTACTGCCATTTGAGCCCACCCAGCTCCTCAGATACAGGGAACTCAACGCCATACAGACTTGACGACCCTGAAGAGTTCCCACTGCCAGATGTTACACCACAAACAGCCGATGACAACATATGACACCTTCCATAGACACTGTTGAATTGCCAGATGCAACCTAAGCAAGTACCTGCCGCGCAGTTGAACTGTTATGATATATGCACTGCTTTAAATGCCACTGCTCATTGTGTAATGCAGTGCTGATTCACACACCCAGCATCATGCGGGGCAACTTGGTGGGTCCACAACCCTTCTTCCTCGTGCTGACGATAGGTTGAGGGGATACATAATCACAAGCTGGCATTTAGGGGTAACCCCCTACCCACCACGAATACACGGCGCACTCCCCTGCCGCGCATCAAGCTAATAAACGGTTTCTTTTAGCCACTTGGAATTCGCCCTCATGGGTATACATAGTTTAGTTCTCATACCTTCCCTGTTCTTAACACAATTGAGCCGGAACACATCCCTGCAGATCAGACACTGCTACACTTTGCCCCCCCAACACTATCCTAGTACTTGTACACAAGACACATGGTACAAATTAACGTAATCACATGGAATGTGCGTGGAATGCACACACCGTCACGCAGATACTCTATCTACACCTACCTGCGGCACCGGTTGCCGACATAGAGCTGCTCCAGGAAACACACATGTCCCAGGTGGAGCTAGGGTGCCTCCGGCACAGATGGAGAGGTCAAGTCCATGGTACCAGTTACTCAGCGAATGCGCGCGGTGCTCTCATCTGGGTGAAAGCAGGGGTTCCATTCACGTGTGATGAGGCACTGACCGACCCAGATGGTATATATGCGCTTGTGAGTGGCAGACTGAATAGTCAACCGATCCTTATAGGGTCCATATATGCCCCAAATGTTAACCAGCCAGCTTTCCTAGACGACCTTACAAGCATCCTAGCAAGGTGGAGTGGAATCCCCTGGCTCCTGGGAGGAGACTTTAACTCTGTGCTCGATGTTGGCCTAGATAGGTCGTACCCGCCCCTGTCCAGAACTACAGCACGGTCTAATGCGCAGGCTCTCACTGATTGGCTGGCGCACTGGGCGCTACTAGACATATGGCATGGTATTAACCCACAGTCCACGTATGCCTGGACAGAATAGTTGTCTCCCCTTCGCTGGTCCCACTAGTCCACCGTATAGAATATCTAGGCCAGACGCACTCTGACAACATCCCCCAATTGCTGAAACTCACCTGGGACCTTAAATGCCCCCCTGCCCCCTCGTGGAAACTTCAAACTGCTGCACTCAAAGATCCGCCATTTTGCTCCTCGCTGGGCACGGCGATCCTCAAATACTTCGAGCTTAACGAAGGCACGGCAGAAGACACAGTAATAGAATGGGAAGCATGCAAGGCGACAATACGGGGACACTGCATGGGCGCTAAATGGAACATACGCAAAACCCTCACCTCCAGCCTGAGCACAATAGAACTAGACCTACTGAAACATGAGGCGGATGGGGAGGGCGGGAACAGTTGCCGTCTAGAGACACTGCGGACGCAACACGCTGAATTAATGGAACGCCTCCACTACCATAATTATGCCACGCATACGGTTCACACCCACGCCACAGCTGACCGCGCGGGTCGATTCCTGGCCTAGCTGATTCGCCAGGAGCACACCCGTACACCAATAGTGGCGCTGCGCGTCAACATAGGCCTCCTGCAGCACACACAACGAGACATCACGCGGCTCTGACGCAACATTATCAAAAGCTCTACCAATCCCAAAGTCAATACGAACCGCACGCCTTCACAGCTTTCCTAGAGCGAGTGTAATTACCGGAGGCAACACGGGCACACAATGATATACTGGATGCACAGATCTCAGCAGAAGAGATCAGAGAAGCCATTATGTCTCTCGCTACGGGGAAGACTCCGAGGCCCGACGGACTCCCGGCAGAATACTATAAGTCATATCAAGTGTTACTTGTGCCCCGTCTATGTGATCTTTATGTAGCCACCGTTACGCAGGACGGCTCCCACCAACGCAGGGTGAAGCGCATCTGATTTTGTTGCCCAAGCCTGACAGAGATCCAACAGACATGGGGTCGTACCGACCCCTTTCTCTGCTCAATACGATTACAAAATCTTAGTGAAAATCCTAGCGGATAGGTTGGCACAAGCAGTCCCCAATCTAGTGCACACAGACCAAAATGGCTTTGTGCCATCCCGCAACACCTCATTTAATCTGCGCCGCTTTTTTAGAGTCGCAACCTACTCCGTTTGCGAATGGCCGAGAGCGGGGTACCTTGTACTCGATCTTGAGAAGGCATTTGATTCTCTTGAATGGGATTATATGTTTGCAACCCTTAAAAAATACACATTGGGCCCTGACTTTCTGCAATTGACCCGCCTCCTCTATACCAACCTGGTGGTCAGAGTAAAACTGGGGCCATATGTCTCGACTGCCATTCCAATAAGACAGTGAATGAGACAGGGCTGTCCACTGTCTCCTCTCCTCTTTGCGCTCGCTATGGAGCCGCTGGCGGAATCCCTAAGAACACAGCTACATGATGGCATACTACTGGGGGATGGCATCCACGTGGTGTCGCTATTCGCTGATGATCTACTGATCTACCTAAGAGACATCACTCAGGTGCCAAAACAACTGGCCCACATCCTCCATGAAGTTGCTACTGTGTCGGGATTAAAAGTAAACGTTGCTAAGTCTAAACTATATGTTTTTAAAGATAACTGATGCGACCCCGACCTATTCCTCAATGGCGTGAGAGTGCACTGGAGCACTGACGCATTCCTATACCTGGGCATGCAGGTGTATCGCCAACCACTGGACCTCTTTGACAGTAACTTAGGCAGGGCACTGACAGCCGTGAAATCCCAGATGCAGTTTTGGAGTAATGCTCCCTCTCGCTGTGGTCGGTAGAGTGGCACTGCTCAAAATGGTGGCTCTGCCGAGATCTCTGTACTATTTTGCCAATCTGCCCACCTATGTCCCTGGGGTCCCAATCAGAGTAGCGATCAAAAAGCTATATTTACCCACTGATCAAGGGGGTCTGGCGGTGCCCTGCTTTGAGTATTACTATCTGGCAGCCCAACTTCAATGGATCACCAGATGGATGGCAGACTGCCAGCGTAGTGACACAGCGACCACACGCCCATCTTATACGCTCCCTCAGATCCTTGCGCTCTTTCACCCCGGCATGAGGGTGTGACCCCCTGAACCCCATTTTCTGAACGTAAAATACAGATGTTACCGTAGAAGCCTCTACTTAACATGACACACAACACCTTACGCCCCTGCACTTCCTCTGGAGGGTAACCCTGTGGGTCGAGTGACACTTACGTCAACAACACTGCAGCACTGGCACGATGCGGCTGTACAAACGCTGGTGGATCTCTATTGGGAAGGCTCACTTATTCCGTACACTACGCTGGTGTCTGACGAGCGACTCCCGACAGGACTATTGCTACTTTACCGGTCACTGATCACTAAGCGTTCAACGAAATGGGGGGATCTTGCAGTAGAACCGCAAACACATCTCACAGTGCAATATTTGCATATCATGGACGAGGTCGACACCTAATGCGGTGGTTTGCGGCTTCATTGCGACAGCACGCAGCGGTAAATTTAGGACCCCTCCGACACAATTGGGAACAGGACTTGGGCCGACAACTCACAGATAAAGACTAGGAGCGAGCGCTGGCTAGCCCGGTACAGATCCCTAGAAACACGAGATTTAGACAAATCCAACTCTACATCATGCAGAGCATACGTCACACCAGCCAGCATCAATAGTTCTTTTCACCGCACTGACTCATTCTGTCCCAGGTGTGCCACTGTAGACGCGGACTTGGTGCACATGCTTTGGGGCTGTACCAGACTGACTGTGTACTGGGAGGGAGTGGCGAGCATACTCCGCACCTCTACTGAAAGAGAAATACATTTTGACTGGCCCACTTATTTGCTACACATGTTCCGTAGGAAGCGCAACACCAAAGTCACCTCCAGATTCCTGGACCTAGGCATGGTAGCAGTAAAAAGATTAATCACTAAAAGGTGGAAAGGACCTGACCCTCCTATGGTGTGGGCTAGGGCAGAGGGTATAGCGATCTGGCGTGAGGAAATCATGGGCCTCAGGAAAATACCCATATCCACTAATTGGGAGGCAACCCTGGCATCACTACAACAAGATGCGGATCTGCCGGACCAGACAACACATAGCCCTGCCCTGAATGAGTGACTCCGCGCACGCAACACACACCCTCACAGTCACTTACAGGCACAAGACTCGTTGTCTCCTAGCTGTGAATTGACACTCTGGGGTGACCATGTTTCGGTCACCAACCACCACGGCAACATATATGGGCACAATAAGCAACGTGCATACGTGCAGCAACTAACAGCTGCGGGACGCTACACCAGCTCTATTTCAAGTTTTGTAATCCCTCTCCCCCATTTATTGTTCTCCCCCCTCTTTTATTGAACCACAATATGCCAGATGTACCTACCTTGAGCAGGGAATGGCGTAGTGCTTACTGTGTAGCACATATTAATAAAGAAAACTGTAATGTGATGAATGCGATGTAGCCAGATAATTGTAGCATATACAAGCCAACGCATTATCCTCGCTACTGCGAAATCACGGTGTATCATGTATGTAAGACACGTCGAACAGAGATGTGATCTGTTGCTACGTGTTGTAGCAGTATGTTTTACTCACTGAAAGCCCATTTGTAAAACCTGTAAAATCAAGAAAGATATTTAACAAAAAAATGGATGACATTGTGCACCCTCGTTAATTCAAATGGGTGCCTACCCCGGAGGTAGCAGAAAAACTGCACAAAAGTTTCCAAAAAGAAGTACACAAATACGTTTGGGTAATGACCAAGAACAGTACTCCAACACAAGGAAATGCCTGACATAGAACCAAATATGGTGACTTTCATGAGGAAGGTTGCCCATGACCCCAAAAAGGTATTCCAATAGAAATCTTTAGATCTATCTGTCCTGCTAACAAAAATTCTTGAATACAAGCTAAGGTCTCTTGGCTGTCGATACATCCAGATACATTAGCTGGCTGGGTGCATGGAGCGATATGCCATCCTGGGAATGCTAACTGCACCCTTTCAGTAGAACCCCACCGCTCTGTCCTTCTGAAGATAGATCTGAAGTTCACGACTTAGCTGCGGCAGATCTAGTAGCTGAGGGGATCCTATTCCCTGACCCCTTTGTCAAGGATCTTGGAAAATTTTGCATTACATTTACTCCTTTGGACAAGGCACATTGAAAAAGGTCTTCCAGACTGTCATTTTTGGGAGGGCTAGGTAATATCAAGGGCACTCACCAAGCCAGTCCTTCCACCAAGGTCCTTAGAGCGTTTTTTCAGGCAGAAGATAATGATGCTTGTATGACACAGCATGAAGTAACACATTCTTCCCAACTGGAGCAGAAGAGACCGAGGTAGATATTTGAGAGGAGGTTGCAGTGGGATGCCCACAAGTGGAAGTGGATCTGAATTTACAGGTAATGATAATTCTTCTGTTTGATGATATTTTGGGGGGCAGAATATCTCTGTTTTTGCACAATTGGAGAATGTTGACACACAATGTATGAATACTACAGTATAAGGGTTCAAGCTAGACTTCTATGCTACTCCAGGTCAATACAGTCTCCCCCCCCCACCCAGGCTTGTTTTTTCCCCTCCTAGAACATAAGTATATAAACACAGAGACTGAAGCCTTAATGCATAAATGGACAAAAATACAATTTGCCCTACGACCCCTAATCCCAAAGGCTACTGCAGAAATATTTTTCTAGTTCAGAAAAAAGGAGGAGGCCAACAATTGGTTTTAAATGTAAAGGATTTCAACAGATGGATCCTGTACATACACTACAGGCATGTACTTCAACAACAGGATGGGATAGTGAGGATGGATCTAAAATATACCTAGGTCGCGGTTACAAATTGTCCACGTCACAGCCGAATTCCCCAACTACACTGGCAGTCAAGTTGTTATGAATTCTATTACCATCCCTTCAGCCTTTCACCGGCTCCTTGGTGTTTCACCAAATTGATGAAGCTGATCATGAAAGCTCAGCGAGTGAAGGGTGTATGTCTAATAGTATATCTAGATGATCTGGACATTCTACCACAATACCAAGCCGCTGCAATACTATTTCTATCATAGACGATTCATCTACTCCAAGAACTGGGGTTCGTGATCAATGTTTCAATGTCCATATTGAGTCCTACTCAATATTCAGAACTGTTGGGTTTTCAAATAAACTCTGGGAAGGCCAAACTGCAATTGCCACCACAGAAGGTGAAGAACATCAAGAATGAACTGGAGTCTGCCTTGTCGAGACAGACTGCATAATTGAGGTTGTTAGCAAGGATTTTGATGCTGTTAACCTCTGCAATCCAAGCGATCTTTCCAGGACCCCTGCATTACAGGGCACTGCAGCGGCTGAAAGTTCAAAACTTGTGCATAGGTCTCAGACCAGATACAATGGTTAACGGAAGCCGGCACGGAGTGGTCATGGTGTCTACAGCATATGGAGGGCTAGCATGCCAGAGCCATCTTCAGGTGTCTTCTGGAGTTAGTGATAGTCAGATGCAAGCAAAGGGGCCAGGGAGCAAAATGCAATCCATTGTTGATGGAAGGCAGATGGTCGCAACAGGCGTTATGAACTAGCTGGAGTGCCGAGCAGGATTGTTTGACATCAGGACTTTGTCACCCCAGAAAGCAAATTGTTGTATTCTTGTAAGGATGCAAAATATCTCAGATGTTCAATAAAACAACAAGATGAGTTACAAAATCTTGGATGCTAGCAGAAATAGACAAAGACTTCTAGCATTTCTCTCTCCAGCATTATTTCAGTGATATCGGAGTACATTTCTTGTCACAGTAATTTAGTGGCAGCTGGCATGCCAGGTATTTGTTTTTTTGTGTTGTATTTGTTTATTAGAAGAAGCGTAAGAGTACATGACAAAAGTAAACATCATTTAATATTTAGGTATGACAACATTATATAGTGGTAATAGGGATGATATGATGCATAATATATGTAACAGTGGGAAGGGGAATGAAGAAAAGCCGTGATGATATTCTTCATCATAAGAGGGGGTAGGACAGGGCATAAAGGCTGGTGGCATCCGGGAATCGCCCACGTAGGGTTCTAAGGAATTCCGGTGGTCTAGGGAGCCGGACAACAACCTGTAGGTAGTGGGAAACTGCGTGCCTGCAGGTCTGATCGGTTCCGGTACCCTTGAAGGTCCAGAGTATGATATTTGCTACCCTGCATGCTATCGTAGGAGTGTGGGGGAGGGAAGAGTGAGTAGGCTGGACAGAAGGCCATCGCCATAAAAGGTAGCGATGCGATTGATGAACACACATTATGACTGAGTTCTGATTTCTCAGGATAAAGCAAGGTATGGGATGATAGTGGTTTGTGGATCAGGCAAAAGATAGGGGTTGAAGAATGTCCCTCTGATGTTACCAGTGGCATGTCCTTAAGTCATTATAAAGTTGGGCAGGATTATGGTGGGGGAGGTTGGAGGATAATGACCGGGCTAGGTTGCTGTCAGCCAAAGTCTGCTGGGTACGGGGATGGGAAATCATGACTGTTGGTGGGCCTACATGTTTGGGGGGGGGAAAGGGGAAGGAAGGTAGAAAGAAAGAAAAAAAGGAGGGGGATGGGAGAGTGGGGGGAGAGAAGGGAGTGGTGGAAAGGGAGGGGGAGATCAGAGGATTATGGGATATGTGGTAATACATAAGAAACGGCAAGAGGGGGAGGGTGAGGACGGAAGGAAGGGTGAATCAGCGGTTAGGGTCTTAGGGATAGGCAGTTGTATAGAGTAGTGCCATTCAATCAATCAATCAAAAGACCTTTATTCGAATTACTTGAATTCATAAAAGTACAGACATAAAAAACAATTAATCTTTACAATATACACAACACAATATCTCTAAAAGTTATAATGAACTAAAACAACAGTCATTCAGGGATTTTCCATCATATTGCGTACACGGATTATTAATCTTAAAAAGGTGCTAGTGCGAAAAATCAGTTCCTCAGAGTCCAGGGAGAGTAACATTTGACGAGACTCCATAAGAGAGAGGGGTCTGTGTTTTCTAAAATAGGGTGTTAAAAACCAGTTAATATATTTTAAATAAAATTTACAAAAGAATAAAAAGTGTAACTCATTCTGCTTACTGGTGCCATCACAGGGGCAAGGGTTGCGGTCAATAGTAGAGTTGTAACCCAAGGGGAAACCCAACATGAATTTTATGGAGCCTGCCCTTAATCGAAATAACAGAGACCTCTCCCAACTAGTCATAGGAAGAGTAAGATAGAGTGGGAGAGGTCGCCTGGGCAGGTCATTCTCAATATATCTGATAACCGTGGCTCTCAATGTTTCCCTTTCCAACCGTTCTGCCTCATAAAGTGCATATAGTGCTTGTTTGACCTCTACCTTATCTTGACATCCAATGCTGGAGGGATCTACAAAGAGATCACCTTTATTCACGGCGCTTAATGATTTTGAAACACCAGCTAACCATGGGATTAAAAGCCCGTGATCACATTTAAGACAGTCTTTGATTATGTCTTGTGTTAGAGAGGCTGCGTTATTCCTCCAAATTCTCAACCAGAATAAAACTGGTCTGCTTCTAATGAAATCACAGACGTAAGGGAGGTTTAGCTCTTTGTGGCAGATAAATTCAGAGGACGAAATTGGGGCACCCAAAACTTTTCTGCAGAAACGTGTCTCTTCTCGTTGGATGCCGGGATTTTTAGCAGTAGCCCAAACTTCGGCCCCATAGGTGGCAACAGGAACACACTGTAATTTAAAAAAATTTAAAATAGCACTGGTTGCACCTAATTTCTTAGGGCGTGGGAGACTCAGTATTGAGTTGATGGCCTTCGAGAACTTGCTCGTGGCGTGGGCAGAGTGCCCACTCCACGAGTTGTTCGCAGCGAAGGCCACCCCTAAATATAGCGCCATTCAATTAAGTCCATATGTCCAGAGGTGGGCTAAGAAGAGAGTGGGGGGGGCTCTGAGGCGCCAGATGCGGAGCGTCTGTCACCGATCTAATCTTGCAGGAAAGGTGCCCACGTCTGAAGGAAACTGGTCTTGTAAGTTGTAGATGACACACTTGTTTGAGGCTCTCTGGACCATGGCCACCAGTCAGGCCTCCGACGACAGGGGTGCCGGCAATCTCCATTGGTGGAGGATACATATTTTGGCTGTGGCCAGGGCCGTTTGGAGGAGGCGTCGTTGCGGTCACGTGAGTTCCACTGAGTGTCGTGTGTCATGAAGGAGAATGGTTGAGGGGGTGAGTGGCATTTGAAGAGACATGGACGTACTTGAGACCGTGCCAACATAGAACCGAGCGCACATATGATATGCTGTATGTCACAGAGGGTGTTCGTGCATCTCCAGCAGTTTGCGTGCGGTAGGAGACCTGCTCTGTTCAGTTTCATTGGTGTCCAGTACCAGTTGTGTAGTGTCTTAAAAAGGCAGAATTTCAATCGGGCCTCTCTAGTGCCCTTATATAGGGCTTCAATGACATCTGCCCTCTTGTCTTCTTCATACGTGACTTGCAATCGGGCCAGCCATCTGGCACGTAGTGCTCGCTACAAGGGTTGAGAGAAGAGATGGGATGAAAATGTGCTGTATAGTCCTGACGTTACCCGTTTGTGTTTCCCCCATACGCTGAGATAGGCCACTATTGGGGAGGTCCGTAATGACCATGGGTGAGGGCCCAAATAACCCAGAAGACAGTGCTGCAGTTGTGTGTAGCGTCAGGTTTGCGTCTCTTAACTGTTCAAAGGGTTTGAGGTTACCGTCTAGGAGAAGTTGGTCAAGGGTGTGGATACTTGCTTCCTTCCAGTGGGCCCAAGATAGTACCTGCCCATTGATGAGTACGCTAGCATTACCCCAGAGAGGAGCTTTCTCATGGAGTCGTGGGTCCGTCCCAGGTAAACGATGTGCACGCAGCCAGGACCTATGTGTAGCGTGCAACCCTGGGTGAGCAGCGGCATGGGAGTGTGTCCAAACCCCGTATAGGATAGATAGACCTGTGTCTGCTGAGAGTAGATTCCGTTCTATATTTACCCATTGTGGCAGTTCCGATGCGTCTAGTAGCATATATGCCAAGGGAGATAGTTGGAGAGCAAGGGCATAGTGCTCCACTGACGGGAGGCCAGGCCTCAGCTGGGACAGTGACCCATCAATTTAGATGTGGCCAGTCTGGGCTTTGATGAACCCCACTCATAGGACCGGATGTGGGAGTCAATTAGGCAAAGTGTGGAAAGAGGCACCTGATATAAGGCGCGGTAGGGTTACCATCCATACCGCCTGCACTCTGCCCCACATAGAGAACCCCAAAACAGACAACTTTGCAAAGTCCTGTGTCATTTGGGCACTTAATGGGTTCAGATTATCCGAGACCATTACCTCCATGCCTCTGTTCACCAGTATCCCCAGGTATTTGAGTTGTGATGGTTGCCAGTGGAAAGGGTAGCCGTGTATTGCTGCTTTTGTGGTGCCTGCAGAAATGGGAAGTGCTTTGCTCTAGTGCCAAATTTTGTTAAAGCCAGAGAATGTTGAGATGCCCATTAAAGACAGTAGGGCTTGATTTAAATCAGTTAGGGTGAGCAGAATGTCATTTGTATAGAGATAGAGCTTGGAGTGGCCTGTTGGATTTGGAACGAGTTGCGAATAGCAGAGGCTAAGGGTTCCATGGCCAGATGGAAGAGAAGTGGGGATAGGGGGCATTCTTGATGCATTCTCCAGCGAATCCGAAAAGGATCAGAGAAAAAGCCTCCACAGTTTACCTGGGCAGTGCGGCCATCATATAGCAGGCACACCCTGGCAATGAATTGTGCTCCCAGGCCGAGGCGTTCCATTACCTCAAATAAGTAGTTCCATTCGATGCAATCAAATGCCTTTTCTGCAACGAGGGAAAGAGCCAAAGCATCAGAGTGGAGATCTTTGGCTGACCAGAGAGTATGTGCTAGGGTGCGGAGGTGGTTCCTAGACAGCCGGCCCGGTACGAAACCCACTTGCGTGTGATGTATCAGAGAAGAGAGCACTTTACACAGTCGGTTCACCAAAACACTAGCCATTATGTTAATGTCACAATTCAGCAATGAGATAGGTCGGTAGCTGCTGCATAGTAAGCGATCATTCTTAGGTTTGGGTATAACGGCGATCCTTGGGGCCCAGGGAGGATGTTGGCTCCGCTTCTTGGAATGCAGCCTTCAGGGTGTCTCCCATCTCTTTCCCCGACCACCTATAAAATTCTGCCGGGAATCCATCTACCCCATGGGCTTTGTGAAAGGGTAATTTGGATATTGTGAGATCTATTCCCTTTTTGTTGAATTCCCTTTCTAGAAGCTCCCAGCTCTTGTCTGAGAGACAGGGAAGATTTGCCTCATTCAAGAAGGTAGTCATTTGGTTTACTCCCACCATGCTTCCCAGAGCATATAGGGATTTATAGAATGAGGCAAATCGGTTCACTATGTCTTGAGGGCGAGTGAGGATTTTGCCCCATGCCGATTATATAGCAGGGATAGCCATGGCAGCTTCCCTTTGGCGAGCTGTGCTGCCAACAGGTGTCTGGCTTTCTTCCCCTGCTCATAGTGTCACCCTTTCATCCATTGTAAAGCATATTTGGCTTTAGAAGTAAAAAGGCTGTTTAGGGCCATCATGGCAAGTTCCAGGAATCTGCGGTGCTGTAAGGATGGGTGGGCAGAATGGAGACGGGTATAGGACAAAACGTCTCTCTCCAGGTCCTTCTGGCGGTCCACTCGTTGTTTGTTGGCTGCTGCTTCGTCCCTCAGGAGTTGGCCCCTAATGGTGACCTTAGTGGTAGCCCAGAGTAATCTGCGTGAGGTCACTGAATTCCGGTTGTGGGCTTTCAGTTGGGATTTACCCTGGGGGGCCCGGCGTCTCTGTATGCTCATTCACCAAGGTTTGTAGGATAGTAGGACCGGGGAGTGATCACAGAGTGCTGCCCCCAAGATTTGAGAATCCAAAACTATCGCGACTGTCCTATGGGAGATTAGGAAGTGTTTAGCCTGGAGAGTGTGCCATGGGCTGGAGAGGTAAAGGTATACTCTGAATCTGTTGGGTAGCAATGGCGGCAATGGTCCACTTGTCCATTGTCCATCAGAACATCGTCAATCTGCAGCATTACCTCTACCTAAGGGTCCGGTCCTGTCCAGAACTGGGTCTCTCGGGAGGATCCAGTCACCAGCAATGAAGTATTGTAAGGCTGTTCAAGTGGAGGAAGAATGATTGCTTCACCTCTGTCGGGCATAGATCGATGTGCAGTTTGGCAAAGATATATCTGCCATCTGGGTCAGACCACTTCTTTGTTACTGTGACTTTCTGGGTTTTGTGGAGAAGGATCGCTACCCCACATTTGCGGAGGGTCCTCCATCTTAGGGTTCGCCTGAGTGCACACTACTATGTATCACCTTGCCCACCCAGTCTGGGTGCAGTTTATCAGACTCTAGGGCGTCTAGGTGCGTTTCTTGTAACATAGCCACATCCACCCTTTTGGACTGGAGATAAGAGAATATTTTTTTTCTTTTAAAGTAATGAGTAAGGTTGTTCACATTCCAGGATGTCTCGCGGAGGGGGTGTGAAGCACCCATATTGGGAGCAGGAGTAGACATCTGTGGGCAGTTCACATGTGGGTTCATTAGGGCGGTATAAAAATGGGCCAGTGCTGCAAATTATCGTAGCAAAAGCAGTAGTCAGGAGTGGTGCTTGTAGAGTAAAGGTGACTTCAATTAGCACTGACAGAGGTAGAGCGTTGGAATTTAGGGGGATATGAAATCAACGAAAGATGATTGGGAGGGTGGAATAGGCTGGGGGGTGTTGGTATCAAGGGCAAATAGGGATGGCGAGGGGTAACGTAGCAATAGGAGAACACATTAGACAGGAAGGGGGGTATCCCCGGACAGTCAGGGGTGGAGGGATTTTTTGAAAAGATAACCTGTTTCCAAATAAGATGACGCTGGTGGCCAAGGTGCAGATATGTAGATTTTGGGGAAAATGGATAAGCGTCTAAAGGAAAACCCAAGGGAAGGAGAGGAGAGTAGGAAGCAGGGATATGGGAAAACAGAAGAGGTCACTTGTTGTATGACGTTACAACGCATGCTTTTACACCACATGCCATTACAATGTAAGTTTAAAAGCATACATGGTAGATTCTCGATTGGAAGACACTGATTGGTCTTCAAAATCAACATTTAAAACATTTTACTGTAAGCCTGTTATGGAGGTTGCTTCTGTTGATGTGAGAAAGCTCTAAATAAGCATAATTTAAGCCTCCGGTCCTTATATATGAAAACATTCTAGCTATCACAGCAAGAATTTTCAATTCTTTAAGGACACAGAGGCGAGAATTATGCCATTATTATGAAGTCATGTGAGTTATGCATATGATATGTAATTATAATTGCGGTTGTCAGTTTTCTTTTTTAGGAAATGAAAAGAAGCAGTGGTGAGAATGAACACGTTATCCAGGAGGACCCAAGGAATAGGAATCAATTTAAAATGCTAAGGATTGAGATGTTATACAAACCTTTCCATGGACGTTGATAATGGATGTAGGAGTAGTCCATGGACAGAATATGGATATTGTTTTAAAAAGTTATTGGATCGGTTTAGGTTATCTTGATGGACATGCTCGATGGTAAACAAAAAGGCAGCAAAATAAGGGATGCATTATTTAGAGGGATTTGTGGACTGATGCATGAGGATGTTTATGGTGTTATGGTAATAAAGTTTTTCATTTTCACATTGCACAGTCTTAACATCATCTCCTACGCTGTTGACACTCAGCTCATCATCTCAGTCACAAGAACCCTCCACCACCAGAGATAACTTCCACAGATGTATGATGAACATCACCAACTGGATTAACGACAATTGTCTCAAGGCCAACTTGGATAAGACGGAAGTCCTCATCTTTGCGAACAATGACTCTCTATGGAACAATGCCTGGTGGCCTGCTGAATCTAGCCCACCCCCCACCCGACAAACCATGCATACAGCTTCAGCATCCAGTAGCGTCTTGAGAAAATGTTAAAAGGTAGTGCATTAACCAACAGTTATTGCGGGTGATGCTAGCACTCCAGATGGGAGTTGTAAAGACCACCACGCAGCACTTTTAAAAGGCAATGTGATGTATTTAACTGCATATTTTCCAAATAAACTAATTGAAAATCTATCGGTTTAAAGCCACTTCAGAATAGGTACTCATTAAATATTCTGATACTTCTGAGCTCACCCCTATAGCATTGTGTATTTGCAATAGTACATGCTATACCCCGATGCAATACATTATGGTGCAAAGAGGAGCATAGTAGCCATAGTAGTGCCAGTGGAGACTGGGCTTTGTTTAGTAAAGGTCACAGGCGCTCATCTATCAAGACAATCTTTTTCCACCTCACCAATTGGTGTATTATGCACATTTCACATTTCTTGTGTAGAGAGAAGAGACGGGGCAAGCGTTAATGAGACAAAATTCACTCCATTGTGAAGTGTATGCAGGGGCGGTGCGTCCATTAGGGTGCTTGGGTGTTGCCCCACTGACCGTTGCCGTCACTGTCTAACTCTGACTCTCTCACGCAATCCCTGTATCCGATTCCCAGGCTGCCAGTGCCGGAGGCAGTCGGCTTAGTAGGGGGCGGGGCAGCACTACAGGAGTTCAGCTGCAAGTCAGTGTCTGATTGATATCCACCATAACGCGTATCACAGGTGGTCGGCCGTCGGAGCGCACAGCAAGAGTGCGTATGTTCTGTCTAGGGCTTAAACATTTTGCGACCAGCCCTGAACATGCGCGCACTAGGCTGCTCATTAGAAGAGCGAGGGTTGTTCCATGCGGCTCTTCGGATGAGCAGCCTAGTGCGCATGTTCAGGCTGGTCGCAAAACATTTTAAGCTCTAAACAGAACATGCACACTACTACTCAAGCCAATCCTGGCGCTTCTGCTGGAGCAGCGTCACGATTGGCTGAGAGCAAGCAGTACTTGCCAAGGCGCCAACGCGGGAGTCGGACCCCGGCCCAGGAGGACTCGCCGAGGTGGCGCAGATCCGGTAAGTTTAGTTTGCTTAATAATTACTTTAATCTTCCCCGGGCGTGACCCGTAACACCCCTCCACCCCCCGCGAGCATTGGAGCACGAGCCGCGACTGCTAAGGACATTTCGAAAATCAAACAGGACAAAACGAAGTTATGGCTAGGCAACGTCTACGCCCATAAGGCTGAGAAAAGCACATTAAAACTCTCTAAGGTCGAGTACTGCAGGCATGGTTGAAGGGTTTCCTCGATTAAGAATTTTATATGCAAGTGACGCAGAAACTAATGGGTCTGTGTTTTTCGCTTCACATGAGGCACATTGCTGAATTTTTGCTTTCTAGGAAAAAACACATGGTGACTGCACTGCTAAGACTCCATACCCAGATGCAGCCTGTTTAACAGATTAAGTGTGTTTATTTCCACTTTTATCAGACTTTTGAGGCAGCGTAATGAATCTTGCAGTTCATGAGGGAAGAGGAGACGAGGGAGCAGAAAAAACCCAGATGGGAAACATAATCATGTTGAAAGGTACAATTTATCGTAAATAACGAGGAAAACGTGTGCATTGTTGAATGTGGCCTGTTAAAGTCATAACAGAATTGACTGATGTATATACGTTTCTAAAATGGAAACAGGATTGTTAATGCAGCAGACGGTGGCTGTAATCTTATTAATCATGTTCATGCAGATGAACCAAATGTAATAAGTCATGCATTATGTCGTGGGGGGCCAGACCCGCCCTGACCTGAAGCTTTGACATCTCTTGCCTTAGTGCACTGACTGATCCTTTGTTTCAAAACTATTACTTTTACTAAGGACTTCTCAGTGCAGCGCTATGATGTGACTGACATAGTAATGTGACTTCAAGCGGCCCATGCAGACATGTTTTTTTGCCACTTTGGGTCTAGTTTCGTTTTTGCTGCACAGCAGCACATTTCAAACGTTTGCATGTTTAAATTACTATTTCGGGGTGTTACGTTTTTCCATCACCAATGGGAAAGAGGATTTATCAAGTTCTTCGCAGAAACAGAAGTGTGAAATGGTGCGGGAGGGAAGTGGGCAGGTCCAGCCCAGTTGGAAAATATTCTCGACGTCAGGAATTTAACTTGCATTTGTTTTCCAATGAGAAACAGATTTTTGCTTTGTAATGTGACAGAGCTGGCCACATGTTCTATTCTGTAAATTGGCTGGCATTGTGATCCTTATTGTGCGCTTTTCTCAGAGGAATAGAATTGGGGTCTTGTTTCACATTGAAAACTGAATAATCCCTTCTGCCTGGAAAGAAGTAATCGTTTCACAGCAATATTTGTCTTCGGTTAATAAGCGCTGGTGGGAAGATACTTATCCAGCCCCTGTGTGTTTCATCATGTGTGCTTCATTCACAGATTAATGATCGAGGTGGGCATTTTAGCTGCATTCGAGTACCATTTGATATGTACATGTAATGTGCATTTAGGCGATTTTTAACGAATCTCTGTTGGTAGGTCCATTTGCTAATTGTGTCGCCTGTGTGCCTTTTGGTTTGTATGTATTTCACTTGTTTTGTGCTATTTGGAGTTTATTTAATTTACTTGTATATCTGTTAACTAGTTTCTGTCTCCTCTTTGGTATTATGTACGTTTGAGTTTTTGGTGCGTGGGTGTTGTCATTTGGGTGGAAGTGTTCCGTTTCGTTTGTACGTATAGCATTTATTGTGTTTTCTGCTTATCTTTATATTCTAGACCAGGGGTACTCACAAACTTTCTCTTGGGGGCCAAATTTACAGTGTGGTTTGTGGCCGAGGGCCGCACCTTGGGGGCGTGGTCAGTGGGGGAGGGGGTGGGGCTAGAGCAACAAAAAAAAACTGTGACCATGAGGTGGAACACAGGTCCCTGCAGCGGACGCCTTCGTCCACTGAGCCACCGGACCCGGCATACACATATCTCTCTATCTCCCTCCCTCCCTCCTCCGCCTTCCTCCCTCCTCCGTCTCCCTCCGTCCTCCGTCTCCCTCCCTCTGTCTCCCTCCCTCCTCCGTCTCCCTCCTCCGTCTCCCTCCCTCTCTCCTTCTATCCGTCTCTCTCCCTCTCCGTCTCTCTGTCTCTCTCCCCTCTCTGTCTTTCTCCCCTCTCTGTCTCTCTCCCCCCTCTGTCTCTCTCCCTCTCTCTCCCCCTCTCTCTCCCCCTCTCTCTCTCCCTCTCTCCCTCCCTCTGTCTCCCCCTCTCTGTCTCCCCCTCTCTGTCTCCACCTCTCTGTCTCCCTCCCTCCCTGTCCCCCTCCCTCTCTCCCCCTCTCTCTCTCTCCGTCGCCCTCCCTCTCCGTCTCCCTCCCTCCCCCTCTCCACCTCCCTCTCAGTCATGGTTATCTTTTTCCTTTTACACTCATTATTCTGAAATTAGTGAGTGCTTTTGCATGAAAAGCTAAGGCCATGACTACAGGGCCCGGAAGAGACCCGTTTCAGTGCCCATTGCTTATATTCTTTCAAAACATGGGCAGTATGGTTTAAAAAGACCACATTCGTAAACACACACTCGCTGTACACATTTTGTTTTCCAATTCACCCATCAAGCAGGTATTTCAGTACCTCCAGGCTAGGTGCACTTTCCCACACAGGGAAAACTATGTTGTTCAAAGAGAGAGGAGTAAACAAAAGTATCACTTCACTGGCAAACACTGTAAAGTGGCACTAATGTGTTTAGGTGTGCATACATCAATCTGGACACCTTGCAACCACTCAGTCTTGCTTTAATTAGTTATTTATTTTTCACATTTGGAATGTTTTATTTCTCTCCACCCGGAGGCTGCACTTGTGTCAGAGAAAGACAACGTTTCCAGCAAAAATGTTATTCTTTTTTGGATCCATTTCACAGGGGAGCAAATAAACGAAAGGAGGAAAGAGAGGGTAATGCCCGTTTCTTGAAGTCTCGATTTTCACTAACTGAGGAGCGAGACAGAATGAGAGGGAAGACTCGGAGGCTTAGATGCCATGGCGTGCCCACAGCTTAATTTATGGGGACTTGGGGGGCTGAAGAGGATTGCTTCCAGGCGCAGCCGTCTCCCTCGCTTAGAGTGAGGGGGCCCCTGGAGCATGGGGCCCCCCGCACCGCGGGGGTTACGTTATGCCCCTGGCAGCTGAGGCAGCTTCCCTTCCAGGGCACACACACAGCCCCACCCGAGTACTTCACAGGTCTTTAAGAGACCATTTGCATGATAACGAGGCTTTGTTGTATTTCACCTCTTAGCGCCCCAGCAGCTCCACGTGTTTGCTGACACTGTTAAACAAACACCGGTACGATGTCTGCAAGGTCCGCGGGCCGCCAAGAAAGGCTTGCCGGGCCGCTGGTGGCCCGCGGGCCGTACTATGGGTACCCCTGTTCTAGACGGTACGTGTGTGTATGTTTGTGCCAGTTATCCTTTATGCCATTTAATATGTATGTGACATTTAGCGTTTCGGAGTGTCTGTGACGATTTCTGTATTTGGGCCTGCCTTTTGTTTGTATTTGATGTCCACGCTCTGCTTGCTGCTGAGTGTGTGTGTGGTATTTCGGAAATTTCTGTTTCCATGTGTATACTCCGTGTGCCCTTTATTTTGATTTTCAATTGCCAATTGCGCTCATCTGGGTATGGAGCATCCTTTGTTTGGGGTGTCTGTTATTTGAAAGCGTGTTCTGTTTAGTGTATGTATGGCCCTTCTATTTGTTTCTAGTTCTCCCACATATCTACTGCTCTAGTCTCTGTGCCGCAGCTGGCTCTGTGTGTGGCACCAGTCCTAGTCACAGTGCTGCAGCAGGCTCTATGTGTGTTTGCAGCTCTAGTCTCTGTGCTTCTCAAGTTTGCTTGAAAATGCACCATCTACCCATTCTTTTTTCAAATTTTTCTCGGGGGCTTTAACCCCGCCGAACCCCTCGTAAGATGTTCAAGCACACTCGCTGCGCTCACTCGCCACGGTGCACTCCATCAGAAAGTTTACGACTTACCACTTTCAAATGTCACCAGCCGCCACTGGGTGTATACTTTAGTGACTAGGTTACTTAATTATTTTCAATTAAATCAACATCTACACTTTGCCTCTGTCTTCAAAACGTATATGATTTTGAAGGCAACGTTGTAGCAACTTCCTCAAGTTCAGAGTGTGAAGTATTAAGAACACTGACTATTCTGCAGTGTTAAAGCAGTTTCCCATATGCATGCTCGATTGTAGAGGAGGTAGGAATGGTGTAAATATTAAAGCACGCTAATGATTAACACATCCGGTGAATTCTCGCAGCTGCCTAACAGCCAGATTTATGGCTTAAAGAGCATGTTTAAAATCATTCAACAGATAAATGAAGGAGAGATCTGTTGAAACTGAGCAACATATTTTTATAGTACTCGGAACTCATGGATTGAACTAAACAAAAGTTTACTGCTGTTTTTATGATCCCAAGGCTCTGCCAAAACGAAGAAATGTGTACTTAGTATAGCGCTGTTGTGTGTGTGTAGCCAATCGATAGGGCTGTGCAGCAGCTTGTAAAATAATTGAGAAAAATCCAAGAAGATCTATTTCCTTTGACGATGCAGCTGATTTTGATGAAAAGAACTTCCAATCGCTGCTCGAATATATTTTAATGTGCTAATTATGAGGAAGTCTGGATTGTAATAAAAATTGAAAGCAGATTGGGTGAATCTGTTAAAAGCGGGGTAAAGTACTTATTATCTTTTTATTGATTATAATAAACAAACTAACAGTCGGGAAATCACCAGTAATTGAGATATGTCATGATTGTGTACAATATTTCACATGGGACATAAAACAAATACAGTAAGCAGTATCTATGATGGACCAAATACTCAGGGAGACAGGGTTTCATTGTCAAGGGGGGTAGCTGGTGTGACACAAATATCCCCTATATAAGAATTCCACTTAGCCCAGACTCGGGACCATTTTTGGGGGCACCCTCTTGCGACATAGACCGTTTTCTCACGAAACATGCACCAGTCAACATTTCACTTCCATGCTATGACAGTAGGGGGTACCAGTCCTCCCCATAGCTGAGCTATGTCTCTTTTGGCAACCGCAGCCCCCAGTGTGACCCACAACTTCTCCGACCCTCCCAAATCAGTGGGTTCCCACACATTAAGGAGACATCATTTGGCCTCAGGGCGGACAAATTTGTGCAGAACTTCACTCATGATCCCATGAATCCCCCTCCAATACATTTGAATTTTCTCACACTCCCAAAATATGTGCATAAAAGTGGCAACTTGTCCACAACCCCGTCTGCACTGTGCGCTGTCGCCCCGCCCCATGCGGACCCTCTGTGGTCCTTTGATGTAGATCTTGTGCCGAATTTTCAATTGTATCAAACGGAGATGTGCAGAGATCGCTATCTCTCTGGGGGAGGCCACTGCTTCCCTCCACTCCTTGTCATCTAACAGGAGACCATCCACCTCCCACGACTCCCTCAACCTGACTATGGGATCCGGCATGTTGTTTACAAGTTTTCTGTAGGTCGATGAGATTGCCTTCAGCGGAAGCAGTCCAACAATAGTCTATCCTCTAAGGGGGAGAGTCAGGGAGGGGGGAGTCCCCAGTAATTGCAGTGGTTAGCGTGTGACGGATTTGTAAGTAACAAAAAAACTCTGAATCAGCGAGCTCGTATTGCTGTTTCAACTGGCTGAAACTGAGCATTCTACCTTTCACCCAGAGGTCACCCACCCGGGAAATACCTATGAGGTCCCATTTATCAAATCCCTTGGAGCCATGAAGACAGCCAAGTAGCTCAGAGTCCCACAGGGGTGTCGCTAGGGTGAGTCTCCGATCCCAACCTAAGCTCTTGTTGACTGTGTGCTACACTTAGACCGAGTGGGAAGTCGGCCCAGCAAGGAGGAGCTTCCTGGGATTAGCATAAAGGGCTCTATTGTACGACCCGCCCAGCAGCAGCCAGCTGTCCATGGCATAGCCAGGGTTGCCCGGAGCACGGTACGTACCCTGGTTAATGGCAGCGAGATGGGCCGCCCAATAGTATTTCTTTATGTCAGGGAGACTGATGCCGCCGTCATACCAGTTGAGGGTTAGTTTGGGAAGCGCTATTCTCGGTCTTCCGTCCCAGAGTAGTTGCCGCTGTAGGTCTTCGATCTGTTTAAAATATCATGCTGGGACCAGGACAGGGTAGTTTTGCAAGGCATGGAGGAAGCGGGGCAGGGACATCATCTTAAACAGCGCAGCTCGGCCAAGCAGCAAGAGGGAGCACCCTCCAGTGTGCAACCTCGCGTCGCAGACGCTGCAAGGGCGGGAGCAGGTTTTTCTCGGGGTCTGCTGTGACAAAAATCCCCAGATATTGGAATCCATCAGACACCACCTGTATCGGACACTCGCTGGGGAGAGACGGATTTGCATCCGAGAGGGTGTATAGGAGCGATGTATTCCAATTGATAGAGTATCCCGAGAATCTACCGGAGGATGTGAAGATGTCTAAGACACATCTGAGGGACTTTGCGGGGGAGGTCAAATAGAGGAGGATGTCATCTGCGTAGAGTGAGATATGGTCCTCCCACTCTGCTGACCATCGCATACCATGTATGGCCAGGTCGCACCAAATCCAGGCCGCCAAGGGCTTCAAAGACAGGGCGAACAGTAGGGGCGACAGCGGACATCCCTTTCTGGTGCCCCGACCAAGAGCAAAGGGCTCATAACGCTTGTTCTTAACTACCACCTGCACAAGAGGAGCAGAATAGAGGAGCTGAACCAAGATATAAATTGCAGGCCAAATCCCAACTTGAGAAGTACTGCAAACAGGTAGGGCCATTCGAGAGTATCGAAGGCCATGGATGCATCTAAAGACAGAATTACTGCACTTTCTTGAATCCTTTCGGCCCGTTCCATCACTCCGTGAACTCGTCGCAGGTTCAGAGCCGTATTACGGTGGGGCATGAAGCCAGATTGGTCTGGGTGCACCAGGGAAATAATCACTTGCGACAGACGGGTGGCTAGAAGTTTAGCGAGTATTTTCGGTTCGGCATTAATTAAGGAGATGGGTCTATAGGAGACACACCTGTCTTTTGGCTTACCTTCTTTAGGGATGACCACTATGGACGTCAATGTCTGGTCAGGTGGCAGTTCTCTCGTCCTCCTACTGTCCTCAAACATGGCCTTAAGGTGCGGGCCAGTTTGTCTGGATGCAGTTTATAGAGCTCAATGGGCAGCTCATTGGGCCCCATTGCCTTCCCCTGCTTAAGGGCCCTGATCGCTTGTGCGATCTCGTCATTGGTGATATCACTCTCTAAGTAGCTCGGGTCGTCATCAGAGAGGACAGGGAGTTTGATATCCCTGAGGAGGTCGGCCGAGTCCGCCTCCAACAGTGATGTGCGTGTCGAGGAGGAATTGGATCGCCGCCGGCCTGTTTTCGTCTGTTCAAGCTCAACGGAGCCCGGAGACGAAGCGGGTGGATCGTGTTCACTTAAAGCAGCCCTTCCCCACTTCGGGATGCGGATCTGTGTAACGGATGATGGGGTTTTCGGTCAGGGAGAGCAGAACCTCTTCAAAACGCGGCCATTACGCTGCCGCGCATAACCACGCCCCCGGCTAGAGCGCTTATGATGTATTACGCAGAGCTGCAGCCAGAGGCGCCCGGGAATCCTTATTATATCGGCACCATGCTCTACTACAGTACTGTCTCTCTTTTAAAGGAATAAAGAGCTGCTAAATGGTAAGCCCTGCATAATGGTGGCACAGTAACGGCCTGCCAGTGCCTGACTGCCTGACCAACATTCAAACCAGGTAGTCCGGCACAGGTATATTGAACTTTAAAAAGAGAAAAATTTATAAATGGAGCTCATCTATTAGTAGGGTGTTGCCCTCACTGCTCTAATGCACCAGCCGCCCCTGTCAGCATCATCCTTGACAGCAAGCTTTCCATGAATAAATAGGTAAACGCAGTCTCATCCACCTGCTTCCACACACTATGCATGCTTCACAAGATCTTCCAGTGGCTCCCAGTCAACACCAGAAGGACCAACATGCAGGCCCTCATCACCAGCAGGCTGGACTACGGGAACACACTTTACGTAGGAATCGCCACACACCTCCGGAAGAGATTACTGCAAAACTCAGTGGCCAGACTCATCAGCGACTGCCCCAGATGAACCCACATCACACCCCACCTTAAAAAGCTACACTGACTCCCAATCCAGAAGAGATACCAGTCCAAGATGTTGACCCATGCATACAAAGCTCTGCACAACAAAAGACCAGCTCACATCAACAAACGCTTGACCTTCTACCAACCAACCAAATACCTATAATCCACTTTCCTTTTAATCACAGACACCCCTTAGATCTGCCAATGTAACAGCGGAGAATGCTCCTTCTCACACCTGGCAGACAACGCTTGGAACAACCTTCCCCTGCACCTCAGGTTGACCCCATTGCTCCAGCAATTCAGGAAAGGACTCAAGACTGGGTGTTCGAATGACTGGATCACCATGAATCTAGTATCAACCCCAGCATCTTGAGAACCTCACAGGTGACTTGCCGAGCTTTACAAATCTTTGATTGATTAGCTGCTATGTTTAGTTGTAAAGAATAGGAAAGCATGATCCTCACCTCCATGTTCTTAATACAATTGAAAATTCTTTTAACCCAATATCTAGCAAAGTGTCTACTGCCTGGTGATCAACTGCACTTTTAACACAGTATTCTGATGAGCAATCAGTGGGATAACATCCTGAATTCATGAGAAAAGTGAGGCACACCTGAACTCTTATCTTGACGCAATCAAAGCTGTAAAACTAAAAGCATTTCCTACTGAGGATACTGCATTAAATTAAAGAATGAAGGAGCATGATAACAAAAAACAGTCTCCCAGGATGGCTGCCGAGAAAAAAAGAGTATCTTTAAAAGTACTTTGTCGTTATTTGAGAACCCAGAAAATGTGTCCTCATTTTAGCTTTCTAGAAGCACTAACCATGCAGTTTTGTAGTTCCTATAAACCTATAGAGAATCTGAGCGTTTAGACAACATACACTGTAGGATTGGTGTCCAAACTGATTCTAGACATCCCCACCAGGTATGTTAGCCTGTATACCAGCTAGCTCACAGTGCCACTAGAAACCCCACTTACCAAGGAGAGAATAGTTCTTGGCAACTATCGAACATGACAACCCTGATTCCTCAGGATCGTGGAAACTGTGCGATACTTTTCGCTCAGTCACTCGTGCTCACTTTGTCTCAGTGAGATACACAGAATAAACGGTGGGGACGTTTTCCACTAACCATTTATTGAACCAGCGCCATTCTAGTGTAAAATAGGTGTTCCAAAACAACCATTAGACAGAAATAAATGATTACCAGCACCAACAGAGTAAAAGGATGATAGATTTCTACCATTGTGCTAAAACAATGAATACAGGCAAGTATATAAAATACATGACAGTAATAAATGCGTACTCCTACGATGCAGCCCTAACTAGCTGTACCTAAGTGTACCTAGTATGTATGTAGGTGTAAATCCAAGAAACCCTCTAGGATAAAGTCAACCCCGTTACCTGAAGTGAGAGACTGTGGGACCGCATCTTCGCCTCAAGATGGACACCCCGCAAGAGATGTCAGACCACTACGAGTTGGATTGTCTGTGCGCAGGAACCTCAGCGTCTAGCGTCAGTGTGTCAGCATGGAAGTCCTTTTCTCCTCTCACTACCTCAGCAAGATATGGTGTTTATATACCCAAAGTGGTACCCTCAGGGGTTCTACCTTGCTGTGTCATGTCGGACTTAGGATGACGGAAGGAATGACTGTTATACATAGTTATTATGCAGGAGATGGTAGTCCTGCTGAGTTTCCAAGAATCCTCATGCATAATGGATGAGGTCAGTTTTCAGGGAAAACCCTACGTCCTGTAAGCAGTATCATAACTAGGTAAAAGGTCAGTCCCAAGAACTGTTATGTCATGTAATGGTAGGGGAGAATATAGGTGAAAGGTTAGGTGACTACCTGAGCCCATATTGGGGTACCTATATGAAACATAACACCCACTCCTCATCCGACTGGATGACATACTAAAAATTATAACGTACAGCTAGGTGTTGTACGCAAACAACTAATAAGTCCATAAAAATAATACTTAAAAATTGTAAATGTTTTAAAAAATGCTTTAAAAAACCATATATTGCAGGCAATAGAAGTCTGTACAAAACTATGTTTGTATATATAGTTTGAACAATGAGTGACAGAGCCATGCAGTTTAGAAAAAAATGTCTATTGTTTAGACTTCGAAATTTGGTTGTTTTTTAAAAAGACGAATTTTCCCAGCACAGGATGAGCCAAATGTTCATGTGTCCTGGCTGGGAGAGGCAACACCCTGCAACACCTCGCAGATCAGGTCAATAGAGCACAGATGTTCCTCCGTATTCTTCACTGCCGCTGCTCGGGATGCCTGTGTTACAACCAAGGCCTGAGTATTTGTTGAGGAGCCGGTATCCGTTCCGACAGAAGCCGAAGCATCCTGTGGTGGTTCTAAGAATGCAGACTTCAACATTGTAATACGCTGAGGACACTGTGGAACATGGGCCGTTATCGGGTACGGTAAAGCATCAACGCCCGGTGGCGCAACGGATGTAAGTGTTAGACAGAGGTACAACATGCATTCTTGCTGCAGAACAGGCATTGGACGACAGGCAGAATACAGTCGATCCAGACTGGTCTAAATGATAGGAACCAAGATTCACTTAGTTCGCGAAGGCGAGGTGTGCCCAGATGAAGTACCATGCGATCATGGTATCGGCGCTCCAAGAGCGTTTTTTCCATGTCCTTGGTGACTGGAACGTCCATTGCGCAGCAGACAAAATGGCTATCAGGATACCAGCTATCAGTAACAGGATCAGAAGACACCCCTCCAAAAATGCTTCTGAAAACGGAGTGTATGAAGTTGGGAACAACTCCAAGGATAGTCTGAAAGGTGCTTAACAGTCCAGAACCTATTGTCTTAAATAGGTGTACTATACCCATCGTATCAGATATGTTAAAGATACGTTGTACCATGTCTATGAATGGAAAGGGCAGTTTGTTTGTACTAGTGCCTGTATCCTAGCCGAGGGCCTTGCAACCTGGAGATCATAGGTTTCTCGGGCGGAGGTTAAGGACACGGTTTGCTGTAAAAGAATGGCTTTCATTCGGCTCAGAGTATCAAACCGTATAAAGGAAACATTCAATAAATTCCATAACAGCAACTCCCTGACTGTATGGGTTGGTGGAAACAATAATAGCATATAGCAAGTAACCCTGGAGCTTACAGTGACAAGATATGCGATGCCGGAGAGCATCCCACAATAACCTTGATCATTAAGCATCAAGTAACTCCCATTTGAAAGTAACTTAAACACCGGATTAATCACGGCAGCTGGGGACCTTTTCAAGTGACAGGATAAGTTAGCAAATGAACCATTACAGGCCCGTGAAGCATGATATCCTGACATATGAGAGATCCACTTAAAGAGTTCTCGCAGTTGGTACCGCTTAGAAACACTTCCATGTCCCCATTCCTGCATCAAAATCTGTATGGCAATTCCCAAGATTCCTTGATGAGATTCCTACAGATCGCTTCATATCTGCCTACCTGTTGTTGTTCGAGGCAATACTGAAAATGGAAAGTTGTGACCGGTAGTGTTATATGGCCATGGATTAACCATTCAGTGCATAGCGATTCTGCCACAGTAAAAGGTAATTTATCCAGTTTTTCAATACGCAGAATTGTATATTTTGCTCCCCTTGGTGCCATTGTGATCTGTTTAACAGTTAGATTGCATACTGAAAATAAGGACGTACTGTTGATAAATTGCCATTCACATAACCAGCGTGCAATGATTGCAGCGTCCAGCATAATGACATAATAAAACGTAGTTGAGATTGTCCGTGCTGTAGTATGGACAGATCCTGTTCTAGTATATCTATAGCCGATACAATGTTGCCCAGTGAATAAACCCTGGATGTTAATGTAGTCATACCATTGTCAACTACAGCTAACGCCTTTTCTAGGTTAATTCTATCTATTTCACGAAGTTTTTCCGCAGCTTCTTGTTGAGAGATTTTCCAGATTTCATTATAGACAGCATAATAGAAATATTTCTGATGTGGCTTTCGGGGACCTAATCCCTTAAATCCACCTCATCTGAGAGTAAGGGTAAGTGCTGTTTCACCCGAGACAGTGTCAAGGTATATAGCCAATCGAGGCACAACTTCCCAACACTGTATGGTGTCACCACCCCCAGATGTTCTCCTTTTACATAGCGCTGGTCCGGCCTATGGATACTAAATCCTTCAGTGGTACTCTTGAATCTGTTTAGTGTTAGTCAGCATATTTTTCTGTGCAGGTGTAGGTGCAACCTTATAGTAGTAAGAGGTCGGGTCAGAAGCTTTAAACCCTGAAAAATAAGAACATTTTTGTGCAAACGTTTTTTAACTACATTTTGGTGGTGTCGGGCCATGTTCTTTTCTTTTTTGCCGGCAAGAGGCGGAAGAAGTACTGTTCTTGCTCTATCGACTGCTAGGACAGGTACAGGCTTTCTGTAAGATGGCCCAAATTATTTCTGGTCCTCGATCTTTTCTCTGACCAAACCCTGACTTTTAGGGCTGACTGATTTGACTTCCCAGTGGCGGCGCGTTTTACTTGCACGTGCCACCAAGATATACTGTTACAGCGACAGTTTATTTACTAAAACAATGCTAATGGTGGCCAGGATTAACTAAACAGACAAATTGCAACGTCTGCTAGCAGATGAAGGGTTCCGCCGAAGCACGTCCAGCGCAGACACCACTACTAATATCAGACAGACCACTCGCTTTTGTCTATTTGGAGAACTGCGGCCCCCTACAATCAGATAGGGCTTACAAGTATATCTTGGTGGCAGAGGATTCATGCTCTAGATTCTGATGGGTATAGCCTCGGCTCGCAGCTGATGCTCTAACTGTTATAAAAGATTTGCGAGTCTTTATAGGGACATACGCAGTTGGCACATTACATTCTGACCGTGGCCCCGCGTTTAGCTTTAGGGCTTACAAGGAAGCCATTGAAGGTTTGGGTGTAGCATTGGGGTACTCCTCTCTGTACCATCCCAAGGGAAATTTGGTCATGGAGAGGAAAAACCAAGACTTAAAGCAATCTTTAACAGTAATAGTATTAGGTTTGGGTGGTAGTTGGATCAATCACTTGTACGGGGTCCAACAAGCCCTTAATAACATGCCAAGAAGTTCTCTAGGGGGTGCCACTTCTTACAAGGTCCTATTTGGAATGAGAATGTCGGTACCTGATCTCGATTATGAAAGCACGGTGGCGGACGAAAAACCATTTGATATCAATAAACGTTTGGCTGTTTTAAAGGATCTGAATGAATCCAGGGCACTCTTAAGCACGTGCAAGTAAAACGCACCGCCACTGGGAAGTCAAATCAGTCAGCCCTAAAAGTCGGGGTTTGATCAGAGAATCATGTGTGTGCAGAACCTAAACCCTCGTGTGTAGCTAGCATTAAGTCTAATCTGCGATCGATGTTTGGTATTACTCTATCCCCCACTCCTGGAATCTGAGCATATGGAATGTTGTTTGCATTTAATTTGTATGAGTACTTGAGTGGAAAGCCTTTAGGCAAGGCTGGGCTGTTTTAGCATGAAGCAATGACAGCTACCATTATCTGTCCATCTATTCTTGTTTTTGACTGAGTGATTGCAGTTACAGCAGCAGTACGTACTGCCTCTTTGGCGACTTCATTGGCCAATGAATTCCCTTCAATGTGAACACCATCACGTTGGTGACTCAGCGTGTGTATCATGTGAGCTCTTGGTAGTTCGTTTTTCAACTCAGCTACCTGTTTCCATAGCATTTTATGCTTAATTGTGCCACCTTTTGAGTCTTTAAACCCAGTTTGACTCCAGTAATGAATGAAGATGTTCATTGTAAGACTGGACACAGTAAAAAGAATCGCACACTATCAGTGGGGGGAATTCTCGATCCGTATTTATAAGTGCCAGTAACAGGGCTTTTAGTTCTGCCAGCTGAGCCATGCAGTCTCCTAGAGACTGTGTCTTCATACTGCTAGGATGGAACTTGCCGTCCTGCAAACAACCTTTTACAATCGCACAAGCAGCGCTGTATTGTTGTTTACTCCCTACAGCTGGCTGAGCCGATCCGTCAGTTTAAATAATGTATTCATACTGATCTAGATGCATTATTTCATTTGGTAGAGGATATTCTTGTTCATATTGCAGAAATGCTTGTGTTTTTAAACTAGGGTAATATCTGTAATTTACATCTGTTGCAGTGAGAGAATTAGCCCATTGTATCCATCTTGGATGTAAGGTTTTAGCATTTGGAATGCTTGCCTTTGTAGCAGCCTCTAAGGCTGGTATTGGAGTTACGACAATTATTCGTTCCCCTCAGCCAGTACTCTTCCTCTTACTACAGGGGTCTGTACTGCTGCCAGAATTTGTTCTGTAGAAGCAAAACACATTTCCGCATTTGTATACAAGTGGAACTTGTATGCTATGCGTACTGTTTCTCCTTCATTGAAGGGTAGGTAAGTGTACCCAGATTGACCCGCTATAACACGGATCACCAAATTGTGGACATTCACTTGTGTCTGCAAGTGTTTTGATGCTATCATGTCAGTTTGTAGGGAACGATTGATATCCGTGTGTTTCTGTGCCCAATGCCTACCTGAGAAATCAGGTCTTATTAAGTCGTAGAAAGGTTTTACTTTTTCTGCATAATCTAAAATGCATGCTCTGCCAAAATTTAAAAATCCCAATATGGATTGTAAGTTTTTCAAATATTTAGGAAGTTTGAGCAGTGCACACTTTTCTGAAAAAGTTAGCTCTCAGGCTTTTTCCTTCACTTGATAGCTCATATCCCAAAAATAGGACATTGAGGTGGGCCATTTTTTATTTTTTTTAGTTAGATTTGTAGCCCTCAGAGGCAAACTCCAAAATTATGTTGCTCACCCTGGGCAAATGATCCTTTAATTCATCATCTGTCAGATAAATATCTACATAGGACAATGCCTCTTCATCCAAATTCTGAAGTAACTCTGTTACCCTAGTGGAGAACAACCCAGGGCTATTCTTATACCCTTGGGAGAGTCAACAAAAATGATGCTGAGGACCTAGCGGGGAAAATGCAGTTAAATACCTGCTTTTAGGCACTATATTTTGGCAGAAAAAGCAAATTGAGATATCTAATGTTTTGTAATTTTTACGTACAATGCTATTCATCAATACAGCACTGTGTGCATTCTGTACTGCAAATGTTTTAGTGCATGTGTTCAGATGTCTGTAGTCTAAAACTAGACGGTATGAATTATCGGGTTTCATTACGGGAAACAAAGGATTGTTCATTGGAGAGGTGCATCTTTCAATTACATCCTGGTATTCAAGTTGATCTAAGATCTCTCTGAACTATTTTTTCGCTTCTTGTTTTATTGGGTACTATCTCTGGAGTTGGAGTAGTTTTTACTGAGATGGTATGGTGAGGTGACTCAGCATCCCACCCAACATGGTTGCGATATAATGATGGAGCAAGGGCTAAGGCCCACTCCTGCGCATATGTGTGTTTTAAGTATATTGGAACGATGTCGGAAAAAGCTTGTAAAAATAACCGTTTCTCCCTTCGAGCACTCAACAACAATTTCAGGCGGCCAAACTTTTTCAACTAAAAGGATGTCATAGCCATAAGTAAGGTTCTCCTAAAAGAGACCTTTAATTTTTCTGGGTTTGTCCCCCTCCATTTGGAGTGATATTTTATATAACCTATGTGGGTCACTTACCCTTGTACCAGGTGTTTCCACAGTGATATGCTCATTCAACTCCGCTGTCACCAGAAATTCCATCAGGTTCTGGCGAGCTATTTTTACTTCTGCTGCGCTATCTAGCATCGTCAGTGCCTATTCCCTGTTCAGAAGTTGAGTCTTCAGAATTCTGGGCATGTCTAACTTTGAGATCTTGAAATTTTGGCTTCTCTCCTTTCTTGGAAGTATATTCTGAAAAACGTGGCGCATCTCTGGACTTTGTACGCTCTTCTTGTCTGTGATCTGACAGTCCTTGTCTCTCAGAGTCTTTGATGAACTCTGAAAGGAACAAGAGGAATGTGTATCAGTATCTTGATACCTGTCAGGATTTGTAATGTTATCACGGTTCCTAAGGTTGTACCTCCTTTTGGAGGGCTCCTGTTGAGGAGACCCACCCTTGGATTGTCATCTATTTTCTCTATACTTTTGTTTTTTACTGTTATTATCCCATTTCTTCTTGGAAGAATCAGGTGCTTGCTTGGTGTTATCCTTTTCAGGACCACCCATGAGTTGAGGTTTTGTTGCTCTAGCTCCCAAGCTATCTTTACCTAATTCAGCATAGGTGTCTTCAACAATTTTAGGTAATTCCTGTTTCCGGTTGTAAAGGAGTGAAAACCCTCAGGCGTTGGCGTATTGCCACTGTGGCTGCATACCCTTTAACGTTAGCTAATATGATACCTGATACCTGGGCAAAATGAACTAATAATTTCATCCCTAAGTTCAGAGCAGGATCTGCTCCATACTCATTTTGTATATGTCTTAATACATCTGGTATTACTACTAATGAAGGGATACCATGGGTTCTGGTATATATTGCAGCAAAAACTGTACCCCAAGTGGTTCAATCCTCAATTTGGGGAGCTATCCCCATTGGCAAGGAAATTGTTAGCATTCTGTGGGGCATAATCTCAAGGACTTATCGCTGAGTTAGCGGCAAGTTATCGCAGCCAAAGTGGCCATAAATCCATTGCCCCATTCACAAGTTGGTGCTAACAGCCAATATCACCAGATTACCTGCGATAGCAGCCGCAAAAAACAACGCCACAGATGACACCGGCAAATAATGCTAATGAGATGCAGAGTAGGCATTTCCGTGCAAAAAGCTGCGACAACACCACTTCGCTACATTCTCAACAACCAGCCAGATCGGCGATGAGATCACAAAACAGGTGATAAGGCATGTTAGCAGCAGGGATTTAACACCTGCTCTGGCCTGGTGTAAAGTCGAATGACAACCTGCACCAAAAAAGGGAGCCCAACCCAGAGCCACACCTGAAGATCAACAGATGCCGTGGAGCTACTGATCATGCAGCTCTGAGCCTCAAGAGGAACACAACACCCACCGTCACCACCCCCAGGCCCGCCACCACCCCGGACCCCCCCGTCCATCCCCCGAACTACCACAGCGGCAGCACAGAAAAAGACAGCGGACCCTCAGAAAACGCACCAGCCTCACAGATTTAACACCAGAGAATGTCATTGCCCACTACAGGCTCCAAAGGACATCCATCCGCCGCATCCTGACCATCATTGCCCACAGTCTGATGGTACCAACACAGCGGACAACCAATATCCCACCTTCAACAAAGCTGCTGGCTGTGCTGCACCTGTTGGCCTCTGGTACCTTCCAACCAACAACCGCCAGAGTAGGAGGATCTCACAGCCATCCCTATTCAAGTTCCTCACACCTGTCATGGATGCCATCATCACCTTGGTACCACAGCACCGTCACTTTTCACACACTGCGCAGGAACAGCTGGAGACCAAGCACGGCTTCTACGCCATAGCTGGCTTCATGCACGTGTTGGGGGCAATAGACTGCACACATGTCCTACTTGTGTACCCTGCCGACACGGCACACAATTCCCGCAACAGAAAGCACACGCATTACATCAATGTGCAGGCAATAGTGGACCACCGGGGACTCCTCACCAATGTCGTCGCCAACTACCCAGGCAGTGTGCATGATTACTTCATCTTCCGACAGTCCATCATCAACCAGCGCTTTGAGGCTGGCACCTATGGGAATGCGTTGCTCGTTGGTAAGTACTAAATGAACACACCACACACCTCAATTCCACAATCATGAAACTCGCTACTCTGGGAATGCACACGATACAAACTCACATACAACATGCCAAACAACATGCCCACCTACCAGACACGACAGCACAAATAACTGTGGTAACCTTGGGTAGCCATGTACACAAGCCATCAACAGCATGGCACCGCAGCCACACAATAGCAGAATGTGTGGAGAGGTGGGAAACAGGAATGTGCACAGGAGGCTAGTGACACACGAATGAGAATGTACACAATGCCAAGTGTGGCATTGATGGGCTGGCCAGACTGCAGAATGCAGACCACAGACGTGCCCATGTTGACACAAACTACTAGTGTCTGGAGTGTAGTGAACAGTGGACGCAACCATGTCACCCCAGGCAGTGGGTATGACCGCGGAAATCAAGCTTGTTACGTCTCCCCCTGTAAGCATGAGCGGAGTGGGCTGGCCCGGCGTACGCCAGGCCAGCATAGGGGTGTGAATAAAAAGCCCATTGCTCTGAGCGTGGTTCTCTTCCGCAATGGCCAACGTGTCTGCCAGGGCAGTGCCTCACAGCCCACCACAAGGCCGACGCAGTGAGCTGCGGTGCCTGCGAACATGTGCGCCTGCTGCACCCCAGGCCGCAGGTCCCCAGAGCCATCTTGGCCGCCCCTGTGCAACCAGGCCACACCGCTCACCTGCCGACACCAGCGTGTGTCAAAGAGGGTCCACCACATGCCGGTGCAAGCTCCAAGCGAGAGGTCCGCGACCATACCAGCCTTCTCAGACCATCACAGGCTCTGCGACACAGGCACCCAGCACTCCTTTTTCGTTGACGTACTCCACCAGCCTACGTTGTGGTCAAGTAGGTCACACATTTGGAACTGAGTCTTGATTACACAATGGCAGAGTACATATTTTATGGTAGAGTTTATATCACTGTACTCCCTTCGATGTGGTGCCACCAGCATAGCATTCGAACGATACCTTCCTGTGGTCCCTTGCTGGCTACTGCCTTCGGCCTACACTGTGGTCGAGTAGGTCACATATATGGAACTGAGTCTTGATATCATGATGTCCAAGGCAATATATTTATGGCAGACAGCTTTATCTCACTGTACTCCCTTCCATCGGGTGTTAGCAACTCTGTGCATAGCATCCCAACGACACGTGTCTGTGGGCCCATTCAGACGGCTGCCTCCGGCCTATACTGTGGTCGAGTAGGTCACACATTTGGAACTGTGTATTGATTTCTTCATGGCAGAGTTTATATCATTGCACAGGCATCATCGCAGACTGCATCCCCTTTCAGCTCTGGTGCCACTAACTCTGTGCCCCGTACTTCATGGGCACTCTCTGGTTGAACTTTGGTGGCATCTGAGTATCTGGCCTGGGGGTTGTCTTCATCATCATGTAGCTGATACTGACTTGGTCTTAAGAATGAGTCTGTAGCATTCATCTCCTCCATATTGCCTGTTTCTGCTCAGATCTGCTCTATGCATCATGCGCTGGAAGAACACCTTCCACTGTCCCCCGAAAAACTCTGCGACATTCACCTTGGACATCGATGAGGACCCGCTCAGCTCTCGTGGCCCTACCTCACTGCACCGCACGTCACCGTCCCGTGGTGGTGTGCCTGTACCAGCCGCGGTGCATCCCGGGCCACTAACTCTGTGCCCCTCAAATCACTGAGTGAATATTGGATGGCCTCTGGGTCGATGGCCTGGGTGTCCTCGACGCCATGTGTCTGTGGCCCTGTGCCGACCGCTGCCTCCGGTCTCAACTGCGGTCCACCAGAGTTCACACATCAAACCGAGTCCTGACCTGCCCGGACGATGCATCACCGCAGGATGCACACGCCACCACCGCCAGGACCACCTCCACTGCCAGAGTCGAAAGAGTCTTACAGCCAGACTATCAGAGTGGCTCACACCAGTCGTGTATGCCATCATCAGCTTGATACCCTGCTCAGCTCCTCAGGTGCCACTAACTCAGTGCACCACAACTCATGCACCCTTTCTGATTGAGATTGGTGCTTTGGAGAGCTCATGCATCGATGTCACCTCAGGCAGTGGGGAAGACCTGGGACGATGATGAGGAAGAAGATGCATGTGTAACACACCCCACTGCAGCTGCAGCAGTTAAATCCCAAAGGGACACCATCCTTGACAATTTCTTCACATGAGCCCGCACAGCTCTGGTTACCCGACCTCAGTGCACTTCAAATCACGGACCCTTCTGCTTGCACATTGGGTGACCCTGTACTTGCTCCGGATACCACTGTTATGCTTCACAGTTGTTTGTGTTATGTTGGTGATTTCTGTTTCCGCTTTGATAGTGATCAATGTTCAAGTTATTGCCAGCACCAGCCAGCCCTGCACGTACGTGTCCATAGTTAGTTCCACAAACGATCTAAGTGTGTCCGTGTGGTCATTATGTATGGATGAGGACCCCGGGCACTACCACATTACATAGTGCTGTGTACAGTGGACACAACCATGTCACCTCAGGCAGTGGGGAAATCCTGGGACGAGGATGAGGAATATGAGGTAGGTGGAACACACCCCACTGCAGCCTCAGTAGGAATTGCCCGTAGGAACACCATCTTTGACAATTTCTTTACATGAGCACGTCACTTTGTCACAGTCCTTAACACTCATGGGACCGTCCAAAATGATCACAGGGACAGCATGTGCAAATGTATTCATTCCGACACACATTCCCTGAGTGCATTTCACTCCTCTGTACAGGCTCGTCACTCTGACAAGTGTAAGTGCAACAAGTAGTGCTAACAGTCTCATTTTTTTTAATATAGATGGTGGGTGTGTCACCTCTGTATGGAGAGGCTGTTTGGGGTGTCACGTTTTCTAAATGCAATTTCTGTGTGTCAAAGATAGTACGGAATCCCACTAAGCAGCGTTTCATATGTGTCCAAAATGATTATACAGAGGCTGTCACTTGTGACCCACAGTTGACATCACACCTTCTTTTGGGGTCAGATATGTACCACCATGATGCAGGGATGCACACTGTGTCTCAAGTCCTACGACATGAGCAACATGGACTTAAGGGTGAATCACTGCCCCTACATCCGTCCGGGCTTTCATACTTGATCAATCATAGACATGACTCATCTGTGTGTATAAGTATGTCTTATTCACGTTCAGTGGAGTGTTGTAGCTGTCTTAGTACCGGGCCATGCAGACAACACTTTACCATGTTGCCCCGTGGAGGGCAGCCAGCGTCCTTTGGGATTGACAAGTTGCTCGGAAGGTGGGGGGGGGGGGTCCAGTCCGCAAGCTGAACAAAATATGGCAGTCCATGTCGAGTTCCAAGGTTGGTGTCGCAGGTTGTATGGGGGGATGGGGGAAGGTGTACTGCCAGGGCATGATGCAGAGGGCAGAACCCGGCAGAAACAAGCCATATGGCAGAGATGACCACTAGGGTAGATTCTTCATCATCTTCGTACTCTGCTGTTTCATCTGCCTCACATGTGGGTGGTGGTGTTTGGTCTGCAGCGGTGTGTGACACTGACACATCAGGGACTGGAGATGTAGATGTAAAAGTAGCAGCAGCATTCATCTGCACACTGTCTTGTGGCATCACTCCCATGATGGAGATCTGCAGTTCATGTAGGAGCCCATCTCCAGCTTTCTTGTGTGCGGCCATGGTGGCCATTCTTTGCGCCTGCATCCGCTCCATGTTCTCCATGGGCCTCCTAATGTTTCCCAAATCACGGATGACATCGCTGTGTACACTCTGACTGGACAGTTGTTATTTTCTCCGAGGCAGGACTCCAGCGACGCCAGCCATGGATTTTTGGAGGGCATGGTGCGGACTGCGGGTGTCCGTCAGGGAGTGTGAGTGGTCCATGATGGGACTTAGTAACCCAGGCATGGCATCTAGTTTGGCTGCCATGAGGCCGAACCCCACCCGCACCTGTTCAGCCACCTCCTTCTGGCGGTCTAACACACGGCGTTGGTACACCTTGTGTTCTTCGGTGAGGTGCTGGGAGCCAGATGTGGTGGTGGGTGCTTCCTGCTGTGTGGTCTGTGCAGGGGGTGGGCTCCCCTCGATGGTGATGGGCTGCCCTATTACTAGAGGTGGGGTTTGGAGCTTGTCCATGAACCGTTGGTTTCGTCGTAGTTGTTCTCCTGGGGGTCGTCTGCAACATCACTGACGTGATGTAGGGTCTGCTCTGCTGGAGGTGTTTATTGTTCCTCTGTAATGTAATGGGGAGATGCAGTTTCACTGTGTGTTCCATGTATGTTCACGCATTGGTGAAGTTTATGTACGGATTGCTTGACGATGTACATTGTGGCTGTTTGTGAGGAGATGCCTTTTTGATGCGGGACAGTGTACATTTGTACTACATCTCGGATGCGAGGTTGTACTCGCACATTGTCATTTCACATTTTTTTCTCTGCTTTTCTGGTGCATTTTCACGCATGACGTATGGGTATTTCAGGGCTGTACCTCGTTATCGCTGAATTTTGTTTTGGGGTTTGGAACTTCGCAGCTTTTTTCGCATTCGTATGTCGCATTTTTTGGGCGTCGCGTTAATTTTACAGCGGTCATTTGATGCGTTATCGTGTGACTATCGCATGGTACCATCGCATGGTACCGCCGTGTTAGGAATACCACATTGACATGGTGTTATTATCCCGTGATGAACTGCGATGTTGAAAGTTGCGTTAAGGTAATTTTGCGATGATTATCACACGTTCTTGAGAATATCCCCCTGTTTTTTTCTTGAGGGCTTGTATGTGGAAATACTGCCTCTAGCTGTGTTATTTTTTGAGCTATCCAGAATGGCATTTGCTCACATCTAGTGGGCATTTTACCCATAACGGCGTGTAGTGTTTGTGGTTTAATTTTAGTTGTAGATCCCTGAATTTGTCCTGTTTGTGTAGCTCCTGCTGGCTGAAGTGTGAGTGTTCTCATCAAGAACTGTGTCAAGTTTCTCTAAAGTTTTATTATTTCTTTATGAAGTGGACGTAAGTCTGCCACTGGCATTGAGTTAATGTCTGGATGTAGTGTATATGCAGCTGGGACGGCCAAGTTGCTCCATCTCTTCGGGGACAACATAGTCTTACTTTGTTTTTTGTGTGGGCGCCTTTAAACCAGTTTATGTGCTCCTGATAGGTGAGCGGAACTTCAATGTCCTCATACGGACAGTATTCATCTGGTCTTTCATCTTCAGTGTAAGAACAAAATGTATGTGAGTGTGCATCTGCTTGAGGGAGTTTAACCCGTAAACAGAATACCTCTGATCTATATGACTCATGAGCCTCAATCATGAATGTTACTATGCTACCCCTAGCCGTGACTCCGTAGTCTGCTAGTTTTAGACTAAGGGCATTTCTGAAATGTTCTGAAATGTTAATTTCATTTTCCTCTTCTTATTCCCTGACTGTAGCACGTTGTGCTCGCACAGTGGTGTCTTCGTCAGCTATTATTTTGAAGAAGGAAAAAGTTTCAAGGAAACTGAGATAAGGATTTATGCACAATAGGAACTGTTTGGCCTTCAAGCTTGATAAACCTACAGCCAATACATAGGATATGTCTACTCAGCTGTGGCGGATAGTTCCCTTCTCACTCCAGACGTCTCAGGGGAAATGTGAGTAGTGGTCTCAGAGAACAGCACGACTGAACTACTCAGATTTGACCGTTAAATAAGTACCAAACCAACGTTGGTGGTGCCATGTCGTGTAGTTCCTATAACCCTATAGAGGATCTGCACGTTTAGACAACATACACTGTAGGATTGGTGTCCAAACTGATTCTAGACACCCCCACCTTGTATGTTAGCCTGTATACCAGCTAGCTCACAGTACCACTAGGAACCCCTCTTTCCAAGGAGAGAATAGTTCTTGGCAACTATCGAACATGACAACCCTGATACCTCAGGATTGTGGAAACAGTGTGATGCTTTTCGCTCAGTAACTTGTGCTCACTTTGTCTCAGAGAGATACACAGAATAAATGGTGGAGACGTTTTCCAATAAGCATTTATTGAATTAGCGTCTTTCTAGTTTAAAATAGGTGTGCTGAAACAACCATTAGATAGAAACAGATATAAATGATTATAAGCTCCAACAGAGTAAAAGGATGATGGATTTCTACCATCGTGCTAAAACAATGAATACAGGCAAGTATATAAAATACAAGACAGCAATAAATGCGTTCTCCTACGATATAACCCTAACTAGATGTACCTAAGTGTACCTAGTATGTTTGTAGGTGTAAAGCCAAGAATCCCTCTAGGATAAAGTCAACCCCATTACCTGAAGTGAGAGACTGTGGGACCCAGTCTTGATCTCAAGAGTGACACCCTGCAAAGGATGTCAGACCACTGCGAGCTGGAGTGTCTGCGTGCAGGAACCTCAGCTTCTTGCGTCAGTGAGTCAGCATGGAAGTTCTTTTCTCCTCTGACTACCTCAGCAAGATATGTTTATAAACCAAATGTAGTACCCTCAGGTGTTCTACCTTGCTATGTCATGTCAGACTTAGGATGACAGAAGGAATGACCCTTATACATAGTTATTATGCAGGAGATGGTAGTCCTACTGAGTTTCCAAGAATCCTCATGCACAATGGATAAGGCCAGTTTTCAGGGAAAACCCTACGTCCTGTAAGCAGTATCGTAACTAGGTGAAAGGTCAGTCCCAAGAACCGTTATGTAGTATAATGGGAGGGGAGAATATAGGTGAAAGGTTAGGTGACTACCCGAGTCTATATGGGGTACCTATATGAAATATAACAATACTTTTTCTGAGAAAAGGAACCCCATCATTTTGTTAATTTCCTAATTAAATGCTTTAGGTTTTACAGTTTTTATTCTATCAATAGGACTTCAGGTGTGACACATTTTGTCATAAACACAGAATCTTAGCACTCTAGTTGCTCATTAAAACACAGTGGGGCAGGAGGGAGCATGACACCGACTAAGATAAGAGAGGGTAGAAGGGAGGGAGCAGGGGTAGAGACAGCAAGCTGACCACTCCAGGTAGCCAGGAGGGGAGGGGCAGCACAACAGACAATTCAGGGAAGGCTGGAGGGGAAGAACAATAGACAATTGGGGGTAGGGGTTAGGGGCACTGGAGCAGCAACCTGACCATGCAGGATGGCAAGGGAGACTGTGGCAGCAGAAGGGACCGTGGAATGCAGGAGATAGGGGCAGTGACAGCACCGGCCATGGAGGGCCGGGTGAATGGGGTAGGGGCAAGGACTTCGACAAAGAAGGGCAGAAGGGAGGTGGCAGGGGAATCAAGCTGACCACACAAGGCAGGTCGCCAGGATAGTGGCAGCACAGTTGAACACATACAGCTAGTGGGAGGGCAGTGAAAGCACAACGGACCATGAAGGGCAAGAGGGAGGAGACAGGGGGACTCACATGGAAAAGAGAATGTGGGGGACAGAGGCACCAAGCTGCCCATGCAGGGCAGGTGGGAGGGCCAGTAGAAGGACAAAAGAGCTTTGGGACAAGATGTATTAGGCAGGGCATGCACACGAACAATGAAGGTCGGGGAGGGAGGCAAGGGCAGGCAGCTAGCCACACAGGGGGTAGCCAGTGGACTATGGAGGGCAGGAGGAAGGAGACAGGGGCATGCACTCAGGATAACGGAGGGCATAGGGGAGGCTGGCAGGGGCATCCAGCTGACCAAGCAGGGTTGTGGGAGGTTCACTGGCAGGACAGCAGATGGTGCCGGGCAAGCGGAAGGGGGAGTAGCAGAACAGTGGACCATGAAGGGGAGAAGGGATGAGTAGTCTCAACACAACAGTCTGTGTAGGATCTGAGGGAGGGGGAGGCACATGGACTCTGATAACAGAGGACAGGGCAGAGGAGACAGGTGCAGCAAGCTGACCACACAGGGTAGATGGAAGAGACAGTGCCATGGAAGCAAAAGGCAGGTGGCAGGGGTATGCACACAGACAACAGAGGGCAAGAGGGAGGGAAGCAAAGGCAGCAAGCTGACCATGCATGGCAAGTCAGAGGGGACATGGCTGATGGTGGGGAGGAGGGAGTCGAAAGAGACAGGCATGTTTAAGACAACATATGATAGGGGGAGAGGGGCAGAGCAACAAGCTGACTACGTGGGAGTAGGGTGGCGGGAGAGTGGCAGCACACTGGACCATGGAGGGCATGAGGAAGGTGCAGCAGCGGCAACACAACAGACTGTGGAGGGAAGGAGGTAGGGGACAGGGGCATGGACTCAGACTTCAGGGGGGAGGGAGGGCAGCAAGCTGACCACACAGGGCAGGCAGATGGGACAGTGTCAACACAATGGACACACAGGGCAGGCAGGAAGGCCAGTTTCAGCACACCGAACCATGGAGGGCATGAGTGAGGGGATAGCGGCATGCACACAGACAACAGAGGATAGGTGGGAAGGGGTCAGAGATACAAAGATGACCAGGCAGGGCGGGTGAGAGGGGCAGTGGCAACACAATGGGCCACACAGGTCAGGCAGGAGGGTTAGTGGCAGCAAAATGGACGAGGGTGGGCAAGAGGGAAATGGCAAGATCATGCACAAAAGACCAGGGAGGGCAGGAGGGAGGAGTTGGGGCAGCGGGCAGGGGGAAAGGAGCAGGGGCAGCAAGCAGACCATACAAGTTGTGAAGGAGGGGCAGTGGAAACACAAGAGACCACGCAGGCCAGACAGGAGAGGCAGTGGCATCTCAACAGACAATGGAGTTCAGGAGGGAGGGGATAGGGGCCTGGGCTCAGACAATGGAAGCAGAGTGGAAGGGCAGAGGAAGCAAGCTGATCATGCTGAGAGGGTGGGAGGGGCAGTGGGAACACAGAGGATCACACAGAGAAGTCAGGAGGGGCAGTGGCTGCTTAATGCACCATGGAGGGCAGGAGAAAGGGGCACTGAGAAACAGAGGGCAGGGGGAGCAGGGCAGGGGCAGCAAGCTAACCATACAGGGCAGAGGAGCGGGGCAGTGGAAATACAACTGACTTTGCAGTGCTGGAGCGAGTGGGCAAGGCATGGACTTGTAGAGCAAAGGTTAGGGGGAGGAGGGCAGGGGCAGCAAGCTAACCACAGAGGTCAAGCCAGAAAGGCAATGGCAGTACATCGGAACAAAAAGGGAAACAGTGAGGGGGCAGGGGCATGGGCTTGGACAACAGAGGGCAGGGAGGAGGTGAGTAGGGGCAGCTATCTGAGATTAGAGGGCAAGTGGGAGGAAAAAAGACTGACAAAAGACCAGGCAAGGCAGGAGGTAGGGGGCAGGATGCAAACTAAGATAACAGAGGGCAGGGATAACAAGCTGACTACAGAAGAATGAGTCAGCACAAAGGAACATGGAGGGTAGGAGGGAAAGTGCAGGAGCACGGACACAGAGAACAAAGTGTCTTTAACCACAGTCTGTTCACTGAGCTCAGACTTTGCATAGTAGAAGCTTGCCCATGTAAAAGGGCATGGGTCTCTTGAGCCAGTGGGCTCCAAGAATAGTCTTCAGACTTGGTGCTGATTGTGCGTAGTAGGGGTTTGCCGACCTAATGGTGCTCGAGTCTCTGCAGGGTGAGGGCTCTATGCACAGGCTGTGCACTACGTGCCAACTGCATAGTAGGAGCTTGCCACGTAAAGTTCTTCCCTGTGGGTAGGAAATGCAGTCAACACCATGCCAGCAGGACCTCGTGCCAGCTCCCCCTGCGACGGTTTCTTGTCCAGTTTGCCCAAGGTCTGCAACCCTCTGCTGCTGGTCTACCTGCTGCGCTCTGTTTGTGCCTCCTTTGTTTGTTTTTCTGCCCTCAACTTTGTCTTGTCTGCTCGTCTTTCTGCCCTTTGATTTTCCCTCTTCTGCTCTGTTTTGCCTTCGGTGTGGGACCATGATAGTTAAAGGGTATGCCATCACTATGCTCTCATGCTTTTAGAGACTGGTGCTAACCGTGGCAACTGCTTTAAGGCAGCCGGAAAAACATATCGCTAAAGGATCAAGTGTAGTGGAGAAGTATGCTACAGGTTTTAGAGATTCTCCGTGAGTCTGCGTCAGCACTGAGAGAGTGCACCCATCCCTCTCACTGGAAAATAGTGTAAAGTCTTTTAAATAATCTTGCATTCCCAGTGCCGGGCATGATACATTTTGTCTTTCAGCTCTAGGAAAGCTTTTGCACAATCATCGTCCCATGGGATCGGATCAGACACATCTTTGTGTGTCAACCTCAGTGGAGGTTTTGCCATTAAGGAAAAGTTTGGTATCCACGGTCTGCAGTAGTCAACCATTTCCAAAAACATCCTGACTTCCTTTTGTGTTTGAGGTGGATTCATCTGTAGAATTGCTTTCTCTCTCTCTGAGGACACCGTTCTAGCTCCCTTCACAATGCAGTGTCCCAGGTATTGAACTTCTTTCTGACAGTACTGGAATTTCCCTGGAGACACGTTTTGTCCGTTCCCTTCCTGGTGTCTTGTTTACAAGCTTCTTGGGTCTCTGATGCCCAGTGGCGGCTGGCAGCTGGTGACATTTGAAAGTGGTGAGGTGTAAATGTTTGGTATGACTTTTATGTAGTGAGCAACGCAAGCAAGCTTAATGGACAAACGTGGGGTCCAGGCTAGATCGTCCTTTAAAGAATTTTTCTTTAAAAAGATCTGCACATCTTCAACCACCTCTCTTTCCTCTTCAGCACCCGCTTTTCACTCTTCTCCGAATGCACTTCCTTGCATTTCCCTCACTTCATTACTTCCAAACATATACTGCACTCACTCACATTTAAGCAATTTATTTGCTTTTGCCCTGTAAATGTTTTGCCATCTTGGCACCCCCTTCACACACATTTTCACAAAATTACAATTACATCTGGAATACATGACCATTGTTATGTGTGCTCTGTAGAGAGGCCAGCCAAATGACAGGCACTTTGCTTTGTTTGGCTTCAACATCAGCGTCAGAGCTCTCAATCAAAGCCCCTCAAACACCTGCACAGCTCAAAGTATGCATGGAAAAACAAATAAATAAAGAACACAACATGATTAAATAGCTAACTCTTGGGGAAGGCAAAATTAAGTAAAACTTGAAATAGGAGAGGAACTAAATGGCTGACATGCATTGTCTTAACATTTTTAACACTTATTGTTCATACATCAATCCAGGTTTTTTGGCATTAATGTTGTAAGGGCATGAAGATAGGGCCAATTTTAATGTCTTACAGCAGATAACTGTGAACTGTAAGCACATATCTCTTGCTTTTCGCTTGACTCTGATATTTGGATCAACTTCACAGGGGACCAAGAACGCTGGCCTTGTCGTCTTTTTGATCTATTTCACAGGGAAAAAAATATAGCCGCTCCACTTCTAACGGGGCCAGCGACTTGCAGCCAGGGCCTGGGGTTTCAGAATATACAATATACATAACAGAAGATTAGCATTTTAACACCATTACCAAGGACAAGGCACCAAAACAGACATACTTGTATCCACTCCTATGTATGACGAATGGAAAAGGGTGGGATCTATGCCTGTGAATGACAGACGGCTGCTCTCACTCACGCAGGGACAGAGACTCCAGCACCCGAAACCATGGCACTGAAAGCATCACCTATAGTGGATACTGCCATAGACTAAAATGGCACTGATTCATTATGACTGACTTCAGAACAGTAAGCCCTGTGTCGTGCATCTGTTCAGAAAGTTGATTTATTGCCTTGTTTCCGTCTCCTGCTTCAGAGTGAGGCAGAACAGGCAGCCTGGTACAGACAGCCCAGACTTTAAATAAATCGATTTGTTCTGAGATATGTATCTCTAAATAAATTGAGCTATTTAATATTTTTACAGGAATGTGGAGGAAATAATTTCAGGGGGGCACAGCCCCAGAGTCCTATTGGAGAATCAGCCACTGCTGATCCCACAAGAAGGTCATCAATATACTGGACAAGTACAGATCCGTATGGCATCTCCAATGTCTTCAGATTTCTTTTCAGAATCTGGTTGAAAATGGAAGGACTCTCTGTATACTCTTGTGGGACATGACAACATGCACATACTTTTCTCTTTAATCTTCTTCTGGTTCATTTCTAACTCATCACTGCAATACTTGGTTTATCTCAAGATTTCATCCAGTGATTTATTTTGCCAGCAGATCACGCTTTGTATTATATAGGATCACAACTCTAGTTTAGTCCTAAGACAAATTGTGACACAAAAATCTCCATATCCTTCTCTTCTAGATACTGTGCTGCTGAAACTCCTGTAACAACCTCTCATAGTATTCATTAACTGCTGTCTTTGGCTCTTGGGTAGTTCTTTTTTTTTTTTTAACTCTTTTTATTCAGTTTTAAATTTTTCTTTTGAAGATCAGCACAAACTCAGAAAACATATTTATACAGTGAGGTTACAACCAAATTTCTTAGTCATAGAGGAGATAGGCCTTCAAACCTCCAGCTCCCGTTAACAATCAAATACTAACACATACAATACTGAGCAATAATACTTCCACACCATTATATAATCAGGATGTTGAGTTGAACAAGGCTCTGCCATATTTCGAACATAGAGCAGCCACCAGAGTTTTAAAACGTTTGGGCTAGAATCCCTCCAGATATTTCCTCCTGTCCTGCTCAGCTTATAGGCCTAAGTTATTTAGCTTTCCATGAATCCTTCCATCTTACTAAAGGAGCCCAGATACGCCATCCCAACAGTCTCGCCTTTTTACCCTTTCTCTCATAGGTAGCTCTTTCCATAATAAACAATGAGAGTAATCGCGAAAACCACTGCTGAAACGTAGGGGGCAACGGATCAAGCCAGGCGGAAGCAATGCTTATCCACACTACAGCCATGGCCAGAAAAAGAAATTGATGAGCCGGGTCTTGCAGTTCGCTACTTCTAACTCCAAGCAAAATCAAAGCAGGGGTTAGTGTAACTTTGTCCTTAATGACAAGTCTAAGAATGTCATAATAGAGTCTAGCAGATTTTCAAGGCATGAGCAGGATGCAAACATATGTACAAGATCAGCAGCAGGTGCGCCACACCGGGGACAAGTAGTCCCTGCTGACCCACCCCACTGTGCTATTCTCGCCGGGGTATAATAAAGTGCAAAGATAGTCTTATAATGATGCGCTTGGAGCCCAGCTGAGCACAAAACAGACTGGCCTAATTCTAGAGAGTCAGAAAACCTCTCTGGTTCGACACCCACCCGTTCCATCCATTTTCCCGCATGTTTGGCCAAATCATTTTGCTTCAGTGCGACTAATTCGACATACAATAGCCTAATAACACCCTCTGTGCTACTTCTAATAATATCAATAGCTTTATTCTACTAAACACATTGAGTCCCCCCACCTTCTTACAAAAAAAACTAAGCAACTGCAAAAATTTGAAAAAGTTACCTCTGTCCAGACCATACTCCGACTGAATATCACCAAACTGACGAAAGCCTTAATTCTGTATAAATCCCCAACCTTCCGGACACCCCTCTCTGACCAATCTGCCATGATCTCATCCGAAAAGATTTCAGGAAGCATGGGGTTTTTATAAAGCTGGGTGTAGTAGTTAATCCTCCCAAGACCGGTCTTTTTTTTCAGTGCAGCCCAGATTTTGAAGGTGGCCGCGAGAGTCTTAAATTTTGTCTTTTTATAATAACTGGGCTCAGTAAATTTCATAAAACAGTTCTTGGCATGATCCCCGAGCAACAACTTATATACATCGGGAAGCCCTGTTTCCTCTTCACCGTCACCAGGAGGTGTACCAAATAATATACTCATATATTGAAGAGCTGCTGCCCAATAATACATTCTAAAGTCAGGAACAGCAAAGCCCCCTGGCTCCCGTGGTAGTGACATAAACCTTGAGAGCCCTACTAGTTTTCCCATGCACCCAAATGAATCGATTTACTATATTCTCCATCGTTGCAAACCAATGTTTCTCAAATTCCATCTGTATTGCCCTGAACAAATAAAGGATTTTGGGTAAAAACATCATCTTCACCACATTACAGCGGCCTACTAATGATAAATGTAAGTTATTGACTCTATTAAAATCAGATCTCGCCTTCCTGATTACCACCTCGATGTTCCTTGCTACCAAACTCCCCAAATCTGACATAATCGTTATTCCTAAGTACACTGCTGATGCAGTTACTCGAGGATCAACAATTATAACATACCTGTTCTTTATGATTTGAGTTTTAGCTCTATTTAGTGCATACCCTGAAAATCGGCCGAAATCTTGAGCGACTGACTACACCACCCTCAGTGCGGTAGAAGGATTTGCCGTAACGATAGCTACATAGTTCGCGTAGGCTAAAACTTTAGATTCCAGGCCCTGACACACAATAGGCTAAATTCCGTTGTTAACCTTGAGTAGTCGTATTAAGGGATCGATGTATATAGCAAATAGCAGGGGTGAGCATGGGCATCCCTGCCTTGTACCCCGCTCAATAATAAAAGGCGAGGTATAGCCACCATGTAACCTTAGGCGAGCTGTAGGTGCTATATGTAGTGCCTGAATGGCTGTAATAAAACCTCCCCAGGCCAAACCACTTCATTGTTTCCCACAGGAAATCCCAGGAGACCCTATCAAATGCCTTCTCAGCATCCAGTAGCAGAAGCAGACATAGGGTCCCCTGAGATCTCTGTTGCATCAAAAAGTGTTATTACTCGGCGGACATGCTGCGTTATTCCCCGGCTGATTATGAACCCATGTTGGCAGGGGCGGATTGTTTTCCTCCTGATATTATTTAACCTTGTTGCCATAGCCTTTGAAACGATTTTAACATCGCTGTTTAAAAGAGTTATGGGCCGGTATGAGCCTGGCTCCCTCAGTGGTTTGTCTTTTTTTTTTTTAAAAACCACTATGTCCGCCCCAGCCCATGACTCCTGCGCAGGTCCCCCCCCCTTTGAGCTTGCCGAATAACCTCGATCAAATCAGGTCCTATTATATCTACAAAAGTTTTATAGAACTCTAAAGGGATCTGGTCAGGGCCAGCAGCCTTACTAGATGGTAGATTTTGCAAAGCACTCATTATTTCCTCTTGTGTCAAAACCATCTCAAGTGCCCCCCTGTCTGTTGGATCAACCCGCTGCAGGGATATCTTATCTAGATACTCTTGCATTGCCATCAGCATCACTGAAGATTCTTTACTATAGAGCTGTTGATAAAATTGCCGGAACGTCTCTCAAACCCCTGGGGGGTCAGCTACTATACTCCTATTAGCATCAAACATTTCTGATATCTCTCCTGCAGCAGCTTTTTGTCTTAATCTCACAGCCAGGGTATGCCCCACCCGCTCGCTATACTCATGGCAATGCTCTCTTTTTGCCAAAAAAGTTTCTGCAGCTTTAGCAGCTATCCGTTCTCCAGCTTCAGCCTTATTTACAGCCAACTGTAGAATTATATCTTCAGTTGGTCTACCCATATTAACCGACGAAGCCAGTGCCTCTTCTAACTTCAGCTTGTCTCTGATCACATCCTCATGCTGTGCCTCCTTCCTTTGACGGTGCCTGCTATAGCTCATTGTTTCCCCTCTAACCCTCGCATTGAAAGCATTCCAGACTATCCCTGCACTTGTACTCTCGCAATTAAAATCCCAGAATTCCTTGATCCACCCCTTCATATGAGACACATAATCTGGATCATGTAAAAGCCTCCGTACAAAAGTACAACCCCGAGTTTGCTTAGCCCCCCTGGTGAGGGTAACAGTAAGAACTAATGGATTATGACACGAGAGTATCCGAGGATACTTCTCAATCCTAAAATTAGAAATAAACTGGTGTGATACAAAAAAATAATCGATTCGGGAAATAGCCTTATGCGGTGCAGAGAAAAAAGTACTGGCGGGGTCTGTGGGTTTCATATAGGCCCATGCATCTGTAAGACCGTTATTACTAATCAAATTTGTTAGTGCTACACAGACCCTTCTTTTCCTGCCAGAATATCTACTTCCCGAACTACCCCAGTGCACCCCCAACCCATTAATATTAAAATCCTCACAATCACCGGAGTAGGCCACATTGAAAGTTCAGAGTCCAAAAATTCGAACATATCCGGGTTGTCACCCGTTGATCCATATACTGAGCATATTGTGAGTTTTTCACCTCCCGCGGAACATTCGGCCATCGCCCACCGGCCCCATTGATCAGCAGATTTTCTTATAACTTTTATATCACTCCTACGAGTAAGGATTGCTACCCCTCTTGCGCAGGTGCCCTGTGTAGTATTCACCATAAGCCTGTATCCTAGCTGTTCCAAGATACGGCCTCTGATACCTTCTATATGCGTTTCTTGGACACAAGGTATATCTATACATAAAGATTTAAATAAAATTGCAGCCCTTTGCCTCTTACTTTGATCCTTTAGCCCACATATGTTAATTGTAGCTATTCGTAAACTCATTATGTTATGCTTCCCCAATTCTTACCAGAAGCCCCCATCATCCTACCACCTTTTGATACATCGTAACTTAATCTTATTCTTACAAAGCTCGTTCTACTTCTGTTTGGACTCCAAATGCTCATCTCCAACCCTCCCCTCACATATTGTGCTGTGTCGTGTTATGCTGACCCCATGCCCAACCCCTCCCTCGGGCTCTCCCCCACCCCACCTTCAACCCTTACAGGCCGAAAGGTCAAACATGACCTATATATGGCTGCCGATCTCACATCTCAAGCAGTGCCAATCGATTTCAGAAAAAAACATTCTGACCCTCCCATTGGAGATAACCTTTAACCGTGTGGGAAATAGCAGGAAAGCTTCACAGCCCACTCCCTGAAACGGAGTTAGCTTTCGGAGTCTCCAACTCCGCTCGACCGTAGTATGGCAAAAGTCAGGCAGAGCGAAGAAGGTATGACCCTCATGAGTCCGCATCTAGTCAGGTCTGGCCCGATCTATTACAGCCTGCCTTAATAAGAAGTTTCCAACAAATATCAGAATAGCTCAAGGTCGCTCTCCTTGACTATTAGCATGAGTTCTCCAGAACACTGGGAATCGATGAGCCCGCTGTATTTCCATCTCCCAGTTCCAGTGGGCAAGGTCCGGAAAGGCACCTTTCAGCAGTGTGACGACAAAGGCCATGATGTTCTCCCACTCCACATTTTCTGCTAGACCAAGTAGCCGTACATTATTTCGGCGTTACCTGTTTTCAAATTCTTCAAGCTTCCAGCATACATCCAAAGACTGCTTTGCCTGGGTAACCTTGAAAGTAGTTTGTTGACTTCTACCTCCACGTCAGCGGTTCTTTCTTCCACTTGTATGACCCGTTCGGTCATATCAGTGCACACCTTATTAACCTTGCGGATAGCCCCTTGCAATTTTTTAGTGGCCTGTAATGATCTTCTGCTCTCCTGTCTCGCCTCCCCCTGCATCTGCTTAACGGTGGCCTACAGTAGCTCCAGAGTTGGAGAAGGGGCCGTAGATTCTGGGTTGTTAGGGCCACCAAGACCACTTTGTACTACATGCTCGTGGTCAGGGTTGTCGCAGAATAATCCCATTCGAGTTTACGAGTGGCTAAGTCTGATTTTGAAGATCTAGTTTTAGCCTTAGCCCGTCGCTTTGAGTTAGTGGGCCTGTTGCATTGTGTTTTCTGTGTAGCAGATTACTCCCCTGAAACCGTCTCCTCCGATGTTTCAAGTTCACTGAGCTCCGATGACTCAGAGTCATCATTTAGAGAGAAGAACTTATCGCCCTCTGGGGACAACAGGGGGGCACTTGACCATAATGGTGTTATGATCTGGTTGTTATGGCTGCTAGACCCGCTACTGACGTTGCCCCCATCATTCTCCAGCATTTCAGGCTGTGCATCAGACTGTGCCTGCAACTGTCTGTGTGCGAGTTGAGCTGCTGCCATATCAGAGCGTGTATCCGAGCTTACCAGAATAGTATTGCCATTGCCAGTCTCTGCGAGTGCAGTCTCAGAGCCCGCCGCCTCCTTGGCCAGTATATTACCCGTTACCATAGACTGTGCTATAGAAGGACATCCTCCAGCCGACAATGGGCTTCCCTCTCTGCTCCGATCTTTAGCCGACTCACCCAACAACTGTGCCAGCAGACCTGTCAGAGACCCGTCAGCCTTTTCTAATCTGTTTCTTTCGGGATCCTGACTCCGAGCACCACTCTGCTCCAGTCCGGAATTTGCATCTACCCCAATGTTAGCCACAGACTGAGGCAAGAGGCTACAATGACCAGAATCCATCTCAACAGCCATGGTAGCTTTAGTGCCAGCTGCTTTCCGGCCCAGATCACCCGAAATAAGGCCGGGCTCCCTCAGACCCCCCGGAACACCCGGGACAGCTGAAACACCGGGTACACCACCACTCGGACCGTCTTTGCCCTGAATGCCTCTGCGACTGTCAGTTGCCGCAGGGAGCACTCCATAGCAGCAGCAGCAGCGCGAAGACCAGTGCCGCCTGCCACACCAGCCTCTTTCGGCATTGTCGCGCTGTTTTCACCGTTCCTCAGGTGTCCCCTCGATGCACCTGGCTGAAGCCTTGCATTGTGTCCATTGAGCCATCCTTCATAGTCTCTTTTGGATCTTTAGCCGCTCTACATGACTTAGGGGCCATACTGCGCTGTAAGTGTACACACACCCTCCGGAGTAGCAGAGGAATCAGCCGAAGGGTAATGCCAATCCGTTCTGACCACTGGGAGAGCTGACCTCGATTTCCGAGTCTCCGCAATCGAGCATCAACCCCCGGCAGAGTTACCGGGAAGTCCACGCATCCATATTAGTCTGTCCGGCCAGACATTTCAAGAAGCCTCAGGGAGAGGGAAAGAGAGCCGGTGCTCGCTCTCACTGAGGTCAGTCGGCGGCCATCTTGCCTCCTATTATTGGCTCTTGGGTAGTTCTATTAATTTTAACCTTATCCATATCTTTAGGTGGCACTCTTCACTTCAGAAAAGTGATCACAGCCTCATATTTCTCCATCATTACAGTAGATGGTGCATTTGTGTTAACATCCCTCATCGGTTCTGGTTTTGACCATTGAATTGTTGTCTTGCATTCAGCCCATAAATCAGCAGGTACCACTGTGTCGAAAATATTCAAATAAGTACACAACACCATGGAAATTGTAATAAATCGTTCTACTTGTGCATACAACTGCACTGGCCTGTCTCTCAATTTTGGAAAATTATTAGTAAATGTTGCCAAATCAACTTGACTCCAAGTACCATGTACATACATTCATCCTTCTATTTCCCTGAGTGGGTATGCCGATGTTTTTCCCTTATTTTCCTCATAATTCTTCCCTGCTTTAGCCTCTTCTCTCTTTTTCTTTTCATGTTTCTTTGCTCATTATGGGGTAGATGTACGATCCTATCAATTTGTGAGTCGCAAATTGCGTTGTTTTGCGACTCGCTATTTGTGACTCGCAAATAGGAATGTACAACAGTGTCTCAGACACTGTTTGCAATTCCTAATGGGGTCGCAAATTGCCTGCCTCATTAATATTCATGAGGCAGGTGCAATTTGCTGCCCCATTTGGAATGACTAGCGGTTCCAGGGATGGTGGCCTGCTGGGGTCAGCAGACCACCATATCTGTGACTGCTTTTTAAATAATGTTTAACCACAGAACCCCAGGGAAGACCTGGGGAAGGGAACTAGAGGCACGGAGTGCTAGGAGTTGGCAGCCTCCAAATCATAATGTTTAACACAAAAAGAGCCGCTCCTAGTATGATGACCTAAGTGCTATAGTGATTACAGTGTTAACCTGTGAGTGCAGGCATCTCACAAAAAGTGGAAGACTGGTCTCACACACCACCTGGTGTCATGCTTCATCATTGACCAGTCCTCGCCCTCTAAAAACTTGGTTTGATCGAGGGCGGGCATATACCTGAAGACAGGGATGCCCTTCTAAAGCTAAGTGGGGGCCCTCACAAAAAAAGTGAGGTTAAAATGCCATTACAGATGTCATACTTAATTTAATGTAACTGGCATCTGTATGGTGTTTAAAATAAATGGTCGGTGTGTTGGGGATTCTATTGTCCCCCCACGTACTATAAGTGGTCAACATGTTTCTACCTGCTGGCCCGTGGGGTCCGTGGCATTCATCAGGACCTATACTGCATAAACGGGCTCCGCACTTACAGTACCATGTTGGTGAGGGTTCCATTTGGTGGGGAGAACACTTTCACACGCCACCGTATGCGCGGCTAAAGTTTACGCCTTTAGGGAAAGAAAACAAAAGTGAAGTCAAGACACAAGTGATACAGTAACATGTCTGGTAGAGGTCATCTGGTTTGCCACATACTCATGCCAAATTTAAGTGCGTGGCTAAAAGTGCATCAAGGTGTGACATTCATCTGTGCACTTAAAAGAAAAATGGGGAACACGGTCCCCAATGCTTATCCCAACTGATGGGACCTACTAGCCCCATAGGAGAGTGATTCCTCATCCCCTCTCCATATGATGAACACGTCATTGATATAACGTTTCCATATTTTAATTTGTTCCGCGAAGGGGTTGTTGCTGTTGAAAATGTAGTCCTCCTCGAATTGGTGCACGTACAAACACGCCAAGCTGGGGGCGAATGTACTGCCCATCGATGTACCTGTGACTTGGTAGTAAATCAATTCTTCGAATTCAAAAAAATTCTCCGTGAGGGTAACCTCTGCACACTCCATGATGAAATGTCGGGGAGTGAGGAAATCCCATTCCAAATTCAGTAAGATTTCCTCAATGTATTCATATTCCTGTAATTTGCATGTTTTCTATGGCTGGATCATCCAACTGGACCCTATACCTTTTCTGCAAATGAAAGTTCTTGGAAAGATCAATTTTGAATTTCTGGGCTATCCTTGCAATTTCCGTTCACAGATAGATATTTACTCTGGTATTGCTCTATGTGTTCAAATTCTGAACATCCTCTTATTATTTCCTCCAGTTCCACCTTTAATTTAGTTATGTTTAATGGCTTTTCCACCTCTGAATCTGTACTCCCTTGCGACTCTGTTCCTTCCATCTTTTTAATTCCCGCTGTTTCTTCCAACCAAGCTGGCATACTTCATCCCTCAGAAGAGCTTATATCACCAGGAGTCAGGGGGCAAATAAAAATGTATGTCCCTCCATCTATTAATGCTTGTATTGTCTGGGGTGGCTTCCAAACAACAATTTGAGAATTTTGAATAGTCTGAAGAAATCCTGTTGGAGTAGTGCCTCCAGCAGTCTATTGAGTTTCTGGCCTCAATTCTGCAATTAGAGGAGCACTCACAACTGGGCACTGCATGGATGTTTACAGAAGTTATCAGAGCTTTGCTACGAACTTCAGTTGTGGGCGAGCCACAACTGGTGGAATATTTTAGAGTACTTGTAAAGGATGTTCAAGTTGTGCTATACCTGGATCTATAGGAGCAGTTGCTATATCACCACTTGTACCAACATTTGGCTCACATTGTTTAATGGGATTTGCAAAAGGTGGAGGTCTTGAAGCTAATATCTGTTCTAATCCTGATATTAAATGTTCTATATCTAGGGAAGCTCAAAGCTCCTTCTTTCTCAGTGATCCTAGACCACTGACAAAGCCAAATACAAGTACATGACCCATGTTCTGTTGTCAAAAAAGTATGCAGGCGTTGCTTCAGACGGTGCCTCTTCACCCTACTGTACCACAATTGTAACATCCCCTTTTTAAGAAGTCTTAAATTCTTTAAAACATTTCATAATTGTAATTTAATGAGACACAAGTCAATTTCAATTCAATATTATGATTCTTTTCCGTGTACGTCAATTCTTCATAATCCAACCTTATTGCAGCTTCTAATTTCTTAAATTCAGTCAACAAACCCAAGCACAATATTCACTCTTCTACTGTCCAATCTCAGCATGGCTCTTTGACATCACCAACTATTCCCAGAGCGAAACACACCAACCAACCAATCCCAGCATGAAACAATGAGATATATAGCCTCACTCCTTGCAGTGGCTCACTCTCCTTTACAATTTCTCACACATTCACACAACTTAAATGAAACTTTAATTTTAACTCAACAAAAACTCTTCTTGTTTGCTTTTGTAAAAGAAATAGTATTACAATCATTGAAGAATATTTCCCACAACAGCATGTAAAATCTCGACCAGCGCAAAATCACCCAAACCAATGCATCTTCCCCTGTTTGCGCAATTAGGTTCCACTAACATCGATCGATATTAATCAATGGCAACAATGCTTAGTATCTCTATCTCAATGGCACAGGTAATGGTACCTCACACTCTACACCTCAAATCCTGCAAACAAGTCTTCTTCTTTATTTATTTGATAGCCCGGGATCTATCGACTAAAGCGAGCATGAATTCACCAACCTCTTTTCTTCAACAATTCATCAATTCCCTCACTCACTCATCCATTCACCCTAAAAACATTTCTAGCTCAACAAAAAACACAATTATCATAAGCATTGCACCACCCTATTAATACTCACACTGTCAAACTGCAAATGCCTTCTCGTACCACCTCATCAGATCTTCAAGTTCTGGACTCTGGATTCAGGAATCTGGAGTTTTAGTCTAACTTGGGAATTTTTTATAGCTCCATTCAGGGTGTGAACCATACTCTGCTACCAGAAAACAGATTTATCCAGTACTCAGTTCAGTTCAAATGCTGTTCTTCATTCATCTAAATTCAATGAGAACATGCAGTTTGGAAAGAAGAAATATATTCTACCGCATTGTTAATTTCAAGCAAGTCAAATAGAGGTCAACTACCATGGTTCAGCATTTCCTAAAACATTTATTTATTAAAGAGAGAAAATAAAGGAGGATAGAGAAATGAAAGGGCCTAGTCTGGTCTTAACAGTTGAAATACGATAGAAATGATATAAAAATGAGCTGCACATTAATTCTACACGCAAGCATATGTGAGTTTAATAAAGGGACAGTCTCCCTATGTGTCTAGTGCAGTCTGTCAGTAATGTAAAAAACATTTCTAAATTCCGCATGGAAGAGCATCACCACGGACAGGTGGGTCAGGGACATCATTCAACATGGGTACTGTCTGGAACTAACTTCCACTCCACCCAACATACCACCAAAGCACCGTCCTATGTCAGCCGAACACTTAGATTTACTCCAGCAAGAAGTGCTTGCTATGCTCGCAAAAGGGGCCATAGAAGTAGTGCCCATCGCCCAGCAGGGCACAGGGGTGTACTCTCTGTACTTCTTGATCCCAAAAAAGGACGGCTCGCTCAGACCTATCCTAGACCTGCGACCCCTAAACCTATATATACTATCGGAGCACTTCCATATGCTCACCCTCCAACGGGTTCTCCCACTACTCACTCAGGGGGATTTCCTAGCTACGCTAGACCTGAAGGATGCATACTTCCACATTACAATACACCCTTCACACAGGAAATACCTCAGATTCACTATTCAAGGGAACCACTATCAGTTCAAAGTTCTCCCCTTCGGAGTAACAACGGCACCCAGGGTCTTTACCAAGTGCCTGGCAACAGTGGCCGCGCATCTGCGAAGACAAAATATTCACGTCTTCCCTTATTTAGATGACTGGTTAGTTCAGGCCAAGTCAGCACAACAATGTGCCACCCACATGTCCCACACCATTCACCTTCTTCACGATCTGGGATTCTCACTAAATTACCCAAAATCAAGTCTCCAACCTGCGCACGTACAACAGTACTTAGGCGCGACAATCAACACTCTGGCTGCCACAGCTCAGCCAACTTTAGTGAGAATCAACAGCATGCAACTGCTGATCTCAAAATTCAAACCTCAACACTCCCTTCCGGCGCGAGTGTTCATGCAGTTGATAGGCATGATGGCCTCCTGCATCTTCATAGTCCCACACGCAAGACTACATATGCGCCCGCTTCAGGAGTGCTTAGCACGTCAGTGGAATCAGGCTCAAGGACAGTTGAAAGACCTAGTGTTGGTGAGCGGTCGGGCATACAACTCTCTGCATTGGTGGAATCCACAAAACCTTTGCAAGGGCCGACCGTTCCAAGAGCCTGTTCCACAAATAATACTGACAGCGGACGCGTCTCTCCAGGGATGGGGAGCTCATGTACTCAATTACACAGTGCAGGGACTATGGACTACACAACAAAAGAAGATGCACATCAACCTTCTGGAACTGATGGCAATCTTCCTGGCAATGAAAGCATTCAAAGTACACCTGTGCAACAAGGTCGTGTTGATCCGGACGGACAACACGACTGCCATGTACTACATACAGAAACAGGGAGGAACACACTCTCCACAGTTGTCTCATCTAGCTCAGAGCATGTGGAAGTGGGCCATTCAGAGGAACATATTCCTCATGGCGGAACACCTCCCAGGCAAGGACAACCAGATGGCGGATCTGCTCAGCAGACACAGCCACCAGATGCACGAGTGGGAATTACACCCATCAGTACTCCAACCGTACTTCCAGCAGTGGGGTCATCCAGAGATAGACCTATTCGCCACAAGGGAAAACGCAAAATGCCAAAGCTTTGCCGCCAGGTACCCACATCCACAGTCGCAGGGCAATGCGATATGGATGAACTGGTCCGGCAGATTTGCGTACGCCTTTCCCCCAGCGCCGCTCATACCGCTGGTGGCACGCAAACTGCGACAGCACTCACTGACACTCATCCTGGTTGCTCCAACATGGGCACGCCAGCCATGGTATACCACCTTTCTGGAACTTTCCGTGGTGCCGCATCAAAGGCTGCGGATCAAACCCGCGCTCTTGACGCAGAACCATGGAGAAATTCAGCACCCAGACCCGCAACAGCTGAACCTGGCAATCTGGCTCCTGAAGTCCTAGAGTTTGGCTACCTAAACCTGCCACCTGACTGTATGGAGATCATTAAGGAAGCTAGGAGACCCACTACCAGAGCTTGCTATGCAGCCAAATGGAAGAGGTTTGTCATTTATTGCAACAACAATGACATTAACCCGCTAGACGCATCTATTCAGAACATAATCTGCTATCTATTACACCTATACCGCTGCAATCTGGCATACACCTCAATACGTGTCCATTTAACCGCAATAGCAGCCTATCTTCAAAACAGGCAGCACCTCTCTTTATTCAGAGTGCCTGCCATCAAAGCCTTCTTGGAAGGACTTAAACGGGTGATTCCCCCGAGGCACCCCCCAGCACCGGTGTGGAACCTCAACTTGGTCCTCACCAGACTAATGGGTCCACCCTTTGAACCTCTCCATTCATGTGAGATTCAATTCCTCACCTGGAAAGTGGCTTTCCTGGTTGCCATCACTTCCTTAAGGAGAGTTAGTGAACTCCAGGCACTAACCATTCAGGAGCCATTTATACAAGTTCATGCAAACCGGGTCGTACTACGTACCAACCCTAAATTCATGCCTAAAGTAATATCGCAGTTCCACATGAACCAAACCATTGAACTGCCTGTTTTCTTTCAAAACCCACAAAATGTCGCTGAGAGGATGCTCCACACACTAGATGTAAAGAGGGCCCTCATGTACTATATTGACAGAACTAAAAACTTTAGGAAGACTAAACAACTCTTCGTTGCCTTCTCTCCACAACACAAGGGCAACGCCATTTCCAAAGCAGGTATAGCCAGATTGATCGTTAAATGTATCCAAATTTGTTATCAAAAAGCTAAACGCACATTAACGATTCCACCACGAGCCCACTCAACACGAAAGTTAGGGGCCTCCATGGCTTTCCTGGGAAACATTCCTTTACAGGAAATATGTAGAGCAGCCACATGGTCCACTATACATACATTTACCAAACACTACTGTGTAGATGTACACTCAAAACAGCAGGCAGCTGTAGGACAGGCTGTTCTCAAAACTCTTTTTCAGACTGCTGCAGCTGGCACGGGTAGCCGCCGCTAATAGGAGGTACTGCTATGTATTCTATGCACAGATATGAATTCAGCAGCCCACATGCCTCGAACTGAATATGCTACTTACCAGTATGCATCTGTTCTTGGCATGTAGGGCTGCTGACATTCATATCGCCCACCCTCCTCCCCGGCGCCTGTAGCAGCTGCAGCTCTCAGAATTACTGTATAGCATGGTCATCACTTCCTGTATCTACTCCATCACTGCCACAATGGCGAAAAACAATCTGGGGATGGAGAGGATACCCATGCGCACTGTGGTCCAGGGGAGGAGTCACCCATCTCAGGATACTTCGAAGACTCTTCCAGGACAACAATGTGCAATCATCCGGACCCAACACTAGGCGGCGATCTATGCACAGATATGAATGTCAGCAGCCCTACATGCCTCGAACATGACTAAACAACAGAACAGATGGAGAGTTTGTACTGAAGTTGGGACTCTAACCCACATTGTGTAGAGTAGTAGTAGCTTGACAAAATATTGCAAGATGGGGTTGGGGCGATCAATCAAATCTATCAGGTACACATTCCCAGGGACATGGGAGTAATGGTACTAGGAACGCCATTTTATGGAGAAAGATCTCTGGGGATACTCAGAGACAAACTAATAGATGTGGCAATAGGTGCAGCACTCTCGGCGGGCCCTCGAGGTGGGGCTCATAAATGTTCCCAGTCTGACAGGACTGGATCCACAGGATGGGGGAACTTCTGCAATGGAAAAAGCTTTCACTTGCCTGAGGAGATAAAGAAAAGGCATACAAGATAGAGTGTGGCACTCAGCTGGCTTATTTATGTATTGAATTCAGAGTGCTTCACTTAATCCCCCAAAAATCTCTCAAATTTGGAAACAGAAACAAAAGAGCAGACTGGCGGGTAGGCAGGGTCCTGTCAGAACACCAGATGCAACATAAAGCCGCCAAATTGGAGGCTTATGAATTCTGAGAGGAGGAAGCCAAGTTGGGGAGGGAAGAGAAATGTTATGTTGTGTTGAGTTTTTCTTTCTTCTCTTTAATTTTCCTCGTTCTCCCACTTGAAAGACAATTGATGTGAGCCTCGCCAGCCTTGAGATGTAGACGAAAGTATTTGCAAGCATGATATAGCAAACTAAAAACAGAGGTGAACATAAATGTGTCTGTAGGGTGCCTAAGATGCCCTTTTCGATGCATTAACCGCATGGTCTGATCCTTTTCGCTCCAAGTAACTCCTCAGGTTAGAATGCGAGAAGAGCACAATCAATCCAATATTCAATATTTTTACTACTTGCATTTACTGTATCCAGTTCTGCAGGTGGATTTTGGTTTTAAGGCCAAATATATATACATTGCGTTGTTCAGGAATGAAAAGATATCCTGGAATGAAAGAAATCCATGATTGTTCAGAATTGCCATGAGGAATTGTGGGGATCTATTTTACGCCAAGAGAGTGGAGCAACCCTGTAGCTTCCTTTATTACCTACAAGAAATGATAAAAGAAATGTTATGCAGCACTACTGTAAAATGAAGCATAGGCACGGTAATTACATTCATTCAAATAGACACTGTGCTGCTGAACGTGTGTGCTATTCAACTAGATCAGTGTTCCTCAAACTATGGCGCACCCACTGGTAGGTCACAAGCCATTTTGGTGGGTCCTGAAAGTCCAAGCAATAAATAAAGATGTCTTTAATTTCTGTATTTATCTTGTCACATTTGCTGCACTTCGAAGACAGGGGTCAAAGTTCAAGCTGTCTTCAGCAACATACGTTTTTTTAACAAGGGGACTGATGTTTACAAACTCAGCTCAATTTGAGATAGAGAAAGAAAATTAAAGTGAATTATGCAACAATCTTGCTGGGATGCATGAAGTGTGAAAGGAAAGACTAGAGGGTGTCATGTTTGCCTAACACGTAACGCACAACAAAATGTAAATACCTTTATAGAACTGTACACATTTAGCAGTTAGTAAAACAAAAATGAAGCACTTTTTTGTGATTCTGAATTGTGATGGAAACAAAAGAATCAGAACAAATAAGACACTTTACATGGTGAAGCACAAATAATAACTATTTACTGAAACCCAATTTCCATACATTATCATTTATGTAAGTAAATAGTTTATTATGCATAGGTAATAAAAACTGTAACATACATTAGCTCATTTTAAAAGAAGCCGCTACAACATTATTCCATCTGTAACCACATTTAAAAGGGAATCTCAGTAATAAGTCAGAAATTTTAAAGAAGGCAGAATCTCGCAGGATTCCAGTTTTTTTGCTGCAATCTTTAACAAGCATTGGCATAGCCAATAGGTCTCGCTTTTGGGACCTTATAAGTATTTAGTTATGCTGCACAATATCCTTGGGGCAACAACATCAACTGTTGAATGGCTAAACACTTATAAGGTCCAAAGGCGAGACCTATTGGGTATGCCAATGCTTGTAAATGGATCGCCTTCACGTGGAAATCAACCAAAAAGGCCGATGGACTCCCAGCATCCTCTATGATGTCAAACGTGCCTTTGTGCTCGAGCCTTCAGGCTCTGTGAGGTAATCTAGCGGGTAAACTGGCAAAAAATCGCGCACCAGTGCAGGTTTTAAGTCTGCAACGGTGATCCGTTCTTGTGTGTCTGTGGGAGGAGTTTACATTTCATCTCCTGTCAGACCCCCAAAAATGTGTGTATAACACACAGCGCCACTTGTCACAAGTGTGACCCATTAGAATGTATCGCTTTCCTGTCCATGTGTCAGGAGCATGGATTTCTGTTTCCTGTGCGGATGTGAGATGAGTGTACTCCCTATCTCATTGTGTCTGTTGTTTCCCTCATGTTTACTCATGCTTGATGTGTTTCTCCACCCCTTTTGCCAGTAGTAAGTAACCTGCTTTCGTACTGTGCTCCCAGTCGACCATTTCTGTATTCAACTCGGCTACATAGCTGTCTTTTTCATATAGAACTTCATCGTGCTGATCAAACTTCTGACCTGAATGAGACCTTCAACAAACTGCATTTTAATTCACTCGCAGGCTGTTTTAGTGCATATGAAGAGATTTGCATTAGAGCAAGGGCGTGGAAACTTGCACATTGTATTTTTATGTAATCTTTACAAAGCTTTAGAGGAAATATTTCCCGCTTTGAGAAAGATGTTAATTGCTGTGTTTCCCACACTTTCTTGTGAAAATCCTGACAGTTTGTCACACACTACATTAATAAAATTGATCTACAGAAGATATACTTTACATAGAGAAGTTGGTGTGCTTTCCCTGCTCAATGCCATTATGCACAGAAAAGAAATGCAAATGATAAATACGCCAAGAGAAGTCGAGCAAATATATAAAAAACATAACGGTAACCAGCATATTTCAGATCATTTGCAACGGGCGACAATCAGAATTTTATCAAACGTTTCTGATGAAACCTTATTACCAAGACGCTTGATCGGGGCTGTGTTTATTGCAGCAGTGGAAATGACTGCCAGGACCGAGTCAGCACTCTTGCTGTTAATCTTGCATATTTAATCAGAGTGCAGGAAGCGCTGTTCATAGGCTGGCTGCAGCATTTCATACTGTGGTTATCAAAAGTATTCATCGAATGCTCAGGCCCTCGGGTTTCACATCTGGACAGGTTGGTTCATGACTTGAAGCAGTCCGAGTGTAACTGACAGGAAACATTATCAACATTTACAAACCATACTACAGATCGGTCATACAGACAGATACTGTATCGACTGTTTTTACCCAGCGCTGGCTCCTGTAGTTCTGTTGTCCTTTAAACAACAGGTATTAATATTACCCAGCTCAACAGAACTCATTTATCAACCTCCGAAGGATGAAATGTAAATAAGCCAGTTATGTTGCCAATCGCAGGCACACAAACACAAAAAAGGTCCTCGGTTCTGCTTCCTCCACCTGCTAAACGCTGTATTTACAGACACACAAGGCATCGGATAATGTTAAAACAATGCCACTGCCAAATGATTATGAAAATATGATTTTAATTAATCACGTAGTAGGCAAGGAAATTAGCATACGGTAATTAAACTTAGCGAGAAAGGGGAGAGCAAAAGGCAAGGTCATCCCGTTGCTCTGCCTTAGAGGTTGAGGGTAAACATACTCGAATTTGGGGTGGTGGGGGCGGTGTAGCGGGACACGAGTGCCCAAAAAATAACTTTTTATACGTTGGGGGGGCAAGTTTGAAAAGATTTAGGCCCCGAAGTTGCGTCGTTCGGAAACAATATACATTGATGCTTAACGTGACTGGTTAAATGACGTTTTTTTACAGGAAAGCATCGGCATGCTTCTGCTTATCCGAGTTCACTTTCCAAACGCAGGCTTTGGACATGTGCAGGATAAATGCTAAACATGAATCCCATCCACTATTACAGTAATCAGCCAGTAAAACGGCAACCTCCTCGGCGCCTCCATGCCAGCAGCCTTCGAAAACAATGTAAATAATAGAGGCGGTTTTCAAAATAAAATATACAGGAACAAGAAAGGTTTAGAGTAGGGGAAGAGCTGTGTTTCGCATCGGTGCAGCGAGCCACTCCTGACGCCTCACACACCGCGTTAAATGGTTTGTGATGTTTACCCAGAGGTCGAAGTGCAGTAAAAACAAGAAGGGCTGGGCGAGAAGGGAGGGGGGAATGCGAGGAGCCTGAATACAAGTGACGAAAAAAAGAGGAGGAGAAGGGAGATGCGAGCAGCGCATCAAAGGGCTGGGTGAGAAGGGAGGGGGGAATGCAAGGAGCAGAGGAGCAGCTGTGCACATGCACACCATCGTGCACGAAAGCTCTAGGCCAGCAAAACCATGTGGGTAGCACTTTTGAAAACCCACTTACAAAATGTCTCAAAGAGACAGCTTGCGCTGTCTCAGCGAGACCTAAAAATGTGATGAAATTACAGTTCAAAGAGATGTCCATTGCCTTAAGGCATGCAATCACGGCTTGTTTGCACGAGCGGATTGCTCACTGGTTGAAAAGTACCCTTAGCAGCCTCCCCCTCTCGTTCAGCAGCCCCGGGCAGTGCCAAATTATATGGATGCTGTTGTCTTCCCCAGCTTTAAACAGCCTACAGTGGACATTTTGTCTGTTCCGGAAGCCAGAGTACTGCGTGAGCAAGACCAGGGAGAAGGCCAAAATGGTGCTTCATAAAGGATTCTTTTAACTGCCTAGACCACCTGGTTTCTAGGTAGAGCGGGGATTTTAGAAGTTTGTATTAATTTAGGATCATTCAAGCGTGAGATCGGCCTGAGAGGGCTTTTTGTCTATTAACACAGATATTTCTTTTATCACACCATTGCTCGCTTTTTTGAAAGGCTCTGGAGGCAGAGACCTTTCCCATAGAGATGGCCCGGGTCATAGATTGCCAGGTCTTGATACTGCCGGGATGGCTCAATTGTGCTTGTTTGAACTTCTTCACAGAGAGCTTGGCACAGACGGTTTGTGGTTAGTGACTTTATTCTTCTCCAGACTTTAATATAGGCTTGTTTCCTTGTGATTGCTTGGCTTAGTAAACAAAACTCAAGTCTTATTTGGGCCGGTGAGGCATTGCGAGAGAGACGGAAGAGCGATCTATACATTTACGTGATGATCATATTTGAAGTTGCTGTGTCTCTATTTTGTAGTGCCTCGCTTCCATAGGCGATACTTGATGATAGTTTTGCTGCTACTACCTTTAGCAGGGGCATGTAGTTTGGGCCATCTAGCGATCTCTGCAAGGTGTGAAATGCAAGGAGTAGATTATTGCCCTTCCTCTGCAAGTCCAAACAATCCTGGAGGAATTGTTGTTGAATAGTACACCAAGGTATCGATAGGTTCAAACCGGCTCCAGCTGTTGACCATGTATGTAGCATTTGTGTGTTTTCTGTATCTTGTTGCTCACTTCCATAATCTTTTTAAAAAAAAATCTTTTTATTAAACAAAGATCAATTTTTAAAGTCACAATCATGTTATTAGAATGGCTTCCATACTCTCCTTTAGGTTGCAATCTTATACCTAGCCTTGCAGTATTGACAAAATAAATAGGAACTCCGAACCCCGGACCCCACCCCCTTTCTTAAGAAGTCAACCGCCCACCTAAATCCCTGTATGCTTCCCACCCCTGCCATATTTTACTCCATTTCTTGGGGCGACCCCAGCTTTCATAGATCGTTTTTTCCGCCGCACAACACCAGTCCATATCCTTTTTCCATTGGGGGAACCAAAAGTGGCTGGACCGCCCCCCCATGTCCTAGCTATATTTCGTTTTGCAACCATTGTCACTTCCATAATCTTGATCTATTTCTTGTTTATTAACATCACGTTGGCCGTCAAATAGTGCGATAGCTTGTCAATGAGACGTTGCAAGCCGATTTTGGTTTGGCTCAGAAGTATCACATCATCTGCATACAGAAGGTCTGAGATGTGCATGTCTCCTAATTTAGGTGGATGTGCATTTACTTCGTCAAGGGTCAAGTCAGACAGAAAAAGGTTAAACAGGTACGGAGCAAGTAAACAACCTTGCTTTAGACCCTGGGAGGTTTTAATTCTCCTGGACAGAAATAAGCTGTCTCCAGTTTGCGCTGTTGCCCAGGTGCCCGAGTATAACAGCTGTGTTGCTTTAAGAGACAAGCAGGAATACCCCAGTGCACACAGTCGAATGCTGACTTAAAATCCACAAAGTAGAGGTAAGTTGGTTGCTTAATCAGTTTTTTGTCTGTCCATGATTACAGAGAACGATAAAATGTTAGTTACCGTGCCCGCCCCTTGAACAATCCTAACTGATTAGGGGGGATGATAGGTTTTTCTTCCGCCCAGAGCAATAATTCATTTAAAAGAAGACCTGCAAAGTGCTTTGCCTTGGTATCTAACAGCGTGGTCAGACGTGGACAATATAGATTTTCAGTCAAACTTTGTACAAATATAAAGCCATCCCAATCAAAAATGTGCTGTCTGTATATGCGCTACCACGTGATGCTTTAGTTACATTAAAAATTCATCTGCCTCATCTCCATTACAGCTAAGTGGGTCCCGAATGTTTGTAGTCCTAAAAAGGGGGACATCTAAAAGGTGTGGGAAGCACTGTACTAGACAAGACATTCTAACAGACCCGATTCAGGCGGGAGACGCTGATGGAGCAAGGTTTCGTAAAGAAGAAACTTGCTCGGAAGCAATCCTCTCAAATAACGCTTAACACTTTAATCAACCTGTTTGTAAATACTAATATTGCATAACACACAATATATCATATCTAGGGGAAGCTCTCCAATGTGTATTACTAACCAGTAACCCGAGTGTCTTAAAATGGCCGACAAAATGCGGGAATTTCACTGCGCATGCGTTTACTGCATCTACGTGGTATGATGATTTCTATGCTTGGGAGAAACTTTTGCAGCTGTGCAAAAGCATTTAAAATGGCCACTTGAAACTCACATGTTAATGCGCATGCTTTGTGTAAACTAAACCTTGCAAGTTCTACTAATTACTAATGCGAAAGATATAAATAAGTAAATGGGATTAGAGTAGTGACTAGTGGTATACAGTGAATTCAATTATTTTCGTATTCTAACATGTTTTTCTCTGACTTTATTACTAGTTCGCATTTGGGTCTCAGAGAGTGACTGAAATCCCTACCCCACCTGATCTGTGCGCACGCGCACTAAACCCTGTCCGAAACTATGATGACACCATTTAAACCCAGCCAAGATCAAGCTGGCAAGAAGCACATTGGAACTTAACCCATCGACCCGGACAAGAGCAACATTTATTACAAAGTATATAAAATGTATTGATCATAATATGAAATGAGGGTGGGAATAAAGATTTGGAAAAGTAAATTAAGGGGCGGAAACATAGAACAAAGAACCTAAGAAAAATATTACATTGAATATGGTGTGATGAACTATCCTCCATGCCCTGTGCAATCAGAAATAGGCGAAAACACGATATTGAAAAATTTGGGGGTGGTACACGAACACAGAATAGTATAATTGAGGTACGTTAGTTAGTTAGATGTCTGAATCCGACCCGACACGTATGCTGCCACAGACGCTGTCCAAGACACTGTCTTAGACCTTGCAGATGCTAGAGACCCTGCTCGAGGGACCGAAATACTGATCGATAATCCAATCATCTAGAAGGGGAATTGCGGAAGAAAGATCGAGGAGAGTAGTGCCAGATAGGGATGCAACGCTGGCGTTGCACTTAGAAGAGGTCACCTTCCCAGTTCTGAACATGTCCTGATCCTCTGTCTTCTACCTGTCCCGGTGGACTCCATCTGGCCCATCTTCAAGGAGTTGGTTCATCGATCACCTCAGGTAAATATAATTCTGCGAAATCTGTCCTTGTACCTGCTCTCTTCTTCTCCCTTTACAGGTACTGTCATCACAATATTATATTGAGACTTATTATTTGAACTAAACTTGATTTCTTCCTGAATGAAACTCAATGTTAACATGTATTTGATCTTTGACTCACAAAATTCAACTCTTTGAGTCCGTGATTATTGGAGAAACCCTTTAATAATATTTCTGCCTATACTACTAGCTCCTAGATTCATTGACCAGAAGAAATTTCTTGTCAAGGAGATTGGATTGGTAAGATTTGGGTAAAATAACACAATCTTGCAGCTAAACAAAATTGACTCCGGCAGTACTATTAGCTTATTTGTATGAATGTTTATGGGCCCAGGTGAGTATATGGTGTGTGAGTAACACAAGCTGGTAATCCGCTGGATCAACGCCACATTTGTTATATCTAAAATGGCTTTATTTCGGCTGTCGTCACCAGGATAGTCTCACCTTCCATGTAAGCAATGGGGAAAATAATTTTCCCCCAATTAAAAAAAAAAACAATCTTTCTATTTAGAGCTTGAACATTTTGGAATGTATGCTAGACAGTGTATCAAACACGAGTGCACTTTAATGTATCCATAACTGGTGATAGTTTACACACAAGTAGCTGCGTGCACCAAGCTTCAAGCGGGGTTCAGCAGAAAAAGATTGCCATGTCAACCGCATTTAGTTGCATTTGTTAATTCCCAGTGCATTCAGAGTACAATAATACAAGGATAGCATATGCTTCAGAGCTACAATCAGTAATTGAAAATTGTCTAACTACATGTTGATGGATTAGAGAATTCTACATAGGGCTGGACTGGCCTTACGGCTGGTCAGCTGCAGACTAGGAGACTGATCTTACAGCAGAATTGACTGTATTGACCCAACCATGGCTCCATGACTCTATTTTACTCAAGACCCGCTGCAATATGCGCTGTTTGAACATTTTTGCCTTGGCGGATTCTGTTTCCAGTCTGGAAGGGGAGAGATGAACACCCCAATGGGTTGATCGAGGACACGATTTACAGTCTCGTACTAATGGCAGGAAAAGGCTGGATGAAAAAAAGCTATTGGTAGAAATGGCACCCCCAAAGTTCAATCTATGTATCTTGTAAGCAATAGGTCTGTTTACCAACTGTGATTTCAAAACTGAAACCTAACAAGCATTAGCAATGCCAATTGGTCTGGCTCTAATGTGCTGCACACTACACTCACAAGACCGATAACTCAACCTGCATTCACATGGACACTTCTCTAAACCTGCAATAAAATAAACACATAGTTCAACTTGTGTTCACAAGGGCACACCATTCAACCTGCACTCACAGAGGCACACAACTTACATTGGCACACTACATGTTCTGCTCTCACATGGGCACATTCATACAGAGGCAACACACACACAGCTTACTGCACACGTCTCACACTCGATGCTCACACCAGCAGACCACTCAGCCAGCATTCATACAAACACCCTCCAGCACTCACATGGGCTGACAGCCCACTCTGCACTCACACAGCAAATACCTTCCACCCTGCTCTCATGCAATAAAAAATATAGTTTAAGGATTTATATGTGTGCGCCATACAGTAGGTACTGCTACCATGCCAGCAGTTTTACAAGTGCATACATATGATGAACGACAGTCATTTGTACACCTACAGGCAGAAGCTGAAAGACTGACTCAATACACCTTGTCTCCCAACATGTTCAGCAGGGACAGGGCCCAGCAAACTTCTAAGCAGCTGGTGACCATAATCTAAACAACTAAATGAGACATGCCACTAAAAGAACAGACAGTGTTCCTCCCAATCTCATAATATGAGGTTTTGGAGATGGTTTTGACACACACGCATGTGCAATCTGATATAAAATGTATAAGTAAATAAGGAAATTGCATCTAGCACTACTAGACGCAAGTCTATAAAGGTGGCCTTGAATCTCTCTTTTTATTGTGTTTTACAAGAAACTGTGAAATGTTCTGGTGTACAACTTGATCCTAGACAGATGCCCATTAGACCCCTGAATGAGTAATGGGAAAATGTTTTGATAAATAAATGAAATAAAAGTAGTACAGCTGTTATTACAACACCCCTTTTCTTTAGCAAACACGATCTAGCACCAAGAATTAACTGCTAGACCTTGACTTAGCCTCCTAACATGACCAAAACACTCTTAAAAAGGCTGAAATACTCTACGTTGGAAGAGATTCCAAGATGGACGCCTCCTATTCATACCTAAGAGTGGGACACACAACCACTGTGGAGGGCGTCGTCTATTCCTGCAGTATATATAAGCATAGCAAGATGGCGGCCAACCAGCACACCGGTCGCGTGTACTCGGCGGATCCGACACGAACAGAGAACCTTACAGATAAGATTTCAAGAAGTAAGTGTACACCACTCACATGGTTATTTAATTTCCAATTTGCTTTGTGGACTGGGACAATTAGTTTGTGCGTCTGCTGCCACGAAACCTAAACTCGGCACCTTGACAGGCACTTATAGAATTGATGGCTGATCAATTGGTTGCATATCGTTGCTTGCTATTCTTTGATGTGACCGTTGTATTAATGGCCCCATAAATGACTTAGTCCACGCCGGTTGTTACAATAGTGGGTGACCATTGAGCTACTTATGAATTTCATATCAAGCAGCAAAACAGCCAATAGATATACTCGTCAGTATATACACCCGCTGTTTACAGTTGGAGTTGTTCATGCACTGAACTCATGATGTCGAGTTCTAAGTGATATAATTTTGTCACAACATAGATATACTAAATCTGATGCAATATTGTCAGTAATGAATTGACACTTATTGACTCGAAAGATATAGTACGTGTTATTATAGGCCGCTTCCATACATAGGTGACCTGACAATACCAACTTGTAATTTGTTGTAGATCACCACCACACTTGACTAGCAAAAGAAAATAAGGACTCTAAGGTTGGACCGCTGTCATATTACCAAGTCTAATGTGCAGTTAAAAGTTAGCAGGTACTTTTGTATGATCAAATATAATATTGTCCTCCTTAGAATATGCATGAATACTATATAACACTTCTTGATCTGGACAATTGTACGCTGGTCATAATATGACCGAGTGAGTATGAGATCCCATTCCACCCCTTCCCCCAGCCACTTATCCCTAAATCACACTTATAGGTAAAATAACATAGTAGATGCACTATACTAACATCACCTATGAGAATACACTTTCTTGCATGCCACAAAGAGACCTCCCCCTCTAAAACACGAGGCACTGCATCAACAATAGATGTTCACCAATGGATGCGGCACTAAGTACAACATCCAGTAATCATCCATGATCCCAATTGATTTAAACCACACTTTCGGGCTAAACTCTGGGGTCATTTGACCCAGGTGATGGTTAGAAGAAACTATAGTAATACTCCTCCTGAACAGAATATACCTCTGTTTTAGATACAAAGCCCTGACGAAGTCTGCTAAATCTAAGGCCAAAAAAAACGTCATTTGAAGTTTCTTACTTTTAAAGCCCCCTGATGTTGCTCCAGTTTTAATAGAGGACGACTCTCCCCTGCTACCTGCTGAGCGAGTTGGGGAAAAGGAAGGACAGAATATGAAGTGTAAATGGCCGGTGGAGGGGGAGTTCTTGGCTAGAATTACATCACTTATATGGGCAGAACTACTACCAATATTTGCTAGATGATTTAAATAGCGCTATATTGGATATTAAGAAGTCGGTGGGCAACCTGGAGCAAGCATGTTCTTTTTGTGATAAGGCAGATAATGGAAAAGCAGGAATCAAGGCTCCATTAGGCATGCATGAGAACTATTCTCTGGGGGAATCTCCTTCCCCGTCCACCAGCCGATAACAAGACGGGCCCCTAAAATAGATGGGAATCATCCTAACACAATTCTAAATTCATATACCAAGAGGGGCACGACAGAACTTAAGAACAGAGCCCGACCTGAAGAACTACCCCCTTCTGCAATACATGGTCAAGGACGCGAAGAAAATGGCGACAGGGAAGAAGCCCGAGTAGAAGAACCACCAGTGATAGGTTTGCCCCCAGCCTCGTGTCCATTTGTAATTATGCTGGTGTCCCTGGTCTAAGTAGGGGTCAAAAGGAGTTATATGAGCAGTTATTGTACAAGACTCTTAACTGGCTGGGCCGCTACAGAGGTTTTCTGCCTAGACTGGTCAATAATATCTTGATACTAAGGCGGGTGAGATGGATTGGTACTGGGAGGGCGGACATTCAAGGAGATTGCATCACTGTTAACTTTAATACTACACATTTGGCTAAAAGCTTATTACTTGGAAATTTGAGTATCCAGGTGGAATCCAGCAACATTGTTCTATTGCCTTTGAATTATTCTTATAAACCAAATTATCAAGCCATTTCGGCTCTTAATAGGGTCTCTAAATTTCTTAGTGGGTGCAGACATGAAGTTCCTATAGCAACTGTCGGGGGCTCTGTCAGCTGGTTTAGTTATTCTGTTATAGCTACATACAACCAATTTGATGCCCTTGCTGATGTAGATTGACTCCTCAGAGAACAGAATGGTTCCCCTCAATATGATTTTAGAGAGGAGGCGAATGTGTGTGTTCCTGATATAACAGGGAGGACGACTGGCGAAGGAGTGCCTTTCAACACTTTAAAAGGTAACATGACCATACTTAGCTGTAACATCACAGGGCTTTGCTCATTACTAGCGGATGACTGGGGGCTGGAGCTATGCAAAACATATGGAATAGTGTGTTTCCAAGAAACTTGGGAAGTAGAGGGGATTTTGTTTCTGGATGGGTTCATTGCCTTTCAGGCTAATGCCGAGGCTCCCCTGCATGGTAGAGCTAAGGGGTACTCGACTCCTCCCTCTCCATGACCCGACAGGTCAACGCCGTCGCCTCCAGCTGTTTCAGCACCCTCTGCATCCTCCGAAAGACCTTCAAATGGATCCCCCCCCGAATCAAGGAAGACCGTCACCCACGCACTCATAACCAGCAGAGTGGACTACGGAAACACCCTCTACGCAGGAATCAACAAATCCCTCCTCCGCAAACTCCAGACCATACAGAACACCGCTGCCAGACTCGTCCTCGGCACCCCTCGACATGAACACATCACCCAACACCTGCGTAACCTCCACTGGCTCCCCGTCGAGAAGAGAGCCACTTTCAAGATAGTCACCCACGCCTACAAATGCCTCCACAACACCGGACCCCAATATCTCAACGAGAGAATCTTCTTCCACGCACCCAAGAGAAACCTCCGATCCACCGACCTCGCCGAAACCCCACGTATACGGGGAAAAGACAGAACAGGCAGAAGATCCTTCTCATACATCGTGGCCAAAACCTGGAATGAACTCCCGATCGTCATCAGACGTGCCACCTCCCTAATATCTTCAAGAAGACACTCAAGACCTGGCTCTTTGACTGAGTGGAGCTACCCACGCACCCTCCCGCCACCTTGAGACCCTCACGGGTGAGTAGTGAACTTACAATTCCCTGACTGATTGATTGATTGAACGTTCGTGAGTTTAAGATTAGGTTGCACCACCAAACAAATAGAATTTGACTCTGGAAATATTTTGGGTGTGTTATTATTATTTCCCCACAATATTAGGGTGTTGATAATTAATATCTATAATTCACCATCTACAGAGATAACACTGGATATAGAGCTAAGACGATTTTGGGATAAACACTGTTAGAGTGGTCCTTTTCACCAATAGTGCTGCTGGTTAGGGATTTCAATTGACACCCTTGCACTGTACATGTCGAGAAAAGGAGGGAACAGGGACATAGTAAGGCTTCAGAGCAGATTCATTTTAGGTACTCAGGTCAGGGAGATACTTGTAATCATATGGTCTCAGAATTAAACCTTATTAATCTTTTAACTAAAGAAGAGTATGACTCCCCTAGGGCAGTCCAGACTTTCAATGGTGGAGGTAACAATACAACTATTGACTATATTTTGACATCTGCACGCATGATTCAGTTTCTGGTGGGATTTAGAACAATATGGAGCATCTTCAGTAAACAAAATCCAATTATGGACGAATTTGTCTAGTATAATTCTGCATCAGGAACTCCACCATTTATAAGGACCTGCTTACACTTTAAACGCAAGGGAGGCGTATTAGCTTAGGTAAGGCATTCCCGGAGGATTGTTTGAGCAATTTGGTACAGAGGTGTAGCCAGGAATTTGAGGTGTGTTCGAATACTGACTCTTGTGATCGAGCCAATGTAGACTTGTTTCCAAACATTTTACTGAGGTCCAGTTAGGTCTGACTAGACATAACACAGAGATAATTAGGTCAGGACCTAAATGGTTTGACACAAACTGCACAAGGGCTTATAAAGATCTAAAGGCATCCCTCAAACTAAAGCCAGGTTCGATAAGCGCTGTAAAAGTGGCTAGGAGGGTATACGTGTTGGCTCGCAGGAATAGAATGAGCGCCTTGAAGAGAGAAGCCTGGGATAAGCTCAAGGAGGTTTGTAGTACTAGAAACAGAGAAGCCTTTTGGATAGTTGTTAACCAGCCATTATTTAATGAGGGAACAGTATCGTTTTTGAGTATAGCTATACCTCTGCAAAAGTGGATAGCTCACTTCGGTCATATATATGTGGGCGCCAGTGATTTGAATCTTATTGCACCTCAACCAGAGAAACAAATATCTATTTTGAGCTGGAAGAGGTGAGGGAAGGCATAATGGAACTGACACCTGGGAAGGCTCTGTGTCCAGATGGGGTACCCAGTGATCTTTTTAAATCATGTGTAGATCTGTGGATCCCATTAATTACAAAACACTGAATGCGGCTGCACGAGGCCACATTCCCTGATCATGGAAGCATTCAGTTATAGTTCCTGTTTTTAAAAACGGAAACCAAGGCAGCCAGTGTGCTATCGTCCAATCTCTTCAATAGACACAGAAGTAAAATTTCTTGGTAGGGTTCTGTTGAAGCGAATAACAGATTGAGCAAACAACAAGAATAATTTGTCCGAAATTCAATATGAGTTCAGACCGGATCGAGGCACTATAGAAAAAAACTTGAATTTGTATCTTTTAGTTAATAAATACACAGTGGCCAAAAGGAAAAATATACATCTAGCCTTCATGGACCTCAGCGCAGCATTAGACACAGTAGTAAGATCCAAACTGTGGTCTGTGCTGAAGGACACGGGGGTGGATGAGGACCTAGTGGTGTTTTTGCACGATTTGCACACATCGCTTGAGTCCTCAGTAAAACCACTCCCAGGGGTGAGTCCACCTCCCCTTCCCCTCGCCTTCAACTGCGTCCCTTTTCACTTAAATTACACCGCTTGACAATGTGCTCTGGTGCCTTAAAAGGTCGTAGTTTATTAAAAACAGTTTATTAAAATGGTTATACATTTTAAAAATGTCCATTCATTGTCACTGTGCGCTCCCAGGCAGTCTATTGGTGGGAGAGCCTCAGCGTCACGGGCTCCTTTGTTTGCGGCTTTCAGGCTTCAAATATCTACCGAAAGGGTGGGTGTCCATCAGGACCGGCCTGTCTGCAAGTGCCATTCCACTTTGCCCCGGACCCTTTGCTGGCCCCTCCCTGCTCCTCTGGGGGCCCTGCCACGTGGCATCCCAAGGACCCCGTGTGAGCCTTTCATCTATTCTGCTGGAGCTGCACCATGACATTCCGCTCCCTCAGTCAACTGCCGTGATGCATCCCAAGGGCCCTGAGGGAGCATCACATCTATTCTGCCATTGGCTTTAAGTCGTCCTTACCTCCCTCAGTGCCCCTGCTATAAGGCATCCCAAGGACACTATGTGAGCCTTCCATCTACCTGTAGTATTTTTAGCTCTCTTTTTCTAATTTTGCTAAGATTCTTACGTCACGCTACCTACGGTTTCCCGACCAGAGGGAGCTCCCCTTCACTCCTTGCTCCTCCCCCTTGTATGAGACCCATCTGTTTGCGTCCCCTACGATGTTCAGCAGAAACATATCCATCCTCACCCCTGTCAGGTGTACTCTGTCTTCTAGGTGGTAGCCTGTTGACCTTAAGTTGATGAAAAGTGAGCGCGCTATCCAACAATTTCTTTATCCCAGGTCCACCCATGTCCATGCCTCTTCTGGCACCGGGGTCATCCCTCGGTCCGCGTTTGGGGCAAGCTCTAGGAATCTGCCCCACTGAAAACAAGAAATGGCATCAGCAATTGAGTTGTCTACCCCTGGGATGTGTCGAGCCCTAAGCGCAAAGTTTGCCTTCAACAGGCTAGCGACTAGTTTACACAGCAGGTTGACCAATGCGGGACATTTTGCTGTGCCCGTTTTGATCGCCTGTCCTACCGCGTGGTTGTCTGACCAAATAACTATTTGCTTGTTGGCCAGTCTTTGTGTCCATATGTAGATTGCTAGTACGATGGGGAATAATTCCAGTAGTGATACGTTAGCAGTAATCCCTGCTGTTTTCCAACTCTCGGGCCATGCCCCGGCAGTCCATGCTCTGCCTAAGATGGCCCTGAAACTGAACCCTCCCGCGGAGTCTGTGAACAGTTCTAGTTGATCTGCTTGTACCCATGGCTCTCACCACATGAGGGTCCCGTTGAAGTCTGTCAGGAAAATTTCCCATTGCCCCAGGTCCTCCTTTACCCCTTGTGGTAGGTGTACCCTGTGGTGCTTCTGCATCATCCCTCTGATCATCCAAGCTAGGCGTCTCGCGAAGGCGCTCCCCATGGTCAAGACCCTCGTGGCGAAATTCAACTTTCCTAGCAGCTGCTGTACTTCGCCTAGTGTCACCTTTTTCTGTTGTCTCAAGCAGCCAATGATCTGCCCTAGATCGGCCCCCTTCTTGGGAGGTAGCCTTCACGTCCCAGCCACTGAGTCTAGCCTTATCCCGAGGAGGAATAGCTTGGTTGTGGGGCCCTCTGTCTTGTCTTGGGTGAGTGGGACTCCCAGTTCTTGTGCCAAGTCCATGAATTTGTGGAGGAGGTTTGCGCATTCGTTCAAACCTGCCCTGCCAATGAATAGGAAGTCATCTAGGTAGTGCACCCTCCCCCCTGCTGGGGCCTGTGTTCCCAGTTCCCACTCCAGCAACTCGCTAAAAGCCACGAAGGAGGTGCATGATATTTGAAAAGAAAGCAGGGTTAACGGCGGACTCCGATGACTGCACCTCCTTACTTTGTTCCCAATGTTTATGAAATAGTATTAGTTGATGACGGTGTGCATACTAACACCCCTGCATCCGCCGTTAGTGGATGCCAACTGCCAGGCAGATCAATGAGTTTCAAAAAGGGGTTCACAAACAAACAAACAAATTGGTGGTGCACCACCCCGAACCCCTTTTTGAAACTAGGTGCATGATATTGAGCAAGCCATTGGAAGGCACTTATCATAGCAGTACTGGCCGTCCAAAAGGAACCCAAACAGTGGGTAGCTGTCCGGTTGGACTGGCAGAAGCCGGAAGGCCGATTCCATGACAGTTTGTGCCAACAGTGCCCCCCTGCCTGCTTGTCTAATTAGGTCAATCGCATCATCCACTGATGCATATGCCACTGCGCAACTCCCGAGGTCTAGCCAATCGTTGATGGAGTCACCGTGGAGGTGAGACAGATGGTGTATTAGACAAAATTTGCATGCCTCTTTTTTGGGTACCACTCCCACAGGGGACACTACAAGGCCCTCCAGAGGGGGGGAGGTGAACGGGCCTGCCACCCTCCCCAGCTGCACTTCTTTTTCTATTTATTGTCTTGCGGCCTCCGGGTTGTCTCCAATTGATTTCAAGTTTTTGCTATCGCCGACACCCCTGGGTCTCTTGTAGGGGATGGGGAATCCTGTTGTGAAACCTTCCACTAATCTTTGTTTGTCTGCTGTCTTGGGGTAACGTCTTAATAAATATAGTAGCCTGGTTATTTTTAAAGGGGTGGGAAGGAGTGTGTGCCCCCATCCACCCCCACTGTCCTTCCGTGGGACTCCCTGCTCGCTACTTTTTTGGGCCCCCCTACTCTTTGGTGGCCCCTGTCCCTTGGGTCTGTTTGCAGCGTATAGTGGGGTGGCTTCCTCTACAGGACCCACATGCATTCTTGAACCTGCATGCTGCTCCCCACCTACATTCATTTTTGTTGAATCTCCAACAGGCCTTCCCAGTTTTGCCAGAGCTCTACTTTTTCCCTTTTCAGGCCTGTCCTTGTCCCTCCTTTTTTCCATTACTCCCGTAAGCACGAACGTTGGGCTCCCTCGCATCGACCCCTTCTCTGGCCGCCACCATGTGTGTGGTGAGTCCCTCCATGTCTTGGCAATCCCATTCAATCACGGGCAAGTCTGCATTTTCTCCCTGAAACCCTCATTGTATTTCAGCCAAGCATCCCCCTGGAATTTTTGCTGGGCGTCGTGCACCCTCTGTTCATATAGAATGAGTGCCGTTGCACTTTGTGGGAATTTTTCAGTGAACACACATGCTGGAGTCCTAAAAGCCCTCAGCCAATTCTCCAGGGACCTTTCCATCCTGGGCTTTACACCTGTCTCTCCTATCCTCGTCTTTTGTGTCCTGTGCTGACAGGTCCATGCCTGCTTGGCGCTCTTCTAGTAGTGAGAAAATATCTATATATTCTTTCATCCAGATCATCTCCTTCACTGCCAGAGGGATGAGGTTGGCTAAGCCTAGGAGCTTCTTGGTTGTCGGGGGGGTCACCTGTGGAGGAGCGTATATATTCACTGGCCGGTTTCCCATGAGGGTTTGGACCTTCACCCGCTTCCCCTGTCCCCTTGCCGGTGACCCCTTCTGTTGAGCTCCGAGGCCCTGTTTCTGTAGCAGGGTTCGCCTTATGAGCCCTGCCTGTCGCCTTTTGGGGTCCCCCTTGTCTCTGCTCTGTTGTCCGGCCCCTGGCTTGTCCCATTTTTTCCGGTGTTCCAGTAGGGCCCCCCCCAAAAGGGGACCCGTCCCGTGCCATTGCCATCATGGCAACCATGCCATGGGGGGGCCTGCCCCTGTCCCCATGCTTCTCTTTCGAAGCCCTGTTGGTAACTTCCTTGCCCCGCCTTCCATGGAGGTGGTGGTGGCCAGGGCACCCCCATTACTAGATTATTCACCCCAAGCTGTGTCCCAATGTTCACTATTTGCCCTGGGTCCCCCTCCCTTGTTAATGCGCGCTGTGCTTCTTTGCGCCTTCCTACTGCGCTTTTGGTGCGATGCTTACCACAGCCATCGTCCGCCGCATTGCTCCTTCCTCTGCGTGGATTCTGAGGGGCCGGTGTGCTGGCCACAGACCCCTCATCACTGTTGCTGTCCTCGGGATCCAAGCTGGCCACCGTCTCGGGGGATGCAGCCCTCTGCTTCCTATCAGGGGCCTTTCTGCTCCTGCTGCCCTTTGGTTTTCCTGCATTCCTCTCCTTAGGACGGGTGTCTGTGCTTTTCTTGTGGGCTGCCGTTTTGGCTGCATGCCCTTGTCTTCCGGTTTCTTTGGAGGCAGTGCTGGGGAGGGTGCCCGTTTAGGCCTCTTCCCCTTCCCGAGCGCCCCTTCCTTGATTTGCAGGTCCATCCAAGTTTTTCCTTTACAGGGCCAACACGGCCCTGGCCTTCTCCAACATGGCCTGCAGATCAGTGTCCAGAACTGGTCCTGCGTCTTCTCTCAGTTCTTGTCTGCCAGAAGGGGAATACGTGATTTACTAGAGCCCTGAGCCCCTCTTTTAACCCCCCTCGGCTGCTAGTGACATCGCCCCCTGATTGGGGTGACATAGCTTGCCCAGGGTCGACCAATCTTGGTCGCCCCTTTTCGCGGGCTTCCTATGGGGGAAGGGCGCGTGTTTCCCGCCCCGGGCTGCGTTTGTTCCAGGCCCCAATCGGTCCGGCTTCGCCTTCCCGGGCCCCGAAACGGCCCATTAGGGGAATGCACAGAACCCTTTTTTAGTTAGGTAAGGGGGCCTGGCAGAGCAGTATTTTAGCCCCCATGCTTTTTATTTTATACATCAATCAATTAGATCAGTTTTTAAGGGAACATTGTGAATATGTATTGAAGGTAGGACATCGAATGGTCCTCTAGCTGCTGTACACGGATGATTCTGTTCTTATTCCATGTACAGCTAATGGTTTACAATTATTATTATGGTGATTTTATGATTTTATGGAAAATCTGTGACTAACAATTAACTACACTAAATCATATACTATGATAGTGGGACCCAGAAATACTTAAACTAGAAATCAGTTAATAAAGGATCATGATATAGGTAAGGTGCAGTAGCGGTCCGTGGAGGGAGTTCGGTGGGGCAGTGAGGCGGGGCGGGGGAGGGGCAGGGTGGGGAAATGTAAACACCGGAATATGGATGAACGGAGGTAAGTACACATTTAAATAAATAAAACAAATTTTGTTGCGCGCGCTGCATCGCATTTTGCCTTGGTTTGTTTTATCGGGTACGGCACCGCCAGGGTGTCCCCAATAAGAAGTCAGTGATTGGATTATTGGCCAATTGACTTGGCAGCTGACGGGCAAAACTTTATGTTTGTGTTACGGCACGCCCGCCGAAGGCAGAGTCAGTGGGGCCGGTTGTGCTGTGTAGATAAGAACTCTATGAAACGTTGTCAGTGGAGCGGGACTGTTAACGAGCGATGGGACATTAGCACCCTTGTCTGAAAGAATTTCCAGGGTCCCAAATCTCAATCGTTGATGAATGTGTTTTATTTACAGTAGGGCAGCACATAGAGGTACTGACACACACTGAATATAGCTAAGACAGGCGTGCAGTGTGTAGCAGGATTCCCACGTTTTGTTTTTCAAGTAACATTTATTTCTCCAGCTGAAAGAATCGCGCACTGAAGGCTCTGCACTCGCCAGTCACGGACTGGAAGAGTCCTCTAGCAAGTATTTTTTTCTAATGTAAATAAATTAAAATTAGTGGCAAAAAAGTATCTTTACCGGCACCGGCTTTGAGGCAACAGAACAGCAGCAGCACTGGGTCGCCTGAGCCAGGAGTGTTGCCTCTGGCCTGCCTTGCTGGCGTGACAATAAGATCGGCTGCACAGCACCTGTGGCCGGGCTGGCCGGTTTGAAGTGTGATTGACGGTCTGAGGCTGATAGAAGCAGAGGGCTCCTGTCTTTCATCGTCTGTTGCACTTAAAACGACACCTGAGTGTTGAAGGCGCTCTGATAAATGGTGTGTTTTCAGAAAGGGAGCAAACGTCTTTACGAAGCAACTAGTTAGCCTTGTAGTTAGTATACCCATTACCTGCACCCAACTGTGATGGAGCAAGGACTCGTTTATATGAGGCTTGCTCGAATTCAATTCACTTGTTTAACTTATTAATTAATTAACATGAAATTAAACTTATTAATTTATTAACATGAAATTACTAATTGAGTTTTGTGATTAATGTGCACATTACAGTTACATAGATAAGATAGTGAAGCTTGCCTATGTGTTTACTAACCATTAATACGGATAGCAGACTAAACGCGCGGTTCCAACAGGTAGAACTTCACTGCGCATGTGTCAATTGCATCTACGTAACGTGATGTATAACAAGCTTTGGAGGGAATTTCTTGCGCATGAGCAGAATGCACTAACATGGCGTCTTCAAGACCCACATGCATGGCATCTGCTTTGCTATTTCGAAAACGCTTTATTTACTAAGAGCTAATGCAGGGAAACTATTAAATAAATAAAGGGAAATAGAGTAGATGTAGGTGGTATACAGTAAAATCATTTATTTCTTGAATTAATATTTTTTCCTTTGACCTTTTATTAGTTCGTATTTTGGGCCTTCTTGCCACAACCTGAGTATTTGAGTGAACGCCGTCTGCGCATGTGTGACCTCTACTTCCCCTGGAAGAATGATCCCATGATTGGACCACATCCAAGGCCATAGACCGCGAAACCCTGGGAAAATCAAATGTCTGAAGTGCAGAGAATGAAACCATATGAACATTATTATTAAAAATGTTTCAATTGTGGATAAACTCGGGTGGGAATAAAATAAAATTAATATTAATATTAATAAAGGGATAGGTTTGGGAAGAAAGAAAGTGCTATGCCATCATGGTGTGATGATCAAATCGCCTCTTGCCTGTCCAATCAGAAATTGCATTTTTGCGACATTGCCTCTTTAAGGGGTGGTACATGAATCCCAAAAGGTATAACTAAGGTAGTTTAGTGAGTTGGGGTGAGCGTGATCCTGAGAGAATGCTGAAAGGGAAGATGCTGTCGGAGTTATTGATGATGCGGAGATGCTGAAGAATATTCAATAAAGATTTAAAGCAAATTGATTAGAAAGAAGATCGCAGAAGAATCTCGAGGAGGGAGAGAGTGTCAGAGAGGGGTGCAGCGAGTCATCGGTTCTAGTGAGGTCTACTGTCCTGTCCTAAATCCTGGTCTTAAGCCTCTGTCTCCTGATCTTTCCCAGGGGACTCTTACCAGCCCTTTGGCTAGGGGGTTGGTCTTCACACCATCTGTGGTAACTATATGATTTGTATATTATTCTTATGTACTGCCGTCTCTATCCTCTCTTTTCTGAGCAACATCAATCTAAGGAATTTGTGAGAGTGTTTTGAATTGATTGAATCTTCCTCCCTAATGATTGAAGGTGTCCGTGGTGTATTTGAATGGTTCACTCACATTCAAACTTTAGATAAAGGTTTTGAAAACCTCCTGAGTCTGTGTTTATAATTATTATGAATTATTTGCAAGGTAGGAAATGTGCATTGTCACCATCAACTAGTTCCAACTAATTTGGTTCATCGACCAAATGGAAAGAACTTACTGATCAGTGATAAACAAAACACCACCCAGCGGTTAGCCAAGTGAATTAGAGTGAAAGTATTATTGATGGGCTCAGGTGAATATATGGTGTTGGAGTATCTGCTGTTGGTGCGCCGCTGGATCAGTTTTCTGGTAGCACAGTTATGGTTATTATGGACTAGTTTGGTGATGAGTATAGATTATTGATTAATGACTATTGATTTATGTTTTAACAAATCTGTTTGCGTTGTGTTTTATGTTGTCTTTAAACACGGGTACAGCGGTACCTGGAACTCCCGGGAAGGAAAAGCGGGTGGTGGAAGTAGCCACACTGCTCTGAGGTTACTCGTCTGTTGGAATAGCACTGAGAAGCTATGCAGGGCTGGCAGTGTTAAAATTAGGGAATTATTCGGGTAAAAGTGAGAGTGATTGAAAGCAGAGAGTTCGCTGGTGAAACTTCAGTGTTATATCATTTAGAAAGGGTAACACTGGAGGAGTAGCAGGTTCTTCCGAGCTAGAGTGACAGCAAAAGGGTTCGCTGGTGAAAGTTTGGTCATACATAACCTAGAAAGGGTAACACCGAGGAAGTAGCAGGTTCTTCTGAGCTTCAGTGACGAGTGAAACGGAAGACTTTACTCAATGAAGAGTGAGCGTAAAGTTTTTACTTGCAGTGTATGAAGGGTAAATGGAAGACTTTACTCTGTGAAGAGTGAGCAGAATGGTTTACTCGCAGTGAAAAGAAATCTATCCTTTGTATAGTGGAACAGGCAGAGTAGCGAATGTTTTTATGTTGTTACTAACGAAGAATTTAATTAACAGTATTGAGAAAAGTCATCGCATTACCTTGTAAAGGGAGGGTCAATTGCTGGAGTTAGATTTACGTCACAGTTTGCCGCGCTGGGATTGGTGGAAACAGCGGGTGTGTGTGACAAACACAGATTGATTGAAAAGGAGGGGTCAGTAGTAAGGAGTGATACTGACATCACAAAAGGCTGCGCTGGGATTGGTCAAACTACAAGTGTGAGCCGGAGTTTGATTGGTTGGGAAAATAGAAGCTACTTAAGGATTGGACAAGGAATAATTATAAATTGAGAAAAGGCTATTGTAGATAATCAATCGTTCAGATAGGAGATTTTTAGGATTTGCAGAATACAACTTTGTACATCCATATTTACCCAAAATGTATGGGGAGGAGAGAAAAATATAATTGATAAAAAGAATTAAGAATTTCTTTAAGAAAGACAAGCCCGTATTGAATAGAGAGGGGATTCTTATCCCTCCACCAAAAACACCTGCTTCATTTATGATGATGGAGAGAGGTTACATACCTGTGTATGGTTGGAGAATTGGGTAGATTACACCAAAGGTGATGGAGTTTTAGCTTTCCCAGAATATGGTACATTTAATGGGAGAGTTCTTCAGAATTTGGGAATGAGAATGAATGATTTAGAACCAAGACCTAGATTAACTCAGTATGAATCTTTAGAAGAATGGGAGAATGAAGGTATTTTTCCCCAGATATATGACTGGATCACAAGAAGATCAGATGAAACAATGGAGAAGAGCAATGGTATCAGAAGGGTTATATCCAGTATTGACGGCTGAAGAACAGACAGGAAGTAAGTGTAGAGAGAAAAAAAAGCACATGAATGTGACAGGGTATGGTGAATCGGAAGATGAGTTATTAGAGAATATTTTAACTACAAAATCCTCCATATCAGGAAGGACTCAATAGAGTAATCACCCCAAGTGCCCCAGTATTAGGAACCCCTTTAGTTCCGCAAATTTTGCATGATAACTTGACAAATAGAGTACTCCAAGAAAAAGAAATTGAGGCTCTGAACAAAAATAGAAAAGAATTGATACAGAAAATAAATCAATTGAATTTGCCCGCAGAAGCTCTATCCGTACCTGTAACTATAGGACCTGTTATACCATTATTTGGAAATAAAGTGAATGTTCAACATTCTCAAACTGTACCTGCCCCAATGAGCAACTCCAGAACAGAAATAATAATTGCAGAAGATCAAGCAAGTGAATGCAGTTCAGCCATTTCATTAATGGATCTCCCTATAGGAGAGCCAGTAATTGGAACTCCAAAAAAAAGTTCACTTGATCATGGGAGGGAAAGAATAACAGCGGTCACTCCAGAAGATTTGGAAAGGTGGTCGCAGGGAATAGAAAGACGTAGTTCAGTCCCAAAGATTTTAGATATTTATCAAGTGAAACTGGAGTTAGAGGAAATGATTACTGGAAATGTGGGATTAGGAAGATTGAATGATTACAATGAAGAAGAATTGTTGTATGTATGTAGGAGTATTACATGGAACGCAAAGGTGTATCATGGAAAATTGATGGAAATGGCTGCAGAAATTGGAATAGACATAGGGAAATCTAAGGCGTTTCAAAAGCCATATCGAGTGGAATTCACAGACTAGGTTTTGGAAAAAAGTAAAAGAATTAATGAACATTTTGCAGAAGTGGGGAGATATGGCCAAATGGAAAACTAGGTGGACAAAAAAGAAAGAGGAAGCAAAGGCTAAGGAAGCGTCGACATCTGCTTTCTTATTGAAAGACACAGAAAAGGTCGAGAGGTTGTGTCCCATGAGAGAAGTACCTGGTGGTGGATATGTTCATGTCCCATGGAGTAGACAGGATATTTTGTCATTTACAATGATTTTCCGAAATTGAGAGAAAAGCCCGTGGAGTGGTATAAGCAGGTTGAGAGGTTTGTGAAGGTGTCAAAGGTTTTGTTGAAGGACTTGGATGGTTTGTTTGAAATTGTGGTACCTGCAGATTTGTGGACAGAATGTAAAATTACAATTGATTGGCCAAGTGAGGAGTATCCAAGAGATGCTAAAACAGGAGCACCCTCAGATGATGTGATGAAAAAATATCACCAAGTGATTACTTTTTTAAAAGGAAAAATTCCCCCAAAAGAGACAGATTGGGTAAAGATAAACAGGACAACTCAAGAATCAAATGTGTTTGTACACGCCTATTATGAGAGGCTGTTACAGGTGTTCAAGCAGTACAGTGGTTTTGAGAATATTGGTGATAAGGATATGGGACATTTTGTGTATCAGTTTGTGTATGGCTTGAAACCAGAGATTAGTCAGATGATTCAACAGCATATGCTTTGCTGGCAGAGCAAAAGCATTGATGACATTTTGAAGTACGCCAAATATTGTGGCGATGATATTGAAGCCAGACATACAAAGCTGAAAGAGAAAATGATGTGGGCACAAGTGAAATTAGCAGAGCAGCAGGAATTAAAATTAAATACAGAAACTGACAAAGGGTTGAACCAGAGTGATCAAGGAATGAATGGTGGTAAAATGAGAGGACAAATGAATAGAGAGGAAGCAAAAAAGAAGTTTATATGTCACAGATGTGGAAAGCTTGGACATTGGAGAAATGAGTGTCCAAATATTCAGAATAATAATGGGCCAAATCAAAATTTAAACCCACAGACGCAGACTGCTGGGGTTGTGAATCACCCACCGCAGGTAGTTAATACTCCAGCTCCTATGCCAAACTTTGTGAACCCTCAAAAGAACCACACAGACGCTTGATTGCCAGGAGGAAGTGGTAAGAAACATTCTTGGATTTCACAATATCTTTTGAAAAATGCATACAGTGACTCAGATGATTGACGGTGCCTGAGATGGGAGGAAGAGGAGAGCATACTTGGCACATCCTTGCCGGTAGATCAGTCAGGTCCATTTATTGATGGGAAAGTGGAAGGTAATGATATCACCTTTCTGTTAGATACTGGTGCTACCCGTTCTACTGTGAGAACAGCAGACATTCCAAACCTACCACTCTCGGGAGATAGTATCCAAGTCGTTGGTGTTTAGAACCAACAAATTAAAACCCCACTTAAAAGGCCAATGGAGGTGCATATTGGTAACTTTAAAGATATGCATCGATTTATTGTTTGTGATTCTAGTCCTGTGAATTTATTAGGTAGAGACCTACTGTGCAAGATGAACTACACAATCTATTGCACACCGGATGGTGTTGCTTTCCAAACCCCTGATGAAGATATTGTCTAGAAGATTATGTTAGCAAAGCAAGGTACTGAAGTGAATGAAATGTTTTCTCTAATGACCTCAGATGAATTAACAGAAGAGCTAATAACTACAGGGAACTCAGAGGTGTAGGACTTCACAGGAAAAGAAACTGGATTGATGGCAAATGTAGATCCTGTGAAATTAACTGTGAAAGAAGGTGCAGTCTATCCCAATACCCGACAATACAAGATGAGTCCAGACGCGAAAGCAGGAGTTGCTTTAGAATTAGAACGACTGATTGCACAAGGCATTTTAAAAGAAATAATGAGTAGCCCTTGTACTTCGCCCATAATAGGAATTAAAAAGCTTAATGGAAAGTACAGAGTAGTGCAGGATTTGCAGAAAATAAATAAAACTGTAGTGCCTTCTTGTCCAGTAGTACCAAACCCTGCAGTGATTTTATATCAATACCCTGGAATACAGGCTGGTTTAGAGTAATTGATTTATGACATGCCTTTTTATCTATTCCTTTGCACCCAGATAGTCAATATCTCTTTGCCTTCAAGTTTGATGACCGTATATTGGCATGGTGCCGAGTTCCTCAAGGGTATACAGAGAGTCCCTCAATCTTTAACCAGATCATGAAAAAGTGTCTGGAAACACTAGTCATGCCCGAAAGTCAGTCCTGGTGCAGTATATTGATGACCTGCTGGTCGCATCAAGGACACATGAGGACTGTGTCACTGACTCAATTGCACAGTTGAACCATTTGGCAGAAGGAGGACACAAAGTATCTCCAGAAAAATTGCAGTTTTGTAAACAAGGAGTAAAATACTTAGGTCACACCTTAAAAAGAGGAGTCTGAAAAGTAACTACAGAAAGAATAAAAATAATAAAACAAATGACACTACCTCACACTCAGAGAGAAATGAGAATGTTTCTGGGAGTAGTTGTATATTGTAGACAATGGATTATGGGGTTTTCCTTGTTGGCAAAACCATTAATCCAGATGACCCGAAAATGTGCAAATAACCCAATTGTTTGGACTGATGAATGTGTTGAAGCTTTTATGAGATTATGAGACTGTCTGTGCGAGGCCCCTGCTTTAGTCATGCCTGACTATACAACAGAATTTGCACTGTTCTGTTGTGAAAGAGAAAATTGTGCACTTTCAATTTTGACCCAAAGACATGGATTGGGCAGACGTCCAGTAGCCTATTTTTCAGCTATTTTAGACCCTGTAGCTTCAGCTCTACCGGGCTGCTTAAAAGCAGTTGCTGCTACTTGTATGAGCTTAGAAAAAAGTGGCCCTATTGTGATGGGACATACAGTTAAAGTTTTCGTCCCACATTCAGTTAAGATTCTCTTAACCAGAACTCAAACTAAGCACCTTACTCCCGGTCGGATGGCTAAGTATGAAAGAGTGATTCTGGGAGCAGAAAACGTGACAGTAGTGAGATGTACAGTGTTAAACCCTGCAACTCTACTGCCAGATCCCGCCTGTGAAGAGGTGATGGATGAAATAGATCATGACTGTTTGGATGTGACAGAGCTGTGTACAAAGCCCTGACCTGACATTACAGAAGAGCCCCTGAAAGACCCAGATCCCGAGCTATTTGTAGATGGCTTGTGCCTGAGAATTAAGGAAGGAGGACTTAATGCTGCCTATGCCGTTTGTAAAATTTCCGGTGTCATTGAAGCATCCCATTTACCTGGAGTAAAGTCTGCACAAGTAGCTGAATTGATGGCTTTGATTAACGCATGCAAATTTGGAAAAAATTGGAGGATAACCATATTTACTGACAGTCAATATGGTTTTGGAATTGTGCACGGCTATGGCCAGATTTGGCTGCAGAGGGGATTTCTGACTTCCTCAGGATCTCCAATAAGAAATGGGAAAATTGTGAAAGAGCTATTGGAAGCAATTCAGTTGCCAAAAGAAGTAGCAGTGGTCAAGTGTGCTGCTCACCAGTCAGGAAATTACTATGTGACAGCTGGTAACAGATATGCTGACCAAATTGCTAAATATTGTGCAAAAACTAATATGGCACTGAATCGAAAAATTGAAACAAGTGAAAACAGATGCCAACGTACATTTTTTTCAGCTCCAGAACCATGGGAAGAAGGAAGGCAGTTACAGGATGAGGTTGAGGTGAGCGAAAAGGAAATCTGGTTGAGAGCAGGTTGCACCCAAAGAGCAGAAGATGAGGTGTGGGTGTACCATGATGGTAGACCAGTTATGCCAGACTGCTTACTCTCACCAATGGCCCAATTATATCATGGTGACACACATGTAGGCAGGGATGCTATGATTAGGCTTTTCAGACAAAATTGGTATAATCCCAGATTCAGGGTGGTCTCTGAGAGCCTTTGCCTGAGATGCTTAATTTGTCAACAGCAAAACCCAGGCAGGAAAACCGTAGTCAGTTGGGGAAAAACTGGAAAGGCCGAAGGTCCATTTGTGAGACTACAAATAGATTTCATTGAGTTACCTCAATGTAAAGGCCTGAAGTATGTCCTTGTTATAGTGTGTTTGTTTCCACGATGGGTGGAGGCATATCCCACTAGGAGGAATGATGGTCTCACAGTCGCTAAGCTACTGTTGAAGGCACTTATCCCACGTTTCGGTTTCCCAGTCACTTTGGAATCAGATAAAGGACCTCATTTTAACAATGAGGTAATGTAATTAATCTGTGAAGTATTCAAAATTGATCAGACACTGCACTGTGCATACCGCCCAGAGGCTTCTGGAGTGGTTGAACAAATGAATGGCACAATCAAATTGAGACTGGCTAAAGTGTGTGCCTCCACATCCTTGTCATGGCCTGATGCATTGCCTCTTGTGTTGATGGGACTCTGAAGTATTCCTGATAGGAAAACCGGACTAAGTCCCCATGAAATCATCATGGGAAGGGCAAGCCTTTATTCTTGGAAAGAAATTGATGAGTATAAATGATGATTTGGTATTGGACTATTGCAAAGGATTGGCTGACCTAGTGCGTTCTGTCTCCCACAAGGTTGGAGACGACGCATTTGTCAGGCAGCCAACGCAAGCGCATGATTTGAATCCTGGAGATTGGGTGGTAGTGAAGAAACATGCCAGGAAAAGGTGCCTAGCACCGAGGTGGGATGATCCTCGTCAAGTCATACTGGTTACTACCACTGCAGTAAAGTGTGCAGGATTACCCAATTGGATTCATGCAAGTCATACCAAAAGGGTACCAGCCCCTTATGAGACTGAACAACTGACTGAGACAGTTGAAGTGGCTGAAGGTTGTGAAGTCGAAGAATCGAGAGTATTGGATTCTGAAATAGTAGACTTAGAACAACCGAGCACAAGTCAGGAGAGATGGATACCAGAATTTGATATACCTGAAGTAATTGTCCAAACAAGAAGCAGAACAAGTATGACAGACAGGACGATAGTGAGGACCAAATAGGTGTAGAAGAACACACTCAGGAAGAAGAGAACGAAGCAAATCCAGAAAGTGAGCAGGAACAGTCAGGGCAAGAAGAACACACTCAGGTAAATGAAACTGAAATTATTTACAATCCTGAGGAGCGACAAATAGGAGAAGAAGAACACGAATGGGAAGCAGCCAAACAAATTGCAATACGACCTGATCAGGACCAGTTAGGAAAAGAAGAACAAGTTTGGGAGCAACAGTCCCAAACAGGACCAGCTAAAAGAAGAAGAACAGTCAGGTGAATGAGATAATAACAAAAGATCTGAACAGGAACAGTCAGAAAGTGAATCAGCTGAGACAGAACAGGTTGTGCCAAACCTCTCTAATAATAAAAGAACACTGTATAAAGATCAAGATGGTGAAAGTGCAGTACAAATAAAAAGAGCCAGAAAGGGTGACAACTGACCAGCAGGAGGGGTAAAGAGACTTAAATATGTTCTGAAAAGAATAATTGAAAAACCAGAACAAGTGATTACGATCTCAAGTCAAACCCGGACAAGGCAAAAGAAAGACAGAAATTTATGAAGAAGTCAGAGATTGAAAGTTCTGAACAATAAGTATCAAGGTCCTACATTATACTGGAAGGATTTGAAAATCTGGACATAAGAGAGAAATCCGAAAATCAGAATCCTACACCTGAGAAAGAAAAAGTGAGATTTCATTAAATTCTGAAAATTTTGATGCTAAAGTAAGAGGAGAAATTATCCTCAGAGATTAAAATGGCAAGAAACAGAGTTGCTGAGCAACCGAAAAGAAATAGTGTACTAAGATGTTGTAAAGCATTCATATGTAGTATTATAATAGTGATACTAATATGGTTAGTTTCAACAGTAGCATTCCCGTTACTTATGACAACAAACAAAAATGGCACGAGTACTAATGAGAATGCAGCTACATTCAAAAGGGATAGGGTAGAATTACAAGCAACAGATGAGACAGATTTCCATCACACAATGACAGATAATGACACATCATTAAATGTCTTCACCAAGTTATTAATAGAATATGTTGACACAATGGAAGTTAGTGATTGTTATGTTTGTATGAAGTTACCAGCGTCAGAGGGAGTCACATACCATCACATACCTTTGACATATGGTGTATTAGCAAGTCTGCTTTATGCACCTGGGAAGTTACAGTATTATTATTCAAACTTAGATGTTGTATTTTCAGAACTTCCTATTCAAGGGAACATGAATCCAGTACTTAGTGCTCGGAGTGCACAGTTCATGGGTGAATTTTTCCTGACAATGAAGTCTATAGATTTAGTTAAAGCACACGAAAACAATTTAACATGCACATTACGTGAAGAGGAAAAGATATTCCTAAATTTAGTTGAGGAAAGAAGGCAGAATTTCCAAAAGAAAGCTGTTGAACAGCGAACTCATGTTCCAACATGGGCTGAAAGGGAGGGAATTTTTACCGCTGGCAAGGCTCATGCTGCGATGTCCCTGGATTTGGTAAAGAAAGGGAAAATCTGCATTCATAGATTAAAGACAGATTACAATAACATATTTATTGGTTCCAGTGAAAGTGAACATAACTTCCTAATCTTGGGAGGTTGGGGGCTAAAAGGGGGAACTGATTCTGTATTTCCTGGGATTTATTATGTGTGTGGTAACAATGCTTATATTAAGCTACCTGCACAATGGTATGGAAGCTTCTACCTGGGGATTGTATTTCAGAAAATATACCACATAAAAAGAATCACTGGAAGCAATGAAAATTCTAATGTACCAAGACGCACAAGGAGAGCTAGTTTTTCAGAAATTGTAGGGGATATATTTAGTGCAATAATACCTTCAGTGGGGGTCATACTAAATTCACGTAGAATTGGTCAATTATCAACAGTAGTTGATCGTCTATCGACTGATACTGCTGGTGTTTTTTTTTGATGATCAATACAGAAATGGTTGCGATCAGATCAATGGTTTTCCAAAATTGTCTTGCACTAGACATTTTATTAGCAAAAGAGGGTGAAGTCTGTGGAATGTTGAAAGTTCAGCATTGCTGCACTTACATTCCTAACAAAAGTAAGGCAATTAAGGGGTACTTAAAGAATATTACGAAATGTCATGAAATTTTGAAAGCACTGGAAGTTGACTGCATGTGGGAAAGACTAACAAAAGGTGTCACTTCAATAGGGATTTGCTTTACTAATATAGGGAAATGTCTTTTAGGTCAAATAGTTTTGCCCCTAGTAGACGTGACAACAATAGCATTAACGGTATGATTTGGTGCAAGTGTTGTAGAAGAAGAAGAAAATATAAAATAAATGAAAAAGGAGGGAAAAGAAAGAGGGAAAATGATGAAATAGAGATGGAGAAAATGAAAGGCAAGTTTTATAAAAACATGAAATATTTTGAGAATAATGAGAAAGAAGGGAAAGTGGAAACAGAATTAGAACTTAGAGAATACTAAAGTTGGTATCTGTTTTGGGTGGGTAGTTTATGATGGCATAAGATTCCATTAGAGAAGGGATTGATGGAGCAAGGACTAGTTTATATGAGACTTGCTTGAATTCAATTCACTCGTTTAACTTATTAATTTATTAACATGAAATTACTAATTGAGTTTTGTGATTAATCTTTGCACATTACAGTCACATAAATATGACAGTGAAGCTTGCCTATGTGTTTACTAACCAATAATTCGGAAGCAGACTAAAAGCGCGGCTCTAACAGTGAGAACTTTACTGCGCATGCGTCAATTGAAACTACGTAACGTGACGTGACGTATAACAAGCTTTAGAGGAAATTTCTTGCGCATGAGCAGAATGCACTAACATGGCGTCTTGAAGACCCACATGCATGGCATCTGCGTTGGTATTTAGAAAACGCTTTATTTACTAAAAGCTAATGCAGGGAAAGTTTAAATAAATAAAGGGAAATCGAGCAGATGTAGGTGGTATACAATGAAATGATTTATTTCTTGAATTAATATTTTCTCTTTTGACCTTTTATTAGTTCATATTTTGGGCCTTCTTACCACAACCCGAGTATTTGAGTGAACACCGTCTGCGCATGTGTGACCCCTACTTTCCCTGGAAGAATGATCCCATGATTAGACCACATCCAAGGCTATATACCGCTAAACCCTGGGAATCTCGGATGTCTGAAGTGCAGAGAATGAAATCATACGAACATTATTATTAGAAATGTTTCAATTGTGGATAAACTCGGGTGGGAATGAAATAAAATGACTATTAATAAAGGGATGGGTTTGGAAACAAAGAAAGTGCTATGCCATCATGGTGTGATGACCAAAACGCCCCTTGCCTGTCCAATCAGAAATCACATTTTTGCGATATTGCCACTTTAGGGGGTGGTAAATGAATTCCAAAAGGTATAACTAAGGTAGTTTAGTTAGTTGGGGTGTGCGTGATCCTGAGAGAATGATGAGAGGGAAGATGCTGTCAAAATTATTGATGATGCTGAGATGCTGAAGAAGATTCAATAAAGATTTAAAGCAAATTGATTAGGAAGAAGATTCCGGAAGAATCTCAAGGAGGGAGAGAGTGTCAGAGAGGGGTGCAGTGAGACGTCGGTTTTAGTGAGGTCTACTGTCCTGTCCTAAATCCTGGTCTGAATCCTCTGTCTCCTGATCTTTCCCAGGGGACTCTTACCAGCCCTTTGGCCAGGGGGTTGGTCTTCACACCATCTGTGGTAACTATATGATTCGTATAATATTCTTATGTACTGCTGTCTCTATCCTCTCTTTTCTGAGCAAGGTCAATCTAATGAATTCGTGAGAGTGTTTTGAATTGATTGAATCTTCCTCCCTAATGATTGAAGGTGTCAGTGATGTATTTGAATGGTTCACTCACATTTAAACTTTAGATAAAGATTTTGAAAACTTCCCGAGTCTGTGTTTATTATTATTATGAATTATTTGCAAGGTAGGATATGTGCATCGTCACCATCAACTAGTTCCAACTAATTTGGTTCATCGACCAAATGGAAACAACTTATTGATCAGTGATAAACAAAACCCCCCGCGGTTAGCCAAGTGAATTAGAGTGAAAGTATTATTGATGGGCCCAGGTGAATATATGGTTTTGGAGTATCTGCTTTTGGTGCGCCACTGGATCATCTGTGCCAAGCTGTATGGCCAGACCATGCTGACTGAAGTTGTACTCCGCTCCATATGAGCACTGTCAATTCTATACCATAGCCAAATATTTCAGGAATGGCACAACTGTTTTAAAATCCTCTGCAGGCCAAAAGGCTGTGATTTTAGACATGTGTATCCTTTTCCTGCTCCTGACAAAGTGTCATACTTAAGACATGCAAATGCCACACCTTGGAAAGGTCACTCATAAGCAGCTTGAAAACTTGGCAGCTATGTATTGTATATTTTTTGATGAGAAACACTCATCAACAAGTGGTATTTTGTGTTATGCTACAGCTCTATCATGAAACTAAGCAAGCTGTGTCAGATTACAGATAAAATGATGATGTTTTTGTTATTTTGTGGACTGAAAGCGTCGGTCGCAGATAGAGTTTAGAGAAGAAAGCAGAATAGTCCGCCAATGGTTTGCCTGGTAAGAGAAGGAGATCCAACCCATTCTTGAACAATGGAAATGTGAACAACTTTCACTCAAAGTGAGACCGCGCACAGACTATGATAAGTCTCATATTGTACTGGATTGTCTCACAGAATAGGAGGGCCTTTATAAGACAAGGCATTTTAAAAAATACACAACACCTCACTGTATGTTTCTCAAAAGGGGGTCAATGTAACTCCTTCAATATGGTGGAGGTGTACTTCCGGTCTTTGTCAGTGCACGTGCATGTGTACCCTGAAGTATACAAAAAGTAATGGATGGAATACTTGATTTATTGTCAGCCACATGGAAATTACTCTGGGTCGCATTCCAATCCATCATCATTTTGGGCACCATGCCCCCTCAGTTTGGACCCAGCTATCTGCAAATCAGTCTTGACCCTGCTCCAATGGGAACAGTCCAGCCTGAACGTCCAAGTCAGGTGCTCCCAGAACCAGAACACAAGCAACCCAGGACCGGTTTCGCCTGGACTAGGGTTCATCAGCTGATTTGCATTTGGTTGGGTCAAAACTGAGGTGGAATGGTGGACGAAAAACAATGGATTGGGACTTAGCCCAGAACGATCATCAGTGGCTGAGATTAATTCAAGCATTCCATCTATCACTTTGTTTTTTGATTCCCTAGGTGTGGCAGTTTTGCCCAGACAAAGGTCCGATGCTCACTGTGCCACTGGAATCAAGCTATGCCTGGCTGATGAGCCCATAATTAGGGTGAAACCAGTCCTGGGTTGTTTGTTTCACAGTTCAGGGAGGACCTGGCATGAAGTTCGGGCTGGACTGTTCAGACTGGAACAGGGTCAGGGCTGATTTACATTTAGCTGGGTCCAAACTGAGGAGGCCTGGTGGGCGAAAAACTATGGCTTGGGATGCCACCCTGAGCTATCGCAAGCAGCTGAGATTATTTCTAGTATACCATCCATCACCTTGCTTTTTGATCCCTCAGCACATGGGCCCCAGCATTTGGAAGGCACTGAAGACCTTTCATTCAGATTGCTGGATAGTCTCCAAGAAATCGAAGACCGGGTTTTCATAGATTATTTTCCAAATTGTAAAACTTCAACTGGAAAAGGGAATACCCAATAATGGTAGGCCAAAGAAGCTTGAGACATGTAACAAGTTTTCCATCTAGCACAACTCCTGTTTTTCTTGGGATTAGTCTAAGAAATGTATGGGACATCCACCATGAAAAATGAGAAACATTTAACCAGTTCTACTGGGATCAAGAGTCGCAAGGCCGCTAATTTTTATCAGCATAATTCATTTTAGAATTTTGATCAAATGAATGAGTGAGCCAGTGATTTAAAGTAGAAATTAAAAGGCATAGTTGAAAAAGGCTTATTTTTGGGGCAACTCTGGCACTTTTGGTTTTGACATTACTCCTCCCCCGTTCAAAATCATACACACATGCAAACCCAAGCAAATCCAAATGCTAGAAATTGTACTAGAATGGATGAAAAACGTTATCATATGAAGTCAATATGGTCTTTGCATGGTCCCAGGTTCGGTCCGTTCTTGTCCTAGATAATAGGCCTAACCACACAAGTGTGGTACTGTTTTTATTAGGAGGAGTGTAGGATTAATGGGTTGTAGAAATATTGTGGATCCTCGCAGGTTCCAGAGCTTTCCCTCTCAGAAATGGAAGGAAAATGTGTGATTCTAGCCAAAGTTTGAGATTTGTAGGGCATTCTGAGTTAGAAAGCATAGTAGGATCCACACAAGTCACACCACCCTGGACTCCGCTGGGTGTCTGTTTCAGAAATCTCTGGGTTTAGTAGGTTTCGCTAAGTATTGGATGACCCTGGGTACCAATATCGCAGCTACCCATATCACCACAATGGGTCAATTTTCAAGGCAAAACTTGATGTCTGCATGTTGCATTTTTGCCATTTTGTTGCGCAAACGATAGGCCCAGCCACACGGTTATGGTATTGTTTTTATCAGGGCAAAGTGTGAGAATGCTGGGCGGTAGGAATTTTGTGAATCCCACAGATTCCGGAATTTTCCCATACAGAAATATGTGGAAAATGTGCAATTTTAGCCAAAGGTTTACAGGGCATTCTACCTGAAATAAAGTAGTTGGATGCATGCAAGTCACAACACCCTGGACTCCCCTCACAGTCTAGTTTTAAGAAATACCTGGGTTTTTAAGTTTCCCTGGGTAGTGACCACCATGGGCCCACATTGCACAGCCACTCACATTGCTAAAATGGTTCAAATTTCACTGGAAAACTTGTTGCATTTCATGTTATGAAGTCCATCGTGCCATAGGTGATCGGTCCACCCACATAAGTGCATTACCGTTTTCATTGGGATATGTGTGGGAACACAAAATAATAGTACCTTTGTTTTTATCTGTAGCATTTTTTATTAATTTTTAATTATAAATTCAAGCCTCTGTGCAATAAAGAGCATATTTTGCAAAATGCCCTCCGAATCACAAGAAAGTATAAGTAACCCCAAGTTCAGAGTTGAACAGATAACCACAATTCCTGCACCAAGTATCTTCGTCCCATTTAAAAAATGTTTAGGCTTCTTTCAAAGCCATTTTTCATTCATTAGTTTTCATAACATGATTTGCTGCACAGTCAGCCGATAATGAAAAATCATTTTATGCTGCAGGTTAGTTGTTTGCTCTGGGTTTTATGTGTTTTTGGACATCCAACAAACACTGCGAGTAAGCTGGTCCAACTGATAGGATACAGGAGGGACAAATGGAGATTAAAGAGAATCAGTGGGGTCAAAATGTGGGCTTTAGAAAGGAGAGAAAAAGAAGTGAGGAACCTTGAGGGGTAGAAAAACATAGATGACGAGGTTAGGTTTGTTCCAGAGAGGGCACAAAGTCCTAGGGGTGGGTGCCCCGTCCTCCCATGGACCCAGAGAGGACCAGGGGAAGGAAGCAAACTCTTTATGGGTTTAACTAGAGACAGCCCGCGAACACAGGTGAGAGAAAAGATTGAAGAAGCTAAACCCTTTAAATAGGTCTCAGCTTTTTGAGTTATTTTCCCCTTGCCCACGTTTACACTCAAACTCTACAACAGATCTGAAACAAGTGGGCTTCCTGAAAAATAGAGAAGGTGAGGATGTTACAAAAATCGTGTGGTACTCAGGGTTAGTCAGAGACACCGTTCTTAAAGGGGAAACCGAGCTAAAATTCCAGGGTGTGAAAATATCCATAGTAATGGATTTAGAAGAGCTTGCACCCTGAAGTCAGTGTTTTCTGAAATGCCATGGGGGCCTCGAGGCGAACCAAGTTAAATTGGGGCTGCAGGAGGATCACATCAGGCATAGACACAAAGCAAAACAGTGAAGGGAGACTTCAAGTGATTTTGTCCCAAGAGGAATGATATAAATATAGGGGAATTCCCTTTGAACAAAGTAAGTATGACTGTCCGGACTGGGATGAGGCTGTGGGAGAATGGGCCAATCTAAGTAATGTGGATTCGGGATGGGTTTCCCAGCACAGGATCCGCTTGTTCTCCTGGAATTCTCATGGGTTATACAGTTGCAGGTGTTTAGAGAAATACTAGAGCAGTAATCAATTCTGTGTTTCCAGGAGACATGACTGTGCAGGAAGCCCCCACAGACGCATGGGTTTTCAGGGGTCGATCTGAAGGCAGTAGGTAATGCTTCAACACGGCCCTCCCAGGGACTGTTAACATTGGTATCCTCAAAAGTATAGGAAGTTAAGACACGATGCAATTGCATTCTCACTTGTGTTATAAAATTGGCAAATACAAGTACGGGGAAGGAATGTATCATTATATTGATCATTTATATGCATGCAAGAAGTATTTCCAACCACAACGGAAATATAGAATTGTTCAAAGAAGATGTGGTTAATATAGGTGCACTGTGCCCCAATACCTGATGATTTTAATGGGGTACTTTAACCATAAATTGCTTTCCGAGATTGTGGATGAAAAATATGAGGATTGTTTAGCTGCTTTTAACCCCTTCAGTGCCCGCCCCTTTCCCCGCCCTGTGCCGGCCGTTTCATTAGCAGGCGGGGTTTATGACGAGCTGGTCTCGTCATGGGCACAGCGCAACCGCGGCCCATGACGAGACCAGCTCGTCATGGGCATTGAAGAGGTTAACATAAAACATGTTTGTTTGTCGTCAAAAATGGAATGGATTGAACTTTGTTAGACTTCCTTACATCAAATGGCCTTGTGAACCTAAATGGTCGAGTGTCTGCAGACATCCCTGCAAGGAAAACGTTCCAGTATGGCAATCAGAATTGCTCAATTGATTATGTGTTTGTGTAGTTATGGGCTTTTGAAATCATTAGAAAATGTGAGGTTCTCCAGCTTGAGGGGAGTGATCATTACCCCTTAAGTACAACCCTCAATTTGGATATTGTACCTAGGCAGACACGGGATCTCCCTATAAAGGTTAGATGTTGGAAACGTTTAACAAGAATCTCAGAGAAGCATCTAAGCTTATTGTAGGTCCTTCAACGCAAATATGGGGGATTAATATCTGGAAAGGTACCCACGGATCTTCTACCTTGGTATGATGAAATAATAATAAATAAGGTAGTCGCCTTCCAAAAAACAGAAGTGATGGCTTTCAACACTACTCAAAGCAAAATTAAGTCCATGAAGCAGGCCAGGAATAGCTGGCTTGATAAACAATGTAGAATCTTAAAACATAATATTCTGAAGCTTGAAAGACACACAAGATACTCAAGAAATATATAGTTGGGGTACTGCGCCATCTTAGTTTAAAGAAACATTTTTAAAACCGTGTTGCTAGGAAGAAGCGGGAATCAAATGCAAAATGTTGGTAAGTAATGATAGAGACCATAGAGACTAAAAATAGAAGGACATTTTGGAAGTTTGAACAGAGTGGGATAGGAAATATCCATGGACAATCATAAGGGTTGGTGAGTGAGGATGCTTAAGTATAATTCCTGGAGGAGGTCTATATTAATGATGCTCCATCTATTCAGTGCCCTATAAGATTCCTTATTAAGGAGGAGACAAAGGAGAGGTTCACTGAGTTAACAATCACGAAAACAATTGAAATGCTAAATCTCACAAGGGCCGCAGGTCCTGATAAACTACTGGTGGTAACACTAAAAACAAACACTGCATAGTGGATCAGCATGTTCACATCCTCTTCCAGGAAATTCTCTTTACAGGAAGATTTCCAGATAGTTGGAAGGGAGCGGGAAATCAAATCTATATACAAAAAGGTGAGTATACCCTCCCAGAAAACTACAGGCAAATAAATCTGTTGGATGTAAGTGTTAAGGTCTTTTCAAAAATCCTTTTTGGGATGTTAAAGGAGTGAGAAGAAGCAAATTCAATTGTCCCACAAGAACAGGGTGTGGTTTAAGGAGGGCCACTCGACGATTGACCACTATTTTAGTTTATGGGCCATTGCTAAGAAATCTTCATCACAACATATGCTAGTAGCCAGACTGCACAAACTGGGCAAACATAGTGACCAAGTGAAAATAAAAGGACGTATTGAGTGCAGCAACTGAATGATGACGCTCTCCTGTGAAAGTAAATTAAAGTTGATGAGTCAGTGACACTTACCCCAACAATACAAAGTCGATGTCACTGCCTCCCTCTTCGCACGTTACACACATGGGTGGTGGCAGCACATTGCTGGCTCAGGGCCCCCCAGCTCTCCTTTGTAAAAGTCAACCACCCTGGTACTTATTGTGTTGTGCAAGCAGGCACCAATCATTCATCACCGAGGACCTGTGTAGCGCTCGGCTGCGGTCCGAGAGGTGCGAGGAGAGACTAGACTAGCACGGCTCAATACCTGGCTCTGCTGCACTGGTCAGGACTCAGACTACAGTACAGATCAGCGAGGCTGCTAATGCACCTGGCACCACTCTGCGGCGGCCGAGGTCCCGGGGGTTGGTGGCGAGTGAATGTCTGCCCATCTCCAAATGATTACACCGATGTGGCCTAGCCACACGGCACAAGGCGGTGCAAGCTGCAGCGGCGGGCTCCTGGCTGCGCTAGCTCAAGCTGTCGCATTTAAATGTATTGCGGCCGCCTGCTTGCGCTGCGGGTGGCCGGGCCCGTGACCTATAGTTGTTTGCATCACAGTATCCTGGCTGTTTGGGCTGTTGCAATTCAGATTGGTCAACTGATCGTAACTGACTCGTAATGGGTGTTGGGAGAAACAGAACACATTGTAGACAGCACAGGGTGACCAACAGTCCGTAAATTTCATGGACCATCCGTAATTTTGGTGTCCTATCCCTTGTCCGTCATTATTCCTTTTACGGACGCCTTTTGTCCGTAATTTAGGGGATTAATTACAGCAAACTGTGCTGTTCCCCTGCGAGAAGTCCCAAGAGTTTAAAAGTATTTGGGGCCAGTTCGCACTTCTCTTCTGAACTCCACAGGATGCAGCAGCCCCTCCCCGACCTCACACAGGCTGTGGACAGGCCCATTGTCATTCTGATTGAGGCTGATTATCACCTTTAGAATGACAATGCACCGTCTGCATTTAACATAACATTTGGCAAGCGAGTGCCTTGGAGGCAAGTGACTCACTTGGAGCCCGTAGATTGCAATTACTGATTACAGAGAAGCTTTCCCCATTCAGCATACAGTGGGTAACTTGCGGCCTTGTGCAGTTTGCCAATGTTGTTCATTGATAGCCCAGTGTAAATAAATCACAGTATCCTAAGTATCACTATACCACCCACATCTGAGCAAAGCAAATCTTGTTTGCCCCAGTGCTGACAAAATACTTCTGCATGTTACTATTGGATCACTTCGCTTTTTCAGTTTGTAGTTATTTTTTGCTAAAGTATCAATTATAGCCGGAGCTGTGACCAGGCAGGAGCAGTGATCGGGCAAGAGCAGTGACCGGGCAGGATCAATGACCGGGTAGGAGCAGTGACCAGGCAGGAGCAGTGACCAGGCAGGATCAATGACCGGGTAGTAGCAGTCACCAGGCAGGATCAATGACCGGGTAGGAGCAGTGACCAGGCAGGAGCAGTGACCAGGCAGGATCAATGACCGGGTAGTAGCAGTCACCAGGCAGGAGCAGTGACCGGGCAGGATCAATGACCGGGTAGTAGCAGTGACCAGGCAGGAGCAGTGACCGGGCAGGATCAATGACCAGGTAGCAGCAGTGACCAGGTAGGAGCAGTGACCGGGCAGGAACAGGGACCAGTGAGGAGCAATGGCCAGCAGGAGTGGTGATCAGGCATTAGCAGGAGCAGTAAAAGGGCAGGGGCAGTGAAAGGGCAGGAGCAGTGATGGGACAGGAGCAGTGATGGGAGTGGAGCAGTGACAGGGCAGGAGCAGTGAAAGGGCAGGAACAGTGAAAGGGCAGGAGCAGTCGACGGGCAGGTCAGTGACCGGGCAGGAGCAGTAACCGGGCAGGAGCAGTAACCAGGCAGGAGCAGTGAACGGGCAGGAGCAGTGACTGGGCAGATGCAGTGATGAGACAGGAGCAGTCGACGGGCAGGAGCAGTGACCGGGCAGGAGCAGTGATCGGGCAGGAGCAGTAACCAGGCAGGAGCAGTAACCAGGCAGGAGCAGTGACGGGACAGGAGCCGTCAACGGACAGGTCAGTGACCGGCCAGGAGAAGTGACCGGGCACTATCGCACTGCTATCCTCGTCATAGTTTGAGGAGGAGAGATGCACCTATTTTAAGCTAAGCAAAGCCAGAGAAATCACAGAGATTGCAAAGGCTCTTTTTGAACACCCTCAAAGCTGATTTTGAGTTCCCCATTCTGCCCTGCAAACTATTCATGTTTATTGCTTGAATTCAGAGAGGCCCGTGAATGCTTGAGCTGAAGACCTAACACACACTAGAGACAAGAACACACTAGAGACAAAAATGAACAAATGAACCAGTGGAACCTGCTGACAAAAGTAAAGAAGCTGCAAAGCACAACCAAGGGATATTGATTTTGTTCCCACACCAGCCTGCAAAACATGGGGATCGTTTACAGTGACATTTTAAGAATGTTGGGGGCCCTGGGCAAATGTATTTTGGGGGCCCAGGTTCGAATCCGCTCTTTCATGCCAATTATGGTCAAGTGACTGATAGTTCACAGGCACACTTGTCTAAATTCTAAATAGGTTTACATCTAATATTCAGGGATTGTGACATATGTTTTCAATATTGTAATACAGCAGCAAATAATCTGTGTTGAACTTTCCTATTTCTAATATGTGAGGTCCTGTTTAGACCTAAAAGAAACTTTCTTATGGATGCTGCATGAAATATAAACACACCATTTCTCTTCAAAATGTCTATAATAGACACACCAGCCACATTAAAAATAAATTGAAGGAAAACAGTATTTCTGTTTAAGAATTATTCAAGGTCAACAGGGCAAGACTCTGCAGAACAGAGCCAGCACTATTAGGGGGCCCCCTGAAAGGCTGGGACCCTGGGCCAGAGCCCACTTTAACCAGATCTGGCTCTATCGGGCGGCCCCCTGAAAGGCTGGGACCCTGGGCCAGAGCCCACTTTGTCCATGCCTTAAAACTTCTCTGATCGTTTAATGATTTCTGCCTTTTGTGTGATACTTCTATAGCCGGGTGGGATCAGCCTGAGCAATGACATATCTCTAGACCAAGATTTCAGAGCAGTTGACAGCTCTGTGCCATTGTGGCCAGAATCTTGGGGGCCTTGAGCTGCAGCACCTTGGGCTGTAAAACAGGTGAATGCAAGCAAACATCCAAAGCGCCAAGAACTTTAGAAGGGTGCCTGTGATGCTGCACAAGTATTTTAATCTACTCATTTGTTACCCGTGCTGGCCACATAAGACAACAAATTTACTGGAGATGGCGAAAGTACAAAGCCTCGCAAAAGAAGCACTCAAAAAGCAGCAGATGCTACAGTACACCAGTGGGATTTTGGAAGAGAACCCTAAACAAAGCAAGATTAGTCCACACAGACCCACATTCTGGGTCCACAAGGGGTTCAAAGGCTGGCTCCCACCCCAGATTCTCCCAAGTATATTACCCGATGCACGAACCGTGAACCAGGACCATGAACTGTAAACAAAATATCAGACTGGATAACCCAGTGCAGTAACCATATAAATCAATCAATCAATCAATCAATCATAGGCATTTGTAAAGCGCACTACTCACCCGGAGGGTCTCAAGGCGCTAGGGGGGGGGGGGTCCGCTACTGCTCGAACAACCAGGTCTTGAGCTTCTTCCTGAAGGAGAGGTGGTCTTGGGTCAGGCGTAGGTCGGTGGGGAGGGCGTTCCAAGTCTTGGCGGCCAGGTGGGAGAAGGATCTTCCTCCTGTTGTCGCTCTGTGGATGCGGGGGACGGCTGCGAGGGCGTGACTGGTGGAGCGGAGGTGTCGTTTGGGAGCGTAGAAGTTGAGGCGGCTGTTGAGGTAGGTCGGGCCTTGGTTGTGTAGGGCTTTGTGTGCGTGGGTGAGGAGCCGGAAGGTGATTCTTTTGTTGATCGGGAGCCAGTGCAGGTCTCTCAGGTGTCTGGAGATGTGAGTTCGTCTGTGGACGTCGAGGATGAGTCTCGCCGAGGCGTTCTGGATCCGCTGGAGTCTCTTCTGGAGCTTGGCGGTGGTACCGGCGTAGAGGGCGTTGCCGTAGTCCAGTCGACTGGTGACGAGGGCCTGGGTGACCGTTTTCCTGGTCTCGGTGGGGATCCACCGGAAGATCTTACGTAGCATGCGCAGGATGTTGAAACAGGACGAGGAGACGGCGTTGACTTGTCTGGTCATGGAGAGGGAGGAGTCCAGGATGAAGCCCAGGTTGCGTGCGTGGTCTGTCGGTTTGGGTGCGTTGCCCAGGGCGGGGGGCCACCAGGAGTCGTCCCAGGCGGAGGGTGAGGAGCCCAGGATGAGGACTTCCATCTTGTCTGTGTTCAGTTTCAGGCGGCTGGTCGTCATCCACTCGGCCACGTTTTTCATCCCTTCGTGTAGGTTGGCTCTGGCGGTGGCGGGGTCGTTGGTCAGGGAGAGGATCAGCTGGGTGTCATCGGCGTAGGAGATGATGTTCAGGTTGTGTTGGCGTGCGATGGCCGCAAGGGGGCTCATGTAGACATTGAAGAGGGTGGGGCTGAGCGAGGAGCCCTGAGGGACGCCGCAGATGACTTCCGTGGCTTCTGATCTGAACGGGGGCAGGCGGACTCTCTGTGTCCTTCCGGTGAGGAAGGAGATGATCCATTCCAGTGCCTTCTCCTCGATCCCGACGTTGCTGAGGCGCTGCACTAGGGTGCGGTGGCAGACAGTGTCGAATGCCGCGGAGAGGTCCAGGAGGATGAGGGCCGCTGTTTCTCCGTTGTCCAGCAGGGTTCGGATGTCGTCGGTGGCAGCGATGAGGGCGGTCTCGGTGCTGTGGTTGGCCCGGAAGCTTGACTGGGAAGGGTCGAGGGAACCAGTCGTCTCGAGGAAGGCTGCCAGTTGCTTGTTGATGGTCTTCTCGATGACTTTGGCTGGAAACGGGAGGAGCGAGATGGGGCGGTAGTTCTTGAGTTCGGTGGGGTCCGCCGTTGGTTTCTTTAGTAGAGCGCTGAGTTCGGCGTGCTTCCAGCTCTCAGGGAAGGTGGCGGTGTCGAGGGAGGTGTTGATGATGTCCCGCAGGTGGGGTGCGATGACAGCGTCGGCCTTGTTGAAGATGTGGTGAGGGCAGGGGTCGGTTGGGGATCCGGAGTGGATGGAGTTCATCGTGCTGATGGTGTCTTCGAGGTTGATCGGTGTCCAGGCGTTGAGGGTGGTGGTGGGGGGCGTTGGTTTGGTCGTGGGGAGCGTTGGTTGTGTTCTGAAGCTGTTGTGTATGTCAGCGATCTTGTTGTGGAAGTAGGAGGCGAGGGAGTTGCAGAGGTCTTGCGATGGGGTGATGTCGTTGGTTCCGGCGTTGGGGTTGGAGAGCTCTCTGACGATGTTGAAGAGTTCCTTGCTGTTGTGTGCGTTGTTGTCCAACCGGTCCTTGAATGCTGTTTTCTTGGTGGCGTGGATCAGTTGATGGTGCCTTCGGGTGGCGAGCTTGAGGGTAGTCATGTTGTCCGGCGTTGGGTCTCTTCTCCAGGCTTTCTCGAGGGCTCGGCAGTTCTTCTTGGAGCTCTTGAGTTCGTCGGTGAACCACGGGGCCTTCTTGCTTCCGGGTCTGCTGGGTGGGGTCCTCAGAGGGGCGAGCTCGTCCGCGCAGGTGGAGATCCATTTCGTGAGGTTGTCGGCGGCTTGGCTGGGGTTCGGTGAGCTGGCGGGAGGGTGCTGGCTCAGGGATGCGGTGAGTTGTTCGGCTGTGATCTTGTTCCAGCTTCTTCGTGCAGCCTGTTGCTGGTGGTGGTGAACCGTGGTTCTTTTGAAGGTGAAGTGGATGCAGCTGTGGTCCGTCCAGTGGAGTCCAGTGGCGTGGCTGAAGGAGATGTCTTTGCTGGACGAGAAGATAGCGTCGAGTGTGTGTCCGGCGAGGTGGGTGGGGGTGGTCACCAGCTGCTTGAGTCTGAGGGTGGCGAGGTTGTCAAGCAGGGTGGTGGTGTTGCAGTCGTTGTTGTTCTCCAGGTGGAAGTTGATGTCCCCGAGGAGGATGTAGTCGGCAGAGGGGAGGGCGTGCGAGCTGATGAAGTCGGCGATGTCTTCGCTGAATTGAGTGCGTGGTCCCGGGGGTCGGTAGATCAGGGTGCCTCTGAGGGTGGTCTTGGGGTCGGTGTGGATCTGGAAGTGCAGGTGTTCGGCGGTTGTCAGGGTGTTGTCGGCGTTGGTCGAGATACGGATGGTGTCCCTGTGGATGATGGCGATGCCTCCTCCAGTCTGGTTGTCGCGGTCTCTCCGGATGATCTTGTAGCCCTCTGGGATGGCGATGGCGATGTCGGGAGCTGAGGAGTCGTTCATCCAGGTTTCCGTGAGGAAGGCAACGTCAGGAGCTGTGGTGTCGAGGAGGTTCCAGAGTTGAACGGCGTGTCTGTGGACGGAGCGGGTGTTGAGCAGGATGCACTTGAGGTGGTTGCTGCTGGTGTTTGGGTTGGCGGGTGCTGGTGTGGGGCAGGTCCGGATGCAGGTGAACTTGCAGGTGAGGCAGCTGAAGGGTCCGTGGGTGCGTCTCGGAGTGGCTCGGTAGCACCCGGGGGTTCGGCCGGTGTTGAGTGCGTTGAGGGTGGTGGCCTCGTACGTCCGGCGGGTGGGCTGGGGTCTGCTGGGGCCAGGGGTCCTGGCACTGGGCGCGGTCCAGGTGCGGACGGGCGTAGACGGGCTTACCTTTGGTGCACCTTCGGCGCTCATTCGGTGCTCCCGCTGCACGCGTCCGCTGCGCGGTCGCTCTGGGGGCGTCATAAGAGGGGAGCCGGGAGGGAGGGTCTGCGTGGAGGCGGGGAGCGCGGGATCCAATCGGCGGGCGGGGGGGCGGGGTCTCGTGGGAAGCGGCGGGAACCTGGGGGCTCGGTGGCGGCTGGGGCGGCGCTTGGCGGCCCTGTGGCGGCTGGGGCGGCGCTCGGCGGCCCTGTGGCGGCTCAGGCGGCAGGCGGCAACAGGAGGCCCAGCAGGTAAGGAGCAGGCAGGAGGTGTGGGGGCGACGAGGCCGAGGGCTCAGTGGTCACACCTGGGACGGGGGAGAGGGTCCCCTTAAGAGGGGAGCCGGGAGGGAGGGTCTGCGTGGAGGCGGGGAGCGCGGGATCCAATCGGCGGGCGGGGTCTCGTGGGAAGCGGCGGGAACCTGGGGGCTCGGTGGCGGCTGGGGCGGCGCTTGGCGGCCCTGTGGCGGCTGGGGCGGCGCTCGGCGGCCCTGTGGCGGCTCAGGCGGCAGGCGGCAGCAGGAGGCCCAGCAGGTAAGGAGCAGGCGGGAGGTGTGGGGGCGACCATGGATTATGATTATATGAAATACCACAAAAATACTTGCACGATTGCTCAAAGCTGCGCCCATATTGGAGAACCGTTAAGTACAAGATTGTTTCAACCTATTATAAACTTATTTTGACTTGTACTTATGTTCTTTGTCTTTTCACTTACTCATATGCTGTTGCATGACCTCCTCTGATGTGTCTGTAAAATGTATATTTTGTCCCGAATTTTTGTCCTGAATTTTGACCTTCTGTCCTGAATTTGGACCCTTTGTCCTGAATGTTTACACTCACGGTACTGAATTTGCACCCATGCCTGTTGGTCACCCTAAGACAGCAAAGCCCGAAGCGAGCTGAGCCTGCCCCCAAGCTTAGCTTGCTGCAAACAATGCGGTCGCGCGCTGTCAGCTAAGACCTTTGCTCAGTGTTGTGCTAATTAGCAGCGCTCTGGCCGCTTGCTGAGGAGGCGCAATATATGCGTGACAATGCATTTCAGGGCTGTGATGCGTATCACGCACTGAAATGCGTTAGTCTAATGCCAGATACTTGGCAGGGCTGCAGGCATACCTGACAATAGACATCTGTCTTTGAATGAAGAGCTAATCTGACAAGATAAAAGCACAGTTTAAGGCATCTGTATTACTCATTTACCGTCGGAACTCCAGCATTGTTATTTTCGGGTGCTGCATCACCCCCGGACCTCTCTTTTTAGTGCCCATGATGACAGTTTCATCCAAGCATGAGAAGCATTCACATATATAAATGTATGGTCAAGAACATTATCGTTACACGTGTACGTACCATAAAAAGTAACGTTTCCAATGTAGGTATAATGTCCCCTCTGTAGCATGATTGTAAATACAGTCCACATGAAAATGCATTTTTGTTTTTTAAAGTTTCTGCAGAATATTCAAGAGATGTTGTACCTCCTTGTCCTCGTCTGTGCGAGCAGTGACTTGCTTGGCCTTGAGTAACCACCTGATTGCTTTTTCTTTGTTCCTTAACTTCAGAAAGGTCTTTCCTAAAAACAGTAGGTTCTTGCTATAAAAGTCTGGAGAAACTGTGAAAACACGAAAAGAGAGGGAGGTGAACATTGCATGGGCTAGTTCAGTTTGCAACAAGCACCCCTTAAATGTGCAATCACTGTAAAAAGCATTTAAATCTGTCACATTGCACCGCATTTAAGTTTTGAGCAATAATAGGTGGGGACGCAATCTGCTGAGTAGTGTCAGTCGCCGGGACACTGTAGTTGGGGAGACAGACGTGAAAGAAAAGAGAATGTTGCTAGAAGATACACAGTTCTGTCTGGGCGTAATTAGCCTGGCGTAACATCACAAGATGAAGGCACATGGTTTCCCAAATGGCCCGCTGCCCTCTGTCGTTCTCGTCCAATTCCTTTAAGTATGAGGAGATAACTGCTACTCCAATGCCAAAGCAAAACTCCCCCCTTGGGGTACGGAACACACAGCCTCATCACCCCAGAACTGCTCTTTTGTAATGGTTTACCAACTGGTGTGTGGAAGACCACGCTTCCCCCTTTCAATCATGTCCATAATGTGAGAACCTCATGCCACCCTCGAGACAGCATGGGCATTGCTACCCAGGTGCCAACAACGTCACTCTACTGAACCACACTTGTGACCACTCTAGGAAGTGCTTGTATCCAAGAAGAAGACCTCAGACTGCCCTGCGGACTGGGCTGTCCACACACAATGCCATGCCAAACTGCGATGCAACACTCAAGGGACAGTTCTGGATTCTAGATAACAAAGTAATCACAGTAAATCAAGAAAGTATAAAAACTAAAAGTTAATAAGCACCGCACATGACCAGCATCTGTTGAGCAACTAACATGGGTATTTATTTATTGGTGGAGATCGTCGCATTTACAACATATATAGCGATGCCTCATGGTTTATAAGTACATTGCTGGGCATGATGAGGTAGACAACACAGATCTAACATATGTTTTGTGAGAGCACAAACATAAAAACAGAAAGCACTGGCCCTAAGACACATTTTATTCAGCTTGCAGTGGGTCTCCTAAAAGAGGAATCCCTGTCAAAAGTGAAGATGCGGAGGGCATGACCTGATCAGCCACACACCTGAGGGTATCCCGCTCAGCCCTGTGACCTGATGTAGGGACCAACGTGCAGCACAAAATCAGATGTGATGTACCAGGGGGATGGCTTGATCTGTTATGCACTATGGGCTTCCACTTGCAAAGTCCTGGGGAGCCTCTCCTGAGTGTGAGACATTTCCAAGGTTCATTATTCATTTGGGGCACTCAGTACAGACGACGCATCAAGACACATGAAGAGGCAGAGCGCTGTGTTTGGAGGAGTGCAGCAACCTTCCTGAATGACTTCCTGACCTGCACTTCTTAACTGCCTGGCAGAGGAGCCTTCTTTCCGAGAAGCAAGTGGTGGAGAGGGTAGCAAGTGAGGCAGAGCACAAAAAGGGACCCCTATGTTTTGGGTGCTAACACCATGCGCGAGGAAACAAATGGGTAAAGGAGAGATAGTGCATGCAGGCTTCTCCAGCAGAGAGCATCTTAAGAACAATGCCTTAAATAGGAAGGATTACTGAATAATTCATTAATATCAGTTGAGGCTTCACGCTTTAGAGGTGATTTTGCTTTGAGGATCAAGTTTGTATGGCAATGAGGTTGACTATCGGCTGTGAAACCAATAAGAGTGTACCAGCATCTCAAATGCAGGTGAAGATGGAAACATAGGACTACTGCTACTTTGATGCTCAAAGGACCCCTCTGGCGAATACGATCCATTTGTGCACAACTTCGGAGGGTGGGACCCCCACAGACAGAACCATCTACAGCAACTACTGTTTGAAAGTGGTCGAGTCCCACTGCAGAGGTCTCATTCCTAGGCTATCTATGAAGCTCTAATAAAAAGGGTTAATGTTAACACATACTACGCCTCTGAGGGAACCCAACCTGACCTCATGTTGATGGGGAAGTCAACCCAAGAAGAGAAAATGATCCTGTCATTAATGAAATAGGCACAATGTCACTCACAAAGAAGAACTAGTCTCCACTCTACAGCCTGTCAAATAAGATTTGAGCAAATAAATAAAAACAGACATGGCAAAGAACATTCAGGCTCAAAAGACGGATTTGTGTTTTCAAACTCTTCACCCACAGATCTGCAACTGACTCAATCAGAATGGAATGGTTAATGTTTCAGGATTGGTTGAAAGTTAAGAAGGGATTATTGCTTTATGTAAAACTACTTTTTATTGCCTAGATGACCAAGTATATTCCCCTTGTCGAAATGTGAGAACAAGGAAAATCTCTGTGGGTGGAGCCACATCAGAGGCTTACAGGAGGGTGTGGGGAGCACAGATCTCAAATTCTTTCTGGTTAGTTTCTTCTCGGCTATCCTAGGGGGCGCTCACAAAGCAGTCCGCTTATACAGAGTGGGCGAGATTGGTAATCATTCCCAACAAAAGACAAGAGATATATTGGCAAACTACTAAAGCTTAAAGGAGACAGAGGAATTCCATAAGGACGTATGATTCAGAGACACTAACTCATTCCAAAATTAGAGCGCTATCTATTGCAGAACAGTATGAACTCTAGAGATGTCAGCATAGTAGGTTCATTACTGACAAGAGGAGGGCAGAAAATATACAACTGCTCTGGACGTTCCCATTCATTATCTCATTTGAACACCAAAACAAACTTGTCTAAGGAGGAAATAGCACTCCTGCTGAGAGTCCAACTAAAGTCGAACTCAAAAAGCAAGAGCAACTCTGCAAGCAATCAGCCAGAAAAAGGTCACTAAGGAGAGTCACCAAAATAAATGGAAGAAGCCAACAACCCAATGTAGGAGAGGTGTCCAGAAAAACAACCAAGAAAGAAGTAGAGATATGATACACTACAATGGTCCCCACAAGTACCCTTGTTTGGTTGTAAAAGATATGCAGGTGATCAAGTGAACACTATCACTGAGATGCTCCCTGGGGTCAATTTTTGGCTGCCTTGGCCATTGCAGCTTTTCTCTTTTCATTGAGATGGTACAGTTCTACATTAACTCATGTGTTCTGGAAAGCTGGGCTGGTGAAGGCAGGGAAGAGAACTTACCTCTCTTACACACCAACTTCCAATCCGGAGGATCCCGGTCCATTTTCACAGGTGTAGGGATTTTACATCTGAACAGTCATCCAGTATGGAAGAAGATCTGAATGGTATGGAGAAACCGTGTGCGTGGGCTTGCCCTAAACAAGATGGATAGCGTTTTAGTGAAGTTCCTGCACTAACTTGGTGATATCCCCTTCCATCCTTCACGAAAATCAGTACACCAACACCACCAGAGCCAGCCGGAGGTGCGCCTGGGTCCCGCGAATGCAGTGGGTCCCTTAACTCCAATTGTACGGGCCGCTAAGTAGCGTCAACCACTCAAGACAGGTGCGGCCCATGCCGGCGTTCAAAGCGCGAGGGAGGTTGCGCCTTGGACTTGGGCACGCTCTGAGAAGCTGAGCGGAAAATGACAGAGGTGGAGCAGGACTGCCGCTTGAGTTACCTGCACAAGTTCTGCACGTTCACTTGATGTGAATGGGGCACAAGCTGCCCGGACTTGCCTACTGTAGCCTTGCCACATGGAGCTGCAGCTGGGCAGAAGAGACGAAACTGGGCCTTATGGCCCCAGGGCATTTGGAATATTGTTTGGGTGACACCGGAGCCGTGATCCCCCATCGACAAGGAAATGGGGGTCTTCAGGGCCTCTTCATTCTAGCGCTATACCATCCCAAGGTGCCCTCCATAGAGGCGCATACTGCCCCAATCCCAGTGGCTGTACTTAGAGACATAATTATGGGCACTGCCCCGGCAGAATACTGCGCTTTGGTGAGAGAGGCCTGAGGCTTGTCACAGCATTGTGATTGGTTCTGGTGGACTGCTCCTCCCTAATTAGCCCACCATGGGTAAAGACAAAGCGCCAAAGAGAATCCAACAAAATAAACTGGATAAATATGCCTTCATCAAGATTTCAGCGAGGGAGCACTGCAGGGGGCCAGGACCCTCTGATGCCCAACCCTCTGTAGACCCGAGGATCGAGTGGGAAACCTACACTAATAGATCTGCTGAAAGTAGTTCGCAATACTAAAAGTTACACGGAATGGAAGACTGATGGAGTCTTGTGGATATGGTCCTCATGCGCAAAGATCTAAGATAGGTCAGTGATAGAGTGAGGTCAGCGGAAACAACCATAGCCACTTTGAAGGATGATGTTTTCACACTCAAATCAGCAATTTCTATGCTTAGGAAAGAGACCACCATACTACAAGCCCAGATGAAAGATGCAGAAGGGTGAGTCTGTTGTAACAATCTACGTATCATGGGGGTGCCAGAGAGAGTGCAGGTTCCTAGCGTTGATAGTTGTGGAAGACGTAATCATGAAACATCTCAAACTGAGGGGGCTCCCCAAGTTCTTCTCAGTGGAGCAAGGTCACTGGGCCCTAATTCCCCCTCTAAGACCTAGAAAACACCACGAATAATCATACTTACTTATTTCTGCCTACTCCACCTCCTGGGGTATCAGCCATTAACCAGCATGCTCCAGCCATCTCTGTCCCGGGCTTTTCTTTCAATATGACTCCTGATGTAACTCATTTCCTTGAAGTCAGCCTCAGGGCCTCAGCACCAGGTGTTTCTTGGCGTTTCTCTTTCCCTTTTCTCTTGAGGGTTCCAGATTAGGGCTTGCCTGATGGTGTCTGATGAGGGACTGCGGAAGATGTTACCTATATAGCCCCAGAGTCTTTTCAGGATTTCTTCATGATCAGAGAGTTGGAAAGTCTGCTGCCATAGATCATTTTGCAGATGGTGTTTGGCCAGTGAATTTGGAGGACTTTACTCAGACAGGTGTTGATGATGGTCCGAACTTTCTTGATGGTGGTCATTGTTGTCTTCCAAGTTTCTGCTCAATACAGAATTACTGATTTTATGTTTGTTTAAAAAGACTGATCTTGGTTTGTAGCTTTAGATCCTTGCAGCTCCAGATCGTCTTTAGCTGAATGAAGGCAGCCCTTGCTTTGCCAATTGTTGCCTTGAAATAGGCATCTGTGTCATGCTGATTGTCCATGATACTATCAAGGTAGGTGAAGGCCTCAACCTCTTCCAGGTCATCACCTGCCAGGGTGACTGCAGTTGTGCTGGCCATCTTAGCCTTCAGAATCTTGGTCTTTCCCATGAGGATGCTGAGGCCAAGTGATGTTGAGGCCAAGTTGTGCTGGGGTGGCTGCCACTTTTTGGGTCTTCTCTTGTATCAGAAAATGGGTATGGAAGAGTAGGGCCAGGTTGTTTGCAAAGTCCAGGTCATCGAGTTGCATCCAAGGTATCCACTGGATCCCATTTTTTCTCTTTGCTGTGGAAGTCTTCATGATCCATTTTATGGCCAACAGGAAGAGAAGAGGCGAGAGCAAACAACCGTGGTGGACTCCAGTCCTCATTTGGAAGGCTTCTGTGAGTTGCCCTCCATGGACAATCTTGAATGTCATTCTCTTGTAAGAGTTCCTAATGACCCCTATAAGTTTATCTGGCACACCACTGTGGCGGAGGATTTTCCAAATGGTCTCTCTGTCCACATGGTCGAATGCCTTCTCATAGTCGATAAAGTTAACATAGAGGGAGGAGTTCCATTCCATTGACTGCTCAATGATGATGCAGTGTTGCAATCTGGTTTGTGCAGAATCTATCTTTGCGGAAACCTGCATACTTGTCTCGCAACTGAGCATCAACATGTCCTTCTGTTCAAGGTGACTTTGTTGAACACTTTGCCTGGGGTTGACAGAAGAGTTATCCTTCTGTAGTTTGGCACAGTTACTCAGGTCACCCTTCTTGTGGTTCTTGATGAGATATTCCTTCTTCCAGTTTTATGGCACCCTTTCCTCTTCCCAGATCCTTGCAAACGTGGGGTACAGCATGTCTTCTGATGTTTCAATGTCTACCTTTGGTGCCTCTGCAGAAACGTTGTCAGGTCCGGCTCCCTTCCCATTTTTCAGATGTTTGATCGCTTGACATATTTCTTCCTTGGTTGGTCTGCTGCAGTCGATAATCGATTGGCAACTGTCAATTGGCAAGTTTTTGTCCACTGGCAGTATGTATGGTGGAGGCTGAGGCACGGGCTGACTCAGCAGTTCTTCAATATGCTCCACCCATGTTCTATGTTGGGCTTTGTTACCCATGATTGTCTTTCCAGCTTTGTCTTAAACAGGTCTTTCTGGCTTGCTGCATCTGCAAGAGAGTTTCCTTGTTATGGCACACAGTTCTTTCAAATTTCCATGGCTTGCTGTTTCTTGGGCTTCTGTGGCAAGACCATCGATTAATCTTTCCTTATCCGCTCTCTCAAGCTTATCCTTGCTTCTTTATTGGATTTGGTGCATTCGCCTTGTGCTTTCGCCTTTCCTGCTCTTGCTGGGTTGGTGTTGACAGCAGCTTTCTCTTACGTTATCTCTTGAATTTCGGAGATTGTCTTGGTGGAGATTCATTCTTTATGCTGGTGTTTCTTGAGACCTAGTAGCCCCTGGCAGATTGATGTCACTGTTTCTTTGATCTTCTCCCACTGACTTTCTCCAATCTCGGTTGCCCGGTATTTCTTGCAGGACTTGAAACTTGTTACTAACGATGACTGAGTATTCATTCCGTTTTTGTGAATCTTTGAGGCGGGTAGTGTTACATGGCCAGCGTTGGTTTGTCAGTTTAATCCATGCTGTCTTCAGCTTAAGCTTTACCCTGGCCATGATAAGGTGATGGCCTGACGCCATGTCCGCTCCTCTGATCACTCACATCCAGCAGGGACCTCAAATTATGACATGGAATGTACGGGGCATGGCCAATTATCAGAAGAGAAGAAGGGTACTAGACTATTTGAAACAATATCGAGTGGCAATTGCATGCTTGCAGGAAACGCACTTATGCGGTGATGCGTTCCTATGTGTCAGGCGTCGATGGAGGAGCCAGATATATGCCACCTCCTACTCCGGATTCTCAAGGGGACACTTATTTGGGTGGCTCCCAGGGTCCCTTTCCAACACATACACCATGTAATGGACCCCGAGAGGCGATATGTGATCATACAAGGGCAGTGGGAGGGGAAGGAGATGTGTCTAATTAATATCTATGCCACCAATTCTTGGGAGCTGAAGAGATATTATTAGGGGATTTTAATTGTGTCCTGGATGCACGCTTAGATAGACACCGACACAAAGAGAATATCAAACTTCGTTCAAACAAAGTATTATTAGAGACCCTCAACAGGTCGCAAGTCAGGGATGAGTGGAGAATGCGTAACCATCAGAAGCAGGTGGTCTCATTTCACACCCTGGCAACAAACATATTCAGCCGTCTGGATTACTGCTGTATCTCAAGGGATTGGCCCCAGGAGTGAGAGGGATTGCATATTTACCCTGATGTCTCTTGGACCATTCTCCTCTCCTCTTGAGCCTTACTGAGGGAGTGGGACAACCGGTGATACCGCTATGGCACGTCTGGGCAGAAGCGTTGCTAGATTCCCTTTTTGTTGCTGCCCTTATGGAGGCCCTATCCCATTACTTTGATAATAATTGGGTAACAGCGTCCAGGAGGGCGATGGAATGGGAGGCTATGAAGTTTGTGATTAGAGGGGTAGCCATGAAGACCTTCCATGGGGTTAGGCAGCAACTGGAACGAGACATTCACATACAGGAACAGAGGTTATGTACCTCGGAAGCGGCACTACAAAGAGATCCACAGGCCTTAGAGGAATGGCAGGAGACACGCGAAGCACTCATGAGTAGGTTGGAAAAACATAAATACATAGCGTACCGGCAACACCGCCACATGGAATGAGATAAGTCTGGGGCCCTATTAGCAAGATTGATTAAGTCTGAATCCACTCCCCTCCCAATATTACAATTACAAGACAGGAATGGGGATCCGACGTTGCGAGATGCTTCCGCTCGATGTGATGCTGCAGCGGCAACACCTCTTTACGCGATGCGACGACAACAGCTCCGACGGCGGCACGCTCCTCCGTGGATGCGAGGCGCTTTTCTTGATGCGGTGCAATGCGACAACTACGATGGTTGCTATGGCTACACGCTTCTTCCTCGATGCAAGACTCTTCTCTTGATGCGGTGCAATGCGTCAGCTATGATGGCTGCGATGGTGACACGCTTCTTCGGCGTTGCGAGACACTTCCTGGATGATGCGAGACGCTTCCGCTCAATGCGATGCTGCAGCGGCGACACACTTTACGCGATGCGTCGACAGCAGCTCCGACGGCAGCAAGCTTCTCCTTCTTGAGTTGCGCTTCCAGCTCCTTGCGACACGCAGTCCCTCAGAAGGCCCAACACAGCAGCAGGCACTTCCAAAGAACTCTGGGGAGCTGGGGGGTGAAGTCTGTTGTTCCTGAAACTTCGGCAGATGGCAAGCTCTTTTCCAAGCCCTTGGAGATCCTTCACAAGTTGAGCAAAAGTACACACAAAGTTCCTTTCTCCTCTCTTTGGCAGTAGACAGCCCCTGCAGGCCAATCCCCCAGTTTCAGGGATAGTCTCTCCTCAGTTTCTTCTTGGTTCCTCTCCTGAGCAGAGTTTCTTCTTGTTTCCCAAAGTGATCTAAATTCTTGGGAACAGGGTCCCAATACTTATACCCCAAAATCCTTTGTCCTCTGAGGGCAGAGGGGCCTTTGCCTTGTTCAAACCGGTTCTGGTCAGTCCTGGATCACTCTGTTTACATGACTCCTTCTTTCCTGACAGTGTAGGCCAGGGCCATCAAACGCACCACAGGGGGTGGAGCCAGCCCTGTGGAGGGAAAGCACAGCCCTATTCAGGTCCCAGGTGCAACTCCTCCCACCCTTCTACATGGAGATCTCTCTATTCAGCCCTGTGCTGACTCACCCTGTCTCTGGGAATTTCCCAGCCCCCTGGAATTCAAACTCCAGACAAGGAATACACAGCCTAGCAGAGGCAGGTTTGAATGGTTAGACAAGAAAATGCCTACTTTCTAAAAGTGGCATTTTCAAACACAATGTTAAAACCAACTTCACTAAAAGATGTATTTTATCATTCTGAGTTCAGGCATACTAAATTCGAATTTCTACCATGTTCTCTGAGTCAGTTAGGATTATAAGATGTAATAATCAAACTGCCCATTCTGGCCTATGGAGAACAGGTAGCCTTGCAATAGTGAAAAACGAAAATGGCTGTAATTCACTATTATAACATGCCCCACACACCAGGGCATGTCCTACCTTATACTTACAATGCACCCTGCCATTGGGCCTACCAAAGGGGTGTCTGATATGAAGAAAAGGGAAGGTTTAGGGACTGGCAAGTGGGTGCACTTGCCCAGTCAGCATGGCAGTACTACACTTCACACAGGCTCTGCAATGGCAAGCCTTAGACACACTTTTACAGGCTGCTTCTGTAGGTGGCACAACCAGTGCTGCAAGCCCACCAGCAGCAATTGGATTTACAAGCCCTGGGCACTCCTGGTGCACTGTACTAGGGTCTGACAAGTAAACCAAACCAGCCAATCATGGAATCACTAATTCATACATCAATTTACAATAGGGAGAGCATATGCACTTTAGCACTGATCAGCAGTGGTAAAGTGCCCAGAGTCATAAAACAGCCAACAACAGGTCAGAAAAAATATAGGAGGAAGGCAAAAAGTTCAGGGAGGACCCTGCAAATAGGGCCAAGTCCAACACAATGCATCAAAACCGCCAAGTGCCCAGGCAGTGATGGCTTCCTGGATTAATTTTATCAGAGATTTGCACCACTTCTAGCGGATAAATTGTTATAACTATATAATGAGGCAAGAGAGGGTCAATCTATGCCAAAGTCCATGCAAGAAGCGTTAGTTTCTATGATTTTAAAACCAGATTAAAATCCAATACTGCCCGGATCCTATAGGCTGATCTCACTCCTGAACTTAGATAATAAATGATTGAGTGGGATTCTAGCAGCCAGGTTACTACCCGACATGCGCCGCTTGGTTCACCAGGATCAGGTTGGGTTTATACCCAGGAGGAACATTACTCATGGCTGGCACATATTTGGTATGCCCAGATATTACAGGCGGAAGACTGCGCTCTCGCAATGCTGTACACTGAGCAGTCATTCGACTCGGTGGAGTGGGAATACATATTGGCGGTCCTCTGGAAAATAAGGATGCAATCTGGGTTTCTCCAGTGGGTTGAGATGTCATATACGAACCCGACGGCCCGAGTGGGACTTAGGGGAGCGGTATCCGACAAATCAGCCTGACCAGGGGAACGAGACAGGGATGCCGCCTGTTGCCACTCCTGTTTGCAGCGGCGATGGAGCCCTTGTCGATAACGTTAAGAAAAAATATGGAGTGCTAGGGGATCCCTTTGGGAGATACTATACATGTAATTTCCCTATATGCAGACATATGTTAGTTTACCTAAGACACCTAACTCATGCGATGCCAGTACTCTTGAATGAGTTGGAAAAATATGGAGTGTTCTCCGGTCTCCGTATAAACATCAGGAAGTCAAAAATAATCCCAATCGGGAGACTGACACAGGTGTCAACCGAGGCCCACCCAGAGGTAGGTCTACCATGGAAAATAGAGGGTATACAGTATTTGGAAGTTCAATTGTGGCACTCACCCCCACAATTCTTGGAGCATAATACAGGGAGAGTTGTAGAAGGAATCCAAGGGTCAATGGAATTCTGGAAGGCCTTGCCTCTTTCCTTGATGGTAAAAGTGGCAATCATAAAAATGATATTACCCCGATGCCTTTACTCCCTACAAAATTCCTTTTATGAAATTCAAAAGTCCTATTTTACGTTTTTAGACTGTTTAATGGTAGAACTGCTCTGGGGCAACAAAGGTAAGCGGGTTAGGCTCGGGACTCTCCAATGGAAATGAGTAGATGGAGGATTGGAGATCCCTTGTATGAACCTTTATCACATGGCGGCACAATTGCAACACGTGGTCCACTGGTTGGAGGTGAATACTAAGTGGGAAAAGAGACTACTGGCAGGCACACATGGGAGAGACCCCCCATCGAGTTACTTATGATGGGGGCTGCGATCCCGAAAGAATACCCTTACATAATTAGACATGTGGTAAGAGTGTGGGAGGACACAGTTAGGAGAGTAATCTGCAGAACTCCCTATTCCCCAGATATACCATTATGGGTTATAAGATCATTTAAAAAAATCGCAGACTCCATGTCCGTCCAACGTTGGAAGGATGGCGGATGCCATACAATGGGGGATCTGTATAGTAATGGCTGATTTCTGACAACTTTTGAATTGGGAGCGGGACAATTCCTGCAGTATAGGAAAATTGTAGCGGTGGACCGGGAAGTATGGACCGCCTTCCCGGAGGAGCCCCATAGGACAGCCGTGCTCACGACGCTGTTGTCTATGGCTGGAGAGCGCCGCTTAGGTTCCCATATCTATAGAGCCCTTCGAGATGATATGCCATTAACAACCCTTTCAGCACAGACGAGGTGGAAGGGGGACTCGAAGGAGCCCATATCGGAATGGGACTGGGCAAGAGTACATGAGGGGGTACAAGAAGTGAGTTCCAATGCATGTTTTAAATTAATTCAATATATCACAGTACACCAAGTATATTTACCCCAATGCATATAAAGTAAAATATATCGGGAACAATCCGATGCTTGCCCTAGATGTGGTGAATCGATGGCTTGCTTCGCCCATATGGTGTGGGCGTGCCGGAGCTTGGGTCACTTCTGGGAGGGAGTACTAGAGAAAATATATAAGGCTACAGGATGGTCCATTCCTAGGACAATACGTTCAGTCCTGCTGGATCTAATTTCCAGTCCTAAACAGAAAAAGCACAGCAGAAATTTTCCTGGGGCTGGTTCTAGCAAAAAGGAGAGTGGCAAACTCATGGCTAAGCCCAACCCCACAACTTATAAGTAATTGGATAAGAGATTTGAATGAATGGGTGACAGCAGAATTTATTCAAATGAAAAAAATCAGGAACAATGAAAACCCCGAAGATGACGTACAGGCATGGTCCACGATGATTGCGGACCTGAGAGAACCTCAAAGTGAGGAGGTAGAAGAGGGGGACAATACATAACAAAACCCAGGCAATGAAGGGGTGGGGGCGGGAAATTCTGAAGTCGGATAAAATGTACTGCATTCAGGATGATGGTTATCGAGATTAAGAACAAAGCGCAAATAAAGGACTCAGTACGTGAAGGGGTCAGGTGAGGGGGGGGGGGAGTCACATTTTGATATGACTGGCACAGAAGTTAGAATTGTGTTACATTGAGAATCTGAATCCTGATAAGAAAGTGTACTGCTATTATTATATATTATATGTGAAACGCAGTATTGGATTAATCAATGAAATGCCAATAAAGATGGTTTGAAAAAAAGAATAGAGTAGGGACCTCCAGAACCTCTTGGCAATGCAGGCATGGTCGATCTGATTATCTGTTGAATGGTCTGGTGACAACCACATTACCTTGTGTATTCTTTCGTGTGGGAATACATTACCGCCCATCATCAGACTGTTCAAGGCACAGAAATCTACAAGCTTTTCACCATTGTCAGTCATTCCACCAAGGCCATGGTTACCCATGACTTCTATGTGCCCAGTGTTGTCGCTTTAAATCTTGGCATTGAGGTCCCCCATCAGTATGATGATGTCTCTCAAGGCATTTCTATAGGATGAACTGGAGTCTGTTGTAAAACTGTTCTTTTTCCTCTTCTTTGCTGTCATTTGTAGGTGCATAACACTGTATAACATTTATGTTGATCCTCTTTTCTTTGTGCGAAGGTCGCTGTGATGATTTTGGGACCGGGGGCTTCTCATCCAATCCAATCCAATGTTGGTTTTTTGCATCTGTTCTACTCCCTGAATGTGTAGGTCGTTGTCTTTCTCGTGTCCAGAATACAGCAGCATTCCTCCAGGAGCCAGTATTTCCTGTTCAGACTGTGTCCATTTGTTTTCGCTGATGCCAAGCAGGGCAAGGTTGTAGTTTTTTCCATCTCTGCTACCACTTGGGCTGTCTTGACTGTCTCATGCATAAATGTAAATGTAAATGTTTACATTTACATTTACATTCATGCATAGTCCTCACATTCCATGTCCCGATGGTGATGGTCTTGGTCAAAAGCAGATGGATTGGCTTTGTGGCTTCCAAGGATTTCTGTTTTTCACCACAAGGCATCATAGCTCTCTGTGAAAGAGATTCCTCTCTTCCTAAGGCCAGGATGTCTTCTGATTGACGTTTCTCTAGCCCACATTCTTGTACGTTGTAGGGTAGATATCCCCATCATAACCCTCTTCCTTTTGCAGCTGTGCAGATTATTCAATTTACAAGTCCATGACGTCATGCCACAGGCAGCCCGTCATGTAAGGGACCTGTGGTTTGAAAATTTCACTGTCTTTTTTCGTCCGGAATTCACCATGGCTTCTCAGAAGCAGTGATCCTCCTTTGATGAAGTCAAACGCTGCCTGCGGGAGCATGTGATCAAAATATATGATACACTTGCCTGCCAAGTTGCGAATTATAGTGGGTGGGAAAGCCTGGTATTTTTTGACACCGAAGAAAGTGTGGGACTGGCTCGGTGGCGGCAGGCAGTGATACACTGATCGCCTAAAAATGGACTGGATGCCAACCACTGTTGTGTAGTTCCTCACTTCCCAGAATAAACTGTGCATTTTTTGTGGCAAAATAAACATAGGGATGATGCCAGACTTATTCCGTGTATCTCCCACAGGATATGTCATCCTAGAGACCAGCTAGCCCACAGTGCCACCATATGCACCCCTAAACCTAGATAGGTAGCAAGCAGTTTTGGCAACCACAGAACAGGAGAACCTTGAGCTCTCCCAGGGATCGTGGTAAAAGATCAAGAACCCTTTCACTCAGTCAATCATGCTCTCTATCTCTCTGGGAAATATACAAGGAATACACTGTGGGGCATTTTCAATATTTATTGAACCAAAGTGATTCTTGTATAAAATATATGTGCTGCAATGATAAATAGACAGAAGCAGATGAAAGTGATGAGCAATATCAGGACAGTAAACCGAATGAAAAGTTCAGTTGTCTTGCTAAGAAAATATATATATGCAAGCATATGAAAACAATGAATTTGTAGATAAGTATGTATCAAGCGTACTCTAACTCTGCGTCCCCTAACCTAAATGCCTAGGTTGTATGTATATGTTCTGCCGAAATCCCCCATTGGATGATCAAAACCCATTGCCTGAATGGAAAGACTGTAGTTTGCCATTGCGGTCACGAATTGGACATCCCTCGCCGAGGAATCAGAAAGCAGCTGGGCTGAGAAGTTAGCGTGTGGTGACCTTGCAAAGCGCAGCAAGTGCTTCTCTGCAGCAAGCCGGAAATGCTTGTTTATTTATAACAGAAATCATCCTTGCCCTGGGCCAAGAATCTAGTCAGGCCGCCATTTTTTATGTGCTTTAGATAGCTGTGTTGCTGCATGGACAAAAACAAACAATCACACTTGCACAATGTATGTATAGACCTTGTACATGATGTTTAAGATATCATAATAGTGTTCTTGCAAAGTTGATTTTGTAAGCAAGTATAGTTTCATGAAAATTAATTCGAACTGTCATGGATGCAAACGTGCGTCAAAAGTCATTGTGTGAGAGTGAATGCAACTTAGGAAAAAAACAATGTGTATGTAAAATGGCAGTGTTTCCTTCTAGGTCTAACCGGGACACATGACACCTACTCTGCGTATATAAGTTGACTACAAAGCTATCTAAAATAAACTAGAAAGCTATGGCTAAAAAAAATCAATGGCATTTACAAATGTTAAATGCAACCCTAAAATCCATGTTCTAAAATCAAGCAAAAAGGCACTCATTCAATTTATAAGCAAAAAGCACAAAGAAAGACATTTGAAATAAAAGCAAAAATTAAAATCCAATTTTAAAATATTTAGGATGTAAAAAACAGGCCAAATCAAAAGTTCCTACCAAATGGAATAGCTGAATGTTTAGGTGTTCCAAATGGTACACTAAACATTTATCTTCCCGTGTCCGTAGGCGATGATCTCAGAAGCACACCTAGGTGCTCTCATCCAACCCACACAGCAGCTGCCGCGGGAGTGACTATAGCCATCAGTAGTCTTGCCAAACCAGACCCAAGATCCAATTCACCAGCAGCTAATGCATCCCAGGAAAGCTTGTTGAATGCAGCTAGAGGAATACGCAGTGAACAGCTGTACATATAGGCCTTTAAGGTGTCCATCAGTACATTTATGTCAGAAGGCATAACCTGTTGCGATCCCAGGCATAAATCCAAGGTACACTCGAAAGTGCACAACAGACAGTGTATGCAGTGAAGCCACACAGGTCGAAATGATAAGAACCAAAGCACATTCAGTTCTCGAAGCAAGAGTGTGCCAAAGCAATGCATTATGCACTCACGGCACAGCAGCACACATGGTAGTGCTGGCTCCATTTTATCTCTAAATTGGACATACGTTGCGGGGCAGAAAAATTAAAATCACAGTCCCGACAATAGGAACAGGACTGCCGGAAGACCTCTAAAGATGCTTCCAAGCATGGTGTGTATATTCGATGGAATGACTCTGAAAACTGCCTAGATGGTGGTTACCAAACCAGAGCCTATAGTTTTAAAAAGGCAAGCTATTCCCTTTGTACTAGACATGTTAAAATTACGGTGCACCAGCTCTCCAAAATGTGGAGGAAGTTAGTGCGAAGTAGCGCCTGTATCTTTGAAGAAGGAGCTGCAACCTGAAGATCAAACGTCTCCTTAGAAGAAGATCTTTTTGAACCAGTAAGACTTTCAGTTTACTCAGGGAATCAAAACACACATCGGTAAGGTTAATCAAAGGCCAAAGCATATCCTTCCTAACTGTACGGGCAGGTAGAAACAATACTTGTGTAATGAAAGAAAATGTCACCAGACAGGTAATATATGACGTTACACCGCGGTCTTCACACCGCGATACGTTTACAACGCAGGCATTACAACGCAAGTCATTACAACGACTTAGGAATAGTATGACTTTCTATTCCAACTCCAGCCTACGTAACAATAGGGAAGGTGTTGGAATAGTAAATGATACTATTCCTTAGTGTATAGCGCCATCCAGCGCAAGTCGTTGTAACAACTTGTGTTGTAATACCTGCGTTGTAAACAAATTGCGGTGTGAAGACCGCGATGTAACGGATGTCTCCCACAGACAGGCAACCCCCAGTTTCATTCCACAACAACCTTGACTGTTCATCATCAGGTAACTTCTGTTATAGAGCAATCTGTAATCCGGACATATCACGGCCGCTGGGGAACCTTTCAAGTAAGTTTGCCACTGAAGCATTACAGGCTCCCTGCAGCGAAACATCCTTGCATTAATGATCCACTTAAAGTATTTTCACAGTCTAAACCACAGTGAAAAACCTTGGTTTCCCTATTTCAACATCGAAATTTGAAAGGCAGTTCCCAATACATGTGCACAAACCCTTCCCCTAACGGTTCATTTCTGCCTACTTGATGGTGTTGCATACAGTACTGAGATTGAAATGTTGAAATTGGCAGGTTAATGTACCCATAGATTATCCAATCCACGGATGGTACTTTAGCAATGGGTAACTTCTCTAGTTTCTCTATGTGGATCATAGATTATTTTGCATCATTGCACGCCATGAGCATCAGCTGTTTTGTAAGATGGTATGAGATGAATAAGCTAGTGGTGTTCATATGTCGCCATGGCTTGTGGCCAGAAAGTAGTGTTTGTGATGTCCAGGATAATAGGATAATAGACCTAAGCTATGACTGCCTATGTTGTAATGTGTGTGAAAGTAGTGGCCAACGTTGAGTAGGTCACAATCAGGTTGCACAGCTGTATACACATAAGTACCTTAAAGTAGTACACTTCCACCAAAGTAATCAGTTGTTTATCCATTTTATTTTCTCCTTCATGTTCAACAATTTTCTTATTTTTATCCGTCACTGATTTAAACATGGTGTTTAAATCTGTGACGGATAATGGGTTAGTATCCTTGGGGGGTAGGCAAGCAGGATAGAGGTGATGAGAGGTCGATGGGGGTTAAGACAACTAGAGAGTCCGTTGATTTAGGGTGCATGGGTTAAGGTATATGTTTTTTTATGTTTTTTCGTTTTTTTAATAAAAAGCAAGTAATGTTCACCATTGGGTTTTTTTCAGGGGGTCATATGTAATGATTTGAAGTTCTTAGTTGAGAATGGTGAGATGTTTAAGGGAATGGAATTGGTTTTTACAGGCACTTGTAGTTGATACCGGATGGGACAGAATAAATAAGGGAAGTCAAGCCAATAACATTTGTTAATACCGCGGGGGTTGTAAATGTAATGTGACTCATACACGTATTTTTAACTTGTAGATACTCCTGATGAAGGTTTATTTCAAACCGAAATGCATTGAGTAGATGTGTATCGTATTGAGTGGAGGATTCGAAAAGAGTTCATGTATAGGCCTGGATGGGCAATACTAAGAACAGTAATACGCTAAAAGTTAATTCACGAATTTTACATCTTTTGACGTGATGAAAAATAAGAAAATTGTTGAACATGAAGGAGAAAATAAAATGGATAAACAACTGATTACTTTGGTGGAAGTGTACTACTTTAAGGTACTTATGTGTATACAGCTGTGCAACCTGATTGTGACCTACTCAACGTTGGCCACTACTTTCACATGGATAATGCTCAGGTGCGAAGGAACGGCGCACTTTTTCAGGTGCTGCACGCTAAATGGGAATAGAATGAAAGGAAATATGAACCATACAAGAAGGAACAGGGTGTGCTTCAGGATATCTTTGTCTATGTTGTAATGTGGACATGTCTTATTGAACAATGTCTGATTATCTATTGTTGATGAAACTATGTTTCCTAAAGAGCTTACCATAGAGGACAAGGTGGTCATACTGTTGTCAACCACTGTGAGAGCTTTCTCTAAATTGGCCACGTCAATTTCACACCGTTTTTCAGCAGCTTCCTGCTGAGAAACCTTCTATATCTCATTGTATATAGCATATAGGAAGCGTTTTTGACATGGCTTACATGGACCTAATAACAAGCCCTAGGGTTCCAGGTCATCAGATTAAAGGGACGTACTGTTTCACCTGGGAAAGTGTTGAAGTTCTTAGCTAATCAAGGCACAACTTCTCAACATTGTAAGGTGTCATCATCCCAGAGTTTTCAGACTGGATGTACCGCATGTCTGGGTTGTTTTGAATCACTCAATGTTATCTAGGAATCGTGTCTGACATCCGTTTGTGTCTAATGGCCAAACTAACCATCCCTTCCAATTGGGGTCTGAGGAATTGTATGTATCATTACGTAGCATGGTCTCCAATGTATCCTCACTGTATTTTGTAAACTGTTGCCAATTTTCAAAGCATGCAAATGTGAAAATTTATAGTGCGTTCAAATCTTGTATAATCCATGACATGTTTTTGCACACTTTTGTTCAGGGAAATAAGTTGTGGTATTAGGCATGCTGTAAACAAGGCCTCAGTTCCCTGGCCCTGCCAGTCTTTTGTGCCCCAAATAGATTTTACATCCGTCGTGTCCTTCCAAAAGTTGAAAACTTGTACTGACAGTTTGGAAAGAAAAAAAGCAGAATATATCATCTTTGTGTCAGTTATCATATTTTTCTCTGCAGGTGATGGTGCAAGACTATAATAATAAGAGGTTGGGTCAGATGTATCATAACCAGAAAAATAAGCAAATTTCTGCGCTAACGTTTTTGAACTACCCCGTGGTGGTGTCTGGCAATGTTCCAGTTGATTGTAATTGTAAACTGCACATGAAATACTTGATTTTTGTACAAAATGATGGCCATAATGTTGTAAACAAAATGTTTCATCATAATTGGATGTACCATCATACAATTCATCTGGAGAAAACACAGTAGAATGCTCTAGATCTTGTAGCATTTCATGCACTGTATCAATGTCCCAATCATCAGAAACAATACTAGGGGTAATGGTATTCAGACAAAATATCGAGTCAGTAATATCGACTGACACAATTATCGAGTTGGAAATATCGTGATACAGAAATATTGTGAGTAAGAATACTGTGGACAAGAATATCGATCTTAAGGTAAGTAATATTGATGTTAAAAATATTGTTGTTAATAATATCGATTTTTGATTATTATCTTAATTGTATGTTTTAAAATGTTTGTTTGAATATTGTTAGATTTTTAATATGGTTTGTAAATTAAAAGTGATTTTTAAATTGAATGTAATTTGCTATTTTTAGTACCATAACAGGTTGTGAGGTTTTTAAGTGAATAGGATGGGAAGTAAACTAGTGAAAAAGAATGCATTTGATTAATAAATATTCATATTTTAATTGATCATTGTTTTACAAGTTTTAGGTGTGGGCTGTGGGTTTTGTAGGGGGATAGGGAGGGAGGGAAATTAATAATTAATTTTTAATCATTATTAATAATTTACATGATAAATATGTATGTAATAATATACGTTTTTTTAAGTTTTAGATGTGGGTTCTGTGTTTTGTAGAGGAATAGGGTGGGAAGTTAATTATAATTTAATAATAATTAATTTTTAATTATTTAATTGATAATTATTTCTGTTAATTGTATAAATATTTCTTTTAAAGTTACATTTAACATGTGGGTAGTGGGTTTTTGAATGGGTATAGGGTAGGAAGTAATCATTATAATGATTTAAAAAGTATTTATATACAAAATTATTTAATTGGTTATATATATATTTTTGTTTGGGGTTATTTTGTGTTTTTTTGTATGGTTAAAGGATGTGTATGAAATTATAATAATTTAATATTGTTAATTTTGTTATAATTGTTTAAATGATAATTATGTAAATATGTAATTAAAATATTGTTTAGGTTATATGTGTGAGTTGTATTTGTAGGGGTAAAGGGTGGGAAGTTAATTAATGATAATAGTTTATTCTTAGTTAATTAGTAATATTAATTGTTTAATTGAATATTAATTATGCAGATTCTTTAGTAGCATTTTTAAAGGTATACATTAGGTGTGGGTTTTTATTTATTTATTTATTCGGTGTTTTGTATAGCGCGAACTTGACCCCGTAGGGTATCAGAGCGCTTCACAGATCATGACATGGTAATTTATCCGGTACAAAGTTCTGTATAGCATTAAATATATTCCAATCCAGTTCAAAGTTGGTATCTCTATTTCTTTTGATAACTGTTATAGTATGTTCGCAGGCTGTAATACTAGAGGGACCATGTCTCCAAGGGAAGCAAGAGCCCTGTAATGGACAAATGACATTAGCTCTAAAACTCTTGTGTCCTTGAGCAAGAGTATGTGGGCGAGCCATGTGTGGATGCTCTGTAATGTTTACGGTAGGAATTTACTCATTAAGAAGATCTTGGTTTCTTTCTTGAATCTTGCGTGGTTGGGTAGCCTTCTGATGTCTGGGGGTAGCAAATTCCATATTCTCGGTGTTGCACCTGAGAACGCTCTGTTGAAAGTTTTTCTTTTGCGGAAAATCTGTGGTTTCAGCACTAGATCTCTGGCACTCCTTGATTGTCTGTTTCCCCCAGAAATCACCAGTTTCTGTGCTAGGTATCTTGGTGACTTGAAGTGTAGAGCTTTGTGTGTTATGCATGCCAGTTTGAGCTGAATTCTGGCTTCATAAGGTAGCCAGTTCAGTGCTTTCAGGTGAGGAGAGATGTGGTCGAATTTTTTAGAACCTGTTATGAGCCTTGTTGCTGCGTTGAGGCAGGCTTTAAGGGGTGCTATTGCAATTTTGGGGAGGCCAGTAAGTGTTGTGCATCCGTATTCAATCCTCGATATTACTAATGCTTGAACTGCCATTTTGAGGTCCGCCGTTTCGATGAAAGGTTTCAATTTCTTAATGTAGCTCAGGTGAAATCTTGCATTTTTAGGCAGTGTGTTAATGTGTGACTGCATGTTTAGGCTTTGGTCTAGCGTTATTCCTAGAGATATGGTTGAATCTACAGTGATCGGGGTGCAATTGAGTGCGGTGATCAAATTGGTCTATTTCCATTATAATGGGCGGACTTTTGGCAGGTGAGATTAGGAGGAATTCTGGTTTTTTTGCGTTTAGTTTAAGCTGATTGCTTGTTAGCCATTGCATCGTCGCTCATAGAGCCTTGTTCATTGTTCTGATCTCCTCTAAGGAGGAGATCTTAACGTAAATCTGAGTGTCATCGGCCTACATGTGCAAAAGGATATTGGCACTATGGAGTATGTCTGTTAGTGGTTCCACGTATAGGTTGAATAGTGACGGAGAGAGGGTTGATCCTTGTGGAACCCCTATCTGAATGGGGGATGATGTTCACAGGTTCGTATTCACCAGAAATCTTTTTGATCTGTTCTTCGGGTAGGATTTGAACCATTCAAGAAAGTTCCCGGAAAGACCCATCCTGTTCTCCAGACGTTCTAGCAACATTACGTGGTTAACTGTGTCGAACGCTGATGATAAATCAAGCAAGATTAGCAGACATGCTTTGTTTTGGTCTAGAGTGAGTAGTGCGTCGTCTACAATGTGCAGAATTGCCCTTTCTGTACTATGGTTTGGTCTGAATCCTGATTGACAATTGTCTAGTAATTGGAATTTAGATATGTGCTGGCTTAGTTGTTGCTGAACACATTTTTCATTCATTTTAGCTAATAGGGGAATGTTGAATACTGCCCGAATGTGGCTAGGATCAGCGGGATTCTCTGTCGGTTTCTTTATGATGGGAATGACTTGTCCAATTTTTAGACAGTCTGGGAAATATCCTTGAGACAGGGAAGCATTGGCTATTGTTATCCAGCTGGGTATGATCTCCTGGTCTATGTACGGCATACATTTTGCAGGGAGTGGGTCTTTCAAGTGATTGTTAGGCCTAATGGCCAATAGGGTTTTCAGGATGTGGTTTTGGTCAGATAGCTCAAAAGTGGACCACTGAGCTTCGTTTTTGGGTATTGAATCGTTGGGCATTGATGGAATATTTGGTTGGGAGGCCTCCCATGTAGAAGCTGCTGACTTCAGCTCGCAATCCAGGGACGGGGCCTTGGAAGAAAAGAAATTTGCAAATTCCTCACAGCTAATTTGAGATTTTGTTGCTTCTAGTGCGGATTTGTACGTTTTGTTTGATTGTTGTTTAACCAGTTCAAATAGTTTCCGAGGTCTGTTTTTCACGTTTTCCAATTCTGTTCTGAAGAAATCTTTTTTTGACTTCAGAATATTTTTATTTTAGACGCTTCTGGTTTTTCTTAGCAGTTTTAGTTTGGATGATGGCAGCTGTCTCCATTTCCTTTCTGCTAGTCTCAGTTTATGTCTTTCTTCATTTAGCGTGTCGCTGAACCAGGGGTTTTTATCTTTGTCCGATGTTCATTTTAGTTTTAACGGTGCGATGGTGTCCATTATCTGTGACATCTTCACATTGTAGTGCTCCGTGAGTTCGTTGGCGTATGACATATTTCTGGGAGGGGGAAGATCTCTCCTGCATAGCGACGCCAGCTTCACCTTGTCCATGTGGGTTGTTTGCTTTGCACAGATAAAGGGTGGATAGGTAATTAAATGTAATTGGTTTATTAGTAGTTGATTAGCATTAATATTTTAATAGATATTTAATTATGTAGAATGTGTAAATATTATAAATGTAAATATACATTTTAAATGTGTGGTGTGTAGCTTGTAGAGGTGTAGGGTAGAAAGTTATGTAAGTAATACAATTAAAAAGAGTAACTTATTTGATTGTAATCTATTCTTGTATGTGTGAATTGTGTTATGCTTTTTAATTGTAAATAATATTGTATTTAGTGGTTGTAATTATTTTGACACTAGATTTTGGTATTTTAATACAAATAATATTTGTATTAATTTATAATATGACTGGAGTGGGAATATTGGATTTTTCCCCTCCATAATCAAACATTTTCCCTACTGTTGCACTCCTTGGAGTGAGAATAGTACATTTTATCCCTCCGACATCCAATACTTTCCCTACTGTTGCACTAACTGGAGTGGGAATAGTAAATTTTCCCCTCCGAAATCCAAAACTTTCCCTACTGTTGCACTCATTGAAGTGGGAATAGTACATTTTACCCCTCCGACACCCAACACTTTACCTACTGTTGCATTGACTGTAGCGGGATTTGTAAATTTTGCACCTCCTGAGTTTGAAACTTTGTCTACTATTTATAAGTTGTAGTGGGTATAGTATATGTATTAATGTAAACATTTTGTAGTTTACTTTATATTGTTTAAACATATTAATATGTTTTTGGTGAGAAAATAATAAAAAATATAAATTTAGTTATCTTTAAATTACATATATGTAAGTAAAAAAATGTAAATTAAAATATGTTTATTTACATTTTTCAAAATAATGATAATTCTTATATTTTTCAAAACAATGATTACATATATTTCATTTTCATTAAATTAGTACTAATATTTGATTTAATGTTTATTATTTAAATGTATATATATATATTTAAAAATCAATATTTTTTCACAACTATATTAGTAAAAACAATCTATTTTATTTTTATATTTTTGTCATTTTAATTATAAGAATAGGGAGTCGATATTTTTTAATTTGATAATTTTGACTCAATATTTTCGTATGGAGAAGTTTTTGACTCAAATATATTTTGAACAGATATGGAATTTGTAGAAGTTCAGTGGGGGTCATTCACATCATATGACGCTCTATCCCAAACAATTCCATCGGGAACTCGAACAGCTGATATGTTCACCATGGAAAGGTCTCTTCATTCACGGTGTGATGATGTGTGTGGTTTGAGAATCAAGCTCACCAGTTGTACTGCAGAGCATTCTATTAGATAGTGCCCATTTAGGAGCAAGAAAAAGACTGTCACCAAACCAATCCAGAGAACCAGCAAAAGTAAAGCAATTGTAATCCAGAGATATAATCAAGGGGAAACAAAATATGTCCTTTTCAGCCAAAGATGGAAAACACCCACTTTCAGCCTGAATGGTAGAGGCGGTGGTGATGGTGGCTCTGATGCATAGGAAGAAATGTTATCAAAGTCAATGAAATACCTAAAGGCGGTTCGACCTATTCTCTGCAGCTCAGCAGGTTTTGTAGTACTGGGAGAAGACTCAATCTGTGGTACACTGACGTAGACCGTGTTCTTTGCAGGTTTCCGAACTGAACTCTATGTTTCCTGACTAGTTGACTGTACAGTTGTTGTAGTTGTTGCAACAGATCAAAGAAATACTTTGTTGTTGTTGATTGTTGTCTCTGGTTGAAGAGAGGATGCTTCTTTAGTTATTAAAGCTTCCATCTGAACTTCCTGCATGGTAGTGAGAGGAGGGAGGTAGCTACCCAGGAGCCCACGTGGCTTACTGTTGAGAATCGGCCACATAGTGTGGTTTGATCAGATCAACGGAAACAAATCTTTTGTCTTTGCGTCTGGCAAGGTGCAGCAGAAGCACAGTTCTGGTACATTTAACAGCCAGGACAGGAACAGGTACTGTGTAAGATGGCCTAAATTCTTGCTTGTCCACAATTTTTCTCCCTGACCAGGTCCCCAACCTTTGGGACCCAGGCAAGTCTCGCCAGCACTTCCTAAACTCCCCCAGTGGCAGTGCGTTTTACTTGGATGTTGCTATGTTCGTACCAGAAGTGATCTAGCTCCTGTAAACCAGGTAAATGTTCAGTGATGTCAAATGGTGTTTACGTCGCCACTGTGCTGGGGTTGTAGATGCCTGGGAACAATATCTTTACCCCAAACATAATTTCATAGATAGGTTGACCACCAAGGGATTTTCTAGACAGGTTAATAAGTGCCCTCTGGAGCCCATACAGATGATGGACTCAACTGCAGCCTGAGCCTAGTACCCTTGCTGTTAAAGACTGCTTTAAGTCACGTATTTTCTTCTCCACAACCGCATTTCCCTCATGATGGTATAGATATGAGACAAACAGGGTCACACCCAAACTTCCGATTACCTCTTTGTAAGCCATAGAGGGAATGCCAGACTCTGGTCAGAATGTAATGTGCCAACTGTGTATGTCCCAATGAAGACTCGCAGATCCTTTATAACAGTTTGGGCGTGAATCGACCGCTGTGGCCATACCCATAGAAATCAATAGCGGGAGTCCACTTCTACCAAGATATACTTGTAAGCACCATCTGATAACAGAGGGCCGCAGGGGTCCAGGTAAACACAAGCCAGAGACTTGTTTGAATTCAGTAGAGGTGTCTGTGGTGGACGTGCCATGGTGTACCTCTTCACCTGCTGTCAGATTTATTTTATTTATAAAGTTTTATATAGCGCGAACAAGATCCCAAGGGATATCAGAGCGCTTTACACTCAAACTAGCCCTGGAGGCTAATAAAGTAACAACCAGAAGAAGAAAACACAAATGAATAGTAAAGTGCATACAGGTATACATATCAGTTATGTTAAACAGAGTACATTGTACACAGTATGTCAATGAAAAAAAAAAAAAGTATAGTAGTAAATGTTGAAACAATGGAAGTAAGAACAATGTCAACGGGCCAAGGGGTTAGCCCAATTACTGAAGGAATTTATTCATCAGGAATCTTTTGACTTCCAATTTGAACACCGTTGTTCTGGTGATTCTGCGTATATCTGGAGGAAGAGAGTTCCATATCTTTGGAGCTGCGCCGGAGAAGGCTCTGTTAGAGGTTCTCTTTTTGTTCAGGATAGGTGGTTTCAAGAGTAAGGTAGTAGCGCTTCTAGAGGCTCTTACACCACAAGATAGTTCAAGTTTTTGCGCCAGATACCTGGGCGTCATGAAGTGGATAGCTTTATGCATCATCGTGGCAATTTTTTGCTGGATTCGTGCTTCATAGGGGAGCCAATTTAGAGTTTTTAGGACTGGCGATATGCGCTCATTGCGTTTGGTGCCTGTAACCAGTCTAGCAGCAGCGTTCAATGAGGCCCTTAGCGGAGCCAGGGTGTATTTTTGCAGGCCACAGAGGGTTGCGCTGCCATAATCTAGCCTCGGTAGGACAAGCGCTTAAACCACCTGCTTGAAATCCTTAAGCGGGAGGAATGGTTTGATGTTTGAGTGTCCTTTTTAAGTGGTTTGCTCCTTTACAGGTGTTGCTGATATGATTTTTCATATTCAGGTTCTTATCCATGGTGACTCCTAGAGATTTGGCTGAGTTTACGATGAGCGGAGTGCAGTTGAAAGCAGTGAGGTGACTCAGCCAGAGGTAAAGATTGGGGGTGTGATTCTGATGGGAGACGAGCAAGAATTCAGTTTTTGAGGCGTTGAGCAGGAGATGGTTCTCAGTTAACCAGTTTTGAGTATACGTTAGGATGGTGTTGAGTGATATGAGGTTTTCCGGGGATGAGATTTTCAAGTAGAGTTGCGTGTCGTCGGCATACATGTAGAAATTAATATCCATGGAGTTAAGTGCGTTAGCTAATGGTTCCAGGAAAAGGTTGAAGAGGATAGGCGATAACACAGATCCTTGGGGGACCCCCATGAGAACAGGCGAAGGCTTGGAGAGAGAGTGATTTGCCTTGACTCTCTGCGATCTGTGATGAAGGAAGGATGAGAACCAATGCAGCACCTGTTCACCAAAACCCATCCTGTTTTGCAGGATAGCTAAGATTGTCATGATTGACCGTGTCAAAAGCAGAGGAAAGGTCAAGGAGGATCAGGAGGCAGGATTCGTTTTGATCGAGAATCTTTAGAATGTCATCCATAACGTGAATGAGGGATGATTCAGTGCTATGCCCCGTCCGAAAGCCGGATTGATGTTGGTCCAAGAGCTGGTAGTTCTCAATGTGAGCACAGAGTTGGGACTGAATGCATTTTTCAAGGAGTTTCGCAAGGGTGGGTATGTTGGAGATAGGTCGGAAATTATTGAGGTCTGACCTATCAGCTTTAGGTTTTTTTAGTATAGGGGATACTTGGGCTACTTTTAAGCAATCAGGGATTGTGCCTTGTGACAGCGACGCATTTACAATCCTTGTCCAAGTAGGGATGAGTGCATTAATGATTACCTTGAAAATGGATGGGGGTAACGGGTCACTGAAGTGGTTAGAAGGGTTGATATTCAGGAGAATCTTTTTGATATCATGTTCACTGAGCGGGGCAAAGGTGTCCCAGGCCGCATTGTTCTTAGGTGTCCGGGGGGTAGAGTTGAGCTTTCAAAGAGGACAGGTGGAAAGGCTGCCCTCGAGGAGAGGAGACCGGCATTCTTAGCAGCGAGCTCAGATGATATGAGTTTAGATTTCTCAATGAAGAAGGAAGCAAGATCGTCACATGAGGGTGGACTGCTTCCAGGTTCCGTAGGTTTGGACCTACAATTGATTACTGTTTGACCAATTCGAAAAGTTTCTTGGGGCGGTTTGCCGCTTGATCTAATTGGAGTCTGAAATAGTTAGATTTGGCGTTCCTGATTTGTTTGCAGTAAAGGCTCCTGGCGTCTCTTAGGAGTTTGAGTTGGTGCGAGGAGGGATTCGATCTCCAGGAGCGTTCAACTACCCTAAGGTTGCGACGTTCCGTGTTTAGGTGTTTGTTATACCACGGTTTGGAAATTTTAGTTGAGGCATTTTTATGTTTGAGTGGAGCAATGTCATTCATGATGTTGGAGATGGTCATATTGTAGGAGTCAGTGAGTAACTGCACCTCCATCAGGTCCGCTTGAGAGGAGAGGGTCGATGTACAGAGGGCGGCTAGCTCAACCGGGTTTACTAGTCTGAGGTCCCTTTTCCATATCTTTGATTTCCTTGGTTGGGCCTTCCACAAATGTACCTCTTTGTTGATATAAAAAAGGATGCAGTGATGGTCTGACCAGTCACATGGAGTAATAGAATCCAAGGTGACGGTCTGCTCGTTAGAAATAATGAGGTCAAGAATTTTTCCTTTGTTATGGGTTGGTCACAATGCTGGGTCAGATCCTGATCAATTAGAAAGGCTTTAAGGCTTGAAACTGCAGAGTCTATAGAGTTAGCCCAGTGCAGATTAAAGTCACCAAGGAAGATTTGGGACCCGGTTGAGTCAACATTGCTAGAAATGATTTCAAATAAATCCTCAATAAAGGGGGGATTGTCTCCTGGGGGGTGGTAGAAAGTGTGAAGTTTGCAGACCGGTAGGTTCTTACTTGTGATGTTGAGACAGATATTCACAGGAGGAGGGCGCAGAGAACTCAACGGGAGAGATAGAAAGTGTGGTTCTATGAATACAGGCTAAGCCCCCGCCCAATTTCCCAGCTCTGTCTAACCTAATAATAGCATGAGTGGGAGGTACTAGGATGTCAAGAATTGGAGTGGAAGCGGGATTTAACCATGTTTCAGTAAGGATGATAATGTCCAAGTGTTGTATGAGATCGAAGATATCAGTGGCGTGTTTACTGGCTGATCTGCAATTTAGAAGTACACATTTAATTCGTAGTGGCTTTGAGGAGGGAGGAGTCTGGGTGAGTGAGGTTGCTCAAATTGCTGCCTCTGGGATTGATAGGCAGTCCTCTATTAGGATTAGGAAGGATGGACTGTATTTGTCTCGGCGGGCTCCTGTTAGGGTTGGACCAAGTAGGGTAAGAGTTGAGCAGGTTCTGTAGTTCTGAGGACGTAAGGTAGGTCAAATATCTTTTAGGGCGGGAGGTGTCATTAGGTAGGGGAATGGATTTCATGATGGAGGAAGGTAAAGGCCTGACCAATGAGTATCTGTTGCAAGATGGAGAATTAGACAGGTTGGCAGCGGTGAGGAAAGAAATTAGCATGGGGAAAAGGTCATTTGAGAGGGCTTTCAAGCTATGTAGCTCAGAAGTTAGAAGGTGCAATTGAAGATGAATCTCATCTAGTTGCGTCACCAAGTCTGTGTGTTGAGCGAGAGGAGGCAAGTGTGAAAGGGAGTCTATCAGTAAGGGGAGGTCTCGGTGACTACCTACAAGGTCCAAGGTGGTGGGCGGGAGATCCTGTGGTGGAAGGTGCTCATATGAGTCTAACTGAGATTCAGGAGCTTTTGAAAAATATGTAGGTGTCTTAGTGAGGGGGGAGTGAACGTTAGGCTGAGGGTTAGTCCAAGGACCCAACAGAATGCTTGACGTTGACCGCTCATGTTCGGTGGAGGGCATTTGTTTGGGTTCTAGCCTCTTAAGAGACACCGGGGGAGGGCTAGGGGAAGATGACTGAATACTTAGGGACAAGGCGGGATGCCTATCATAAGTACTCTCTAATCGGGGGACATGTAGGCTCGGACTGGCAAGATGTGCGTCGGGACTCGATAGTTGGAGTGCAGCAACCTGGGATGGACCCCCCCTGTGGTGCACAGGTGGTGAGGCGTGGTTTAGATGGAGCTGTGGAAATGGGCTTCCTAACGTAGCATGGAGTGGACTCGCCGAATTAGACGCTTGGATTAGGATGATACCAGTGTTATAGAGGGTGATGGTGGTATTAGCGTTGAGTGAGGGCGAAGGGGCTGTTGTGAGCTTGATACCATGAGCTGATTTCTTAGAACTTGTTATTCTGAGCATAGAGTAGAAGACTTTGCCAGCAGGCTCTTTTCCTGGTGTAGAAAATAAGGTCATTAACTTTGGTACCATTGCTAGTGGAAAAATAGACATCAGAGATTAAAGTTTCGGGCCAGGCCCTGAGAAAGTGATGCTTATATTTCTTGGCTGCATTTTTCGATATGTTGGGAGGGTAGTTGATGATGGAAGCGTTGGCACCAGAGGGATCATGGATCAGAACCATTGTGAGAAAAGTGACTATTGACCCATGGATATGAATTGATGGTGGGGGGAGAACGGTGATAGCGTGAGGAAAGCTGGCACCATATAATGGGAAGACACCAATCAAAAGGCAGTGTGTGTTGGCAACGACAGCAGGACCACTCACGGAATCAATTCAACAGCAGGGACTGAAGAACTAAATTTTTCACTTAATATGCAAAGTCAATATGTATGGCTATTAGCTCAACTCAACTGCCCATTCCATGATGCCCGCCAATCTATGTATGTCTATTAGATCACCTGCCCAATCCAAGATGGCCACCAAACTAAGCAGTTCATAATTGTCAATGGTGGTATACACTCCTCCGGTGTGGTCCTGGAGCGGTGACGCCCACTTTGTGTATTTTTTGGATCTCTACTGGTGTCTTTAATTTCCTCGAATTACCACTGCCAGTGAACATCCGGACGGTACCTTCAAAGAGTATGTGAGGAGAATTGGCTATGGTGTAAGTAGTATACTAAATATAAGTGTACTGAATATGCACACTAAATATCTAAGAGAAATTAATGCAACTCCAAACACGTTTATATTAATGCTGGTGTGAGTACAAAACTATTCCAAGATGGCTGCCGCCATGTTGATCCTGGATCCGATTGCTACTGTGTTCCCTCGTTTGTTTCCATGGTGTAGTCCTCTTTCAATTGCCATGTGCTGCCCTTATAGAACTGGTATACACAGTAAGAAGAAGGCAGCCCAGTATACCAAGTGGCATAGGTAGTAGATGTGCTATTTATGAGTTGCGTTTTACTTTGTGCAGCATTAACGCGTTAAAAAGTCTCGTTGCTGTTTCAAAAGTCAGGTATATTTTCAATCATGGTGTCTTTCTTTGCCGCCATATTAAGGTCAGGCACTGATCGGCAAGGCCTCGAAAAGCAGTGATTGACTGTTAAAAAGCTCTATTTGGAGATTGCTGTTGTGCCTACGAAGTTCTTTCCAAATCCCTTCCATACGTGAAGTCTTCAGGACACCATCACTGACAGACGGATCCTGAGAAAACAGAGGCTATATGTGCCACCATTTTGAGCGCCGAAATCATTTATTCAACAGACATCGCAACCGGCTTAGGAAAAGCAAAGGCGAGGTAAATACCTGAAAGAGGGAGCCATCTCGCAGACCGATTGCTGAGGTAGGTAGGGTCATTAAATTAGCTTATACTAATCTTAATGTAACCAGTGGACAAAATCGCCATTTTGCGTGTTATAAGTTTGGCAACATTTTCTTCCGATTTCCAGCACTTTGGATCTTTACTAGTTTGCTCCTTCGGGTATACGGGATAGTTAGGGCTCGGGGTGGGTCGTCATAGTTGGGGTCATGCAGCTTTGGTCATCTTAACTGAGCAGTGTAGCGTTGCCCATAGCTGAAGTCCTGAGTAGTGAGCCGTTTTCTGTGTTCCTGTGTGAAGTCACAGATTGGAAGCCTCTCGCTTCATGCTGTTGCGTTACCTGGGTATTAACTAAGCAGCGCTGGTGTTCTTGTCGGGATTATGAGTTTTTCACCATGAAGTGCCGTCTCTAATGATGCGCCGTCACTTGTGATCATCTTCCAAGACGCCGAGGCGCTGTGATCAGAAGATCCACTCTTAGATGGGGAGGTTTTCCTAGGGATCCTTGAACCACCCTATGATAGGTGTGCGAGCTTTTTATCAAGCGGTGGGTCGTAGTCGCGGTTCCAGTCATCCGGAATCCTATACTCCATCTCCGGTTAGGTATAGATGTCGCATTTAAGGACAAAGTCCTTGACCTGTTTGTAAAGACCTGGCCATCAATAATGTTGCTGCAATAATGAGATAGTAGCAGCCACCCCTGCATGTGCAGATGCCATATTCTTGTGTGCAGCTAGGATTAAACCCATTCTGTGATCTGTGTTTGGTATTAATCTATTCCCCACTCCAGGAATGTGAGCATATGTAATGTTTGGCAAATGGGTGTCATTGGGAGCAGCGTTGACAGCCACCATGAAGTCTCCGACTATCATGGTACTGGAATGAGTGATTGCAGCAATCACAGCAGTGAGAACTGTTGCTTTCGCTGCTTCATCAGTCATTGAATTCCCTACAACGTGCACGCCAGCATGTTAATGACTCAATGTGTGTATCACATGAGTCTGCGGTAAGTAATCTTTCAGCTTTGCCACTTGTTCCCAAAGTAGCTTGTGCTTCATTGTGCAACCCTTTGAGTCTCTGAATCCATTCTGGCTCCAATAATGTAGATATTCATTATAAGACTGGACACAGTAAAACGAATTGCACACTATAAGAGTGGGGAATCCTTGATCCGTATTTTCGAGTGCCTGTATCGGTGCCCTCAGTTCAGCTGACTGCACAGTGCAGTTACTAAGTGACTGTGTTTTCTCAGGGTGGAATTCTCCACTGTGCATGCGCCCTTTTCACAATAGTGTTTGCTGCGGAGCATTGATGCTTTGTTCCTATGGCAAGCTGGGCAGAACCATCAGTATAAAGGATGCATTCACGGCGTTCTAGAGGCATTATCTCATTAGGCAGAGGATATTCTTGTTCGCACTGCAGAAAGGCTTGTGTTTATATTGCATAATCAAACCTGTAGTCTACATCTTTTGAGGTGAGTGAGTTAGCCCATTGTATCCCTCATGGATGTAGTGCTTTAGCATTTGGAATGATTGCTCTGGTGACGGCCTCTAAGGTCATACTGGGGTAACAACAATGATGCGTTTTCCCGAAGCTGGGGCCTGCTCTCTCTTACCACAGCAGTCTGTACTGCAGTCAGTAATTTTATTCTGTAGGTGCAAAAGGAATTTCAGCATTGGTATATAAATGCAATTTATATGCAATTGTTACTGTCACCTTCATTGAATGTGACGTGCGTATACCCCGATGTTGCAGTGATGACCCGGCTCACGAGGTTTGTTGTGTTTACATGTGTGTTTAAGTGTTTTGAATCTATCATGTCAGCTTGCACAAAATGTACGTGTATGTTCCTGAGTCCAATTTGTACTGGAAAAACCTTGACATATTAGGTTGTGGAACAGTTTAACCCATTCTGCGCAATCTGGAATTTAAGTACTGCTAACATTTAGAAATCCCAATATGGATTGGAATCTCTTCAACTTAGTTGGAGTTTGAAGAAGAGCACACTTCTGTAAGAAGTGTGTCGCAAGGTTTTTGCCTTCACTTGACAGCTCGTATCCCAGAAAGAGGACATTGTGATGGCCAATGTTGGATTTTTTAAAATTAAATTCATAGCCCATGTGTGTAAACCCCCAAACTATGCGGTCTACTCTTGTTGGGTGCTCTGAAAGGTCTTTATCCATTAAGTAATGGTCATCGACATAGGGATAGGGTAATGCCTGGTCATCAAAGTTTTGTAGTACCTCTGTTTCTCTGGCTGAGAACAGCCTGGGGCTGTTATTATACCCTTGAGGTAATCAACAGAACTGCCTCTGAGAGCCGAGCACACTGAATGAAGTCAGATATCTGCTGCCGGGCACTATATTCTGGCAGAAAAATATATTTGAGATATCATGGCCCTGATTACGATGCTGGTCGGATTTATCCCCAAACGACATTGCTGCAGATAGGGAACCGAACGACCTCAGGTTATCGGTTACGACACCGTAATCAGGATGCGACCGTACATGGTGCAGTTGCAAACTTCCATTTCTCAATAGGAACTTGTGCGGTGGGCTGAAACCACCCGCAGCACTAGCTTCCAATTGAAGTTTTTACACATCCCTCAATGTGCCTGTCATGTGAAGCCCCCAGGGCTTGGTATTCAAGTTGTTGGAGAATTTCCCTAACTTGTTTTTTAGCTTCATGCTTTATTAGGTATTGTCTTTGAGGTTGTGGGTTTGTCCTCAGTGGTATTTCATGGTAAAGGGAACAGTCTTCCCACCCCACATGGTTGTGGTATAACGCAGGAGCTAGCGCTAACGCCCACTCCTTCTGTTATGAATATTTTACTGATTCTGGAACAAGGTCGGAGAAAGCAGGTAAAATTACTGTTTCCCCTTTTGGGCACTCCATTACAAAATCAGTTTGCCAATCCTTTTAGGCCAAAAAAAAGTCGTAACCTTGGGTTAAATCCTCCAAAAAGAGAACATTGCGGTTTCAGGTTATGTCCCCCTCCAATTGGAGTTGTATTTCGTATAGAAGATTGAGAACATAGATGTAGATAGGTATATATCTAGGATACTCCTGCTATGCATCCCCTAACCTAAATGCCTAGAGTGTATGTATGTGTTCTGTCAGAAATCCACCACCGGATGATCCAGCCCAATTACGTGAAGAGCAAGAATGTAGTTCCCTGGACAGCCTTCGCAGAGGGACCAGGAAGCAGCTGAGCTGAGAAGTCAGCGTGTGGTGACACCCCCCCTAATGACAGCAAGTGCTCCTTTGCCTCAAGCAGGACTTGCTTGTTTATTTATAACAGAAAGCATCCTTGCCCTGGGCCGAGATTCTAGTCAGGCCACCATTGCTTATGTGCTATAGATAGCTGAGTCACCGCATGGATGAAAACAAACAATAACATTTGCACAATGTATGTATACACCTTATACGTGATATTCAAGATATCCTGATAGCGTTCTTACGAAGTTGAATTTGTGAGCAAAGCATAGTACCATTAGAACTAATCCACACTATCATGGACACAAATGTCATTGTGTGATAGTGAAGGCAATTTAGGAAAAAATCTTTGTATGTGTAAAATGACAGTGTTTTCTTCTAGGCCTAAACCAGGACACATGACACTGATGGTGGGGCTCTGGGAGGGGTGACTGGACTGACTGGACCTGGAGTCTGGACTCCTTACTGCTACAGCTCACTGCTCAACACCTGCTAACATTGACCTCACCATTGCTCATGAAGGGCCCACTATCACGTCACAAGCCATGGATGACAGCACTCTGGGCATTCTCCTGAGTGATGCTGATATATCATATACTTTTTCTCTGGGGATTAAGCCAAGTGAGCATGTACCTGTTCTCTTTTGTTCCTTCATAGTATTTTGTAGCCTTCTCCATTATGTTTGGGACGAAAGGCTCCCGGAAAACTGGGGTAACGGGTGGTTTGAATCTGCAGCGCGGTGAGGTGGGGAGGGGTGTTGTTGGGATTTGTTGGGGCAGATGTATATTTCTGACTGATGTTTTACTTGCTATGGTGCGGCGATGTGCAGATGGCAGAGTAGGTGGCGATCCAGGGTTGGATGGGATGAAGGGACACAATACAACAACAATTGTTATTGATACATAATGAACAACATTGAGGCACAGAGGTAGGGACACCTTTCGATACTTTTGTGGAATGTCAATGGTATGGGATGGAGGATAAAAAGGGACTCAAATACCACTATCTCAGACACCAAGCCCCAGACGTGGTACTTCTTCAGGAGGCACCAAACGTATGATGTTGACAATGGAAAAAGACACGTCCTCATGGTCGGTAGATGAAATGGACTGCATGTGATCATTGGTTCTTAGTGCCTGCCGTCTTGGTGCGATTTGCAGATCTAGGGACCATACTCCTGCAGCTTCCAGATGGGCAGTTGGTCAAGGGGGGTCACATTAATTTAGTAATGGATGAGGCTACCGACTGGCTCACACAGGAACTGCCAGCGGTCGTAGTGGATCGAGGGACTTTGTGGAGACATATGATTTGGTAGACGTCTGGAGAAAATGCAACCCAAACACTCATCTGAACTGTTTTTTTGTGTGGCACAAAACTACTCCTGGTTAGACTACATAAAAGCACATACCTTCCTCAAGTCTTGACCACCCATTTCCTGGCCCGGGGAATTTCAGACCACTCACCTCTCTGTATGGAATTGGGTGTGCATAGGCAGAGGGACTATTTGGGGTGGAGATTGGACCCTGGCTACAGAAAACAAATGAGGTTACAGACGAATTACGCCGAACCACAGAGCACAACTTCACTGATAATAAACATACAGTGGGGTCAAGGGTTTTGCTATGGGAAGCATATAAAACAGTCTTAAGAGGATAGGTAATCTCCTTAGTGGCTCCTAGGCAGAAGGAGAACTGGCAGCGAATACAACAGGTTGAAGACCACCTCCTCCAGCTGCAAAGGTTAAATATGCTCTAGCAGAGGAAACATTTACGCCACCGTATTCAACTTGCCTGCAGGAAATATCACGACCTCGCTACCAATGCAGTGAATAAACATGATGTCGCTGAGGAAGTAGAGAGATGGGTTGGGGAACTTCGCACGGGGAACCTGGGAACAGTCTCAGTGCTTTTGGGGTCGAAACATTGCATATGATGTCTTAACCATAAATTCATTCATGAAAGGACAAATGTAGAACATAAATATTTGATTTGAACTGAACTTTTGTTCCTATACAGTTGACTCTTTGTCCTGTTAGTTGAGATTCTTCTGGTTCATGAGCACTGTATATATCTTTTTAGTACATGTTGTCACTTATTTTCACTGCACCATCTCTTGTAGCACCTCAGCATTGTTTGGAATTGTCATTTGAACAAGTCATTTATTAAAACTGAATTTTTATTGTAATTTGTTGAAAGCAGGATTTTATTTGCATCCCTGCCTATACATTACGTTTTGCCTAAATGAGTGCCTTTGATACCCTGTTTATATACCAATTGCCTTCATACCCTAAGTTTAATTAGATTATAGTTTTTCCCATGTTATATCAAATTGTCATGAGGGACTCCGTCAGGGTCTTGTTAAATGGCAGAAAAACGCTCAGATGTTTCTGGCCCATGCAGTAAAATTTCAGGCAACAGGTTTTAGTCTCATCAGTGGACAACTTCAAACTCAAGACCTATGCAACCCTGTGCAAAGGAAACATGTCCTTTTGTGGACACAAGGTGAATGTAATAAAGTCCCTGGCCAAGTGTCTAAGTCACTGGCAGCCAGAATGTAATTTATAGACCAAAATCAGTATGATGAGGGGTGAAAAAGCATTCCCCCTCCTCATTGTCATCTTCCCTCTGTGAAACCTGCTAAAGGTAGCGCCTTTAGTGGCTCCATGTCATCAAGATTAGAAGCATGATGGAGGCTGATGGTGCCACCTTACAGCATATGGGAGCTCTAACAGGGGTTTCAGTATTCAGTCCAGCATATGGAGATATTCAAAAGTTGAGGAATCTGCCCTTTTAACTATCTAGAAGACCTCCAAAATATGCTGTCATTTTATCTTTTATTTGTACAGTAAATAAATAATTATTATGTTGAACATTTCATAGTCTTATTTTTCACATTAGCATAGTTCTCTAGGAACCTCAAAGGATCAACAGCCTATGTCCATGCATCTTAGAGTGTCTGAAGTGCATGCTCCAGGACCAGGAGTGCTTAAAATTGTTGGTAAACTCTCCCAGGTCATGGTTGTCTTGTTCTAGGAGCCTTGGGGTAATTAATCCAAAATACATTGTGGTGGGACTTAAAGGAGACCATTGCTACTACTGGGTGGCCCCCAACAGAATTAAGCAGCTTCTGTGGTGTTCCTGCCCTTCTGGAGAACCGCTCACCAAATATGCAAATAAGAGCCTCTTACCCAATGCCTTCTTTTATTGCCTTCTCCTTTTGCAACGACTATTATCTACTGTTGCAATGTCTTTATTTTCAAGCATGGGCACCTGCACGGTATCCAAAAGGCATCGCACTGGTTCCCAAGCCCAACCAGTCAGTGCGACCCTTCACCTGCCACTTCTCTTCTTAGAGGTGAGGTATTAAGATTTTGCTTTCTTTTCCCACCTCACTCCTTCTCCATGCATGGCTCCATTTGAGTGTGGGGAAATAAGAAGATGTGGTGGGAATCAGAGATGCCAGCCTCATGTGCCACTTCAATCAGTTTCTGGGACTCCCAGGATCTGGTGTGAATGGTGGCTTGCGCCACCTGGCACATTGGAAATGTTTGACGGTGCCATTCTCATGGTTGGCGGGTTCTTCTCAAAGGAATGACTCTTTCCAGGGGTTTATTGTTGGATCTCTGGTGGTATTGATCATTCGGGTCACTGGCCCTCCCAAGAAGAATAATCAATAAAATATAGAATGCAGTTTGAATCTCTTTTGGGCCCCGAGGCTCTGAGGACCAGATAGACAAATTGCACAAGAGTGGCCAAGAGAAAGATAACTATATTGGGCCCCACTAGGCTTTTAAAATGGCTTTCTGCTCCAGATGGGGAGCTCCAACCACTATGAAAAACAGATTAGGCCATTCTGCCCTCTAAATAGTTGGCATGGTTTTTTGGAGGTTGATCAAGACTTCTCTTCCTTGGTTGCTTTAGGCACTTGCCCTATTGGTCTTAGCACCTAATAGATCCTTGGTTATCCAGGAGCAGCATTCTGGCTTCACAAAGTAGACTACACTGCCTGCCTGTGCTCCCCATGTCCCACAACCTTTTGCCATTTGCAGGACTCTGGGGTACATCTTTCACATGGCACACCCAGGCAGAAACAGTTAACATAAGTGCCAAGAGATCCTCTTCTCCAGGGTCCACAACACGCGACCCTCTAATATCCCCCAAATGGACTGAGAAGGCTAGTGTCATTGGCACTGAAGCCTAGAAAATACAGGCCTAGAGTTCTCCCTAGCCAGCAGTTCATCCACATGGCCGATCCTTTCTTTAGCTTCTATAATGGAGGTGTAGTTTTAGAAGGTGGGCAGCCTTCCCAATCTAGAGATGCCGCATCACCCATGCACACCTGACAAACATGTTATAGGAGCAGCCCACAAGCTGGCCCACCCCCGACAGAGCATTGTGGGTTTTTATCAAAAAGATAGAAACATGCTGTGGTCTGCAAGACCTCTCCCTGTCCTTTAGCTCTACCCCTAACTGACACTAAAAAACGAGTTCATGACCTCGAAAATTTCAAAGGGTACCCATGGTTCCGGAGTTCTGCCTGTTCCCCTTTTTTGTCCCTGTGAGAAGGGCATGGCCAGGCTTGCCAGTTAATCACCCTATGCAGATTTTTAACTCACTTCTTTCTCTACAAAGAGAAGACTACTTGTCTACTAAAAGTAGATTGCCTACAGGTTGTTTATTAACTTGGCCGAAGATGGTAGTTTAAATCACTGATCTCACTAGGGATGGTCAAAGAAAATAATGGAAAAAACCAAAAGCATCTAGCGAAATGAGTATGTATTTTATTTGCATTATGAGCCTTTTTAAAAACAAGAACAGTCATGCCATCTATTTCTTTAGGGCAAGTCATCCCAAAATGTATATTTTGGACAGTTTTTACCCAAAGTGTTAATACAGTCAAGCACCACGTACTTACTCTTTAGTCAAGCACCACGTACTTACTCTTTAGACAAAGGAAAAAATGCCTTTATATTTGTACACCTCATTAAGATTAAAGTCCTTCACAGGCCATAACCAATTTATTCAGGGTCCTATCTTTAACAGGCTTCTCGTGTTCTGAAACTAAGATAGGCCAGGCAGCAGTCTTCCTCGTTCAGCCTACATTCATGTGAGCACTTGTTCACTAGTAATCAGAACAGTGTTTTTTCTACCAGCTGAGCAGAAGCAAATCTTATTCTAAAAGGCATGCACTAGATGTTACCACTCAAATCCATTTTAACAGAAGGTTACAGAGTAGGTGTGAGTGACACACCGCAGCAGTCCAAATATCAGAGGTTCAAAATAAAAAAAATCTAAGTGGATTAAGTGAGTCACAACACTTTAACAACTGAGAAAGCACAGTAACAACAAGGTGGATAGCAGATGCACTGCCTTGCACAGCGTTATCGCTAGAGTTTGTAATTTCAGCACAGTATCCTGATTGGATGCCTCCCGTGACTTGTCACTTGAAGTGGAATCTTTAGGTTTTTTCTGACTATTCTGAGAGACAGTTCTTTGAATAGAGGAGGCAATGAGTTCCAATCTGTTAGATCACAGCCTGGGTAAAATTAGATATGGGTTTATTTTTTATGCAATTTGGCATTTTCACCCATGGCTGACTGGTGGTTGTGAATCTTCAGAACTTAGGGGTCGATTAAGAAGTCGGTCGAAATTGCCTTTGAACGACATCATTGCAGAATCGGTCCGACCGCATAATCATGATGTGACCGCACCATTCTTCCATTTCCCTATCGGAGCTTGTGCTTAGGCCGTTAACCCGCCGTGGTCAGAATTGAAACCGGCAATGTCGGTCGGAAAGTCTCCGACCTGTGGTCGGAGACTTTCCGACCGACATTGAAATAGGCCACCAAATGTTCTGCAAAAGTATTTAGGGATTCAAAGAAGGGGGCTTTGGAGGCCAGACATGCAGTTAAAGATGCCAGTATGTGGATCTTGAGGCAGTGCACCATTCTCAAAGGTGCGGTTTGTTCGAAACCCTGGATGCTTGTGATCAGCCTGTCACCTATGTACCAGACTCCTTTCAGCAGGCAAGTTTGGAGCGTCATCAAGAGGGGATTGATATACTCCTATACCAGTAGTAACAGGTCAGCTTCTGAGAAGATGATATGTTTTGTTGAAGACCAAACTGTTTTTGAGTTCACTTTATCACACTTTTCATAAGATGATATATTATGCAATGCGCAGGCCTAGGAACTATGAACTAGGTACCAATGTCTCTAACCAAAGCTTCCTTCCAATTTTGAATGGGCAAAAGGAAACAAAGGGTTGTGGCAAGATACTGTTATATCAGTGTCCAAGTTGAATCTGTGAGCTGGAAGGAGGCAGGTCTTTGTCAAGTTTTTAAGCCAAAGGAGATGTTTTGAACATGTATGTGTGCTTGTTTTCAGTAATCGTGGTACAGGGGGCGTGGCTTGACGCCAATCAAGGATGGCCGCTGCCTGAGGAGGCTCCGTGGTGGCTCGTCAGAAGTGCAGACTTTCCGGAGGACCTTCCCTTTGTTGCTGCTCCTGGCGGACATTTGCTGCCATGGGACATTCTCCGCTACGGTTCTGTGCCATTTTGCGGCTTTGGTGAGCACTCTTTCATGTTAAATGCGACTGGAGCATTTTTTTTCAGAACTCGCGCCCGCCATTTTGTATTCCGAGGCTCGCTGTTTTCATCGCTATGAAACCATGGAATGTCTTCAGAGGCACCAGTTTGCAATGTTAATTGAACTTCTTCCCTGAAATTCATGGCATTTCATGCTTCTGTCATTGTAAATGCCTTTTTGTCAACTCATGCTGTGGAGACTAGCTTTCATATGGCTTCTATGTCTCCTATGGTTGGTTTACGGCAGTGCTATTATTTTTGACGGGATGATGCTATATAGACCTGTCAATCCTTGATATCCTCTCTAACTAACCAGCGAGGCACCTATTTTTTCAATATTTCCTCTCAGATTTCGTGAGCATTGTTGTTTTCTCTGTGGGAGCATTATTGGACACGGGCAGTGTTACATCAATATTTGAAGTTATATGGGGAGAAGGAAGTCCCAACGCCGTGGGGTTGGTCCTCCCTTACCATTTTCCTCTTTGGCAGACCATAACCCCTGTTCACTTTTTTCAACAACTATGGACAACACAGAAAATTCTCCATCATCTCCTGACACAGACGCTCTGGTAACATCTCCTAATGCCTCACTCTCCTCAACTAATCTTGCTCCGAAACTAACTGCCTCTTCTGGCAAACAAGTTAAAACAAATTCTCCTTCACCTACTACGTCTCCTCCGCCAGACACTATGGATGTGTTACTTCAGGAAATACGTGCTCTATGTCCTTATATGGAAGAAGAAACAAATAGTCGTCTTCAATCCGTGGACTACAAATGGTCTACTATGGAAAATAGAATCATACTGATAGAACGGCGAGTTGACTCTGTCCAGGATGTAGTACTGTGGTAAATAATTTAATTACCGGGACTTAATTTGATACAGAAACATAATAAAATAGCTCAGTAAATAAGAGGCAGAATCCGTGGTATTAGAGGTTCGGAATGGGCTTTATTCCAATGGTCGATTATAATCGGTTGCTCCAAGTTCCATCACCACGGGGGTTCAGGAAGTGAAGTACATACATTATTGACAAGAAATGACTTTTATAGAACATACATTACAATGAAGCGAATGCGGTAGGCGTAACAATTGATAAGGAAAATGACGATTCACATGCGTAACCGAAAATGGGCGTAATAAGGAGTAAAAAGGAACATAATTGGTTATGATGTCATATATAGGTGGATCTATAAGATAATACTTGGCATAGATGCGCGCGCAGCAGCATGACGTGTGATTGACGTGCAACTAGGGGGTGAAGGGGACTTGACATTTAGCTCTATATGTGGAGACAAAAAGTCTGGGGGGTCAAGTCAACCTAATCCCAAATCATATCTAACATCCTATGTTTAAAGAACTATGTTATCCACAAAAGAAGGACTCTCAGACAGAATCTATTCTATACTGCCTGTGCGTGCGTGTACAAGCGTCTAAGTGTCTATATGAGATGCAAGGGGCAGAAACCTTCCATGGTAACAGGGCTATGAATTACTTGCATAAAGACAGAGAAGCCGAGCCTTTGCTCGGTAGCTGGAAGAATGTTTACTTAAACTACTAGACAGGAATGCATCGGCTGAGGAGCGAAGCAGATAACTCGAAGGTGAAATACAGTTCTTGGCAGAGAATAGGCTGATGTCAGGCTTCGTGAGCCGCGCAGAGAATGAGACAAAGTTCATGGTCACAGATGCAGGCTCAGACTGGAGTTTTCAGAGGCAGAAGGCAAGAAGAGTTTGATGACAGAATCAGGGCCTACTTGCCTGGACTGTAAAATGGCATAAGTGAACCATATAAAGCCGGTGGCCTTTCATACTTAGGAATGAAATATCCGACCTATTCATGGCGGATCTGACAGAGGACATGTTGACGGTGGACGCACATGTGTTTGCGTCTTCATAACTGGAACTGGAGGGAACATACATGTACTTGTGATTCATACATGAAACCGTTGGGGTCCAAGATAGGGGACATAACTGATCAGAAAAATCCATATTTCCACATTCCCTCCTTGTCCCCTACTTGCCCGTTAAGAGATATCAATCTTCATCAATCCATTGATCTGTTCATATAACATCATTTGTTCTTCTTTCTTCTTCCGTGACGAATGAAATCTTGGTGGTGGAATACACGATGTGGCACACAGACCACAGATCGCTGGTCCACATTGTAGACATAGACAGCAACTGAATAGTATGAGAAGGCCAATACCTAGGAAGGATAGAACTCTCCATCCCCAGGCTGATATCACACTCCAAAACCAACCGGACCAAGTCCAAGTGCCTGGGTTCTGGTGTAACTGGCTTACAATCTTATGAAGGCGAGTTATGGCTTTATATACAGATGGCGAATTTTCTGGTATGAATACGCAGCAGCTTGATCCGATGACCCTACAAGCTCCGCCCCTATCAGCCAGGATGACGTCAAGGACAAGACGATTTTGAAGCACAACAATCCGCATAGCAGACTGCTCTTCTGTTAAATTGCCTAAAGCGGAAATAGTTTCATTCACTACTGCTTCAAGGGTTCTAGTTAATCTATGTATCAGCTTACTATTAGTAACAGTACCTATATAGGGAAAGATGCCTTTATTAAAATCTACATACTTGTCCCATGCCGTCTCAGTATAATCGACAATTGGGAGATCTCTCCGCTCTCTGTTGTGTACTAAATGAATATTTCTATAATAATCAGGAGGAGCTAGGAAAACAGGTGGCAAAAGAAATGCAATGTAGCAGGTACCATCCCAATCTAGAGGTAGACGCATATATGCAGTCTGACCACATATAAAGTAGGAGTGGCGAGAAGCTCTAAATGAAGATTTGCCTTGATCACTGAATTCTACTATAGTAGTGCATTTACTATGGCCCATATGTATGGAACCAACTTTTCTTACACACAATTCACCCTTCGCTGGGAATACTGACATGGTGGGTAAAACTAGTTCAACTTCGGATTCGACATTTAGAATCATGAGATTAGGTGTAAAATTACCTAATCCATATACTTCATTTTCTAGATCAGTTCCTGTTCCTTTGGGGCGACCCTCCTTGTCAGGGTAACAGACTTTGAATAAAACTAAGTTCAGATTTCCCCATACCCAATGGTCTTGATAAACTGCTGTGTCTGAGTCTATGGAATTGATTAAACTAAACCATGCTCCACAGGAGCCATTATGTGTAAACGGATGTGGAAAGAAAGGCAGGACTCCTTCATAATTCTGATAGGGAGGGAGCCGGCCACACACCCAACAATTAGTAGCATTACTAGTCTGATGGGAATGATGTAACATACTAATGAAAGTGTTATTGCGCAGCGCAAGTCTATAGGACAATTCATGCGGGGGTAGGTCACTAAAAGAATGTTCAGCAGTAACATTGTAAACATTTCTGGCAATAGGGTAATATATGTGCAACAATATACTTGCAGTAATTATTAAAAGACTTAAGAAAAACAAGATTAATAATGTCACTATGCAATGACTACGCAGTGATTTACAATACGCCTGTCGTTTCAACATTTTTCGCGATTTTCCATGATTCAGGTCTAAGGGATACATGTCGGAGACAGATTCAACCGCTTCACCTTGGAGAGGACTTAAACAATCAAATCGTCCGACGGTCTAGGCCTGAGTTTTAGTTTATAAAGTTCCTGACTGTTGGCCTCAGCCAAAGGTAGTTTGGAGTCAATGGGTGAAGACACACGAGGTGGGCTATTTACATCTGCAGGAAGTCCATGAAATTTCTTGATATGACTTGAATGCACCCATCCTTTTCTGCCCTCAATCTTCACGGCTGTCCTTGTGGTCAGCAGGACCAACTTGGGTGACTTCCACCTGGGCTCCAGCTGAGTCTTTCGGTCAAAATTCCTCACAAGAACGAGGTCTCCCGGAACTACGTCATGGGGTTTCACCTCAGTGTTGTCGGGAAAGGCTGCAGTTACCTGTGAACGACAAGATTGTAGTGCAGACATCAAGGAAGCCAAGTAATCTGTCAGCATATTACAGTCAATATCAGTTATTTTGCGTGGTATAGGCGTCCCCCACATATTTGGTGGTCTGCCGAAGATCACCTCATACGGGGATAGCCCTGTTCGAGAGTGTGCTACCATTCTCATGTAAAAGAGTGCAACTGGTAACGCTACTACCCAGTCGACACCTTTCTCTCTGCATATTTTGGACAATCTGATTTTCAGTATCTGATTATGTCTTTCTACGAGACCTGCTGCCTCGGGGTGTCGGACACAGTGGAATTTCCACTGATATCCTAACAGAAGTGAAACATGTTTCATTAATTCGGATGAGAACGGCTGGCCGTTATCTGAGTGAACAACACGTGGTAAACCGTATCGTGGGAAGAATTCTCGAACCAACTGTTTGGCAGTAGTCGGGGCAGTGTAATCTGAAACCGGGTATGCCTCCGTCCAACGGGAAAGAGCGCAGACAACTACGAGAACATATTTGAATCCTCGACATCGTTCCATCTGGATATAATCCATCTGGAGTACTTCAAAAGGGTGATTAGGTGGATGAAATCCACCTTGTTCTACGGGAACGCTTTTTCCTGGGTTGAACTGGCAACAGATCATACAGGTACGAACTTTTTGTTTGGCTGCTGCTCGCAAATGTTTATTGAACCAAATGTGTTGAATGCTGTCTAGCATAGCTTTTTCTCCTAGATGTGCTGGACTATGTATAGTGTTAACTATAACTTGGACCATTGAATCAGGAAGGAACCACACAGACTTTTCCTTCATCATCCATCCTTGGTCCGTTTGGATCCCTCCTAATTCAGTCCATTTCTTTATTTCGTCTGGTGTAGCATGTGTCTGTATGTCAATTACGTCAAGAGTAGGATCTTTAACTGTCATACAATGTGTCGGCATCGGGACTATTGTCTTTGTCATGTCGGAGGTTTGAGTTTGAGCAGTCTGTTTAGCTGTTCTGTCGGCTAGATCATTGCCTTGAGAAATGATATCAGTAACCTTCGTATGAGCCTTACATTTCATAATTGATATTGCAGTGGGTAGATGTATCGCATCTAATAAGGCATGAATGAGGGGTCCGTGCTGAATGTGGGCACCGTGGGAAGTTAAATAACCTCTCTCTCGCCACAGCACGCCGAAGTCATGTACAACTCCGAATGCATAACGTGAATCAGTGTATATGTTGACTTTTTTATTTGTGGCTTGAATACAGGCTTGTGTCAGAGCGATAAGCTCTGCGGCTTGAGCTGACAAGGTATTTATGCGATCAGTTTCAATTATTTCAGTGTCTGTTGTGACTGCGTAAGCAGCCACTAACTCTCCTGTATTTGTTCTCATACATGAACCATCTACATACAATGTCAGGTCTGGGTCTGACAATGGAACATCGGTTAAGTCTTGTCTAGGTTTCGTCGTTATTGTAATAACTTCAATACAGTCATGGGCTAGTGGGTCTGTTCCGATTACAGGTAAAAGTGTGGCAGGATTCAATGTGTTACAACGTCTGATTTCTATATGTGGCTGAAACAATGTTAGTTCGTACCCAGTGAGTCGCGCAATAGTCAAGTGTTGTGTTTGCGTTCTATTTACAAGAACCTCTACTGCATGTGGTACTTGAACTGTCAATGGATGTCCTAACACTATGGCGTCGCTCTGTCTTATTGCTAAAGCTGTCGCTGCTACTGATTTTAGGCATGCAGGCAAAGCCTGAGCTACGGGATCTAATGTACTAGAAAAATAAGCACATGGTTTGTGTGCTCCTGCTTGTTCCTGTGTGAGTACTGACAAGGCAGTACCTTCGCGTTCTGTAACAAAGAGTGTAAACTGTTTTCTGTAACATGGCGTTGCTAAAACAGGTGCTTGACATAAAGCTTTCTTTAGGCTTTCAAAAGCTTGTGTATGTTCCTGAGTCCAAGGGAGAACAGTCGATGTGGCTGCCTCCTGTGTTGTCAACTGAATGAGTGGTTTTGCTAAAAATGCATACTGAGGGATCCACTGCCTACAATATGAAGTGAGGCCTATGAAAGCCCGTACCTCCTTTTGTGTCTTGGGTATTGGCATGTTATCTATTAACTGAATGCGGTCGGGTGTAAGCTGCCTTCCCTCCTTGGACAGCGAGTGTCCAAGATAAACAACTCGCTGGACACAGAATTGCAGCTTAGAAGGGGACACCTTGTGCCCCTTTTCGGCTAGAAATTGTAAAACTGTCAGTGATGCTTTCTCACATTCGGGTTCGCTTCTCGCGGTGATCAGTAGATCATCGACATATTGAAGCAGAGCAGTGTTAACTGGCATGTGGATACTGTCGAGTTCTCGTTTCAGTGCTTGGCTATAGATGCTGGGGCTTTCTGTAAATCCTTGAGGTGCGCGTGAGAATTTAAAGCTACGCCCATTTAAACTAAATCCGAACAAATATTGGCTTTCCGGATCTATTGGGACGCTGAAAAAGGCATTCTTGAGATCAATTACAGTAAAGAATGTTGCTTCGGAATCAATAGCTGTCAGTAATGACGAGATATCTGGGACCACAGGAAATTGCGGCACAATGCATTTGTTTAATTCGAGCAGATCAATAACCAATCGATATACTGGCGGGGCCTTTGGATCTGTTCGTTTAAGAATCGGAATTATCGGTGAATTACATACATTGGAGTCTGTTTCCACAACCACTCCTTGGGCAATGAGCTCGTCAATGATTTGTAGTAAAGCCACTACAGCATCTGGTGGTAACTTGTATTGTCGCATTCGTGGTAGTACCACTCCTGCCTTTAGTGTGACTCGATATGGTGTAATATTCATGCAACCAACATCAGTAGGGCCTTGTGCCCATAGATGTACAGGTAAAGTCTGCAGTCGGGGATCCATGTCTCTAGACACATAGTGACCTTTAAAATCACGTAAAAACAATCTTACTCCTTCCGGAGAACAACATATTATAGCTCCTAGAGCTTTCAGTGTTTTTATTCCTAACAAGTTTTCTGGACATGATTTAGTAAGCAATAAATCTGTAGTTCGGGTCAAGGGTCCTATCGTAAGTGGAAGAGGCTGTGATACTTCATTAACAATAGGTTTTCCTGAAAAACCAAGGGAGATATTCTGTGAGCCTGAGAGGGGTGCCCCTGGAACTTCACTACGTTTTATGGTTGTTCGACTTGCCCCTGTATCGAGTAAAAATTTTCTGTCTTGGCCTAATAATTCACTATGTACATAAGGTCCTTCTTGATCTACAGGGATCTCGATAAGGGGTAAGTCAACTTCCCTCTCTAGGCTGGTTCATGTGTATCGTTGGTAATCAGGATAGTCGTACTGTGCGGTCTGGTACAGTTGTCGTGTCGTGGTTTGTGTGGCAGCAACGGGCAGCGCTGGTGCAGCTGGCACAAACTGTATAGACTGTGGTGGAGCTGGCATGGACTGTGCATGCTGCGGAGCTCCTTGTTCATTCTGATCCTGTCTAGGTGGCCGTGGTCTTTCTTTTGTATTACCTATGGCGATATTATGTTTCAAAACTGGACAATCGTGTACATAATGACCTGGCTTTTTACAATAGTTGCATGTCCCTTTTACAGGTCCTGTTGAATCACTGGAATGTGTCGTACCCTTTTTATGTCCTTCAGCTGGAACTGTCTGGGAAACTAGCATTTTCATTTTCGTGTCTTTCATGCGTCTGTGTTCATGTTCTTGTTCCTCTCTAATTCTATTGTGATGGTACTGTAACATTTGTAACATTTGTGATGGAGTGTTACCTTGCCAGGTACTCTCGAATTTTAATACTCTATTCTTTACTTGGGGCAGGGCATTTTCTACTAATTTTGTTACAAACAGATGCGGGTATGATTCGCTACTTGCTTTTATGCCACTATTTATACCAAAACATTTTTCAAATCGGGCATAGTAATCACTAGTGTCTTCATCTTGCTTCTGCTTACAGGCTGAAATTGTACCCCAATCTTCCTTTTTCGTAGTTAATAAACGTGGCAGTACCTGTACTAATAAACCTGGTAGCGCTTTAGTTTTATCCCCAAGTCCTGCTCCTGCAGTTTGGGCCTTTTCTTCCGCTTCTAATACTGACCATTCTATCTTTTGGTCTCCTACCTCCCACTCTTTTTCCCTGAGTTTCTCATAAATGCCAGCAGGCATCAATACCTTTAATATTGTCATAATGTCGGGATAGGTATACTCTCCCATGAGTAACATGTCTTTAATTTCTCGCTGAAAACCCGCTGGATCTTTGTCATGGCTGGGTACCACTTTCTTCATTTCCAACAATTCTATTTTCGATATGGGCGTATATACAAATACGCGTTTAAACTCATTGTCCTCGCCTTTTATTGGGTGCACTTCTCGTAAGGGATTCTGTCTATCCATGTAATACGTGGTTCTTTCCTTGATGGGCAATGAGACACGTTCTGAACATACAAAAAGAATATACTGCTTTCTTGATTCTAGAATTTCTTTAATTAATTTAGTACCTGAACCTCTCCATCTATTCATGAGCAATTCAGTCAATATGTCAGGTAAGGGACCAGGGTCCGAATGCTGACTCTGATATAGTATAAGGAGTTGTTGAATCATATAAATCCCAGCTAACCGCTGTTCATCTGGGGTGAGATTCAAAAATGTGCGTGCTACTGTATCATCACTATATTTTCCGGGACTGTCCACCCAATGGACAGCTGACCTAGCTAAATCTTGTTCATCCATAGAATCGAGAAAATGATAACCCCTTCGTTCTCGGAGTAATTTGTCGGCGGCTTGGAACGAATGCTCGTTAGACCTTATATTAATTATAGGTATTTGGAAATTCCTGTTATTATCTGGACATATCGGACGTATCGGGTCAATAAGACATCTATTACTATTACAAGATCTTCCTCTACCTACATAGGCTATGGTGTCTGACTGTCCTGCGGGCAGTCCTAACCCTTCCTCCTCGCTTTGTTCGAACTGGTCTACCGCTAATCTTTCTTCGTGTAGGCGTTCTATTTCTTTACGGATCTTTCGGCACATGGCTATTATACAATTTTGCTTATCATGTCTACCTTCTGATATATTCTGGCTCCATCTGGTAAGAATTTGCATTGCTTCCGGGTCTACCCCCGGTCGGTCTTGATTTCTGATCACACAATTTATGAGGAAACGTAACAGTTCCCCCTGTATCTCCACTTTCTGGTATTCCATAGCTCTGTTAATACATTCTGAATCTCGCCCTGTTTGGACAAAATGATATATTTTATCTAGATGCGCAGTCATTCCTGGTAACTTCCCTAAATACACTGCGGCTCGTCTGATACGCAATGATGCCAGGGTCATTTCGTCCTCTTTGCCGGGCACAGGGTCATATCTACAATCTACAAGAAGTTCCTTAAGCGTACGGGCATTTATGAGTTTGGGGGTACGTGAATGTGCTGACTCTTGAAAGGTAAGTTTATTTATTCTGGGTGGCGTAGAAAAAATATTGGTAGCACCTCCCGTAGCCCCATCTGGGGTGTCGGGTGTGAAAGGATTCGTTGAACGCGACACAGCAACTATAGGTGTGGACACAGCTATAGAAGTAGCTGTAGGAACAGATGCAGAAACAGATGTGCTTGCCGGAACTTGTGACACGATCTGTTGCTGTAGGGATACGGGTACTGGATCTTGGCGTTGAACCTCCCTGGTATGCGGTCTATGTGGGGCGGAATTAGCATATTCGGGAGCTGCGTCATCTAAATATGAGGAAAGAAAAACATCTTCTGCGGTTCTAGGATGCCCCTTAGGATGTACCTTTATTGGGAATAATGGGGGTGGCAAGTCTTTCGGTATTTCTGGAGTAGCCTTAGGTAATCCTTCGGCCAGAAGGGGATACATACCATTCATAAGGGCATTTCTTTGTCTGTCTACTTGTTCTGATTTCACTCGGATACCTTCTTCAATTAATAAATTTTCTCGAACTTTATTTGAACTCTCTTTATTCTGTTCTTCCTGTCGGAGTGCTTTTTCTGTACGTCTATGAGATTCTTTACGCCATAACTCAACGGCGTCTTTCTGTGACTGTCTGACTTTCCTTTTCCATAACTCTTCCTCTACTTTCATGATGCACTCTGCATCCCAGGTTCCCGCTGTGGGCCACCTCTGACTTTCTGGTAATTCCTTGGTGTAGTCTACCCATAAATCAAGAAATAATATAGCGTCTAAGTCATGTTTATGATACATGAAGTACCCTGGAGTGTCCCTAGGAGGAATAGGAACGGCTTCTTCGAGTACCCCTTTTCTTGTAGTGATCTGTCTTAGTTTCGAAAAGAGCGGCATATTGAGAACTGATCTGATACTTGATTTTGAACAAACTTAATACAGTAAACACGATAATGAACAGTCATTCACACCACAATATGCAGAACGTACTTAAAACATTTAACATTTAACATTTACCTGAGCAATCAATAATGATGACGGTCTAAGGAAAACTTAAACACAAAAACATAATACTCGACTTTAACTGATTTATTCTGAATTTATATACTTGATATACTAGATATACTGCTAAACAGTACAGATACACTGCTGAAACAGTGCAGACCGGATTTGTGTACCCAAACCCGTCTTGACCGGCACAACCTATGTGCACGTCAGAAATGCCTCCCCAGTAATGGTACTCACCGGGTAGCTTCGGAAACGGAAGGCCTCGGAAACTGAACTGAACTTGAACCGGACTGGACTCGACTCGACTCGTCGGAAACTGGACTCGACTTCGGACTTCGGGAACTGGTGGGCCTCTGTATACCTCGGATCTTGCTCTCTCAGCTAGGCTCTGGTCGGGATACTTCGCACTTCTCACCGCCTCGTCTGGGTGTTGATCGCAGCCTCAGTCGCCCCCGCTTGACCGGAGGGAGATACAGGAAATCCTGCTGGTACGCGTTATTGTCCGTCCAGCTGTGGCAGGAGACCGGGCCTGCAACTCACCGCCGGCGCGTGAGATGAGAAAGTGTCCCTGTTCGGGCGCCATTCATGTGGTAAATAATTTAATTACCGGGACTTAATTTGATACAGAAACATAATAAAATAGCTCAGTAAATAAGAGGCAGAATCCGTGGTATTAGAGGTTCGGAATGGGCTTTATTCCAATGGTCGATTATAATCGGTTGCTCCAAGTTCCATCACCACGGGGGTTCAGGAAGTGAAGTACATACATTATTGACAAGAAATGACTTTTATAGAACATACATTACAATGAAGCGAATGCGGTAGGCGTAACAATTGATAAGGAAAATGACGATTCACATGCGTAACCGAAAATGGGCGTAATAAGGAGTAAAAAGGAACATAATTGGTTATGATGTCATATATAGGTGGATCTATAAGATAATACTTGGCATAGATGCGCGCGCAGCAGCATGACGTGTGATTGACGTGCAACTAGGGGGTGAAGGGGACTTGACATTTAGCTCTATATGTGGAGACAAAAAGTCTGGGGGGTCAAGTCAACCTAATCCCAAATCATATCTAACATCCTATGTTTAAAGAACTATGTTATCCACAAAAGAAGGACTCTCAGACAGAATCTATTCTATACTGCCTGTGCGTGCGTGTACAAGCGTCTAAGTGTCTATATGAGATGCAAGGGGCAGAAACCTTCCATGGTAACAGGGCTATGAATTACTTGCATAAAGACAGAGAAGCCGAGCCTTTGCTCGGTAGCTGGAAGAATGTTTACTTAAACTACTAGACAGGAATGCATCGGCTGAGGAGCGAAGCAGATAACTCGAAGGTGAAATACAGTTCTTGGCAGAGAATAGGCTGATGTCAGGCTTCGTGAGCCGCGCAGAGAATGAGACAAAGTTCATGGTCACAGATGCAGGCTCAGACTGGAGTTTTCAGAGGCAGAAGGCAAGAAGAGTTTGATGACAGAATCAGGGCCTACTTGCCTGGACTGTAAAATGGCATAAGTGAACCATATAAAGCCGGTGGCCTTTCATACTTAGGAATGAAATATCCGACCTATTCATGGCGGATCTGACAGAGGACATGTTGACGGTGGACGCACATGTGTTTGCGTCTTCATAACTGGAACTGGAGGGAACATACATGTACTTGTGATTCATACATGAAACCGTTGGGGTCCAAGATAGGGGACATAACTGATCAGAAAAATCCATATTTCCACAGTACATCAGGTTCCTTCCATGCAATCTGATATTCTCTCTCTCCAGAAACAAGTGGAAAATGTTTAAAAACCATAATCAACGCAACAATCTGCGCATTTATGGCCTGGCAGAAGGTTTGGAAGGTTCGGTTCCCATCTCTTTCTGTAAGTCATTTCTTCCACAGAACCTCAATCTCTTTGCATCTCCTGTTTTGAACATTCAGTGAGCTCATTGTTTGGGTCGGATTCCAACTTTAATGTCCTCTTCATCAAAACCCAGAGGAGTCATTATCTAGTTTCTAGAATATACAGACTTACTACGGGTCTTGCAAGCTGCTAAAGCTAAAGAACGTGTCACTTGGCAAGGATCCTCTCGTTTTTGCTCAGGATTATGACAAGGCAACAGCAGATTGTCGGAAAAAATATCTTCGTGCTCCTAATGCTCATATTGGACTTTTCCATCCTTGCCTCTTCAAGGTTAAATATCGAAATAAAACGACGGCCTATGAAGACCCTGTTTTGCTTCAGAGATTTTTGGATAATTGCCGCAAGGATGTAATGGACATATCTCGATCTGCTCCTGTTTAACTTTTGTCTTCATAATGTCTTTTTGTGCTTTTTCACTCTAAAATATTTTGTTGTTTTATCTCTCAGTCTATTTCATGTTTTCTAGCATATCTAATGTGTACCTCTCACTTGTCATATTTTTTCTCTTTTTGTCCACTAGGTGCAGTTATTATACGTATACAATCTATGTCATCCCTGGTCTGTTCTGGACGTTGCCCTCCTTCCCCGATCCGCCCTGAGTCCCCGGTTAGTTGTTCCATCTTCCTTATGTGGCTTCACCCCCTCCTCTTTTTATCTTATTTGTAATGTGTCAGTATGTTTTTGAATCTTCGATTTAGTTTTACTTCTTTAATTTACTTATTTATTCTCTCTTTTAGTGTATCTTCTTCACCTTTTTTCCTCTTTCTGAAATTCCTTGTTCTTCATTGATGCATTTCTCTTTTGTCTTTTCTTTCTTCTTTCTTTCTATTTTACTCCTTTCTTTTCTTCTCTCTTCTTTTTCTTTTCTCTCTTCTACCTTTCTTTTCTTTCACTCATATCACTTTTCATAACTACTATTCTTTATTATCTTGTTATTAATAATTATTGGCATGACTACATATTTATTGTGCTATTCATTAATATTTTTCGATGTTCTGCACTTCTTAATTGTTATACATATTATTATGCAATGTGTATATTGTATTACTTCTCATAAATGGCGTTAAAGGTTGTTTCTGTCATGGTCCCAGCCGGGGGTGCTCTACGGCAGGAAACCAACTTCCGGTTTTCGGAGCACGCACCGCTTTCAGGTCAGCCGTCTAGTGCTCACGAAAACCATAGGAAGCACTTCCGGGTGAGGCCGCATTTAACCACGGCGGCCACTCCCGTCAGTGCTTCCAGTACTGAGACGTGTGGCTGCTTGGCCGCCTGCTTCCACCTATTGACTTACCGCCTCCGGACTCTCGTGGAAGAGAACCACGAACTTCCTACGACTCCCCCCTGCAGGTATATGCCGCGTCACACGCAGGAAGCGTGGTCACGGGCTTTCTTGCCTCCCCTTCACCGCGCCGGTGCGCCTGAAACCTGACTCCTTCCGTGATGCACGCAGGAAGCGTGGTCACGGGCTTTCTTGCCTCCCCTTCACCGCGCCGGAGCGCCTTAAATCCTGACTCCTTCCGTGATACACGCAGGAAGCGTGGTCACGGGCCTTCTTGCCTCCCCTTCCCCGCGCCGGAGCGCCTTAAATCCTGACTCCTTCCATGACACACGCAGGAAGCGTGGTCACGGGCTTACTTTGCACCCTCACCGCGCAGGAGTACATTTGTACCTACCTTCGTGACATGCACAGGGAAGCGTGGTCACGTATTTACCTACTTTGTCCCCTCACCGCGCAGGAGCGCATTTGTACCTACCTTCGTGACACGCACAGGGAAGCGTGGTCACGTATTTGCCTACTTTGTACCCTCACCGCGCAGGAGCGCATTTGTACCTACCTTCGTGACATGCACAGGGAAGCGTGGTCACGTATTTGCCTACCTTGTCCCCTCACCGCGCAGGAGCGCATTTGTACCTACCTTCATGACACGCACAGGGAAGCGTGGGCACGTATTTGTCTCCTTTGCCCCCTCACCGCGCAGGAGCGCGTTTGTTGGCTCCATCACATGCTGCTGTCTGGTAAGCATGTATGACGGCCCTTGACCCTCTGCACGTAAGACGTCGGGATCACCAAGACAACCCTCTATCTGGAGTACCACGAAGGGACCTAAAACCATCAGATGCCAGGTGACTATTGACTCCTACTACCAGCCCTGTATTATGGTATGATTGTTGCGCCTGTACGTGTGATCCACAAAAGGAAAGCAGGTGCACTAATCATTGTTGTTCCTCTGTTTAGCTGGCGATACCTCAGAGAGCATCCCCGTTCTAGCGTGACTCCTCCTCTGATCCTCTTCGACAACTTCTTTCCCCCGGTCCCATTAGGCATCTTTCCCTGGTCTCCTCCGTGCCTGGGTCTGATTCTTCACCTGGATCAGGTAGGGAGGGGAACGGTGGAGGTTGCTCACGGCGTCCCTGCGAGATAGCTCCACGAGTACAACAGGTAAGACTTGTGGGGTTCTGACAGTTTCATGGAACGTTAAAGGTTTAGGTTCCCCAATCAAACGTCAGAGGGTTCTACCCCATTTGTCTAACTTAAACTGTAATATAGCTTTATTACAAGAAACGCATGTTGTGGATAAAGAAATTCCTATACTTAAAAGATTGTGGGTAGGAAATGTTTTCGCCTCCCCAGGAACAGGTCATCGAAATGGCGTTATCGTTCTGTGTGATAAACGTCTTGATTTGCAGAGTGTCACTCAAGAATCAGATGCTTCAGGTAGATGGGTTTTTGACTCATTTTTTATTTAACAATATCCCTATGACCTTTTTTAATCTCTATGCCCCTACTGCTCCAGATATCACTTTTTGGCCCACTGTTTTATCCAAGTTAATGTCCTTTCAAGATGATTTTTTATTGGTTGGTGGTGATTGTAATATGGTTATGGACCCGATTGTTGATCATAAATCAACTTCTAAATTTATCCCTTCTACTATGTTCTCCCAGTTTACTTCCACTATTCAGCAACAGTCATTAGTAGATGCATGGTGCTTATGTAACCCTACTCTTTTAGAACATACCTTCTTTTCCGCAGCACACTTTTCACATTCTTGTACCTGTTTGCCTCTCAATCACTCACCCAACATATTATACATTCTGACATTGGTTCTATTCTAATTTCTGATCACGCACCAGTTACTTTAAGCCTAGACCTCTCTTTTCCCATACAAGGCACCAGATTTAACTACTCTCTTCTTCTAGATCCTAGTTTTACCGAGAAATTTAAATTATTTGGCACTACTTTCTTTACTGAAAATGAAACCCCTTCTATATCCCCTCAGATCATTTGGGAGTCATTTACAGCGGCCTCCAGGGATTTTATTATTCCTTTTGTATCCCATCGTTAGAAGTCTTCCCTTACAAATTACAGCATCTTATGACACAAATGAAACGTTTAGAACTTTCAGTTTCTGTTACTGGTTCTAAATCTTGTTTAGATGAACGTGTTCGAGCCAAATTCGAATTTAACAAACTTTCTACAGACAATGCGAATTCATTTCTACTTAAATCATCCGCCAAATATTATGGAGGCCAAAATAAAGCCGGGAAACTTCTAACCAATTATTTAAAAATTAGTTCTATCCTTGACTCTAATAATCACATGCTTTACAAAAATGAGGACATTTTGTTCAAATTTACTCAATTCTTCCAATTTCTTTATACTCCTGAATCCTCTCTCTCCAGACAAAATCTCTCAATATCTTTCCTCTATTACCCGTCCTTCTTCTCCGGATCTAGACTTTTCGGTATTAAATGATGACATTAGAGAATCAGATATCAGTAATGCTATTCATACTAACAAACGGGGTAATGTCCCAGGACCTGATGGTTTCACCATTGAATTTTACTCTCATTTTTCTTGTCTTCTTATTCCCAAATTGTATCAATTGTTTCATTTCTTTATTTATTCTAGAAAATCTGGTGGATCTTTTCAAGAAGCCCCAATATGCTTAATTTCTAAAGACGGCAAAGATCATACTCTGTGTAAAAACTTTCAACCTATTTCTTTAATTAATCTAGATTATAAGATGTTTGCTAAAATCCTAGCACTTCATTTAGCGAAACTGCTGCCCTTGTTAATTGGCCTTGAACAGTGTGGTTTTATTAAAGGAAGGCACCTTTCTCATAATACTAGGCTCTTTTTCAATGTCCTTACTAAAGCTAGATCTTATAAAGATTAGCCTCCATTTCTTTAGACGCTGAGAAAGCTTTTGATACTACTTTTATAAATTATGTTTCTTTACTCTATTCTTCTCCAGTCTTCTCTGTACTCTCAAATGGTCTTTAGCCATATTTCCAGATATACTGTGGAGTGTGACAAGGCAGCCCTCTTTCCCCACTCCTTTTTATACTTGCTCTGGAACCTTTTTTGTTAAAGATTCGCTCAAACTCTCAAATCACGCAGATGATATTTTACTCTTTATTTCGTCCTCAATCATCTCTCCCGGCCTTCTATCTGGTTTCAAATAGAACGCTGATAAAATTAAGTACTTAGGCTGTGGTTTAAACCCTCTATTAAAGATTCAATTTTAACTAATTTGAAAGAACTTCAGTCCCTTTTTGAGATCTACTACATCCAAATGGAATCCTTTGTTTTGATCGTGGTGGGGCTGTCTTGACACGATCAAAATGATGTTAGTCCCTATTATTCTTTTTTATATTCCCTATCAATATTGCTCCTTCCTACTTTAAAACGATATACTCCATATTATCCAAATTTCTATGGAATAAGAAAGTACCTTGCATCTCCTTACATAATCTAAAACACCTAAACTTTTTAGGAGGCATCAACTTTCTAGATTTCCAGATATATCATACCACCTTCTCTCTCAAACAGACCTCGTTACTCCTATTAGAAGATGATGATATCCTGTCTCTACCATTATGGACTACCGTTGAAAAATCCTTTTTTCATTCCTTCTCCTTTCAAGAAATCGTAGCTTTTTCTCGTCGTCCTGCTTCCTTTTCTTAAACCTTTACTCACAAATCATCTTTCTTCTTCAGACAAATTCCTACAATCTTCAATATGGTATACTAAAGATATTAAACTGCATAACAAAGTTCTATTTTGGAAAGATTGGAATCTTAAAGGATTTCATTGGGTTTATCAACTTCGTCATGAAGATTCCTGGATGTCCTTTACTTCTGCCCAAACACACTTCTCTTTTCCACCATCATCTCTTTCTAAATACACTTCCTTACTTTCTCTAATCCAAACAATTTATCACACCATGACACATATAACTCACCCTTCCTCTCTACCCCCACACGTTCTATCCATCTTATCCCTCACCCCATCTGCATCTCAACTCTACCAATCTCTATCACCTTTTTCACCTATTAGGGAGAAAAACTGAAGTGGAACTACTCTGGGAGATTGACCTTTATCCTCCTTTTCTATTTCTACATGGAATAAGATTTGGACTAAAATTAGGAAATCTTCCCGTGCCGCTAATACCACTCAAACTCTGTTTTACACTTACAACAAACTTTTATTTACTCCTACCTCATTAGACAAAATGAATTCCACCTTTTTCCCCTCGTGCTGGTCCTGCAACGTAACTCCAGCAGATTTAAAACATATGTTATTTGTATGTCCTCGTGTTCACAATTTTTGGAAACAAGTCTGGTTGCAGATTAATATCATATTTCATACCCAAATCCCTTTCTCTTTTATTAACATATTTCTAGGTAGTCTTTCTGATTATTGGAATTCACACCCTCACAATTTCCATATCAGTGACCTACTTCTTGCAGTTGCTTTTCAACAGATTACCAGGGCATGGAAAGATAACTCCAGTCATTCCTATCGTGCTTGGTGGTATGGGCTTTGCTATAACCATAGATTAGATAGAGCATATGTTCACCCTATTTCCCCTCGCAATAAAAAGAGACCGCCTATGGTCACCTATTACTCATTTTCTTGATGTATCTGCACGTTCCTCGCAAACTCATGACCCTCGAATTGAAGAAGTTTCTAAACCTCCATGAGTAAGTTTTTATGTATATGTATATATTTTTCTTACAAATGTTTTCTTTTGCCATTTTGTTCAGATTTCTTATACCTCTTATGTTTATTAGTAATTGTTGCTAACAACTATATAGTAGTTATGATATATTGATAACTGTTTGCCCTTGCTTTTTCTTCTTCTCGTTTCTTTCTTCCTTTTCCTTTATATTGCCTCACCTGTTTGCATACCTATTTCTCCTATGTTAAATTTCTACATTATATTGTACTACATTTTATCTTGCATCAATAACATTTCTCCTAAACTAAAAAAAAGTTATCATGGTACAAAGGAAATGTACATCCTTACAACCCTTTTATTTTTAGCTGCTACAAACTACCCAGGAGAGGCACGTTTAGGTGGGAGATTTATTAGGACGTCTCTATTATTTTGGAGGTGGTTTTGGTTAGATTTGAGTCATTTTTGTCTATGGACATTGTGTTTTTTAGCAATGTGCTGTTGCAGGCCAGGTTTGTATGTTCTATTCAGGTTTCATTTCGCTTTGAGAACCACTAATTATGTTCTGTGACTGTTTTAAACAGAGCTATTTTCATTCCTACAGCCTCCACAATGTACAAACATCATTAAATACAGGGTACGGTCATCAGGGTTATTATTTAACAGACATCTTGGTGCTTTGGTACAGTTTGTAGCTTTTGATAAACGTATAGTGGGGTTGAGGGGCTCGGATCAAGGTATTGTAATGTGACAGTAGCGTGAGGGAGTACATGTAGTGGCTGAACGGATATGTGATTTTTTTTGAAGAGGAAAGGTAGTTATTGTGGTTACAAGATTGCAGTATTTGTAAACTCACTTTTCAGCCCAAAAGAGTATTCAAAAGCCAAACATAGCAAAAATGGTTACACAATGTTCACCTTTTTATCAATCTCTGGCATTAATACTTTTATTTTTAACACTGTTCCTAAGATAGCGAGTCTTTCATCAAATAGTGTTTGGTGCTTCCTACCTCTATGAATCATGTCTAAAAAGATGATATTTTAGTTGGGTCTGGGGGATTTGCTGACTGGAACAGTGAGTCGAAGTTAAGTTTGCCATTGAATTTGGCAATGCAAGATCTCTACTGGAAAACCCGAAAGACCTGGTGCAATAAATGAACCACTATTAGTTGGACTGAAGGGGAAAAACAGCCAATGGAAGAGCTAAGTCCAGTATTAATAGCATTTGCATATAAGCGGAATGCGTGATTAAGCAGCTCAGCTAGAACGTTTAAAAGGGACATAGAAATATACAGTACCTTCTTCTGCTCTCTCGAAGAGTTTCAGCGCCTACAAAGATCAAAATATGCCATTAGTATCTGGCTTCAAACGTGTATTAGACTCCTAGCGTAGCCTACCAGCCATTGCAAAACACAATTCAATATATTTATGAAAGGTTCCACGATTAAGGCAAAAGATAGTATACTATTTATTTTAAATATATATTTTCTTTGCAAAGCAGTGGCAGCTACCAGGAAACAAGCTTAAAATCGAAACTCTAAAACAACAATAAAAGTATATTAAGTTGACAAATCACTGTTAAGTAAGCTGCTCCATAGCTTATATCAAAAATCGTTTCTTTAAATTTCTACAACGCACATATATGATTGTTATGGCTTTGCAGACCTCTGGGCCTCTCTACGGTGCATTTTCGTCTCCATGTTATTCCCATATCCGTGTCTCCCAATGTCTGTTACGTGATGGCTATTTAGCAGGAGAGCAATGGAGTTTCGCCATGCCACCAGCGCAAAACCAAAATATGTTCGAAAACGGAGTAACAGGATAATTAATTTAGGAGGGGGTACCAAAAATGTAAAGTTAAATAATGCAACACGAATAACATTGGGACCTAGGCTCAATTCCTACCCAACCACGAGGGAGCGGAGGTCAGATACACCATGGGTGTCATCCCTGTAAAAGATTTTACCTTATGAATTAGTTGAAATATTTCACTGGGGCAAGGTGCAAGATTGGGGCCCAAAAGGGAATCTTGAAGCATCACATTTCATTGATATGTTGCCAAAACAATTAGTTTTGACACCAAAATCTCTTAGCGTGAAAAGTCTGGATTTCATAGCTGGCAAGGTCGCTTTGTGTGTCGGAAAGATTTGCCCCCTTGCACTGGTCCAAAGTTTTACCTTTGGACTGAGTCATTTTTGGGATGTCAAAATCTTCAAGCAGGGCTCGGCAGCAAGGTGTAGCCAGGCCAGGCAGCACAAAGCCGGATATCTTTGCTGTTAGGTCCAGCTGATCCAGTTTATAGTGCAACAAACACCCATGAAAACATGACAAGGTCCCAACTTTTGCACCATCCTGGGGAAGTTGCTCCTGGTCAATCCTGCAGCCCCAGCTCCTCAAGGCAGGCGTCTAGGCACCAGGTGTCTCTTCAGGCAAGTTTCCTACATGGTCCAGTCCTCAAGGGTCAGCTGGGCCCTTTAGGAATCAGCAGCCTACCTTTTAGGTTCTCAAAAGCAGGAAAACAGGAGGTCAACTACGAACCCCTGAAGAGCAATTCCAGTACCTGGATGCCAGTAGAAGTTAAAAGTCCTTGAGACTTTGTTCTGCCATCTGTTCCTGTACACTCGCAGATAACTAATCCCTGCTAAGTGGTCAGCAGTTAACATCCATTGGCCCTTTCTCGGCTCAGTGGCAGGCCACTGTCCTCTGAAAGAGGCTCGTTAACTCTCCTAGAAAAGAATAGTTGCTCTGGAGGTCTGATGAGTGGCACAACTAATTTTATAATCATATCAACAAAAGAGTATGCCTTGCAAACAATGAATGTAGAGCATGACAGAAGGATCCGAGTTGGATCTTTATAAAGCCCTTATGTCCAACCAGAATAAACTCTGTTCCTCCCATGTACGAGGGATACCAGATGACACGTGTATATAGATTTTTACACCTTTTATCTTTTTTCACATTGAGCACCTCAGGTCAGGGTGGGCCTTAGCGCGCCCATACCGCCGGGTCTACACTTAATGGTCCTGAAGAATGCCTGTTAAAATTATAACACATAGGCAGAAACATATTGACCACCTCTTAAGTGGACTCTGCTGAACAATTTATTCAGCATTTCGTCCCACACTTTGTTTTTACTGTGTCCGATTGGCCACTAATAAAATTATTCTTTTTGACACAATCGTGATACTTTTAACATTCAATCCTTCACTATTCACCACACACCAATAACCAGCTCCGCAGTAATTCTGGCGTTGTAACACACCAGGGTGGCACTCAGCCTCTCCTGGTGGGGCCCAATGATGAAGCATGTCACCAACCAGGTTGGTGTGTGAGGGCTTTATAAAGATCCAACTCGGATCCTTCTGTCATGCTCTACATTCATTGTTTGCAAGGCATACTCTTTTGTTGATATGATTAGATTTACCTTGGGGACTGAGAGTGTTCCTAATTTTTCCCTCCCTCTCTTGTTGATTTCAATAACAACTAATTTTATAACAGCTCTGGCTCAGGTAGCCTAAAGTGCATTTTTCTAAAGTTACTAAGGTATCACAAATCTGATTTCACCATTAAATTAGATTTTAAAAACCAAGCAAGAAATAACTTTGAAATATTTTCTAGCCTTTTCTTAAACAGACATAGGGAATTAACATTTTAATCCCATCTAAACTTACTTATTAGGCAGTCTACAAGGCTTACACAGTGAAATAGTTTTGGGCTTTAATTTAACTGTGACGACACACTAACCCTAATGTATAGGGTGCCTTATTTTTATACATTAGTACTGAGTCATGTAGACTTAAAAGGCACACTGTAAGGGCGATTTATGAATATATAGAGATATGCTTCTCCTGCATGGCAAAGTTACTTTCATCTGACATATGTCATTGCAGTGCATTGACGTTGCAGTCCAGCTAGAGAACAATGATGTTCCTAGAAAAGACAGATTTTTGTTATATGTGGCTGGTGCAAATACAGCTACAGCTCCTAAACAACTTTGAGCTTTGCCTGTCATAGGAGCATTTTAGGCACCATTCGCAGGGGTCTTACAGGAAAGTTAAAAATAGGGAGTTCCAATATACAGAATATTTTTTTAGAGAGGGAGCACATGCACTTTACTAGTGTATACCAATGGTAAGGTGCATAGAGTCCTTAAGTCAGCAAAAACAGGGTCCAGAAAAATGAGAAAATTCTGGGGCGACCCTGTAGAAAAAGTGAATTTGCTACACACTCCTACAGTTATATTTTAATATAATCATACTAGCTCTGCTGACAATGGAACAATTTGATTGCGAGGATATTCAGTGAGCCAATCATTCACAGAGATTTGAAAACAGCCTCTGTCTATATTGTACCCTCCAGATTATATTGAAAATTTCAATCCAATGACACTTCTTGAAAGTAATTTTTTTAAAACACGTGCAAACATGTACTCAAGGTGACACACAAATGTGCTTCAAAATCCAATAATAAATGCCCCCAGAATGGCTATATCTGAATTTATGTTGGTGGTTTATGTATTACAGCTCTAAGTAAAGTCATTTTCATGTGTATAAACCAGCACTTGCCATGGCAGCCCCATTTAACTCAGAGGCACTTAGAAATGGGAGTTTAACATTTTCCTGATAAGCAGGAGGTCAGAGATGGCTTCATATAGTCAGCGATCCACTACCAAGAATCTACTGCTAGCTTTAGATCAACAACTTAACTATATACTGCTCTAAGTGTGTAATGTTTGAGATAAAGTACCCCTGCCTTATATTATTGGGATCTTACAAGCCACAGAGGAGTTGAGTGACCATCTAGGAATGAGGCTGAAGGCCAAGTTCCTTTATTTATATATACTATATTTTTCTTCACCAGCAGCAAGATTTGGCCAACATCCTGCTGCATACAGGGATTTTAATCTATCGTGCTGTAAAGGGGACAAAGCACAACAGGCGGAGTGAGTACTATCTTACACCCGCAGTCCCCTTTCTATAACCACAGTTGATGTGTGAACTTTTGAGCTTTTAAATCCCTGTGCGCGCTTCTCTGTCACACTAAGCTGGCATTGAGGAAGGCAACCAAGCCGAAACGCGTCTGCCAGGTGTTACAGCAATGGCGAACTTTTAACCGAGCATGATGTGCCCTGATGGTGAAAATAAAGCTTTCCAGAATCGTACCTGAGCATGTGTCAGCCCGTTTTTCAAAGAAGCGGGATTGGTGGAATATATATATATATATATATATATATATATATATATATATATATATATATATATATATATATATATATATATATATATATATATATTCACTGAAAAAAACATAGGTTTCACACATGTTATAGTTAGCTGGACATTTTACTGATAAAAAACCAATGAAATTCCCCCGTTATAGTTACTGTAGGCAACTATAACTCACGCGACCGTAATCCTCTGCTGATGCTAATACTGTATTTAGACACTTATTTGCCCATGTCTTCTTCCACCGCGTGCCCACGTTACGCTAGATGGGCCATGAACGTACGATGCGCTTCGCGCACCGTGCGCACATGGAGGACATATGATGAGCATCGTTGTGAAAGGTAAAATATATGTTTTTTTATATATATATGAGCCATGCGCAAATGGTGTCCTTCGGGCACCGTTTGCGCACGGGGTAGGGAGAGTGTGGATATTGGGTTTTTTTTTAAATATTTATCACCGTACGCGTACGGTAAGCGTAATCGGCGAAATTTTCGAAAAAATTAAAATTGCCTTTTTTCGTTTGGGGGATTGTTGGGGACTTCCTCGACATGGCTAGGTGCTTGGGAGCTGTCTAAACAGCCCTTTTACATGTTTTTGCACTTTGTTTTTCAGCCCCCTGTCAGAGTGCGAGAGAGAAAATGGCGGCCGCCGCTTCCTGGTTTCGACCGATTCGAATGTTTACTAAGATCTAACGACCAATCAGAATCGCGCTCGCGCACGTCACCGTACGCGTACGGTAAGCGCACCGTAAGCGCACCGTAAGCTGCCACAGATATATATATTGATTTAAAGGCTATTTTCTCAGAATCTACTGAACAGATTTACACCAAACCTACAAAAGGCACTTCCTTGACCTGAGGACTACCTCTCTGACAAATTTCATTAAATTCTGTTCAGCCGTTCGGGCTGTAGCTGTGTCTAAAGGTCCTATGGAAAAATGCATGGGAAAAACGCGTTTTGGGACCCCCCTTTTATCTCAGCCCCCGCTTGACGAATCCCCCCGAGACTTTCAGGGTAGGAGCGGAGCGTAGCGCCCCACCTATTTTGAAAATTTCGCGAGGATTCGTCGACCGGCGCCAAAGTTATTCCAAATAGAATGTTGCGGATTTCCTATGGAAACGTGGTCCTAACTATAACTACCTACTGGCGACCGCCAGTAGGTAATATATATATATATATATATATATATATATATATATATATATATATATATATATATATATATATATATATATATATATATATATATATATATATATATATATATATATATATATATATATATATATATATATATATATATATATATATATATATATATATATATATATATATATATATATATATATATATATATATATATATATATATATATATATATATATATATATATATATATATCTTTTTTTTTCTTTTTTTTTTTCTTTTTTTAACTTTATTTTCCTTTTTTTACTTAGTTAACAAACCATAGGTTTATGACAGACATATATTTCCACACCGTGTTACATTACAGACTGCATTCATAACAGTTCGTAATCTGCAGTCATTAATAATGCTTTACCCCTTTCGCAACTCTACCAATTGTGTACCCACTGCTTGAGTGAACTGATGTGGGGATCATAAGTGTGTGTCACTAGCAAGGCGTAGGCATTGTTTGTGTGTCTTGCTAAGCCCCAGGTTCGGGAGTGTGATCTGAATCATTCTGTATTTTGAGAAGATATGTTTGCAGTGGTTCTCAAATGTTGCGCAGGCGTGAGGTAGGTGGTTGAAGTTGAGCGTATATGTCACTATTGGTGCTGCAGAAAATTAAGCTGGCAATCCAGCACTTCAGCATCAGTGGATGTTTGCTGCCCCAACGTATAACTATTTCACTATTTGCTAGCATCAAAGTTATAGCCACATATCTACACCCTGCTTTTGGAGCAGTGTGCATAACATGAGTAGCACCTATAATGGGTCAGGTGTAAGCGCCTGGTGTATCATACATGAAAGTTCGATGTAAACAGCTACCCAGAATCCGGCTGTTTTGGGGCAAGTCCAGGTCATGTGTAAAAAATGTGCATGGGGAGCCTAACATTTAGGGCATGAGTGTGGACGAGATTATCCATACAGAGTGCGTTGTGGGGGGGTGATGTATGCCCACCATAAGAATTTAAAATGTAACAACTTGTGGTGATGGTTCATGGAGATTTTACGTGTTTGTCGGATATAGCGTGACCTAAATCCCGCTCCCATGCCCGCCTTATTCCAGTATTATTAGTGGGGATCAATGTGATGCAAGCTTTGTATAGTTTAGACATAAGGTGCTCGCCGCCTGGGTCTTTGATGAGCAGAGTCAGGGGGGTAAAATCTTGTGGCTCGAGTAGGTAACTGTGGATTTGTGCGCGATGCGCATTTTGTAGTCTGTGTATTATGAAATGGTCCATCAGTGTCGCACTGTGTAATCAAGCGTCTTCTGTCCGGGAGAACACTTGGCCCTGGGGGAATAGGTTTCCCATTGTGTCAAGGGAAAATTTAGTAAGTATGCGCCTAATGATTTCCACTTGTGCGATGGGCAACCATGTGCCCGCCAGCGGGAGAGCTTGTGAATAGAGTAGGTGGCTAACTTTCTCCATGCCCAGCTAATTGTAGAGACAGTTTGAATATCCTGTGGGTTGTGTTTCAGACTTCTGGTAAAATTGCAGAGAGTGGGATCGGGTATGGGAGATGCGGTTCTGGATTGGTGTATGGGATTTTGTATCTGGGTGATACTAGTGCCTAGCAAAGCTACACTGGGCCACTAGGTAGTACATTTGGAAATTTGGCACCCCAAACTCACCGAGTTCGTATGGTGGCATCAACGTATCCCATCTAATCCTAGGCTGTTTATTGCCCCATACTAGGTGCAGTAGTGGTGTGCGTAGTGTTGTAAAGAAGGTGGAGGTCAATGGAATAGGTATATTGTGAAACAGGTAGAGAAATTTTGGCAGCATCACCATTTTGATTATAGCAATCCTGCCTGCCATTGCTATAGGCAGTTTGGAACAGCGTTCTACTTGACTAGTCAGTTTATCGAGCGCAGTTCCGTAGTTTAGTCGCAGAATCTGCTCTGGATCTCTATGGATATGTATCCCCAAATATTTTACTGAGTCCTCACACCTTACCAGAGGGTATTCAGTGTCAATTATCCCAGTGCAGGGGGTCGGTGGAAGCATCTCAGACTTGCCCCAGTTTATCTGAAGGCCAGACAACGCCCCAAATCTAACCACCTCTCTAAGTATGGAATTGAGATTGTCACTGGGTTGTTTAACATATAGAATAAAGTCGTCAGCATATAATGTGATGAGCAGAGGGCCAGTTTTCAGTTGTAGACCTCTGTAAATGTGTCGTTCTCGTAAGTGATGTACAAGTGGGTCCAGTGCTATACCGAACAACAAGGGCGATAGCGGTCACCCCTGTATGGTCCCGCGTGTAGGATGGAATGGAGGTGAACGTCCCTGGAATACCTATTCTTCGGAGCGTGGATTGTAAAAAGGACCATTCCAGGTAATCAAACGCTTTGTCAGCATCTAGTAGCACGGCTGCAGCTGGGGTAGTTGGTGGAATAAGTTCCTTTAACTTCAACTTTAGACTAATTTGCATGACGCACAAATCTTCCCCAGGGGGATCTCTCGGCGCCAGAGATGGAAGGCTAAATGTAAAATAAAATCTTTAGAATAGCCAGGTCTTGAGCATTTTTTTTTAATTGTGGAAGGTTGGGGCAGGCACGGATTTGTTCAGGGAGTTTGTTCCAATGTTTGGGAGCTAGATAAAAGAACGCACAACCACCCATTTTGACTTTCCTTTTTCTCCGGCTGCAGAGCAGGCTGCGATTGCTGGATCTGAGTTGTCGTCCAGGTTGATAGCGTTCAATTTTATTAGTCAAGTAAGACGGTCCCGTTCCATGCTGGGACTTATAGACCATGCATAGCAGCTAGAAGATAGCTCGTTTCCTAACAGGAAGCCAATGTAGTTGGCGTAGGAGAGGAAGGGAAGTGATTTGTGCTTGTTTATTAAGGGCAAGACGTGCTGCCGTATTTTGCACAACCTGCAGTTTGGATAACAGGTCTTCCCTAATTCCTACCAACAAAGAGTTGCCATAGTCAAGGCGGCTGATTAGGAGCGACTGAATGAGGGCCTTTCTGGCGTTTAGCGGGATCCAGGGGAAGTTCTTTCCGAGCATCCGCATGGTCCCGAAGCAGGTGCAGGTGCCTGCGAGAGTTCTTCCATTGATAGCTTATTGTCTATTCTAACTCTAGGTTCTTAGCCCACCCTCTTGGGGAAGGAGCTTCTCCTAGTTCTGATGGCCACCAGTTCTTCTGCCTTGCCAAACAACAGTATCTCAGTTTTGGAGGAGTTAAGTTGCAAAAAGTTCTTAATCATCAAACTTGCTATGCTAGTCATACAGTTTATGAACTTAGCTTTTGTTACTGCAGGGTCGTCCTCTATGTGCACTATCAGCTGCGTATCATCATCGTAGGATATGGTTTCAAACGCACAGTTTCTGATGATTGAGGTCAAGGGGGCGACATATAGGTTGAATAAGGTGGGGCTCAATATAGAGCCTTGTGGAACCCCCTTTTCCACCGCAGCTGTATGTGACACAAAAGAGTCCAACTGGACGCATTGTGTTCTGTCGAACAGATAATTCTGAATCCATTTAAAGGCTAGACCTCTGACACCAATCTCTCGAAGCCTGTTCAACAGGATACGATGAGAGATGGTGTCAAAGGCTGCCGACAGATCGAGCAGCACTAACATAACTGGAGAGTCCTTATCCAGTGACATCCTTAGCGTATCAGTAACCTCTAGTAAGGCGGTCTCGGTGCTGAAGGATGCACAGAAGCCGGACTGGGCTGAATCTAGCATTTTGTTCTGCTCTAGATAGCTAGAAAGATGTCGGTTGATTAGTGTCTCCATGATTTTAGAGCAACAAGGGATAAGGGAGATTGGCATGTAATTCTGTAGATCAGTAGGATCTGCTAGAGCCCTTTTGAGCAGGGCCTTAATGCGTGCATTTTTCCATTTGCATGGAAAAGTGGCCGTTGCTAATGAGATGTTACAGATGTCTGCAAGTGTGTCATCTAAGACCGGGGTTAGCTCAGACATAACCGCAGGTGGTACCGGGTCTGAAGCAGAGCCGGATTTCGCCTGAGACAGTAGAACACCCACCTGCTCACCAGTAATGATGGGGAAGCATTGTAAGCTCAAGGAGCAGGGGTTTCCCTGAAGGGGGGCTCTCTCATAAACATCCTCTTCAGGCCCGAAGGAGTGATATATTGTATCGATCTTATTAGTGAAGTGGGTCGATAAGTGATCACATAATTCCTGTGTGGATGGCAGGAGTGGATTATTCGCCCGTGGATTTGTAAACTCCTTCAGGATGGCAAAGAGCTCCTGTGAGGAGTCTTTGGCTCCCATGAAGCGAGAGCCTAAATAGGTTCTCCTGGCTGCCTTACAGCTATTTATATAAATTCTGTGGGCCTCTCTGTAACACCGTTCATCTTGCTCGGATTTGGATTTTCTCCATTTCCTTTCTTTTACCCTACATAGGGGTGGATTTTTACCATCTTAAGTGGTGCAATAGAGTCAAGGACATCTGTTATAGAGGACTCAAATAATTCTAAAGCCATGTCACAATCATTGCAGTTCATAATAGCAGGAGGAGTATAAACACTGCTAAAGGCGGAGGCTGTCACCTTTTTCCAAGCTCTGCAGAGTTCTTTGCGAGGTTGGGGAAGACCACACGATTTTAAGGGGGCCCAGTAAAAGCTTAGTACCGAGTGGTCCGTCCAGCCTACCCTCTGCGGAGGTTCCACTATTAGATCTGAGATGTTTGAAAAGATGGTGTCCAATACATGACCCGCCAAATGAGTTGGGCTAACTACTCTAGAAGAGAGATCAAGGGACTCCATGGCTGCAAGCAGGCAGGCCGACTCTACATTAGCGAGAGCCTACAGATGGTGGTTGAAGTCCCCTACAAGTAGGAACTTGTCTGTTTGCAGCGTGAATGGGGCCAGCTTATCTAATAGTGCTGTGCAAAATTCCCTGTTATTTCCTCCTTTATGGTCATGGAACTCCAATGTGATTTAAAATATCCTTATAGTAAGTGGTGGGGTTTATTTATTCCTTATAATACATGGTCACACCAGACCCTTCCCATAAACAGTTTATATCCCTAGGTGCTGCTCTTCATACAAAAGAGATAGGATGTTTGCAGACAAGAAGAATCTGAAGTGCAAATTTAAGCATGCCATAAACAGATATTTACAATCAGCTTAAGTTGAAAGTCAGATTTAAATAAAAAGTTCTAGCTCAGAATGTGTAGAATCATGCATAGAGATTCTCGTTTTCCTATGTTAGCCTAAAGTATGCAAAGAATAAACATGTTACCACAAATGTTCCCTTTCTGCTGATCATTGTTCAATTAGAAACTTAGAACAGTTTTTTAATTTAAACAGCAGCTTTAGTTATCAATGTCCTGTCTATCCTCTTGACTGCTGGCTGTTGGCTCCAGCAGAAGAGGTTGTGATGCCAACAACACAATTAAATAATTTACTACAGCTGAGCAGCTTTATTACAGGCAACAAGAGATGTCACAGACTTTGTTTTGCCAACCGTTCTTGTCCACTCGCAGATAACTATCCATACTAAGGGAACAGCAGTTAACACTGATTGTTCCTTGCTGTGCTCAGAGGCAGGCCACTGTCTGGTTTGTTAACTCTCCTATAGAAGGATATGTATTCCAGCTCTGGAGGTGTGATGAGTGGCAGAACTGGTTTAAAACAGGTCAGGCTCAGGCAGCCTAAAATATTTCTAGTCACAGATTTCAACTGTAATAAGGAAATTAGATACTGACCTTTATACAGGGAATGCAGGCTCCCAAGTATTATAAATAGGTTTACCTTCAGATATGCTGGACCATGTGCAAAAAAGTTGCTCTTTAGCTTCCTGGCTTTTCAGCTACCCATACATTTGTTTAGTTTTCAGTCTTTGTCAACATGCAAAAGACTGCAGAAGAACCATAATGTACAGGAATTATCAGATGACAAAATAGATATCTACGAGGATTCTTGCATGTCTATGTGAAGAATAAACTTACTTTAACATCCGGAGGCTACATTATTTGTTTGCTGGAGCACCTTGTTTAAAGTGAAAAAGATTCTAATTAAAGATAAAACTGAGGTTTCTGACTCATTTGCTAGCCAGGTTTATCCTCCCAGTATAGTCCTGGCCCCTTGATATACCTCTGTAAAAAACTGCTGTCCAAAGATTTTAATTTTTGATTTGTGTTTTTGTATCATTAAAGAAGTAATTTACCTTGGCTAGACATTGCTCATTTGGGCCGAATTTTTCTGGACGACATTTTTAAAAATGGCGGATGTGTTGCAGTCTTATAGAGACTGAAAATAACTCCTCAGAGCAACCCTTCTGCCCTTTTTCAAAATGGCATCTATATAATGATGTGTTTTAGCCATCATATTGGTAATTTATTTTAATATTGATTTTGTTCCAGGTTTTCAAATTCGTAAACATGAGTGAAGCTGGTTGTAGCAGAAGATCTTCTCCTCCTGACAAAGTGTCGATAACTACAAAATCTGAGGACCACTTCAACAAAGAAAAATGTCTCATATGCCATACTAAGCTGAAACAAAAACTAACATCAACTGTGGCTGGATAGAAGAGAGTTCGAGGTGCTGCAGAAATACAGCAAGACCAAGTTGACAAAAGTTTGAAACTGATAGGTGAATTTTTTATCAATGTAACAACAAGTGCTAAAAGTCATATACAATAGAAAAAAGCCTGAAAAAAATGTGTCAAACAATTTGCAGAAACCAGTGAATCACAAGAAGAATCCAATTCTTCTGAGAAAGCGATGACAACAAGACACAATGCCCATCTACTTAAAAGATCTACCCCTCGTCCACCTTCAACAACTGATCAGAAAGCAGAGGCTCTTCACTGTGTTATCTATAGTTTAGCCAGAACATGGGCCAAAGGAATTGATGAAAGAACAAAGTACAGAGTATATGAGTCTCGAAGGACAAACATCTTTTTTACCTGCAGCAAGTTTCTTCTAAGATGAAGTTATCAGCGGAGAAGCTGATCTAAACAGCGAGGTAAATGTATTTGCAGCAGATTTTTATGCACACTCGAACTGCATGAGTGCATACACTCAAAAATATCAATGTGCAAAGAGCTCCCAGCAGCAATGTAACCATCAGCCTTCAGTTGAGTTGGCATTATTTTAAGAGGAAATTCAATTTTAAAGCCACTCTTGAGTGCTGGCTATGGGTCCACACTCAGGGGGATCACAGAAATAAAGGTGAACATTGATTAAACTGTATTGATCCATAATCATGAAATTAAGATTTCTCTGGTGAGAAGGTACAATGACAGAATTTGTTTTTGTCAGTCTAGCTAAAAGAATAAGCCACTTATGGTGTTCTCAGCTGATTTGACTCCTGCAATTCTTGCTGCCAAAATAAGATCAAAGGATGCAGTGAAATCAGCAGGAACCATTTTAGGAAACGTCCTGAAAGATTTAGATTTTGGACATCATGACAAATTTTGTGATGACCCAGAGCTCTGCAAATAACGGGAGTCAACAATAATGCAAGATGTTGTCTTAATCTTTTTCACATCATTGTTTAATATTAGCAAAGCAAAACTGTTACAAACTAAAGCTCTTGAGTTCAGAACAGAAGCCGACAACATTGATGATGGCTCTGTAAATATAAGTGAAGAAGTGGAAAATAATCGCATGAACCGACAGGCTTATGCGGTACAAATGTACGGTCTTTTCCAAATCATGTTTTATGAATTACATTACAGGAAAAAGAAAACTCCGCTAAACATGATGACTGCCCATGCAATCTTTGACAAGTGCAAAAGTAGAGAGCTGATCTCTTCAATTAATAGGATTGGTGTATCAACAAGTTAAAATGACACAGTACGGAGCAGGAACTTGTTAGCAGTTTGTGCTCTAAAATCCTGTGAATCCGGCATCACACCACTTCAGAGTCACTCTATCAGGAAAGGATTTCCAATTGCTGCTCATAAAAATTTTCATTTTGAAGACAGCTCTTCTTTGTCTGGAACATCCAGCACACATGACACTGCCATGGTGATTTTTCATGACAGTAGCTGCTGGAAAACAATCTGTGATAGCTGTAGGCATAAACAAATGGAGCTGCAAACCTATAACTAAACTGCCTTGACAATATGTGCAAAATCACTACAAGCCATCACTACATCTCAGTCTACCAGAAAGTTTCAAAGTGGCTGCGGACATGGATTCTCTTCTACCTGATGATGCAGCCTGCAAAGCAGATTTAACTGAATATTGATTATTCGGTACTGACTGAAAGATGAAGAAAAACCAGTTCCTCTGTGGGCTGGAATTCATGCTCTCATCTCCCAGAGTACCGTTCCACTGAAGAAGGTTGGGTTTTTACCAGTAATACCATCTTCAGTCACAAACTAAGCAACAATATACACAGCTCTAAAAAATTTCAAAAATGTACGTGCCTAGCTTGAAGACCAGCCTATGCTGCCAATTTTCTGCGATGAAGATGTTTTCCATATTGTAGATGACATTTGTATTAACAATCCAGTAGAATTTGATAATCTTTATCCAATCATGAGCATATTCCACATGACAAAAGTTGTGTTGCGGTGTGCAGGAATTTATCAAAGTGGATGTGGTTAGACAATGCACTTACTGAGGCCTGAAATCTTTGGAAGTAAAACTGTCCAGTCAGTAGTGAGTGGAGCTCATTATGTATGTTTGTTACAAGGAACATTGCGTTGGAATGCTTTCTTGAAGAACAATGAAAAAGTAGATTTTGCATATCTTATCTCAGAAGTGAACAACGCACAGGGTACGCCTCATTTAAAAGACATAATGCAAAGCCAGTTCAATACACTCAATTCAAAATCAGAAATAGTCCGTAGAGTTTGTCAAAGAATGTAAAAAAAATAAGAACTTTGCAAGTACTGGGAAAATGCTTTACACAAGATAGCTCTAGTGAAAACGTGGTACATGCTGTTAGGGAAGATGATCGGGAGCTGCACTTGAAGACTGTGGAGTCACTGATTAATGCTTTTCGCTAATTCAGTTACATAAACTACCTGAGATATGGGTCCTAGTATTCGGAAAGAGTGAAGAAACTAGAGGTGGAAAAGACATACCTCTACAGAAAATTAATTTAAAGACATTTTGTGGTGAGAGACAGAGAGGGAAGGTTAAATGCTGTAGCTCCAGATATGAAACTGGAACAGACGATCCAGAGATCACAGAAAAGCTTCAAGGGAATTGCTGGTCAGATACATAAAGTAAATATGTTGCTCGATGGCAGCTAGTTTACCATGAAGTCTTTTCTATTTGGAATGTTTGCAGAGAGATGACAAATTCAAATCTAATGGACCATCATGAAACTGTTCCTAGCCAGGAACTTGTAGGAAAGAGAGAGGAAAGTTTGAATTAACATGTTGACAGCCTTCTTCATTTCAAACAGCAGCAAGTAAACCCCTCTGAAATGACTGAGCCTGTGCGACTGCACAACTTCGTGACCAAGACACATCTACTAGATGTCCTGGAACATGGTTTGTAAACTATATGCAGAACTGATGCAGGAGAGATTTGTATTGTAAGAGAAAAAGCAGTTTGACAATCACTAAAGGTAAACTTCCACGCTTTAATTGCCATAGTAAGAATTTCGTCCAACCAGCCACTACAAAACAGGTTACAAAAAACAACCTCCGCAAGCACATAAAGAGATGGATGTAGAAAAATAAAGGGGTGCATTTAACAAGGACAATCTGTCAAATGATCTTCTTCCAACAAAAGTATTATTTGATAGAGATGCTGCAACCAAATCAGTGAAGCACAAACTTGTACAAGAGCTTGAAAAAAACACTTTCACTCGAAGAATTTCAATTCAAAAAGATCTCCTCATTGAAAACTGCTGTTGTTGTGGACTATATGTCACAATTGCAAATGGTCAAGATTTCATCCATGCAAATCATTGGAGAGGTCGTTCAGACTGTTCTACAGATTTCAAATTCAGTGCGCACCTTGCAAGAACTGTACATTGTCTTTGACAGTTATTTTGAACTATCGCTCAAAAAATGTGAGAGAATCAGACATATGTCTACAAGTGGAACAATTGACATTGCACTCCATCAAAAATCTGACACCTATATCTGTACAACTTGATAAATTCTGGTCATCAACATCGAACAAGATGAACTTATTGAAGTTAACTCGCCAAAACATTACTGATACGTCAGTGAACACTGAATTTTCTATTATTTTCAGTGGACTGATTGTCAATGAGCAGTTGGTGTCTGCATAGAAATATTCAAAAGGTACGGGCCATTTTGTTCAAGAATTTAACAGCAAATTGGAGGAAGCTGACCTTTGTGTTGTGCCACATGCGGAGTGTGCTGTTCAAAATGGTTCAATTGAGTCATTTCACTGTCAAATGACACATTTGTTATTATTGTGCCACTAAAATTTGTTGCAATGTTCATAAGTCAAGGATAATCAGAGTAATAGATACATTATGGAACAGGCGAGAAAGGAAACTTAATCCCACTTCATATTCTGTACAAGAAACTTGACCCAGAAATGCCCAGTGTTCTTATCAAAGCACATATTCTTGTCAGGTAATGACACTATGAGCAAAATTGGAACAAAGCTTAGAGCTTTAACTGCTGAAACTTTTTTTTTTTTTCAATAGAATCTTTTATTTTGCAGTTAGTAAAAGCAAACATAAATAAACAATTTATCAGGAGAGAATTATCATTAATATACATGATAAATACTCATCAGTTCACATAAATACAAAAACCTATATTTGAGTAAATGAAAGCTCCCTTTTCATGGATATAAGCAAGTGTAGGCCTAATTCCTACCCCAGATTTTATAAAATTTTCTTAAGGCTCCTACTCTTTGTAAATGTAGCTTTTCCTTCACCTCAATTCGGGACATCTTCAGTAGCCGTTGAGAAAATGTTGGGGGCTCGGCCTCCTTCCATGTTTAAAAGATCAGAGATTTAGCAATACGTAATGCAATAAAAACATACTTTTGTTGTTGAATAGGTAAACCAAGTGTATTGGTCATTCTGAGAAGAACCGTACTTGGCTCAAGCACTAAATTTATTTTGAGCTTGTTGTTAAGCCACTGGTGTATTTGGTTCAAAAATTTAGTTAGAGCCGGACATGCAAAGCAAATATGAAACCTGTCCCCGATATGATGATTGCATCTGAAACATGCTCCCGAAATGGAGGGGTACATTTTGGAGAGACGAGATGGAGTGTAATAAAGTTGCCATTTGGAAAGGAAAGCCATACCTTTGAAATTGGCGCCCCTTATGGCTTTATACCCCCAGATATTATAAGCTCTCCATGTTTGTGTATCCAGCCTACAACCAGTAGAGTTTTGGATCTTATGTGGTGCTAGCGGCACAGCTTTGGCATAAAGTTGACTGAGTAAGACTTTGTACCAGTTACCTGCCCCTCCGCTCTCTTTCACATAGTAGGTAAAACTAATCAGATTTGTTTGAGGTTTTGGGGGGGACTTGTGAGCTACTTAAAAAGCTCAGAAATTGAAAAAAGGAAAAGAGTAGTGAAGATGGTAGTCCTGGATTGAACTGTTTAATTTGATTCTAAGACTTGATTCCGTCTCCTACGAAGAAGTCCCTAAAGCAGAGTACTCCCAATCTTTCCCAAGCGGTTATGCTTTTTTGACGTTTTTGAAGACCTATCCCCCTACTATGGGAAATTAGCATTTCTGGGTGGAAAGTGATAAACTGATATTCCTTCAGAAATTATTTGGGGTGTCGTATATCTACTGCGCTTAGGGAGCCTTGGAATTTTGATGAAAGGAACAAGCTGGAAACTGGATTCTAAGAGCATTTGCTTCAAATAAAAATTGTTACCCAGATCACGTCTGGTAAGTGACCTTGTGCACCAATCGAAAAATGCTGCTTGGTGATATTTTTTTAAGTGAGGGAGCGCGAGTCCGCCGTCTGCAATTGGTAGCTGTAGAGTCTCTAGTTTTGTACGAGGTTTCCTGCCAGATCAAACAAAATGCCAAAACATTTGGTCTACCTTGTTGAAAAATTTAGAAGGGACTTTAATTATTAAATTTGAAAAAATAAAAATAAATAAAGGCAGAATCATCATTTTAATGACAACAATTCTCCCTATCAACAAGAGTAGTAAGGTCTGCCACTGCTTTAAAAGATTTCTAGCCTTCATAAGCATAATTTCGTAATTGAGCTGATATAGCTGTGAAGGATCATGTAACACATTTATCCCTAAATATCTGATTGCCCCAGTCGAACGAACTTGATTGTGCATATTTAATGGAAGGACATGGTCAGAGCAGTTAAAAGGCAACATTTCAGATTTAGAATGATTCATGTTATATCCCCCCCCCCCAGGTCCAAAAAGGATTTGATTTTTTTTAAAAGACATTCAAAATATTATGTTTCTCAGCAGACAATATAGAATTATGTTGTAGGCAAAAAGTTCTAGTTTTGGAGCTCCCGGCAGGGGTGCTCTAATTTATGGATCCTGTCGTAGTAGGGATGCCAGAGGCTCTATAAATAACACAAAGAGCACTGGTGACATTGGGCATGCTTGCCGAGTACCTCGTTTGATTTGTAGTGATGCAACGGTTGGAGAACTTATTATGATCTTTGCTTCGGCATTGCTATGAAGGTTGTTTAGTAAATTGATGAGTAGTAAGGAAAAATTGAATTTCGTTAGAATTGTAAACAGGATCTCCCAAGGAACTAAATCAAAAGCTTTTTCAGCGTCTATCATGATTATAGTAGCTTCTGTGTTTTTAGCTATATAATAATAAATTGACTGGACTAGAAAGTTGGAACTGCTGGCCATCGTTCTCCCTGGCAAAAATCCGGACTGATCTCTATGAACCACTAATTGGGCAGAAGTAGTTATTCTTGCTGCCATGATTTTAGTAAACAATTTGTAGTCAGCGTTAAGTAGGCTGATTGGCCAATACGAGCCCGGATTGTCGGGGTTTGCCTTTTTTGATGAAGCTTATAATAATTGCCACAGCAAAAGACTTGGGGAGATGACTTCCTTCTAATATTGCGTTGAATAGCTCAACCAGAGTTTCAGTTAATTGGGTCAAAAAAACCTTATAAAATGTGGCTGGGAAGCCGTCACAGCCACATGCTTTCCCATTAGGGGACCCCTTGATGGCCTCCTGAACTTCTTCAATTGTAATTGGGGCGACTATGAGATTGCTGAGTCATTGAGTTTAGGTAGCTCTATAGGATTAAGAAATTCATCTATGGAGGTAGAAGGAGCCGAAAATATTGATGAATATATTTTCTTGTATTGTGAAAAAAAACAGCTCCAATATCAGCCATTTGATTTACTACTTGATTTCTATTTCCATCGAAGATAGTTTTAATTGTTGACCTCGCCAGGAGCTTACCAGCGTATTCGCTTTCCTCATAGAGTTTCTGAAAGCATGTATTTTGGTTCACAATGGTGGTAGAAACGTAAGGCTTTTAAATCGTATCTAGCTTTTTCCAAATTATTTTTTGTACTTGGGGAATAGTCGATTGTATATCTCTGTACTGCTTGATCTCAGTTGCGCTGTAACGCCAAAGCTGTAGTCCTGCTTATTTTTGATACGTTGGCCTTGAATCATATTATTTCCCCACTAATATAAGCTTTGCATGCTTCCCAGACAGACATAAGGGGTATGATCCCTTGTTTATTTCTAAAAATACCTTGATTTTAGTTTGCATGTTCGTGACCCAATCTTCCTCAGTTATTAGGGTCTTATCTAAAGTTCAACGAGGATGTTCATGTCTAACCGAATTAACCTTAATTTCTATCACTGGAACTGAATGAGCCGAAAATGGGTTTGCAAGAATATATGTCTTGCCCCGTTCTCTTCGAAAAACAAGTATATTCCCGCGCCCGAAGATGCTGGATTCGCCAGGATCTATTAGAGCGAAATCTTGTATTAGGGTCACAGCGCTTCTTGCTACTCTAGGTTAGTTTTGAGCCTTGTTCTTACGTGAGGAGTCGAGCTGCAAGTTCTGTATTAGATTAAAATCTCCCCCTATGATAATGTAGCCAGGTTGTTGGGAAAGAGCATCCAGGGCAGCTGTATCATTGGAAATTGGACCATAAAAACTAACTATCTGGAAGATCTGGTTGCCCATCTTCCAGCTTACAAAAATCCTTCCGGCGTTGGGTTCTTTGTTAATCTGTAAGACTTCTCCATCACAGTGATGTGTAACCAAGATTGCTACCCCCCTTACTGCAGCCCCAGCTGAGGCAAAAAAAGCTTGTGAGACATAGCTTGGTAGCCAGAAAGGGGATGAATCTCCTCTTAAGTGTGTCTCTTGAAGTAAAATAATCTGAATTTGTGCAGCCACCAGCCACTGCAGTGTGGATTTGAATTTAATATGGTTATTGGCCCCAATGATGTTACATGAGCCCAATCTAATTATTTGTTGTGAAGCCATTGGAATGTTGCGCCAGGGTGATAGAACTATATTGAAATTCAAAAAGCTTTTTTGCCTTGCTACCTTCATTATTTCCGAAAGAAAATTTTGTTTTTTTACTAACTGCAATTTTTCTCTTTTACACCCCATCTCCCCACACCCATGTGAAGCTCCCAGCCCTTAAAACCCACTTTTAAAGGCCCTACCCATCATGGGCCCAAATGTCTGTCCCACCCCTCCCCTTGTGCCCCTATTCCTCTAAAAGGAGTACTTTGGTATGGTACTCAAAGCTCATTCCCTGGAGGAGCAGTGGATAGCTATGAATTGTTAATGACTGCATTACTTGTACGATAAAATGATGTCCCTTTCTCCTTACTGTTCCTTGTATCCCTGTATGCCCTCTAAAAAGAGAGAGAGAGGGAAATAAAGAGCCCCCTGTCCCTCCTAACCCACCACCCTGCTTCACAATACGCAAAAATTCTTTAGCTTGATCTACAGACAGAAAAACATGAGTACGTCCTTTATGTGGCACTCTTAGTTTTGATTGTTGCATAATCCCAGTGGGTGCCCCCGAGTTCTTGAATTCATTAAGCAACCCCACAAACTCTCTTTTTTCTTCGTGCCGCTAGTATTGACAAATCCGAGAAGATTCAAAAAGAGAAGTTCTCAGTTGTAGAGAAGGACTTTTGGAGATTGCCTGAGAGAAGATCTGCTCCTTTATACGCACGTCCCCAAACCTAGCTGCTATAGTTTGACGATATTTAGCGTTTAAAAGACAAGTTGGAGGAACACGATGAGCCAGAACGATGGCAAGATCTTCACCTACGGCTGCCTTGTCCACCAATACGTATTTGTGGATTAGATCGGAGATCAGTTTTAAAGAAGATGAACCAGCTTCAGGATTCTCCGGTATCCCTATGAATCGAAGGTTGGTACGTTGTGCCCTATTTTTCACATCATCAATTTTAAGATGGAGATCCTCGAGTTCAAACCGCATCTTGAGCATCGTTGCGTCTTGATTCTTGGAAGAGTCCTCTACAGAGGAGACTCGAAGCTCAGCCTGGGTCACTCTGGAAGATAACTGGAGGAGACTATTGTTGATCTGTTCAAGTTGTTCATTAATTTTCATATGAGCATTTTCTTGTGAGATCTTGATGTCGCACAGCTCACTCAGAATTTGTTGCAGTGTTGCCGCCATTGGAAGAGGCTGAGAAGGCAGTACAGGCGATGCTGATAGAACTGGAAGTATGGAATCGATAATCAAAGAGGTTACGGTGGTTGCAATTACTGCATTTTGTTAAGTAGTCAAATTATAGTTTAGAGATTGAAAGGTTTCGAATGTTTGAGTTGATAATAGTTTGGTAGTTGATTGAGTCAAATGGGGAGGCACTATGGTATCTTGCTGCTGTAGTTGATACTATTAATATAGCTGATATAGTTGTAGTTCCTGAGGGAGGAGACATGGTGCCCGTGCCTAAACTGGATTTTAATCTGTTATTTGGTTCCTGAGACATGTTGAGCCAAGACTCATCCAGATTCCGAGAGTGTTTATCTGAAGTCAAAAGCTGTTTCTACCGCACAGCAATCTGTCTTGACTGTTTTGTCCCCTTTAAGGTTTTATTGAGCAGAATGTGTTTTCAAAGAGGAATGCCTTGAGATGCGCTTCATTGAAAATGGCAGGTTACGATAGTAATTAATGGGCGGGCAATCTCTTGTAGCACGTAGCTCCTTGCGTAGCTATGAGGTTGGAGGTGATCCCTTTATAGGTAGAATTTATAATTTTGTCTCTCCTGCACCCCCTCTGATCTTCCTCTTCTCGGATCCTCTAGGATCCCCTTGGTCTCTTGAGCTCATTATGGTCCATCAGTGAAATCAACCAATATTAGCTGACTTCAGGTTATATTAGGTTTTGTCCAATTATGCAGGATCAAGCAATAGGTTAGATGAGATGGTTTAAAGCCACATCCGTACTACACAGACCGCTTCCGCTGCACACCCCATGTTATGTTGTTATGTTATTATGTTATGTTATCTGGTATTTATAAAGCATGCGGCTACTCCCGGGAGTGTCCCAGCGCTAGGAAGAAAGACCACAACGGCATACAGAACATTCCCCTACAACAGAAATCAAAGCTGGAAGAGCCATGTTTTCAGATTCCTCCTGAAAGTAAGGAGGTCCGGTATCTGTCTAAGAGAGAGGGGTAGGCCATTCCACAGCCGAGAGACCACTGCTTGAAAAGATCTTCCCCCTACCTGGGAGAGCAGGACCTTAAGAGTTGAGATCAAAAGCTGAGCAGAGGACCTCAAGGTACGCTGTGGAATATTAGGTTGATATTTTTCCCTAAGGTAGGGGGCTCCAATCTTATGAAACGCTTTAAAAACCAAGACTAATGATTTAAAATGGATTATTTTCTGCACCGGAAGCCAATGTAGGGAGGACAGAAGCCGAGTTGTGTGAGTCCTAGGTCCTGTCAAAAAGATGGCCCTCGCTGCCACATTCTGGATCACCTGCAATCAGCCCAGTAAGTAATCAGGGAGGCCCAGATACAGGAAATTAACATAGTCCAGTCTTGACACCACCAGGGCCTGGACCACTGTTTTCCTGTAAGGGACTGAGAGCAGGGGGAGAAAGTTCCTCAACATTCTCATAACCCCAAAACAAACCCCTGCTTCCGTTTGGACTTGAGCCTTCATAGAAAGGGCAGCATCCAATTTAACTCCCAGATTTTTCATGATGGTGAATGAAGACGGGGGGGGGGGGGACATGTCCTGCGGCCACCAGGGGTGCCAAGCTTCATACGGACGCGGACCGAAGAAGATAATCTCTGACTTTTCAGAGTTACACTTCGATTGGTTGTGTCTGAGCCAGGAGAAAACTTCAGAGAGGCAGGTGTTAATTGAATTGCCGTTGAATTCGACACCCTTCTCACACGTGAACAACAGTTGAGTGTCGTCCGCATACGACACTATTTTGGCACCATATTTCTCGGCAAGAAGGGCGAGAGGGGCCATATACAAGTTGAACAAAGTTGGGCTCAATATTGAGCCCTGTGGAACCCTGAACTTCATGGGGGGCATTGCCGCGGCGAAAGGTGGAGACCACATAGTTTGTGAGTGGTTGTCTAGGAAGGACGTGTACCATCTCAATACCGTGCCTCCGATACCGCTCTCCTTGAGTCTTTGCAGTGATCTATTGTGGGGCACAGTATCGAAGGCTGCGGAGAGGTCCAATAAGACCAAGACCGCACTACCTCCTCTATCCAGCGTAGCCTTGTTTCCGCAACTTCTAGCAGGGCCGTTTCCATGCTGAAGTTAGCTCTGAAACCCGGCGGACTAGGTTGAAAAAAATGATTTATCTCCACGTAATTCTGGGTGACTTCATTGACATATTTCTCCAAAACCTTGGAGAAGAAAGGCAGGAGGGATATAGGCCTGTAGTTACTGGCGACCTCGGGGTCTACCGTAGATTTCTTTAGTAGCAGAAGAATTTTGGCGTGTTTCCAAGTTTGCGGCATGTGCCCCTCCCGCAAGGCGGTGTTAAAAATCAGGTTCACTACAGGGTTAATCACTTCTGCAATGGAAGACAGTACTTTTGCTGGACATGGGTCTGATGGTGAGGCAGACTTCAGAGCTTTCATGAGCGCTAGAGATTGCTCCAAAGTAATCACAGGGAACTTCATAAGGCAAGGATCAGTGTGGGGACACACCCAGCAAGGGGAGGTCCGATGGCTACCTCTAATTCTGGCGGCTGAGCTTTGAAGGAGTCCTGAATGTTTTTAATTTTATCATGGAAAAAACAAGCCATACGACTGGTCCAGTCGCTCGTTGGACCAAACGGTTGACTAATTGTCATAGGAGAGGAGAAACTTTTTACAATATTGAAAAGTACTCTACTTTTATTGCCCGCCTGATCAATTTTTGTAGAGAAAAAGAGTTTCTTTCCCTCGCGTACTTTCCTATAATGGTTTTTCAACGCTGGTTTATAGATGGATTTATCAGTGGGTCTATAGTTCCTCCACCACTCTCTTTCGAGATGTTTACACGCACTTTTACTTTCCCTTAGTGCTTCTGTAAACCAAGCGGCAGAAACTCGGATAGATTTAGCAGCCCTCGTGGAGGGGGGGGTCAAGTTCAAGGGCCCGAAGTTGTAGACAACCCTCTAAGGACTGCATGTCCTGTTCGAGTATGCCACAAAGGGGAATCGGGAGGCAACTCAGGGCGCACTCTGGTGAGATCAAATGAAAGGGCCTAAAACTATAGCTGACACTAGTTTTGCCCTGTAATTGAGGCCTGTCTGGCTCGCTACATACTTTAAAACCTACCAGGTAATGGTCTGACCAGGTTAAAGCGATGGGGGCGTCTATTTTGATCCGGTTTTATGAAAAAAATTGGTTCAATGTGTGCCCTTTATTATGGGTGGGAAGACAGACATACGGGGTTAAATTAAGAATGTCACAACCTCATGGACTCAGGATCCAAGGACTGGTCCATGTGGTTTATTAAAATCACCAAGGACCAGACAATGGCTGTATTTGGCCGCTTTGGGAGATATGGCGTGGTTGATAAGACTCCAAAAAATTCCCCGCCGGTCCAGGAGGGCGGTAGATTACTACCCTTGCGATTGACTGATTGGCCGAGATGGTCCGAATGAAGCTCAAGCTCTCGGCCCCCTCTATCTCCATGATCGATAAAGGCACGCAGCTAAGGGAGCTCCTGAAGATTAAGGCTACATGTCCGCCTCTCCCCATGGGATCTGGTAACCCTGGGGAATCGAGCTAGCAATAGGGGGGTTGAAGGCTTCCGTTAGCCATGTTTTTGTTAGAAACATCAGATTAGGGGTGGGGTCGGCCAACAAATCATAAATTTGGAGTTCATGTTTTTTTTATAGAATGTGTGTTCAGTAGGAAAGCCCTCAGGAAATTACCCGTACCACCCTGCTGAAATCTATGTAAGCCAGTATCAAATTTTACAACGCACTCGAGATTGGGGCAGGCTACCCAGTCGCAGTCGTTGCGCCCAAGGGACGCATTACTCCCATGCATATCGAGGGGCGATCTACAAACCATACATCTACTGATGTCTAAAAGGCAATCTCTGCCATACTTGATTATATTGGGCAGCTCTGGAGGAAAACCGGCAGCATTTCCAGCCCTGGCCGCCTCCGGGACGCTGACGGGCGCAGATAAGCTTGCCTTAGGTGCAGACCCCACACTGAAGCCAGACATATTTTTTTTTTCAATTGTATTTATTCAGTTTTGTAACAGGAAAGATAAACAAAGGAAACAGATCACATTATCGCGCACATCACAGTAAAGCCAGCCATATTCTGTAGTCCTGCTGCTGGTCTTTGCTGCTTGCTGGTCCTGCTGCAACTTTCCCTCCTCCCCTCTAGGACAGCCGTAGCCGCCGACACTTTCCTCTACATGTGGCTTTCACACTTGTGCCGTGGGGCACCCGCCCTGCGGGGTAAACACAATTCAACACTCCCTTCGAGGTCCAGATCTTTCAAACTCCTGGTTGCGCCATGCCTTGGAACACCCGTCCCGCAGTGTGAAAACGATCCAACACTCTGTCCAAGGTCAAGTGCATCTGTCAGTTCTGCTCGCGTTAGCATAAGGCCGCCATCCCGGTGCTCCTTCCACCGTGAACAAGCTAGCCACGGGAGCTCTATGTGGCTCTCCAGGTAGTGACTTCCTATAATGTTGCATCTTAACTGCTGAAACTGTTAAGTTTCTAAAAGGATTTCCTGAGACAGAAGAAGAATGTGACTTTAAAGATGTAGAAAAATACCTGTGCGTGTGTGGAAAACGAGTTTACACCTTGACGATCTTCGGTACAGTGAGTTCAAGAGATAAGCCCCGCTAAGTGACCTTCCTTCGGCGACACATGAAAAGAGCGTTCTACTTGATGAGAAGTTGTTTAAACGATTTGGATCATGTATTTGTAGAGAAAGATCTGTGTGAATTTGGTTGGGAAGATATTGATGGGGTGCTAAAACTTACAACATTTCTAAAGCCTCTACCCACAGACCTTACACGTCCATGTACTTGAGAAAGCTGTGCTACAGAAAGATGTCCTTGTCAATATGCTCTTCTCAAATGTTCACAATTCCACAAATGTACCACGAGCGATTGCTGAAACAAATAAATAAAGTGAACTATGAACCCCAAAATCTATGTTCTGACACCAAAATGAAGTATATAGGTCTTGTTGATCCTGAAATATTACATCATCACTGCAACACATCTGCCATTTTTTTTATTTTCGTCCAGATAAATTCAGAACGGATCCGCAATGTCTACCCAAGCTAAATTACTTCTCTAATGATCCAAAAACAGAAATCAAGAATGAAAATCTCTGGACAACGGAGGTATATCAGGGGTACAGTATTAAGTAGTGAACACCTTGCACTGATCCAGGCAACCCTTATGGTGATTTTAGTGGTCTTAGACAACCTTAGAATGTTCTCTAAGTGATAGCTGTGGAGAGCAGCCTTCAGGCTTAGTCTAGAAGGAGTGTAAAGCAGCTTGTTTTACCTGAACACACTCTTATAGGTATAGATTCAGTGAAAAAGGACCACACAGTTTATTTATAAAAATATGTATTAATTACAAGACATTCACTAAGACATACAGATATCTCCTAGCCGGAGATATTCACAATGCACACAATACTTTTCAATATAAACAGGTAATTAGCACAGAATACACAGTGGTCCCCAGGGGGAGACCAAACCTTATACTAAAATAGTGGTATGTGACCCACGACTTGAGTCAAGACAATAGTCAGAGGACGTAGAAGTGCTGGGGACCGAAGGAACCACCCAAGGTGAGTCCCACGGAGGTTGTGTGCAGTGTTGGAACACAACCGCATTCTACGTACAAATCAACGTGTAAGTCGCGGTTGCAATTTAAAAAAAGAAGGATCCTTCCCAGTGGACCCTGAAGAAACCCCATGGAAGACAGAAGGTTGCAGAGCCACCCCACACGTGGATACCTTAGGAACCATGATACCTGCCCCAGGGGAGCCGGGTGCATAGGTGTGAATTGGCGTCCGAAACAGCAGTCGAACCCAATGGAGGACTTCAAGATGATGCCGCTGCTGAGCATGGTGAGAGTCCGGTAGAACCCAAAGGTGGATTCAAGTCGAGAAGTACCTGAGCAGAGGGGACAGAGTCTATGCCACTTGGAAGTGACCAGGAGGCATGGAAGAAGAATGCCCACCAAGGTCAGGTGTTGTAAGAGAGTTGACGGTGCCCTTGGAACTCAGGCTGTGAGGACCAGGCGATACTGTGGAAGACCAGGAGCGGTTTACGAGCTGTCCCACATCGGATGTCGAGAGTTGAGGGGTTGGTGTCCGGCGGGAGCACCAAAAAGCCTTGGCAACTACAAACAACGTGAATGTAGAAGAAGGTGCAATGTCGGGACCGGCAAGGTCCAGGAAACTCACCACAAGCACGGGAGTCAGGGCAGGCCCTGAGCAATCAGGGAAGCCCAAAAGAATTCAAAAGTGACCCTCAAGGGGACCCACAGGCCGAAGGCACTGGAGTCGCAGAGGACCTCAAGCAGCTCACCAAAGATGCACGCCCACACTGCAAGGGATATGGTGAGGATGAAAATCTTGATGTCTGGAGATACTTGAGGTTGGGGTTACTTAGAGCCCAAAGAGCTTGGTTGAAGGAGGTCAACAAGCCTTTGCAACTGCAAGTCGACGCGGTGCACAGGGGTTTGATTCCTGCGGCTCTGACGAAGGATACTGGCCTCAAAATTGGTGAGAGGACAGGGCAGGCCTCGAGGGATGTGGAGAATCACCACCTGTGTTGCTGAGCTTTTCGGGGTCTGTAGGAGCCCAGGATCAGCAGACTGGTCAGCCTGGTTGCGGTGCATGCAGAGGCAGGGAAGTGACTCCTTCACTTCAAGGGAGATTCCTACAGGTGTCTTGGATGTCCACAGGCCCTGGACTGGTTCCTATATGGAGCACAGGCACGAATGTTGCAGCAGACGAGCAGGGGGAAGAGATCAGGGGCAGCAGGAGTCTTCCCATTTGCAGCCTTGATGCCAAGAGTGAAGTCCAGTGAAGTGCAGAGTGCCCAGACGGTCGAAATTTAAGTGGTGTCTGAATTGTATTGTTTCCCAGGACGAATCTAGGGACCCACCCTCAGGTAAGCCCTTAGATACCCTAAGGAAAGGGTTGGGACGATACAGGGGTCCTTACCTAAGGAGGGGCAGGACAAGGGGGAGGATAATTCTGTCCTTTGTCCAGTTTTGCGCCAGAGCAGAAGATGCCGAAAAACAAAATAAATGGCATCATCTTCAGGACAAATATATAAATCATGTTTGTCTTGGAATTATAAACAATTTGCCTTTCATGCAAGGCTGGTCCATAAAGCGGGAAAGGTAGTTCAGGTAGAGAAAGATTAAGACCATCAGTGGTGCGTCGATATCAGGATATCCCACGTATTTATCAAGGAAACCGTCCAGATCACGGCTCAAGTGGTGCCGGTTGCAGAATCGCAGGATGCGGCATCTCTGGCGGGGAACATGATTTATATATTTGACCTGAAGATGATGCCATTTATTTTGTTTTTCAGCATCGAAACGTCGTCGACACAATAGGATCATATGTACTGAATATGCTTGTGAATGCTATGTACAATGGTCACTCAAATTATAATCAAGTCTGTTCACTGATTATAAGTATACAGACCGATTTGTTCGCTGTTGCCTATATTTGTTGTTTTGTCTTGTTCACTGTAGGTCACGGGCTGTGCCCCCTTGACATTACTTTCTGATTTTGTGCATCGCCAAATAAATTGCTGTCCGGCTGGACAAAGGACATAAATGCTATTTAGTTTGTGTCTGTCCTTATCTTAATCCCCCAACTACTAGGGTCCAATGTTCCCTAACCTAGGCCTATGTAGAAAAGTTACCCTTTACCTACATTTTTCCTACTTTGCTCTGTATAACGGTTCTAGCACTGACCTTTTACCCAGTTATGTGCTGAATGAATGTCGATTGGTTTCTTTGAAACTAGCCTCATTTATTATGTATGAGGATTCTTGGTAAAATCCCCTGCACATGACGTACATATTAGGATTAACACACTCTGTACAAAAGTCATTGCAATCTTCATCCTAGGGCAACAGGCCTACTTATTGCAATTATTGATTTAGGCTCATCTCCCTCATAATACTCACAACATATCAATTGTGGTAAAACCCCTAAGGCTAACTTTTTGGTATAAACTACCTAACTAGAGGAGACACTTCCACGCTGACACAGACACTGAGGTCCCTACAAGCTGAAGCTTCAACATGCAGCAGTTTGACATCCCTTGCGGGATATCCACCTCATGACCAAGACGGGGTCCTTCATTTTCTCCCATCAGGTAATGATGTTGGCTCTTTCCTAGGGGATTCTTGGCTTTACACCCACATACATGCTAAGTACACTTAGGTAGGGTGCTCATCGTAGGAGTATGCTTGATTACTGTCATGTTTATATGCCTGCATATATTCACTGTTTTAGCACCAGGGTAGAATTCTACCTTCTGATCACTCTATTGGTGCTTGTAACATTAACTTTTGTTTATTGGTTATCGCAGCAAACATGCTTTATAGTAAAATGACGCTGGTTCAATAAATACTTATTGAAAAACATCCTCAACGTTGATTTAGTGTATCTCTCTGAGACTGAGTGAGCACGATTGACTGAGCAAAAAGTACTGTACTGTTTCCACTGTGAGCTAGCTGTTCTGTAGGCTGACATATCCCATGGAGGTGTTCGGAATCAATCTAGACACCAATCCTTTCATATATGTTGTCCAACAAACACGCAGATCCTATGTATTGTTAGGAACTGCACGACAATGAGTAATGCCAGCTCATTCAGGTCAACCTTTTGTGTGCTTCTAGGAGGTATTTCACACCTCATTCACAACATTTCAAATGCTAGTTACTGCCTGTGCATATGCAGATGAGCCTCCAGGTAACTTTTTGAAGGTCACTTTTACTTAATATTCAGTAAGAATCTGACTTCAGAATTGAATTGGATTTTTATTAGCTATGAAAAATAGTTGTTTCTGTATTTTCCAACTGCTTCTCACCCAAAATTAGCATTATTAAATACAATATTCTAAACTGGTGTTTTCATATGGAATAGCCAGCCTTACCATAACGAAAATAGCTTTTTTTCTTTTTTTTTGCTACAAGGACATGTTTAACACCACATTCCTACATGTCACACTTTTAAAGCCATGCACTATGCCTTAATACCAATAAGAGCTACATAGTGGTGACTAATACATATTGACAAGGAAGGTTTTGACCTGAAAAAAAGAGGTATTGTGACAGGGCGAATTCACAGTTTAAAACTGCAACAGCCAAGTTACAAATGGTAGGTCTGTAGTCATGTTTGCACTGTCTATGGAATGGATGGCACAATTGGAGTTGCCGCCTACTAGTGACATTTAACTTAAAGGTCCTGGGTACACATTGTACCATATACTATAGATCTATAGGAAAGTTAAATATGCCAACTACAGGTATCCAATTTCACCATGATGAAAAGGGAGAGCACAGACATATTACCACTGGTTAGCAAGGGTAAACTGCACCAGGTTCTATACCCAGCAAAAACAGTCAAGACAAAAATCTGGGGGTATACCACACAAATCCCAACCTGAAAAGGAGGGAGATGGCAGCTTCAGTGTGTGCTAGACCCCGGGATCTGCCTTGCTCCTGATCAGCCAACTGCCTATGTAGGGAAAGACGTGCGTGCCCCCCCTTCTGAGGTGATGGCTATTACCACTAGAAATTTTGTGAACACCCTTGGGCTATAGTGGCCCGAAAGGAAGCACTTTGAACCACTAGTGCTGTCTATTTACCATAAATTGAAGGAAGTGCCAATGATCTGGATGGATGGAAAGGTGAAAGTAAGCATCCTTCAGACTGAAAATGTTCTGAGAGGATCTATTTGTTGAGGTTCCAGAGGTCGAGGATTGGTCTTAGAGAACTGCCCTTCTTGGGGACTAGAAAATACAGGAAATACACCCAGTGACCTGATGTTGTAAGGGCGCTGGCTCTATGGCCCTCTTGAGTAGCAGCGTGTGTACCTCTTCTTGTAGGAGGCGGAGGTATTCTGTTTGTAAGGTCTGTGCATGGGGTGAAAAGTTTGGTTGCTTTGAGAGAAGTTCTAGACAATTCCTGTGTTGAATGATGGCTAGAACACAACAATCTACGGTGATTTCTTCCTCCAACAGGTGACATGTAAATGGGAGGAATAAATAGCAAGTCAATAGTTGAAAGTAGAGGCTCTTTTGGTGGGGATACATACCTCTGCCTCTGTTGGAGTTATTACCTCGATACAAACCCTTTATGTAAGAAATAACCCCTTGCTGATGAAATGACTGATGTAGTGATCAATACGACTAGAGCTGTTCTGGCGAATTACCTTTGCTGTGACTCTATCCTGCTGCCTAGAAAGGAGCCCCTGGCAAGTGATGTTTGAAGGAGAGGCCCTGATTGAAATTGACCCAAGGTCTGCTATTGCTTGAGGATCAACATTATATCCAATCAATAGGCTCTCTGTAGGCTGAGGATAAAAGGGCTGTGCATAGGCCTCAGCTGGGTATATAGACTTGGGCTGTCAATGTCTGAATAGGACTGAGGGACAATGCATAGGGGTGAAAGAGGAGGAGGTGAAGGTAGATCTCAGGGCAGTAGAGAAGCAGGAAAAGCTGTGGTGGGAGGGGAACTGGAGGTCGCATCCCTCAAACTCTTGGACTGTGTTAGACCCTCTGACGGGAGTCCCGCATGGGCTACTTGTCGAAAGACAGCCTCCTTTTTTGTTTGGTAAAGCTTTCAAGGGTTTCGGGTCCTTGGAAGTGATTTTCGCTGTTTGGGGATGGATGAAAATGTGTTTCTGACTTTCATCTATCTCTTCTTGCAGTCTCTTGAGGACTGGTCTGTGTGAGGTGTTCGAGCCAGCAGCAGAGGACGGTTTTGGCTCCAGAGGTGTGTTGGGAGTCGTTTTCAGGACCCATGGTGGTTTGGTGTCAAGATCTGTGCCGTGCCGATGGATCTCAGTGCTGGAGAATCTGTGGAAGTCGAGGCTCTTGCCTGAGTCCTGTTTCAGCTCTGATACTTACCCTGCTGTCAAACAGAGCCTGAAGGCTGTGGAGGCACTGGGGGTGGCACAGTTTTCTGTACTGGGCTGGATGCCCGTCCCTCTGAGGGGCACTGCTCTGCCTTGGTATGTGGCCTCTTGTAAGGCTTATAGAGTTTCAGTTCATCCTACTCACGGATCTTGCCATGGATTCGAACTGAGGGACAGTAGAGGTGGAGAGAGCATCTTATTCCTCCAGTTTTTCTGGCTCGGATGTGTTGGAGTTGATAATGTCTGGGCTGGGCAGGTGTGCAGTCAGGCCTTGTGATTTGACGTTGTCCCCCTATCCTTTGACACCGAAAGGGTACGCCTCTCTGAAGACGGAATGGCTTCGGCTTGATGTCTGTGGATTGATGCTGCATATTGATTCACTGCTGGAGTGTTCTCTTGCACTGAAAAACCCAAAGATTTGACACTCGGTGTCCTTATGGTCTGGAGAAAGACACAAATTACACACTCTGTGTAGATTGGTCCAGAGTTAATTTGCATCATAGAGGATACTTTTTAAAAGGCATGCTTTAAGTTATCCTGAATACCGTTAATTCTCCAGATTCAATGAGCACTGAGGGGACCCGGTCTACTTGTCTGATCAAAGAAAGAGCGAAGAAACTGAATACCAAAGCCAATCTGTCTTTCTTTTGACAGTGGGCATCGAAGTCTTACAGAGGCGACCTGAAGCACAGAATATGGGACACGTCGAGTCCAGGGAGCTCCATCAGTAGGAGTGCGAACCATACAGAGAAAAACAATCTAACAATGGAGTCAGTGCCTATGTGGATTGCGAGCTAAGGGAGAAGTTAGAGAGTACCTTGAGGCGCGAAAAGACTTCTTTGAACAAAAACAACTTGCAGCATCCGTGCCCAACACTAGATGGTAGGAGTACGCAGAGTATGTGCATATACAGCCACACATGTTACGAACATAATTTTACTATTTGGTTTAGCACTAAACCTTCCATTGGGATTGGATTGTCTCAAGGGTTTTAAAGCATTAGGTAACTGAATGACAAGCTGCTTGCCATGTTAAGAGAATTAGGGCACCATATCAGTTACTATCTTCCATGATGGAAACCCTTAGAAGTAAGGATTTAATGAAAAGAAGCATGGATAATGGTCTCTTTCTTTTGGAAAAACATGATACTGGTAGATTTAGAAAAGTGTTGTAGCTAAATGGTAACTGCTTCCTTCAGCACTCTGACTACAATTACAAGGTGGGTAATGGAACATTACTTGGGGGGATTACATGGCTTTTTCATTACCCTTTTTTAAAGGATATCAGCTATGCTTTTTACAGTAGACTGAAACTGGAAGCACAGATAATTTAAAAAAAGTCTTGAGATGCCACGTATCTAGGTTTTCTATAACCCTCCACGGTGGGAGAATCGAACTAGCAGTGAACTATCAGGAAAGACAAACTAAGGGGACAACAGAAACTGAAAATGAGGTTAGTGTCCACAGATGACTGCATAGTTTCCTTAGAAATGACAGGCTGAGATATTACATTTTAGAGACTGTGAGTGGTAGAGACCTTGACATCTAAGCTTGTGAAACATGCAAATAGGTGATCAATGGACTCCTGTGATAGTCATTGTACGTACATGGAAAGAGTAGATGTTTAGCTGAGTGATGTGGAGGCATGATATAAAAGGTAATGTTTGCCAAATTTGTGACAGGGCATGTGATCCACTTTAGATATCCCATGAGTAAAAATCGCTTGTATTCTATAGAGAAACCTAAAATACTTTTTATTGTTTTTAAAATTATAGAATCGTATTTTTGTGAAGTTAATCACTTGCAGAATTAAAGACACATTTGAGTCTACCAACATACCTTCTGCACCCATGCAGTTCACTATATCTGCAGGTTTGAACTATAAAGGCCAGCATATATTTGAAGCTGACGCCATGATAAAATGTCTTTGATGCAGTTCATCCAAGACTGATTTTCCAATCCATTGAACAGTCAAACATTAGAGGAAACGTAATGAACCTCTGTTACAACCGCAAGAGACCCGAGTATACCTTCATATTATTAAAAGGGGCAGGAGAGCCTGTACATTGTGTTCTCTCAATCACTTTAAATATTTTTCTATGTTTAAATAAATCCTTATGCTTGCTGAAATGTGCTCAGCAGATTTAAAACAGTCTGGGTTTGAAAAATAAAACTGGATGGGCGAGTAGTAACCAAGTATCAGTCTTCTTCTCTGGCGAAAACTTTGGTGCTGAAAACATCAGAAGCATTGGACTTTGGGTTAGCTAGATCCTCAAAAGTTCAACTCATGCACCATGTAATAACCAATAAGGTCAATTTTGATGATAGAGCTTACACAGCAGCTCTGTTTGTTTACATTAGGGATTAGCCTTCCATTTAACCACACACTGATGAATCGATTGACATCACTGCCAAAGTATACTAACTATTTAGTTCTACAGCAACTTCATGTTTCTGATTCTGACGTAAACTGTATTACTCCAGAACAAGTTGGTTTCTAGGAGGGTCCATGGTCATGGTACAGACGTCAATGGCGCAATCTGGGAGTCTGCCCTATTAATTTGTGGACTTCAGCACAGCCTTTCATCTGGTGGACATTTATTGACTTTGGAAATAACTGACTGAAATTTCCCTTCAGGGCTAGTCAACATTGTTCACACTTTACACAGTTTTAACACAACACAATTGGAGGTAGACTTCACAGGCCGACTTAATGAAAAATTTCCAGTACACAACGGTTTAAAACAGCGATATCCTGCTTTGGTTTATACCTGGCAAATTTGCTGAGAAAATTTAAAAAATCCAACTAATTTTCTCGAACAATAGGAGATCATTGATCATGCATAGTACATGCAAATTATATATTCATAGTAGATCACACTCCAATCGGCCAGCAAAGGAATTTGGCGAGACTGCACGAGTATTGTATTATTAATCACCTCATGGTGAACATTGCTAAAAAGAAGGATCTGTATTTTTCGGAAATAAATTAGGAAGCTTTCCTAGCACCTAAAAGGAAATTGGGCTGACCAAATATATCTATCTACACTTAACTTCCACCCGCTCCATAAACTAGGCAAAGTATCAACAATCCTTACCTGTCCAGCCCAGTTATGTAAGTACAAGGGCTATCTACTACCCCACTCTTAGCAATTTTAAAAGTAAGTACCACTGCAGGCTTTGTATGATGCAGACCTACTGGCCCATGACCATACAGTTTACTGGGAAACTGTCGAGAGTCGCACCTTGAAATGTACACTAAATCTTTTGGCTAGTACAATGATTCAGGTGGTTAGGTGTGAGTTTAGGATATCATCATGGCTAGATATGACAGGGGCACACTTGATTCACATAGACTTTGGCTTCAGGGGATCAAATGCTGGAATGAGATAGGAAAGGGTGAAAGATCATGGCCAGACTAGTTTTAATGCATAAACATTTGTGTAAAGGACCGCATATTGGTTTTGCTACAAATCCCTGAACAATCAAGAACCAGCATACATCAACCACTACCGGAGCTACCACCAGCCCTCCAGACACCTGAACCTCTACCTCACTCAAACCCCTCACATCTGCAAAGCAACAGTGAAGCATGTTTCTTCTCCTACCCCAATACGAAGTCCTGGAACAGAGTCTACCTCCACCTCCAGACCTCACCCTCCCTTCAGGAATTCAAGAAGGGACTCATGGCTTGGCTGTTCAAATGATTCTACCTGAGCAGTGGGTCTCTCGGTCCCTCGTTAACCTTGCGGGTGATTAGCAGCACTATATAAATCCTGTTTGATTGTTTGTTCGATTGATGTAGCAAAGGGAGCCTTCTGATCAAAGTAAGCACCGAGAGGATTAGCTATGCAGGCTGGTAAAAGACGAGATTTGGGTGACTTATTGAACAAAGTGTATTTTGCCCTTACTTTGAATTCGAGTACCGTAGTTTTTTCTACAATAGAGTGATTGCTTTATCGATGGCTATGGTTTAAGGAACTTAAATTCTAGATTGGTATTAATCCTGCATAGTCCATTCCTAAAGTGGCTAATATAACAAATTATTTATGCGCTTTAAGTTGCAAATGTACATATACAAATATTTTGAAGGCCTGTAATTTTTATATTTGTCAGCAGATTTTAAAACCCTTATTTTTTAAATAAAATGTAATGTTTCGCTCATCTGAAATGAGGCATTAACTTGATTTGCTATTTTTAGATCTGAAATCATGTTGTATTACTTTATGAATCTATGATTTGTGTCTACTTTTGATTATGATGTGTTATTGATGTTTTAAAGATGTTGTAGTCTAAATAAACGTACTATTGACCAGCTGACATTCTTTGATCTGTAGATGCTAACTAAACACTTGATGAAATCGATATATATATATTCACTGAAAAAAACAAAGATTAACGTGATGTTATAGTTAGGTGAACATGTCAGTGCCAATGTTTGACCTAAAAAAAAACACATAAATTCACCAGTTCTAGTTAGCAGAGCTAACTATAACTTGATGTCCCGCCATGCACTGCTTATGACCTCACACATTATATCACTGATAACAAATTTCTATGACATCATTGATGACATCATTCAATGGGCTTTAGTTTGTTTTATTGTTTACATAGTGGTGGGTAACTACCATATCACTTCCACTTCAACTTAATTTTGTACAGCTTATGTCCAGCTAACTGGTGTAACTGTTTATAAAAAATGTGCTCCTAATGCATCATAGATGTGTCGGGGTATTGAACACTTTATCATTCTTTCCATTCAGAAGTAACTTTGTGTGTAGGTGACTGTTGATGACTTGTGCCCAGTATGTTCAACACAAGTGTTTTGGTTCTGCAGAAAATATTTCCAACAGGGCAAAGATTTTATGTAGTAGATGCAAAGATTTCTAAGCAGCCTGGAGTATTTAGACAGAATAATTTCAGCATGACAATTTCTACATCACATAAAATGTTGTGTGCACCAGATACTAATGTATGTACACGTGTTTATTTAGCTTAAGAAGATGGGCTATCTGTAATGTTTTCAACACAGTATGAAGGTTGCAGGTAGTATGACCTTTAGCACCTTCAGACCTTGTGTATTTTAAAGTGAATCTCTTTGGACATGTTTTGCATTAAGTAAACATTGCTTTTAGTAGATACTTTCTCATCAAGTTTCACTGTGTGGAAACAGTGTGGTACAGACTAAACTCTCTCAATATAGTGAATGGTGTTTACAGTATTCACTTTTCGATTCATATCCACTTAATTTCTCACTGTAGGTTCAGTGATTGTGAAGGGTTGGGCACAGGTAAAGGCTGTCTGTTATAGGTAAATGAGTTATGTTAGAGAACTTGTTTATCTGGAGGAACTTGGTCTTCGCTGAACAGTTGTATACAGACTGAAGACCGTGTTGTAGGGGTTAAACTTCTATCTGTAGTTCATTGTTAATGTGAACTCAGCTACACATGAAGTGTATGGTATAGTGTCAATGTTGTTCATAACACAAGCTTACTTCACCTAAAGGAGTTATAAGTGTCATAGCATTAAAGATACTTCATATTATTCTAAGCTAAGATGTACTTACTTTCAGACCTCTAATGCCATACTTGTTTTTAGAGTAATGTGAACAAAAGTAGCTTGGATGATGTCATCAATGATGTCATACAACATGTCATGAGTGATGTAATATGTGAGGTCATAAGCACTGTATGGCGGGGGCACAAGTTATAGTTAGCATTGCTAATTATAACTGGGGAATTTCTATGGTCTATTGAGTTCAAAACATTAAGTTGGCACTAACATATTCACCTCACTATAACGTCACATTAACCTTTGTTTATTTCAGGGAATATTTAGGTTTTTTTTACATAAAGGAATATTTTATTACCATACGTTAAGGCAACCCCTGCTGTGCATGGCCTTTAGTCGTGCCCGGTGGGGGGTTGACAGCAAGGCCTGCGGCCAACCACCCCCAGAGGCAGCCGTCCCCACAGCACGCATGGCCTTTGGTTGTGCATGGTGTGGAGTTGGCTGCAGGTCCTGGCTTGTAACCAGGCCCTGTATTTAACCCCGCAGGCAGCCAACACCATGCTGCGCATGGCCTTCGGTCATGCGCTTCGAGGGATTGATCACAGGGCCTGGCAGCAGCTCAACCACCCCCAGAGTCAGCTAACCCCATGCCACGCAGCGTGGGGTTGGCTGCAGGGCATTGCTTGCAGCCCGATCCAGCGTCTAACCACACACAAGCTGTCAACCCCACACCGTGCTCTGCCTTTAGCATATGCAGCATAAGGTTGGCCTTTGGGCCAGAGCGACCCCATTTCTGGGACATTATTTTTTAAAGGGGAGGAGGACTGTGCAGCCCCCTCCCCAAGCCTTACTAGGCAATGGGGATCCCATCCGTCAGGGCTGAGAGGGCATTTCCCCCCTTCATAAGCCCCTGGGACCCTGTCTCTCGAAGCCATATGCTATTTAAAAAGAGGGGGCACACAGCCCAATTCCCTGAGCCTTATTAGGCCCCAGGAACCCCATACCCCGGGGCCATATGTTATTTAAAAGGGGTAGGGAGCTGTGCAGCCGCCTCCCTGAACCTTCTCGGGCCCAATGGACCCCACCCCCGGGGCCACATCTTAATAAAAAGGAGAGGGGGAAGCATGGGCCCCCTCCCTGAGCCTTCTCGAGTCTCATGGATCCCATCCCCTGGTGCCCCTCCTTATCATAGGAGGGTGCCCACCCAGGGAACCCATCAAGCAACAGGTTAGGGGCAATGGGGGGGACCCAGGGCCCCTGTGGCCCCAGCTGGTTCCCCGCATAGTGCCAGCATTGCTCAAGCCCGGAGAAAGCAGCTATCTATGCTTACTCCCTTCAGGGGGGAGTAATGTTTGTTCTGTTTCCCTGCCCGGTAAGTGAGGGCAGGAAAATAGAACAGAAGTCTGCTCTGAGCTGGAGGGAACATTTTTAAATCTTCAATTGGCTGGGAGCAGACTAGCCTTTCCTTCCTGCTCTCCTACAGGTAGGAAAGGCTCCCGTTTGGAGATTTAAAAATGCTCCCTCAAGATGAGAGGGAACATGTTTCCCTGCCCGCTGTAGTGCGGACAGGGAAACTACTGTGTCCAAGGGGTGGGCTACTCAGGACACTGTAAATAAGCCGGCCCCAGGGGTGGGGTCCCCACGGTGCCTTTAGGTTCAGGGAGGTACACAAGAGGCCCACTCTGACGAGTTCAACTATGCGAGTGCAATAACTAACAAAAACAACAGTGTTTCTCTGGCATTTCATAAGAAATAATATGAGAATTAGTAGTGTTATTGATATCTATTCCAGCGGGCCAATCAAAACTGCCAACAATGCAGTGAAAGACAAAAGTGAAATAAGTAAGTCTGAAGTGAGGTACTGGTGTTTTTTAAGAAGTTACATCTTCCTCAACATTTCAGTTATTCACTATGTTCCCCCTTTTTAGGTCTCGCGCCTAGCGTTGCACTGCGCAGCAGTGCTCGCGCAGTGAGAGTCCTTTTGTCCGGGGTTCAGAAATGGACCCTGGAATCGTACTTGCTCGTGTGTGTGTTTTTTGTTTTGTCTTCTATTATTGGGCTTTTAGTGGCTGTATTTTTTAGACAGAGCACGCAACAGGCCAAAGGCGGGCGCATCGTTCCGCCCACGGCCTATTGGTGTCTGTTACGCGCACTAATGCCAGACACGGGCACAATAATTGAAAGCATATGGTCGTCTTTGGCGTGCCTGCGCGCACCATTGGCGGCTGTCTCTGCTTCCAAAAGCGATTGCTTTCGGTTTCGCGATCGCTTTACTTGTGGCTTTGCATTCAGTTTTGCGATCACTTTACTTGTGGCTTTGCTGCTTCAATACAGTTTGTTGCTTAATAGGGAGGAATGCGTGGCTAATCTTTACGCGGTTAAAAGGTAAAATAAATGTAGGCGGTTACAAGGCAAAGTAAATGAAAATGCGCTGCAAATATTTACTTTGTTACAAGGTAAAATAAATGAAGGCGGTTACAAGGTAAAAAAATGAAAAATGCGCTGCAAATATTTACGCGGTTACAAGGTAAGCAATAATTGCCTAATATTTGCACTATACTTCTCTTTTTCTAATGTCGCGTCAGGCTTACTGAAATAATTGACTGTATCTGCTTAGCTACAAAACAAGGACTCGTTGGGGCTAAGTCATACTTTCTGACTGGACTGAAAACGTGGGATTTTGGATAGAGTTATTTCTCTTTCCGTTGCCCGATTCCCTTAATCTAAAATGGTGCTTATTTACAAATAGAGTTATAGATATATAGAGAGAAATACACAGAGCTAGACCTAGGTACAGGAAAACAGACGTACACACATATAGAAAAGGAGATTAACAAGCAAAGAGATATACAGAAACAGAGGCACATACACAAAGCTAGAAACTGAGACAGATAGACAAAGAGGAACAGAGGCAGAGATAAAGACAGAAACTTATAAACACTAAAAGGCACATATAGAGTTTGATACATACACGCAAATACAGTGTACACATAGGTAGACACATATAGCGGAGCATGACGGGCACAGAGGAGCATATACAAAGACAGAGACACACAGATAGACTGAGAGAGATATAGAAACGCACTAACTAAGAGAAAGATGAATACACTATGAGAGAAGAAACAGACAGTAAAACAAATACATCTTGTGGCTTTGCTTTCAGTTTTGCGATGACTTTACTTGTGGCTTTGCGGCTGCAATACAGTTTGTTGCCTAATTGGGAGAAATGCTGGCTAATTTTTACGCGGTAACAAGGTAAAATAGCGGTTACAAGGCAAAGTAAATGAAAATGCGCGACAAATATTTACTTCGTTACAAGGTAAAATAAATGAAGGCAGTTACAAGGTAAAAAAAAATTAAAATGTGCGGCAAATATTTATGCGGTTACAAGGTAAACAATGCATGCCTAATAATTGCACTATACTTCTCTTTTTCCAATGTCGCGTCAGGCTTACTGAAATAATTGACTGTATCTGCTTAGCTACAAAACAAGGACTCGTTGGGGCTAAGTCATACTTTCTGACTGGACTGAAAGCATGTGATTTTGGATAGAGTTCTTTCTCTTTCCGTTACCCGATACCCTTAAGTTGTGTGTGGTTGTGTGTTTGTGTGCGTATTACCAAAAAAAAGGCCCATAATAAATATGTATGTATGTATGTATATATATATATATATATTCACTGAAAAAACCATAGGTTTCACACATGTTATAGTTAGCGGAAATTTTACTGATAAAAAACCAGTGAAATTCCCCCGTTATAGTTAGTGCTGGCAACTATAACTCACGCGACCGCAATCCTCTGCTGATGCTAATACTGTATTTAGACACTTATTTGCCCATGTCTTCTTCCATACATTTTTAGCTATACATATATTACAAATATTTTTTTTTCATAAAGACACATATGTCATCAGCAGAAGATTGCGGTCGCGTGAGTTATAGTTGCCAGCACTAACTATAACGGGGGAATTTCCCTGGTTTTTTATCAGTAAAATTTCCGCTAACTATAACATGTGTGAAACCTATGGTTTTTTCAGTGAATTTGCAAGGTTTTTTAAATGCTAATTCCTAACTATAACGTGTGTGAAACCTATGGTTTTTTCAGTGAATTTGTACGGTTTTTTAAATGCTAAGTTACTTTACGCCATTCGTGGCGTGCGCGCCCACTTAACGCAGTTCGTTCCGTGCACGGTAATATTTTAATTTTTCGTAATTTTTATAAGCCATGCACAAATGGTGCCCTTCGGGCACCATTTGCACACGGGGTGGAGAGAGTGTGGATAATTTTTTCTTTTAATATTTTTGTTTAAAATATTTAGTTTTTGTCACCTCTATTAAGCCCTGTACATTTGGTGGCCTTCGGCCACCAAAAGGACACGGGGTGGGGTGAGTGTGGATAGTGTTTTTTTTATTTCCATTTTTTTACCGTACGCGTACGGTAAGCGTAATCGGCGAAATTAGCGAAAAAATAAAAATTGCATTTTTGCCCTTGGGGGGTCTTTGGGGACTCCCTCAACATGGCTATGTGTGTGGGAGTTGTCTAAACAGCCCCTTAATATGATTTTTGACTTTATTTTACAATCTAACTCTCAGTGCGAGAGAGAAAATGGCGGCCGCCGCTTCCGGGTTTCGGCCGATTCGAATGTTTACTAAGATCGAAGAGCCAATCAGAATCGCGCTCGCGCACGCCACCGTACGCGTACGGTAAGCGTACCGTAAGCGCACCGTAAGCTGGCTCAGATATATATATTGATTTAAAGGCTATTTTCTCAGAATCTACCAAACAGATTTACACCAAACCTACAAAAGGCACTTCCTTGACCTGAGGACTACCTCTCTGCCAAATTTCAAGTAATTCTGTTCAGCCGTTCGGGCTGTAGCCCTGTCTAAAGGTCCTATGGAAAAATGCATGGGAAAAACGCGTTTTGGGACCCCCCTTTTATCTCAGCCCCCGCTTGACGAATCCCCCCGAGACTTTCAGGGTAGGAGCGGAGCGTAGCGCCCCACCTATTTTGAAAAATTCGCGAGGATTCGTCGACCGGCGCCAAAGTTATTCAAAATAGAATGTTGCGGATTTCCTATGGAAAAGGGGTCCTAACTATAACTACCTACTGGCGACCGCCAGTAGGTAATATATATATATATATATATATATTCACTGAAAAAACCATAGGTTTCACACATGTTATAGTTAGCGGAAATTTTACTGATAAAAAATCAATGAAATTCCCCCGTTATAGTTAGTGCAGGCAACTATAACTCACGCGACCGCAATCCTCTGCTGATGCTAATACTGTATTTAGACACTTATTTGCCCATGTCTTCTTCCATACATTTTTAGCTATACATATATTACAAATATTTTTTTTTCATAAAGACACATATGTCATCAGCAGAAGATTGCGGTCGCGTGAGTTATAGTTGCCTGCACTAACTATAACGGGGGAATTTCATTGGTTTTTTATCAGTAAAATTTCCGCTAACTATAACATGTGTGAAACCTATGGTTTTTTCAGTGAATTTGCAAGGTTTTTTAAATGCTAATTCCTAACTATAACGTGTGTGAAACCTATGGTTTTTTCAGTGAATTTGTACGGTTTTTTAAATGCTAAGTTACTTTACGCCATTCGTGGCGTGCGCGCCCACTTAACGCAGTTCGTTCCGTGCGCGCACGGTGCGCTTCGCGCACCGTGCGCGCACAGTGAGCACGCGGTGCGCTTCGCGCACCGCGCGCCCACTTTACGCAGTTAGTGCCGTGCACGCACGGTGGGCACGCAGTGCGATGACAAAGCAAGAAAGCACGTCAACAAATCTGTTTCTGCTTTCCTCCGTGACTATGGTATGGGTGCCATTTACCACAACAACTTGCGTTATGACATGCAAGACATTTATAGAGGAGATGGTGTGCACTTCAATGATGAAGGGAACAGAGTCTTCCTCTTGAACCTTAGACTCTGCATCGGTACTTACTTGTAGGTACCACTAAAAAATCATTTCATAAACACAACGGCTCTTTTTAGAGCCCCCTAATATCTAAACACTTAAATCTGATTTTCATTTTTTTTTTTTTTTTTTTCCTACCGTACGCTTACCGTAAGCTTACCGTACGCGTACCCCGTGATTTTTTTTAAAATCAATAAATGTTTTCTTTGTACTTTTCTGTCCTTCTTTGACCCCCTTACAAATGTTAGGGGGTCTGTAACTCTCCTCATTGCCCCCTTTCCTTGTTTTCACTCTTTTTTTTCAGAGTGAAATACACAAAATGGCGGCCACCGCTTCCTGGTTTCGGCCGATTCGAATGTTTACTAAGATCTAAGAGCCAATCAGAATCGCGCTCGCGCACGCCACCGTACGCTTACCGTAAGCGTACGGTAAGCGTACCGTAAGCGGGCTCAGATATATATATTGATTTAAAGGCTATTTTCTCAGAATCTACTGAACAGATTTACACCAAACCTACAAAAGGCACTTCCTTGACCTAGGGACTACCTCTCTGCCAAATTTTGAGTAATTCTGTTCAGCCGTTCGGGCTGTAGCTCGTTCTAAAGGTCCTATGGAAAAATGCATGGGAAAAACGCGTTTTGGGACCCCCCTTTTATCTCTGCCCCCGCTTGACGGATCCCCCCGAGACTTTCAGGGTAGGAGCGTAGCGTAGCGCCCCACCTATTTTGAGAAATTCGCGAGGATTCGTCGACCGGCGCCAAAGTTATTCAAAATAGAATGTTGAGGTTTTCCTATGGAAACGTGGTCCTAACTATAACTACCTACTGGCGACCGCCAGTAGGTAATATATATATATATATATATATATATAGGCATTTTTAAAGTTAAAATCATAAATCCAACTTCGCCATTAAAAATGAATTACCATTACCAGTCCATAGGTACCAAACAGGACTATTCAACTACATCTCAACCAGGTATTACATTTACTAAAAGTAGTAAGGAATCTCCCATGTAATCCTAAGAGTGGGGTAGGCCTCATAGTAGTGAAAATCGAATTTGGCAGTTATTCACTACCAAGACACATAAAACTAAAATGTATGTGTTCTGCCTTTTACATACATAGCATTCTGAACTATGGGCTACCTAGGGCCTACCTTAGGGGTGACTTACATGTACAAAAAAGGAGGTTTAAGGATTGGGAAGAGGTTTTTAAATGCCAAGTCAACATGACAATGAAACTGCACATGCAAGCTCATCAGTGGCAGGGCAGAGATGGTTAGAGTGCCACCTGAGTGGGTGGTACAATCAGTGCTGCAGGCCCACTAGTGGCAGTTAATTTACAGGTCCTGGGCACATATAGTGCCCTTTGCTAGGGAATTATAAGTAAATAAAATATGCCAATTGTGGATACACCAATTTTACCATGTTTTAGGGGAGTGAGCACATGCACTTTAGTTCTGGTTAGCAGTGGTAAAGTGCCCAGAGTCCTAAGGCCAACAAGAATAGATGAACAAAGCATTTGGGGGAAGACCACCCTAAGGCTGACGGGTCTAACAGCCAGTCACAGAATGTGGTGTCTTGTTTAGTGCAGATGTACTAGAGACAGATATCACACGGATCTGTGACAGATATCTACTTGCAAAAACAATACGTAACTGTAAGCAAACTGATTTGCGTATAGTTGGGTCCAAAGTGAGGTGGCATGGTGGGAAAAATAATGATGGACTGGAATGTGGCTAGAGTAATTACCATTGGCAAAGTAACATAGTCCAGAGGGCCTAGGGCATAGCCAGCAACTGCCTCACAGGACAAACATAAACAGTCCAAGAACATTATGACATAGGTGGAGGAACCATGGCAGCAGCACAAGGTTCCAACCACAGTCATATAATATAGAGTACAGCAAAAAATTAGAATAAACCTATGATGAGAACACAGAAGTAATATAAGGAAATACACCACACCACATATCTCCCCTTCTTATAGAAAATTTAAAAAAACTAATTGGTGACAAAATCATTGAACTTTTTAGGTAACACTTTTGTTCTGGAGCTCATCTTAATCTATGGTGGACAAACAACATGAACAGTTTCAGTGTTGGCAGAAAGGTGTCTCTTGGATTTGGCTAAGCGAGACATGTTCCACCACTGTCCATTCCTCAGTTTGACAGCATGACCTTTTATTTCCTCATTGCAAGCCAGATCCCTGAATTTTGAGAAAACATTTTGCAACAATAAAGGTTCTTTGACACACACCCATTTACCAACAGAAAAATTTACAATTCTTTTTTTACAGTGATCAGAGACTTTCTCACATCTTTTGCAATTGAAATAATCAATAGCAGATTTCATCTGAAACATTACAGCCTCCATCCAACGCTTTGATTTTTCAAAAAGGATTGAAGGTCGAACGTACTTTCCTGCTCCTCATCAACTCAAACGGTACAGAACCTGAGATTGAATGTGGCATGGTCCTATATGCCCAAACCACATCTCTAACAGCAGTCTCACAATCCATCCTAGATTTAACCGCACTCTGAATGCATTCAACAAGAACTCTGTTGAATCTCTCAACCTTTCCATTGGCCTGAGGATGATAAAGCGGTGTGCGCAAATGTTTTACACCTGTTTTGGTTAAAAATTCTTGCATACTAGCTGAAGTGAATTGAAAACCATTATCAGATAGCAGTTCTTCAGGAATCCCTTTCCTACTGAAAATATCTTGCAAGAATCGAATAACAGATTTGATGTTAGGCTCAGAAACACCCCTTACTTCCACCCATCAGGATAGGTGATCCAACAGAACAATAAAATATTTCATGTTGTTGAGTAACACATGAAATGGTCCTAAAAAATCTACGGCTACTCTCTGCCACACTCTGTCTGGTCAGGGAACAGGCCTTGGTACAGGAGAGGGAGTAGTGAGGTGTTTATCACTATAAGAACATTGTACACATTCTCTAACCAAAGTCTCTTCTTCTCAATCAATACTGGGTCACCAAAAATCATTGCGAATTTTGTGCTTAGTGGCAGTCATTCCCAAGTGGCCAAAATGAGAAGTTTCCAGAATTTTGGAGGAATTAATCCCCCCCGCCCCCCATGAGTAAATTATTCTCAATTGAGAGTTTGTCAGCCACCTTACATTATGGTTGTATATCTACATTATCTACATTAATGGTTTTTTCTTTAGGCCATCCGGTAACAACTAGATTCATAACTTCTTTCAAGACATCGTCTGATTTTAATGCATCCAACCACTCACTTATGTTGGGACAGATTACAGTGTTATTGACACTAGCAATAATACACTCTACAACCTCTTCAAACACTTTGGATTGTTCATGGTAGTCCTCTACAGGAAGTCTAGACAAGAAATCTGCCTTGATGTTCTTGTCACCTGCAATATGAAATACAGAGAAATTGAACTCAAGCAGTTTGGTGGCCAAACAAGACAATCTGGATGTGGAATTCTTGATTTTGTTACCAGACAAGATGCCCACCAAAGGCTTATGATCAGTTCTCGAAAATAACTTTCTCCCCATACATAAGGCTTGAACTTCTCAATACCCCACACACAGGCAAGCATTTCCTTTTCAATCACAGAATATCTGAGTTCAACATCTTTCATTCTTCTTGAGGCAAATCCAACTGTAACTTTTTTGTAACCCACCATCTGAGACAAAACCGCCCCCATACCATAAGAGCTGGCATCGACAGTGACTTAAGTGCCATGGCCTTCGACATATGCATGAAGAGCAGGAGCAGACAAAATACTATCCTTGATAGATTGGAAATGCTCTTGACAAGTGGAGGTCCAAACAAAGTCAGCATTTTTCTTAAGAAGGCCTCTGAAACATTCTGTCAAACCTGCATGTTTTCTTATGAACTTTGCATAGAACTCACACAAACCCATAAAAGATTTGAGTTGTTCCTTATTGGTAGTATGAGGAGCTTTGACAATACCATCAACAATGCTGGGCTTAGGTTTGACGCCTTCATGTGAAAGAATGTGACCCAAATTCTCAGTTTCATTGACTGCAAAGATACATTTGCCATCTCTTAACATAACACCATTCCTTTGTAAAGTAGTGAGAACCTATTCTATAATAACATTGTGTTCTTTAAATGAAACAGTATGCACCAGAATGTTGTCTTGAAAGATAACCACATTGGGTACGTCCTGAAACATGTTGGTCATCACCTTCTGAAAAACAGATGCCGCAGAGGCCAGTCCAAATGGCATGCGGCAAAATTGAAAGGTACCATCAGGAGTGACAAAGGCTGTCAGATGACGGGACCGCTCATCAAAAACTAGCTGATGATAAGCCGCCCTTAAATCAAACTTAGAAAACCATTTGGATTGGCCAACTGCAGTGATGACATCATCAATACGTGGGACAGGAAAACTCTCAACCCAAATTGCATTATTAAGGGACCGCAAATCCACACAGAGGCGCAATTCGCCAGACTTCTTTTTGGCAAGAACAATGGGAGACAACCACAAGGTAGCATCTACCTTTTCAATAATCCCCTCAGTTTGCATTTTGGTTAGCATGGCAGACCACACATGTCTGATACTGTGAGGCACATTGCACAGTTTGTGCTTAATAGGGGTAACATCTATCTTCACTGTTAAAATGGAAAATAAATTAATACACCCAACCTTATCTGGAAAATCTTTTTTTTCCAAGGTACATGAACATCTACAGCATTAACCAAGGAATTTGATGATCATGCCAAACTCAGCTTGATGCACCCCAACCCAAAATGTTAATACCTTTAAAGGCTACGTATACTTTACCATGAATAGTTTTGCTCTCAAACTTGATATCGGCGACCCTTGACCCTGTTTCCAGGCAGGTCGCTCCCCACACCGCGCAGCTCCACCTGACTGCGCGTGTGTCCCTACTCTCACTGCTGCCACGAGTTTGTGCCATAAGTATTCGGTGTCTGCTCTCTCTGTTTTTCCTATTTGCCTGTTTTCTGCTTTGTCTGCTGTTTTTATTCTATTTGCTTTTTTCTGCTCTTTTCTCTCTGTAGCTCTCGCTTTCTTGCCTTTTAGCCTTTTGCCACTTCCCCCTCCCGCAGCTGAGTCCCCTGCGGCCCCACCCCCCTCACTCGACCATTTATTCCCGCACCCGCCTCCCAGCTGCTCCTCCCTCACACCTCCCCTTCTTAATGGCGGCCGCTGTGCAGCAGATGTGCCGCTGGCAGGCTGAAGGTGCACCTAAGGCAAGCCCGTCTGCGCCCATCCGTGACTGGAGTGCACCCAGCGCTAGACCCCCTGGCCCCCACGAGCGCCACGATGCCCGACGCCGCTACGATGCCAACATCCTCCACGAACTCAACACCAACCGATCATCCAACTGCTTCTAGGCCACCCCGAAGCTCACCCACGGACCCTTCTCCTGCCGGGGCTGCAGCTTCACCAGCCGCCGAACACCTGCAAGTCCTGCCCCTCCCGCCATGGCAGGTCGCAACCATCAAACTCTGCGACCTCCTGGATGAACCCTCCTCGGCGCCTGACATTGCCATAGCCATCCCAGATGGCTACAAGATCACCCGCAGGGACCGCACCAACAGACCAGGAGGAGGAATAGCCATCCCAACACCACCCTCAGAGGAACCCTCATCTACAGACCCCCTGGACCCTGGCCACAGTTCAGTGACTCCATCACCAACGTCGTCAGCACGCAAGCCCTTGCATCCACAGACTACATCCTCCTCGGAGACCTGAACTCCCACCTCGAGAACGCCAACAACAGAAACTCCACCACCCTGCTCGACAACCTCACCAACCTAGGACTCAAACAGCTCGTCACAACACCCACCCACTCTGCTGGACACACGCTTGACCCTATCTTTTCCGCCAGCTACCACGTCACCTTCAGCCACATCACCGAACTCCATTGGACCGACCACCGCTGCATCCACTTAACCTTCAAGAAACCCACCACGCACCACCACCCGCAACGGATCCCCCACCGCAACTGGAACAAGGTCACCGAAGACCAGCTAATCACCACCCTTGCCCGAGACCCACTAACCGATCCCACCGACAACGACAAAGCCGCCCGCAACTTCTGGCAATGGATCGACGACTGCGCCAACACTCTCGCCCTGATCAAGAAACCCTCAAACAGACGCACCGACAGAAAGGCCATCTGGTTCACCACTGACCTCCAGGCATCCAAGCAGACTTTCCGAAGACTCGAGAAGAAGTGGTGCCACGAACGGACTCCGGACAACCACGCAGCCCTCAAGAATGCCAGCCGCAAGCACCACCAACTCATTTGAACCGCCAAAAGGACCTCCTTCAAGGAACGCATCCACAACAGCGAGTACAACAGCAAAGAGCTCTTCAACATCGTGAAGGAACTCTCCAACCCCAGCTCCAGCTCTAACGACATCCTGCCGTCGCAAGACCTCTGCGACTCCCTAGCCACCTTCTTTCACCGCAAGATAACAGACATCCACGACAGCTTTAACACCCAGACCCCCCAACAGCCGCCGACACCTCAGACTCACCGCCCCCTAGCCACACTGGGCTTCTGTTCTCCTGGACCCATGTCAACGATGATGACACCATCAAAATCATGAACACCATCCACTCCGGCTCACCATCTGACCCCTGCCCTCACCACATCTTCAACAAAGCGAGTTCCATCATCACACCCCAACTCTGGAAGATCCTCAACAGCTCCTTCGAGACCGCCACCTTCCCGGAGAGCTGGAAGCACGCAACCCCCTTCTCAAGAAACCCAAGACGGACCCAAAAGACCTCAAGAACTTCCGGCCCATCTCTCTGCTCCCATTCCCGGCGAACGTCATCGAGAAGATTGTCAACAGGCAACTGACCTGCTTCCTCGAGGAGAACAACACCCTGGACTCATCCCAATCTGGATTCTGCAGCAACCATAGCACCGAAACCGCCCTCATCGCCACCACCAACAACATCAGGACCCTGCTTGACAACTGCAACACCGCGGCCCTAATCTTCCTGGACCTCTCGACCGCCTTCGAAACCGTCTGCCACCACACCCTACGCAACACACCTCTATGAAGCAGGGATACGCGACAAAGCCCTGGACTGGATCACCGCCTTCCTAACCGGCAGAACCCAGAGAGTCCGCCTCCCTCCATTCCGATCCGAAGCCACCTGCGGCGTACCCCAAGGATCATCCCTCAGCCCGACCCTTTTTAATGTCTACATGGCACCGCTCGCCAACATCATCTGATCGCACGACCTCAACATCGTCTCATATACCGACGACACCCAGCTGATCCTCTCCCTCACCAAGGACCCCGCCACCGCCAAAACCAACCTCCATGAAGGAATGAAGGCTGTCGCCGAATGGATGAAGAACAGTCGCCTGAAACTGAACTCGGACAAGACGGAGGTCCTCATCCTTGGCTTCACTCCGCCCACCTGGGACGACTCCTGGTAGCCGCCCATGCTGGGAGCTGCACCGACACCCACCGACCACGCACGCAACCTGGGGTTCCTCCTGGACTCATCACTATCAAGGACCCAGCAAGTCAACACCGTCTCCTCCCCCTGATACAACACCCTCCGCATGCTTCGCAAGATCTTCAGGTGGATCCCCACCGGAACCAGAAGGACGGTCACCCAGGCCCTCGTCAGCAGCACACTGGACTACGGCAACGCAGAAACCACGGCCAAACTCCAGAAAAGACTACAACGCATACAGAATGCCTCCGCACGCCTCATCCTAGACATCCCCCGCCACAGCCACATCACAGCCCACCTGAGAGACCTGCACTGGCTCCCGTCAACAAGAGGATCACCTTCAAGCTCCTCACCCATGCTCACAAAGCACTCCACAACGCTGGACCAGTATACCTCAACATACGACTCGCCTTCTACACCCCGAACCACCAGTTTCGCTCCGCTGACCTCGCCCTCGCCACCATTCCACGCATCCACAGAACAACCACCAGCGACAGATTATTCTCCCACCTCGCCGCCAAGACATGGAACACCCTCCCCATCCACCTGCGACACACCCAGGACCTGCTGACCTTCAGGAGACTTCTCACGACCTGGCTGTTCGAGCAGTAGCAGTACTCCCCCCACCCCCTCAGCGCCTTGAGACCCTCACAGGTGAGTAGTGCGCTCTACAAATGCTCCGATTGATTGTCTAAGAACAACCTCGAACATTCCTGCTGTTTCTGATTTAACTAAAAATGCTAGAAAATGGGAAGGACTTTTTCTCTCGCAGTAGCTTTCTAGGCCTGGAACTAGCAAGAGAAATGTGAGTCCAGATGTGACATATGCAAGACACGAAACTCGCCGATACCACACTTGATATGAAGAAACTGGAAACAGATAAAGGCGGCCTGAACAGAGGTGGTCTTGGGAGTGGATGCGTTAAAAGATGGCACTACTACCGGATAGACTGATGCTACAGATGCTACCTCCAAAGCCTCTGATGAACAGATAGCCTGCTTGTGATTCCGCTCGTGAGGCCGGCCTAGTTTTACCCCCACTTGTCAATCTGTGTGAACGTCACCAACGAGGTAACATATTTTTCTCGCCTTTTACGAGAGACTCATCTCACCAATACAGAAACCAAAAAATCACAGAAAGTTGAAGATGGAAGGTGTACGTCACAGGCTTGTTCCCCTACACTGGGGGCGCATTAATATGGGCTCGGCCTGGCAATCATGAGAAATTGGTAAATGATAACCGAAAGAGATGGGCGCTGGTGGCGTAGAGGGGGTGGGCACCAAGACGCTATTCCATTTCTGGTGGTCTGTGTAATGATCCCAATGTAATGCCGGTTGAGTTTTTACAGAACGGGGATAATGAGCAATTGAATTTAGGGACTCCTTGTCCTATGAGGAAGTGATTTCAACTGTCCCAGTGACGTAGACCTAAACAAATCATATCCACCTTCGCCTACTGCATGGAGTGTCTGGAATTCGAGGGATATGAATGAAGAGCTGGTGCATTTAAAGATTAATTATGTCTGAGGGGAATTTCACCATGGAGTGTTGGAGTACTTGCTCTTCTGCTTTACACAGGTTGGCTGCATAAATGCATCTCTGGCCTCCACAGGGGTTGTGGGTGATCATCACAACACAGACTGCCTGAAAGAAGTTGTCATAGCACAACCAGCTGCAGCTGGCTAGCAGTGGCGAGTCTTGGCTCTGATCCTGCTGTATCTGAGACTTACAACTATGCATTATAAAATACTCCTCTTCTTTCCTTGTAATATATATTTATTTCAGAGTTGGATACATTGCAAGGCATCCTACTTCCAAGATGGCACGGTTGAACCGGAGAACAGAAACAGAATAGTAAGTAGCACATGGTGACATGATTTTGAAAGCTAAGGCAGTAAAATCTTTATAGGAAATCATTTCCTATCAACTTCAACATGTTGAAAAAGAATTGGAGTTAATAATATAAAACCACACCTAAATGCTCGATAGTTTTGTAAACTATATTTAAGCACGGTATTTATGTATTTTGATATACAGGCATCTATTTAACAAATACATCCTAACACTTGAATAACCTTTTAAAATATAGCAATTGTTTCTACTTAGCGAATAAAAAATACAATCATGTTACAGCCCAGAGTAAATATAAATTAATTCATTCATTTGCAGCTTTTCATCACATTGATTGAGACAAAAAGTTATTTTGGTACCTCCTCAAATGTAGCTGTTGGCGGAGTTGTAAACAGCACTGAAGCGATTTGTCTCTGTGCCCAAGGCATTTCCGCAATGAAATATGACCTGCGGACAAAAAGCTCTGTATTATATAACGTGATATAATGAGGAAATGTAAATATGAAGGTTTTGCATAAGATGGGAGATTTTCTGCAAAATGTTCTGAGAAAAGCTAAAATGTGTTCAAATATCCAGGTACCAGAATATTAATGACAGCGATAGTGTTACAGTAATAATGAACCCAGGACGGAAATTAATACAGCATTGCAGACTGTTAACCTCATCATTAATGATAGTGATCGAAATGACAACGGGGTCACTACACCATCCCAACCAACCCAAAAATAATTGTAGTGCCACAACCAGCCTGGACCCTCCATCTCTTCCACCCTCTAGGAAGCTCATTCCTTGATCCAGCTCTGAAATATTAGCCTGGTAAGGGTGATGGCACTAAAAGCTTTGGTATACCTGAATGGCAGCCTAGACATGACAGCTTACATGAACTAACTGGACAATAGTCCGAAAGTGGAGGGATATGGTCTGTACAGGTCTGTAGGCGACTAAACCTATCTCCTACAGGGTGCAGCCGTGAGGAGGGGGCAGTGTACTATTCCCAACCTTATCATTTTGGTTTAGGCATCTGAAACCAGCTTGTACTGCCCCCTTCGTTTCTACTCATGTGTCATGACTCAGGGACACAGCAGATGAGGTTTGCTAACCTGAAGGCGAAAGAACTGGTAAAAGGCAAAAGAGAATGCTATGAGCGATGGGACTTGTTCATAGGAGACTGGGGCTGAGGGACAGGAGTCAGGTCTTGTAGGTCATACAGAGAAGGTCAGTCAATCAGACTCCTATAATTTAAGCAGTCGGGTGGTAATAGCAAGTTGCTTTGCAAGTGCTTAGTTTACTGATTCCTGTTTGCTAAGTTTGTTCCCAATTTTGGCTTTTCCCGCAACTTTCTTTTGTACGGCCTTTTCCCCTTGGGTTTCAAATGTGTTCTTCCTTAATAAGCCTCTCAAGATCTACCCTACAGTGAGTTTCATCTGCTGTGTGATTTTGGACGCAACAGCCACATGTAAGCATTTTCCCCGAGATTTGGGAAGTTACTGCCTTTCCCTTACGGAGCATTCAGGTAGGATAAATAGAGATGGGAATTGTTAAATATTAATAAATTGGCACTGTAAGAGTACGTACCATCTATCTTTATTGTTAAAACTTGACTACCGCCATTCTTAGTACCTCCGGAGTATATGAGGACTACACAACCCTTCAGGAGATTAGCTGCTTTGGTAAAAGAGGGATTTACTAGTGGTGCCACAGGGTTATCTCCATCTGAAAAGTATTCAGGAGATCAGAAGAACACTTGAAGAATGTTATGGCTCAATGTTGATTGCACTTCTTAAACAAACTAGAACATTTATGATAAGTTGCCCTTATCCTTTCCTATTTAATTAGAAAAGCACTCTTGGGCAACACTTCCGATTAAGGAAATAGACCTTTGCTTTTAAAATTCCAGCCTTTGTAAAAGAGTTTGCTAAAGTCTTTGATTGCTCACAAATTGTACAAAAATAGTAGTTTTCACATGGGCTGCCCGAGGCCATTAAATGACGACCTTGCACCGTTAGATCTATTCTTCGAACTCTCTGATCTAGTGTCCCGTCCTGTGAGAGGATTTTCCTTTCGATCCACATTGTTGGGATTTGCGGATGTTCTGTGCCTCGTTTGCCTTCCATTTTCCTTCCTCTTTCCCCCCCGAAGTTCCGCTGCTGTTGGGCAGGAGATTTTATTGTTTCATCCGCACTCGGAGGAGAGTTCACAGTTGTAGCGAGTGGGGTAGATGTCTCATTTCGGAAGCCGCAACTACTGTGAAAGGCAGCACTGGATTATTGAGCGCGCTGTGGTGTAGTTGGAGGATTTCTGTGCGATTAATATAGAAACTGACGGAAGGATTTCAGTCACCGACGATTTACTGTGAGGTAACTTAAGTCGTTTATTAGGTCTCGTCTAGCATTGCAGCGCATGCGTTGCTCGCTTTGAGTGGCATGCTGTTGTAGGGTATGTTTTAGAAGTGGAGGGGAAGCCCCGCCATCCATATTTTTCATTGGCTGGTGTCATCGTCCATTGTAGATGATGGCTTACGATTCAATACGAGGCTTCTTATTCCCGCCATGTCACTGCCCTGTCTCCTTTTAGGACCACCCATCAGGACTGGATCTTCGCTCATACACGGGGTGAGCACTATTTAGTTTATTTACAATGTCTCCCCAAACTCCCCAGCACTGGCAGGACAATGGGGGGGCGTTATTTCTATACAGAGCGCGCAATGCGCGCTTTCACTTTAATATTGGCTGCCAGTAGCGAAGTAATGCTGGGTGATTTTTTTTTACTTTCATTAAAAGCTCGGTGCCCGCCTCAGGGACACCGCGCTCTGTTTATTTATTTATTACTTTAAGGCTGCTATGTCGCTTGGCTCGAAGTGCTATGACACAGTCTACGTGTTGATAGCTCCTAAAGGCCTTTTATTCCACATACCAATCAAGCTTTATTCGACAGTTGAGTCATAAAAGCACATTACAATCATAACATAAAACAGTTGATAAATTATCTAAAAAGAATTGAAATTACAATTAAATCTCTAAGCAGCCGTCAAATACAATTTTTACAACCAATCCATTTACTCTTAGATTAGCGTAACACAATTCAATGGACATACTGTTTTTGTTACCAACCTGGGTTTACGAAATACAGATGTTTTAAGAGGAATTAACATCATACCTCAAGGCTTTTGACCGTATGCCCCAAGCCCACCCTAAAAACTTAGCCACAGCTATACAAATTGGGGGAGCAATATCTGTGCACAAAATACGTAGGGAAATCGCATATCTCCTAGTGCCCAAGGATCTGCAAATGGGCTTTATCCAAATTTTTCGGGGTGCTGCATACATGGGACAAAAAAACAATAGATGTCCTATAGATTCACATTCCTCAACACATCTATAACACTTGTCATTTTTGTTTTGATGACCCCCCCCATCCAGAGGTAAATTCAGCAACGGGTAGGGTACCCACCCGTAGCTGAAAATACAACTTACGATCAAGGGTCTTTTCGATTATGTTCCAATACCTCTCTAGGGTTGGGCGAACTTTTAAATCGAGAAAACGACTTGTTAGATGGGTAGAGAGTCCTTGTGTAATTTCTACCTTGAAAGCCCATTCCCAGTACATTGTTTTCAGCTTTTCCTTAGAAGGGAAAACAGCATTTGATGGGTCATTCCAAAGATCAATCAAGCCTATACTACCCAGAAGAGATTTAATCCCACGCAGCCAATGTATTTTGTGAAACGAATCTGATTTTATTACATCCGTAAAGCCACTCCTGTAATGGACAAGTTCTTCTGTGCACCAGAGCCGATGCCAATAAAGTATTGGGCGAAGCTTCACAAGATATTCAAGTGGCTTTTTACCAAGGTCCAATAATAAAGGTCGCAGTGGTGTGCTTGAGGGGAGACTTGTAATCTTGCGTAAGAACGCATTTTCAAGCACCGTCAGGCTGTTCAGATTGCCAAAACCCCAGAGCTCAGCCCCATATAGGCATGAACTCAGAACCGTTGTCCCATAAACTTCTAATACTGGTGAAATTGGCTTTGTGAAAGAGGTTTTAAATCTTGAAAGAAGCGCACCTGATTTTTGTTTGTGTATTAATGCGGCACGGTCTAGTTGGCAGCCCCAACGCATATCTTTCTGCAATGTAATGCCCAAATAAGTAAATGAGGAGACCTCCTCCAAGGGTAAATTATTCATATAGATCCTTCCCTTATATGATTTATGTACATTAAAGGACATGAACTTGTTTTTTTCAGTATTAACTACCAGGCCCCTCACTTTGCAGAACTCTTCAAAACACCCAAGTGCCTTTTGTAGACCACTTGGGGTCTTGGAGATAATCAACGTATCATCCGCGAACATGAGAATGGGGATACGTGATCCTGCCAATACTGGCGCGTCGGTGGGGGTCAGCGAGAGGAAGTCGGCCACCCCGTTGACAAAGAGCGAGAACAGGGTCGGCGCCAAAACGCACCCCTGCCGCACGCCCCTGCCAACCGGGAAGTCCTCCGTCACCTCTCCCACACCCCCCCAACGGACCCGAGCGACATTCCCCTCATGTAAGCGGATAACTACGGAAAGAAGTTAAGGTGCAAGTCCTAATTCACTCAGGACCTGCCAGAGTTTACTACGTGGGACCAGATCGAAAGCCGCTTTTAGGTCCACAAACACCGCATATAAGGCACCCTTTCCTAAGATCACCGTCTTCCAATATAAAATGACAAAACGGAAGACTTGGTCGATTGTACTTGTCCGGCGTCGGAAGCCAGCCTGCATTGGGCTTAGGATTTCCCGGTCTTCTATCCATGTTAGGATCTCATGTAGAAACATTCGACCAATAATCTTCTGTATCGAGTCTATTAGACTGATTGGCCTGTATTACCCGCAACAGACTTGTCCCCCTTTTTAAATACCGGGACAATTTCTGCTCCCTTCCACGAGAAGGGGATATCAGCTCCCTGGGCAATTGCATTAGCAAGACGCATAATGTATCTACACCATAGGTGTCTATCGCTGGTGAACACGTCTGCTGGAATTCCGTCCATACCAGGTGCTTTACCCCCAGTCACTTTATCTAAAGCCCTCTCTACATCTATTAGTAAAAATATTTCTTTATCATAATAGACATGGCTAAAAGTATCACTGGAATTTTCTTCCCAGGATGCAGCATACCGGGGTTTAAAATGATCAACCCACGCATTCTGGGCCACATTATTCTGTGGGCGCTCTGGTATCCCACCCCTATCCCATTTGTATATGTCCCAGAACTGCTTACTATTCTTGCGCCTGCAATCGTCAAGGAGATCTTTCCACATTTCATTGTCCCACATTTCCTTTGCCTCTTTCAAAATCTTCCTATAGTATAACCTGGCAGATCTTACCAGTATTGGATCTTTCATTTTGAGGGCGCTGCCGAGTTTAGCCCGGGCTTTCCTACAGTCAAAATTATACCATCCCTCTTTATTGTGGTGCTTAAAAGGTCTTTTTGAGATAGGTTTAACAAAATATTTCCTCAAACCCTCAAAAAGCTTATTGTGAACTTCCACCACAGTCTGGCAAGAGCTCCAGCCCTCTGCAGCTATACCAGGTACTTGTAATGCACCAATTACTTCTTCATTAATCGCTGTCATAATTTTTAGGTCTTCTACAATCCTGTCCCATTTTAAATAGCGCAAGTTATTAGACACAGATTGTTCGGGCTCTGGGTTATTTTGCTGGGCTGGTAGATTACCAGAAAAAGACAAGTTAAATAATGAGGCAAGTGGGTGATGGTCGCTCTCAGTTCGGTTAATAACCTTCATATCTCTAAAATAGGGCCAGAGCTTCACATGGACAAGCAGGTAGTCTATTCGACTCGCCCTACGGCCATTGTCAAAGGTGTTCATTCCCAGTTTGTCTGACACACTTCTACCATTAGCTGCCCTCAGGTGGTTGCCTATACACAATCCTTTTAGCTGAATTGCTGCCTCTGTCCACCTTTTTACAGGAGCAATCTCGAGGGCTGGAATTCCCCAGCTAGCGTCCTCCTCAGCTGTAAACTGTGATCTATCATGGCCCAAAGGCTCGAAGGAGGTATTAAAGTCACCTGCTACTAGGGGTAAAATATTCAAGGGCAAAAAGTCTAATATCTCTTCCAGTTCTTTAACAACTGGAGACTTTTTGCCCCCCGGTAGACCTCGTGCATACACATTAAAAATTTCCAATTTAATCCCAGACTTTGAGGTAATCCTGATTGATAATATATCGTCACTGATTCTTGGACCTTGGTTTACTCGACACCCCAAATCCTGCCTTAACCATATGGTTAGTCCGCCAGACGGGCGGCGTCTTATACTTTTTAATCCAGGAACATAAAAATTGAGGAAGCCATTACAAAACACAGGATCTACTAACCAAGTCTCTTGGAATAGACATACATCGTATTTTGTTATGAAACCCATCCATTCGGGATGGCCAATTTTGGGGGATAGACCTGCGATGTTCCAAGATATTATGGACAGTGGGCCCTTCTCTCTATTTTTCCCCTTGTTGATGTCGGGACTCCATAATGAAGTACTTAAACTATCCCTCTCTGGGTGAGTCAGGTTGTCCTTAATACTAATTCCCATATTGGATTTGGTGCAGTACTCATTATCTCTTCCTGCACCACTTGGAGAGTATAACAGACAGCCCACCTCTTTCCCCAGAATTATTGGGGTTGCCGCTCCTATCTGATTCAGGTCGGTTGTTATTGACCCAACTAACGGGTTTAATTCATTACCAGATCTATCGGCCTCAATTATATTTAAGTTTAAGTTTGAGTGGTCATCCCCTTTCTCGAAGAGGATTTGACTTGGTGTTATTACTATATTCCTAGCATCTAGATGGGCTGGTCGTCAATCACAATCTTCCAGCCCAGAGGACCTAGCTATCCCATACTGTACATTGGATCCTCTGTTAATCCCGGCACAGTTATCAAAACCTTTTTGACCACGATCATCTGGGGAGAGCTGTTGATGTTCACAGTAGAAGAAGGACAGAGGCAAGGAAAGAATGGGGGTACGCGAGTTTGATTTCTGCCAGTTACAAATATGTTCCACTGCCTTTTTATACCTGAAATTAATTACTATGCAGTCTCCCACTATTGTTTTACTCTTCGGGCCTACCCAATCAACTCGTCTAGCAAAAAGAATTTCGGCTGAAACGTGCTGGGGTAGAGGGTGGTTTGAGTTGAGCCAAAAAACGCACTTATTTTTCAATTCCCCATAATCCTCCCTTTTATCTGAGCCCAGTGGTCTAACCCCTGCCAGAATCACCACATAAGGTGCGGTGTCTGGTGGGAGGTGTATACTTGGGGATTTTCTTACTACTATAGGGCTAGGGACTTCCCTCCCCGATAGCATAGCTACTGGGCTTCCATTAGCTGTTACCCTCCCTGCGCTCACTGTGTTACATGCAATATTCTTTTTAATGACCCGGGATTCCTGCCCTGGTAATGGGGGGTTGGGTTTAACTACAGCGGGAGTAGAAATTGGAGCAACATTAACAGATGTAATGCATTTATCAGGCAACATGCCAGGCGATATACCAGGCATCTGACAATTGCTAACGTTTTTTTGACGAGTCCGTGCTGATGCGAGTGACAACTCCAAACAACCCAATCTATTTTCTATTGCATCCAATCTGTCATAGATTGGAAGACATGTTTTATAGAAGATTGATTCTATCTTTCCCCAAATATCAACTCCTAGATCTTGCGACAATTCTTTGGGTGGAATCGAGGAGGGGAATGTGGTTCCTCCATCTCCGTCTCCAGGGCCAGGAGGAGATTTTCCAGAAGGGGCCGGGATCATTTCGCAAGCATCTTCGGGGATAGTTTGCCTTGCCTTAGCGTTTTGCCCTCCGATTGCCAATTCCTCGCGTTTTCTTTTAGGTCTCCGGCTCTTCATGTTCCCCCTGTTGTTTGAGGTTGATATTTTCCCCTTAGCATTCGTGGCGGAATGTGTCTTAACACTCTGGGACACAATATCAGTTTGAATGGGGTTCGCTTGTCCCACTCTAGGTCTAGTATTAAGATTCGCACCTTCGGATTCAGGAAGGCAATGAGGGGACCCTTCACGAATGGGAGGGCTGTTTTCTACATCATATACCGCCAAGCTTACATCATTATCAATTCTCGGTGTGTTACTATGCACCGGGGAATTAACATGGGCCAGGTGACCCAATGAAGAACGTTTCTCTACCAGGGATCCCATGGAGAGTCGTTTCTCAGTCTGAACAATTTCCTTTTCCAGGATTGATGAAACTCTCACCAAAAATTGGTCTAATGTACCAGCCATGGATTTCCGGCCCCTATCAGAAGCAGACGTCATTATACAGCCAGGTGTTAAGACAGAATTGCGTCCTTTAAGGCAACTATGTACAATACGGCGATAATATTATTTGGAGCACCAGGGCGCAGATACAATTTGACTAACCTTGTCTGATGGATAAAGAGAGATGTCCCATCCCGTCCTCAATCGGCCTCTAACGGGCTCAAACGGGCCCGCCCTTGGCCCGGGCTTCGCCCGGCGCGCGTCCGCGCCGCGGAGATAGGGGAAGAGCTTTAAAGGTCAAGATGGAATCCGGTGCAGGTGTGGGCCGCCAAGCCCCCTGGGCCACGTAGTCCTGGTCCCGCTGCTCTCCAAACACAAAAGCGATGCGGCTCCCGCGCCAGCGGGAGCTGCGAGGTCTTTTAAAGGTCAAGGTGGGATCCGGTGCAGGTGTGGGCCGCCAAGCCCCCTGGGCCACGTAGTCCTGGTCCCGCTGCTCTCCAAACACAAAAGCGATGCGGCCTTTTATTCACATTACAATTAACATTTACTTACTCTCCATATGTTTTAAAGACACAAGCTCAATTTCCCTCTTTTTCCTTAACTTTTTTATGTTTCTGTACATCATGCTGAAAAATATAAGTTGCCAAACATCGTTTTGCTATGTTTTCCTCCACCCACTCTTTTTTCACTTCATACCCGCAGGATCCCAGCCAACAATTGTGTATAGAATAGACTGTCAACTTTAAAAGACAAATGGCACGAGCAGCAGAACATCCTGTTCCTACATTTTCCGTGGCAGTCACAAACATTGGTGGTTTCGAGCGCTGGTCAGCTCGCTGGGATATACATTCCTTATTAAATATTGTTTGAAGTGATTGCTGTGATCTTAGTGGTACTTCTGTTTTTTTCAAGCTGGTGATTTCTGGACACAAACTTTCTGGTTTTTTTTGTCCAAAACCTTTAAATAAAAACACATTATTTTCCTCCAAAAGAGAAACTCCAAATGTGCCCTGCTTTTCATATGAGACACTAACTTAGTGCATGAATTTAGGTTTAGAGCCGATAGTTCTCCCAAACTAAGGAGTACCGTGCTGGAAGTGTAATTTGCAGAGTTCATAGTGAGAATGTTTCACAACAGGGGAATGTGTGGGGGTTTGAAATTCACTCTAGTATGACCTAACTTTTTCTATGGAAAATGGAAGTCATAACTCCTTAGCCACAAAGGATATGCCTCACTCTAAACTTCTGATAAAATGGACTAATGCACTCGTGAATTGGTCAATTTTTTGTTACAGTGATTGCTTCCACCACACATAAGATTTCAACTTTAGAATTGAGCAGCGAGGAAAACACCACCTTGGAAAAAATGTACCTTTAAATATAATTGTTAAATTAAGGTGTTTGCTTATTGTCAGGGCCACCAGTATTATGCAATTCAGCTGCTATGGCCTTTTCCGCAAAATTACATATTTGCTGCACTTGCTACATAATCCAGCATCATTTTCATAATGCACAGATTTGCAAAAAAATAGTGAATAAGCATTTGCAATGCAATAGGTCTCACATTTACGCAAGGTTGAGCTATTGGCATTGTAAATGGCAATGCCTTTTATTTATGTTTTGGTTTTGAAACATAAATAGAAGGCATGGTCATTTACAATGCCAATAGCTTAAACTCACGTAGATGCAAGATCTACTGCATTGTAAATGCTTGTTCCTGCTGTGGGCAGTGTTACTGTGCAATGTCAAGTGACATTCCTTTAAAGTTCAATTATTACGAGGTTATGTATTAATAGCCTGGAATAGTTTTCTTTTTTTCTTATTCTGCTGTTAACATTGACTTGCCATTTTTCAACCAAATGATAACGGAGTTGTATTAAACTATGGTAGAGACAATGAATGAAGTTGCTCAAAAACAAAGAGTCACTAACTGTTCACTTCCTTTTTACAAGAAGGCATATCATTTTTAGGTCTTGCCTAGCGATGCAGCGCATGCGCGCTGCACGCCTTGGTGAGATCTATTGTTGCCTCTTTCTGTGCCGAAGGGAGACAGGAGATGGCATGCGCGGACAGGAGATGTGCACGCGTACGGACAGGAGATGTGCACTCTGTACGCGTACACATCTCCTGTCAGCGCGCGCATCGCGCGCCTTCACTTTTCCTCCCCCCGTCGGCTCCACGGAGCCAGCTTGTTTGTCCTAGGCATCACACGGCTTTCAGTCTTGAAAGTCTGATCATGTTACTCGGCGCATGAACTGAGCACTGCGGGCAATCAGCCTTTCCAAACACTGACTTTGATCCTACTGTGTCGTTGGATCCCTGTTTCAGTGCTGCGCTTGCACATGCCACTTGACGGTTTCATTGAATTCCTGTTTTAAAACATCTAAAACTTCCATCATTTTCTCGAGGAACGATTTAAAAAGAGGTCATGGGGTAATTTATCTTTAATTGGGATGTTCGGAAGCAGCAGATAGCAGAGAGAGTATATGATATGCTTTCTTCAGCTGTTCACAATGTTTCAGGGAAGCTAGCGCATTGATGTCTATTTATTAAACAGCAGTTATCACTGCGTGCACACAAACTTTAGGTTCTGTGCATGCCTCTGCTACATGAAGGTGGTTTTCATTCAATATACGCAGGAAACTGAGTCATTCGTGATAATGTATTTATTCATTCAGTATTGTGCAACTATTTTTCTTGTTCTCGAGTGTGGCCAGTACTTGTGCAGCCTTCTTCCCTCCCTCTCTTCTTCTCCCACCCTCTCGCTTCTCAGATTATTTTCTGATTTCCTCAGATTTCGGAGTGAGGGAGCTCTGACTTGTGAATGCATCATAGTCCAGTACCTGCCCCCTTATCAGCATCCTGGCCCTCTCACCCCATTAATCACACACAGCAGACCTTCCACCACAGCCTGCCCTCAGCCTCCAACCGTTAACTTTCCCTCCACCAATGATGTTATTTCTTCACCTGTTTTTTAATCACGTGGGTATATTTTATGGGATATTAGCAAGATCGGAAAAACAAAAGCTTGGGAAACACCTTCATCTTTCTCGTTAGGTACATCGTTAGACTATATGTGCTTTTAAACAAGGGGCAGAAGGAAGATGCAATTAACTTTGGACGAGCATGCTATATATAAAATTGGGGGGAAAAGTGGGAGGGGCTCCAATCTTTTACACTGTGACCAAACTTTCTGTTCTTTTGCATGTACACATATTAAATGTTCTGTGCCGCTTGGAAGGAGGTATTTTAGTATTGTGTTTATATACTACCCTTATTAGGCATTAAAGCACTATAAAATGCGTTGCGTCAGTGCACTGCCTTTTTTTTTTGTTTGTTTTTTAATACCCAAAAACACAGATCTGGAGCTTGGCTCCTACCTATTTGTTTTATTCATCACCAAAAAAGCAAGGCTATACACACAGTTCCACACCACACAATTTAACTCCACACATTTCCAATCCATATCCCATAATTCAACACTAAACCACACATTCCACTCAACAACACAATTACACAACACACCCATACATCCCACTGACACCACAGAATTGCCCATCATGCCACAAAATTCAACAGCACACCACATAATTAAACTCTAAAGCATACCACTCCACAACACAAAATACCATTCAACATGCTTACACTCCATAACATGCAATCCCACTCCACATAATTTCAGAACACTCAATACCACATAATTACTATCCAAATAATTCCACTGTACACCATGCCACATAATTCCACTACACAAATTAACTCAACAACATACAAGTCCACACCACACAATTCCACAAATAAGAATTCCAATCCAACCCACGTAATTCCACTACACTCCACATACATACACACCATAACACATAGGTAAAAGCCCGCTATTTATAACGCCAATAGCTCTAACTCAAGCAAATGCGAGACCTATTGAATTTCTGATGCTGGTTTCTTTTGTCTGAAGGCTTTTGGTTTTTCCTTGGTTTCTTTTTTTACCCTTTTATTTTTGGTAGTGTGATACTACAGGTAAGAGTGAATGTTTGAGCTATTTTCATGTTTGAAAGTGAGGAGTCTAATGTCTCTCTGTTTTAATAATATGGAATAAGGAGATAGCCTTTTGAGAAAAGCTTCTGTTACAGTATGAAATAGTGGGATAGCCAGTATTCTTTAAAGTAATGTGACGGTCATTTATTAGTGAGACGTACTGAGAGTAGTCCTATTATTGTTAGTAGTTATTCTTTTTCTTTTTTCAGGTATCATTCCTTCTTCCCTGCTGTTCCCTTCCTATTCCCTTCCCCCACTTGATCAACCTAACATTCTGTTATTTACTATTATATGAATTGGGGGTATCAAGAGGTGGACCTACCTGTGCATCGTTCGTATCCCGCGGTGTTCTCTTCCACAAATGCAAAGTGGAAGTCTGACAGACAAAAACTACACCATATATATTATCATCAACTATTAGCAATTAAAAAAGCATTCATGTATTGGAGGAAGGCATTACTTAGAGGGCTCTCTACCTACAATCACTGTCTGGACCTATTACATTTTTTAAAGAGTATCAAATGTACTGAATCCCAGATGCACCAGATGGTCCCTCTTCTTCTCAAATTTGTGCTGCGACATCACTTAGGGACCTGGTTCTCGATAAGGAAAGACTGATGTCCTCTCTAGACAAGCAACCAAGGAAAGGTATCAATTAATAGATCTTCCTACAATCCTTACTCTATAAAACTGAACTACAATTATGGCAGAATCAGAAAGACTGAAACAAGAGGAAAGAGTTGGCTACAACAAAAGAGAGCCTTGAGAAAGAAATTTCATGTGTTCCTGTTTTACTTTTGTCTAAGGGGAGCAATTGCAATAAAATATCTTGCACATTTGTCATGCTAAATCCTCTAGCTATCACCCCAGATGGATGGGCAGGTTGAAAGGCTCAGTCACATGACAGAGAAGTATTTGAGTAATTTTATAGCGAACACGAAGAGAACTGAGGTGATCGGATACATTTGAGTTTGCATGTAACAACTGTTCCCATAGTCCTAGGTTCTTCCCATTCTAATATGCATACAGTTTCCATCCTCAAGTATGACCCTCTTCTTTTTCTGTGAATGAGATACCTTCTCTGAGGTAACAGTCTTATTAAAATCTCTGACTTGTACACATAAATCTGCAATCCAAAATCATTAAAGCTCAAGGCTTCAACAACCGGTTTGCTGAAAGAAGGAGAGTATATATAAAGGACAAGGGCACCCAAAGAGGATCGGTCAGGGACCTTGGGAACTAATTTGTTACAAGAGACAGTGGTCCCTGAAAAGTTAAGAGGTACGTATGCAATGAATAGAACCTCAATCAGTGCTATATTTATGCCAGCCGGATAGAGGCACTTTTAATATATACAATAATTAACAATGGAACATAAAATGCAAGTCAAATAACAGTGGGATACAAGCCTGTATCCGAAGACCTACATATCAGACAAACAGTAAAGTACAAAAGGCTCAGGCAGTTCGTGGTTGTTTCAATCAGTAAATACTTAAATGGCGAAACAAATAATATGCAAGAGGTCACCTTCACACAAAATTATGTACAAGAAATACTGTGTGTAAGGTTGACAACTGTGTTGACGGCGTTTCGATCCTTATCAAGAGGATATCGGATCATCATCAGGACTAACAAATAAAGTGCCTGTAAACAATTGCCTAAGATTACACTATATAATGTACATCATAGATACAGAAAGGAAAAAAGGGGAGAAAAATGCATATTGTGGAGTCAGTCGAAGAATTGACAATGTAAAGACCAATTTACACTAAACAGATTGTAATTAGAGCAGAGATAAGTGTCAGTTACGCATGTACTCAAAAAGAACGGTGAGAATAAAAGGCGTAACACGAATGTTCAAGGCGTGGAGTGGTAAGGATGTGAAGATGCGAGATGCAGACAAAAAGTGGGAGTGAGCGCGTTGGCCATGCATTATTGAGTGAATCAGTAAATGGCCAAGTGGGTCGATCCTGCGTGCAAGCGATAGGCAGGGTGACGTATTATTACCTCTGAGGGCGGCCCGATGGTCGTGGGCTTGGGAGAGACCCTCGCGTAAATAAGGGCTTGTGACCTGGGGATGAGAAAGGGTTCTCAATGGGTGAATAGGGCGACGGGAGCGAGTGAGATGGAGAGAGTCTCGCTGAGGCTTACCTAGTCAGGTTCACGGTGACTAAAAAAGAAGGATTATTCAATGCTCTGCTAGATGTGCTAGTGCCTTCCCCTGGATCGGAGTTGTCTGATGAATCAGCTGAGGTATCAGAGCATCGAATAATCCTTCTTTTTTAGGACGAGGCCAACAAAAGCCACAAAAGAGAGGCAGACTGAAACGTACCCACTGGCAGAACCCTCCAGGAGAACGTTACACACTACGCAACCATTACCAATGGTGACCAACTCCAACCTCAACCTCAAGGCTCACTCCCGCTCCATACCTGTCCAAAGTGCACCTTTAGTTGTCACCACACATGAGACACCTTCTAATTTAATGTTGCCCGTTTTTAATTTGACTAAGCACCAGCTCAATGATTCTGAACTATCAATACTCAATAAAGGTTTATCATTTGTCCCAACCACCCATACCAACTTCCTTGATCTCCAAACTGAAGTTCTGAGATTTTTCCGCAAAATAAGGCTTCACAGCTACTTTCTATTGAATCCCCTACCATCCAAAAAATCTAACACATCCTTAAGACCAACATCGACATTCTCTCCTTCCTCCAGTATGGTCCCACCTGAAATTTCCACATTTGAGAAACTCGTACTCAAGGTTCTCTCCCAAATGGCAAAGGAACAACATTTTGTCCCATATAACATCACACTGGCAGAGAAATCTGCTCTTGACACACTCAAAACCAACCAGGACATTGTCATAAAGCCTGCAGATAAAGGAGGTGGCATAGAATTAACTAGCTATAAGAATGAAATACTTTGACAATTAGAAAACACAGATCACTATTGCAAACTTCCCACCAACCCAACTGTAGAATTGCAACAGCTAATTCTACAAGTGACTACATCAGGTTTTGACCAAGGTTTCTTGTCTAAAATAGAACACCAGTTCCTCTATGCAAAAGCACCGCGTACGCCTTTCATCTACACACTCCCGAAGGTCCACAAAGATCAAGCCAACCCACCTGGACGCCCCATCGTTTCAGGTTGTGGCTCTATTCTTGAGCCACTTGACCTCTATGTCGACTTCTTCATAAAACAATTTGTACCTATCACCACATGCTATGTAAGGGATAGCATGCAAATGATCACGTTAGTCGAGAATCATTCCTTTGACCCACGCACTGACACCTTTTGCACTCTTGACGTTGAATCATTATACACCAATATCCCCCAAATTGACTCTTTATTGGTGATTGAAGGTATCCTCGACACACGCCCTAGACCACATTTTGTTCCTACTACTTTCATTCTTCAGTTGCTTGAGATCTGCCTCACCAGGAATTTTTTCCTGTTTTTGGACAATTTTATCAGCAAACCAAAGGTACATCAATGGGGGCTGTTTTTGCCCCCAATCTGGCTATATTGTACATGGATGCCCTCGAGACTAACTGCATACTTGTACAACAGAATCCCTTTCACAATGCAATTGTATTGTGGAAGCGTTACACTGATGATATTTTTATGATCTGGCGCGACACCCAAGCTATGCTAGAACAGCTGCTACTGCCCGAGAGAGTGCCTCCTTGAACCCAAACCCAAAAAACCACTGAACCGCATTGTGTGCGTTACTACCTTCTCTCCATCCTCAAATTAACTACGCAAGAGCGTATTAAAACATTGGAATGTCATCAATGCTGGCATATTGAACCTGGACAGACCCATTTTTGCGTTTAAAAAGAATAAAAACATCAAAGACCATTTGGTCAGGGCTGCACTACCCTGTCTGCACAACACAGGCACACTTCATGATCACTGGGGGCTCCCACGTTTAACAGGACACGCAAAATGTGGGCACTGCACGGTCTGTAGATTCACTTCTGACTGTAAGGAATTTGTGTTTGGTACCACAAAACATGTACTCAGAGAGTTTTCAAATTGTAACACAAGCAATGTTATCTATGCCATTTTATGTCCTTGTGAGAAGATCTACATAGCCCAGACAACGCAAAAGATTCGGATCAGAATCTGCCAACACAGGAGCAGGCTCTGCTGCAAAACGCCAAATGCCCCCTTGGTTGAACACTTTGAAATCTCTGGCCACACTGAAGATGACATACGTTGGACAGTAATAAGTGTGGTGAACGTGCCCCCGAGGGGAGCTGACCTCTCGCAACTGCTCAACAAAGAGGAATTGAAATGGATCCTCAAAACGGGCAGTATCCACACAGGATTGAACCGCCTTGAAGATTGGACAACATTGTTGTAATCATATTGCTGTGCCAACCTACTGTTGAATCCTCACTGCACTACCCTTGACTCGACATTTTCTGTCACTGCAATGACCATCTTTGTGGAACTTCAGTTAAGCACAGCTTTTCCCACCTCCACATGCTATTATATGATTTAGATCTATAATGTATTCAGTATTTTCTCCTAGGTCACTATTTGCTGTATTGTTGTATGCCTCTCTCACTTTATTGACAAATTTCCAACAACAATTGGTTTTGATCTCTCTACTGCACGCGAGCGCTTCCCTTTCTGTCCCCCTTTCGCATCTGGCTCAGCGTTATTCACCACCACTCCAAGATGGCCGCTGTAGACAGTAACCATTCCACTATTCATTCCTCGCACGCGTCCCTCCACCCACCCGGTCACATGACCTCATACTCGTGATCACATGACGCCCCTTGAAATATCACGTTCAGTTCCCGTCTCACTCTCCCGGAACTTCGCTGACTGTCGGAGGCCACAACAACCATCACCCGAGGTAAGCGCCATCCCCAGTTATAGGGTAGTTTCCCTAGCCTCCATGTATTTCAACCGGAACCCCAAGACCTGATTTATTTTTTGCAGGCTGGTCCCCCCACCGCGATCGTGGACAACTATTGCATCGTCAACCTTTTCCTTATTATAGGTAAGACTCACTCCTTTAAAACGCACCGCCAATCGTCCCACGTCCCCTTCCCCGCCTCAACCCCACTTTCTTCCCCACAGGTTCCGTCATCTCACCCCTCCAGTCAGCAAACACATGTCCCCACAATACTTCTCTTTCGCGACCGCCTTGAACCTGACTAGGTAAGCTACAGCGAGACTGTCTCCATCTCACTCGCTCCCGTCGCCCTATTCACCCATTGAGAACCCTTTTTCATCCCCAGGTCACAAGCCCTTATTTACGCGAGGGTCTCTCCCAAGCCCACGACCATCGGGCCGCCCTCAGAGGTAATAATTCTGAATACCTACGTCACCCTGCCTATCGCTTGCACGCAGGATCGACCCACTCGGCCATTTACTGATTCACTTAATCATGCATGGCCAACGCGCTCACTCCCACTTTTTGTCTGCATCTCGCATCTTCACATCCTTACCACTTCGCGCCTTGAACATTCGCGTTACGCCTTTTATTCTCACCGTTCTTTTTGAGTACACGCGTAACTGACATTTATCTCTGCTCTAATTACAATCTGTTTAGCGTAAATTGGTCTTTACATTGTCAATTCTACGACTGACTCCACAATATGCATTTTTCTCCCCTTTTTTCCTTTCTGGATCTATGATGTACATTATATAGTGTAATCTTAGGCAATTGTTTACAGGCACTTTATTCGTTAGTCCTGATGATGATCCAATATCCTCTTGATAAGGATCGTAACGCCGTCAACACAGTTGTCAACCTTACACACAGTATTTCTTGTACATAATTTTGTGTGAAGGTGACCTCTTGCATATTAGTTGTTTCGCCATTTAAGTATTTACTGATTGAAACAACCACGAACTGCCTGAGCCTTTTGTACTTTACTGTTTGTCTGATATGTAGGTCTTCGGATACAGGCTTGTATCCCACTGTTATTTGACTTGCATTTTATGTTCCATTGTTAATTATTGTATATATTAAAAGTGCCTCTATCCAGCTGGATATTGGCATAAATATAGCACTGATTGAGGCTATATTCATTGCATACGTACCTCTTATCTTTTCAGGGACCACTGTCTCTTATAACGAAAGAAGGAGAGTAGCAGCATCAACATATCCAGGAAAAACAAAAAGTTTGTTTAGCAACAGAACACCTTAGTAATATCTGAATCATATCCCAAACTTGCTCCCCATTTTGTAAGTTCTCTTCCTATTCTCAAGTTGCTAGGCTCTTCAGCAATCAAACTCCACCTACCAGACCAATGGAAGATTCACCAAGGTATTCAATGATTTCTAGAACATCACAGCTGAAGGTATTCGAAGAACAAAGCCACCTTCCATAATTTCTGCCCTTTGTCAAAGGAATGTGAAGTACAGGTGATCCTACATTCCCAAATCAGAAAGGACCTTCTACAGTTTCTAAAAGCCTGGAAGGGTTATGGTGCCTTGGAAAGATCATGAGAGTGGGCATTTTTGTACATACCCCCAGCTGATTAAGGAGTTCCACAATAAATCAGCAGCACCAATGAGTGGCAAAGTTATGTGGGCAGTCTGGTCATGACTCAGTGGTAGAGCATGGGAGGTTCACTTAACCAAAGGTGGAAGAGCTGGAAGAAAGGTAGAAGGAGAACACTTTGAGCAGAGAGACTATGGAGACTGGTTCATAGGAGACCGGGGCTGAGGGAGGGAAACCAGGTCTTCCAGGTCAGAACGAGAAGATTAGTCAATCAGATTTTAGTTAAATCACATCCCAAGTAATTTACGCAGAAGGATGGTAGTAGCAGGTTGTCTCACAAATGTTAACTGTATGGTTCCCACTCGCTTAGTTTGATCACCACTTAGGCGTTTCCCTGCATTTTTGTTTTGTTCTACTCTTTTCCCTCATGCTTCCCTTTGTTTTTCCATCCTATACCTTTAAAGATCTACCCTCCAGTGACTTACATCTGCTATATAATACTGAACAAAACCAACACTTTTTAGCATCTCCTGATGCTCCTAAGCTTGGGGAAGGTAACCAAGCTCCTGGCTTCTTCACCTCCTGTCCCTTACCTAACAGAACTGTGAAGGGATGGACGGAAATATGGCTTCAGAGGCTTTTCTGATTTGTGTATGATGGCTTTTCATCAAACAAAGAGAGAACAAAGATTATAATGGGAACTCATATATTGGAAAGAAAAGTCAAAGTACTTGTTGTCTCTCCATGGTTGTCAGGATACTGTCCGTTCCTTTATATTAAAAGGAGGTTTCTTCTTTTGTTCTCAGGTCTGCTGGGATGATGCCGCCAGCACCGTTGGTGAAAAGCAGAAACCAGAACACCCAAGTAAGTATATCTGTAAGTTTAGATTGTAAATACCTCTCTCTCTCTCCTTTAATACACACAAGAAGAGGCTTTAAAACAAGTGATAGTCCCATTACCATCCTGTGTGCATGCTGAAAAAATCCGTATTTCTGCGTAACTCCAAGGAATATAAAGGATTCCCTGTCAGGACGCTGGTTGCTTTCCTTCATCGTTTAAGAGACTCCCTCGCCTCCTTGAAGCCTTCACCACTGGCAAGGGTAGTGTAATGAAGGGCACCTAGTGGAAAAGCAGGTAGGAAGGGAACCTAGTGGAAAGCATGTAAGTTGGTGTATTGGGGACCTTTTTACTAAGACCCCCCTTTACCCCTTAATACCAAAACAAAGGATAAGCAATAGAAGAAGGCTAGGTAAAGAGAAGGAAGAGAAAAAAACAACAACCCAAAAAAGAAAACCCTCTGACCCAACCTCCCTCCCCTCTACTGGGTTAACTGACACTCACCCGGGTTGCCTCAACTCTCCTGAGTTGTGGCGGGCTGCTTCATGCCTCCCGGGGGTATCCACTAGTCCTCTGACTAGCTGTCTTCCTCCTATTCCTCCATATTCTCGACATCTTCTTTGCCCTCAGACCTCTGGCCTCTCAGTTGCTCCTATGTCCTGCTAGGCTTTACTCAAAGTTTTTTGTCCAAGGTAGTCAGCTCTGCGGTGGTGCTTGTCTTCGGGTCCTGGTCTTGTGGTTTCCGCTCCTCTTTACCTCCTGGCATCTCCTCAACTCGTCTTCTGTCCTCTTGGCATCTTTCTCCGTTTTACTTCTTGTTGCTCCGCCATGCTGACAGGAGTCCATCATTATTGTTTCCTCTCCTTTCCATCTTGGTCAGTTTTCTTCCTGCTCCTCTGTTTTTTTTCTCTATATCCACCTTTCTTTCGGCCCCTGTCAAATCTCTGCCCCTTTTCTAATGGGAGGTCTATTTCTTGTTTTTAGGTGGTCATGTCGTGGGGCCCTGGCTGTTCACCTGTGTACCTGCTGTCCCCTCCCAAGGCTGGAAAGGGTTATATATTGATATACTGGTGGCAGTACAAGTACTTACTGCCTTTGTGGTCATAGTCAGACTGGCTGTACCTGTGGTGTGTGCCGTTCCCTTTAAAGACCTTCAAGACTGGGTGTGCCAGAAATGATCTAAAACACCTGAGAGTTGTGACATCCTTTACAGCGCATTTTCCTTTCTCAAGTGCCCATTTTCCCATCTTTCAAATAGTAGGTTGGAGAATCCTATTTCTCTACTTAATGTTCTTACTTGGTGGAGAGTTGCTGATTAGCTTCAAAATGCCCTCCTCCCACACAGCTTGTAACATTATGTTGAGAACAATGTGCTAAAGCCTTGTCCTACACAAGCTCACCTACTGGTTGTTACCAGCAGCTATGCTAGTGTCTTGCTAGGCAATTGCCTGTGGTATGGCTTTTCTAAACTCCAGCCAATGCTGCTATGGTCACAGTCCTCTGATTCATTCACCCTATTAACGAAAGGTTAGGCCATTTCACTGCTCAGGCTCATTTACCACCACTGGCTGCCTCTCATTCTTCCCAAAATATTGATTTCAGTGTTTAAAACTAAGATGGACCTGTATAAGGTCTGTTTAGGCTTGCCTTTATTTTTACCACAATCACAGTTATCACATGTTTTAGGTCTGGAGCCAACTCACCTCTCTCTCCGGCTTCCTTTAACATATTTAGAAGGTGTGAGCCGAACAGTCTATACATTTTATTGTATAGTTGTTCCCGAAATTCATTATGTTCTGGCATATTCATGGTTTGCATTTGTTTTGGGGCTTCCCTTATCTCTGTCAGTGAAAGATCTTCTTCTAATGTCCCTCTAGTTCCATCCCCAAAATTGATAGTTCTTCCAAGAAAGCAGGCATTTCTTCCCTTGTGCTCGTTCTCCCAGCCTTGTATAATGGCTAATAATAGTGTGCAAATGATTATGCTATGTTGCGATCTGTTGTGGCTATTTTACCATCCTCTTGTAGGACTTTGTCCACTCATCTAGATTCTTCCTCTTTTCACCAGCCATGGCTGGATCTGTACATCCCTGAGGCACAGGGACATTGCAGTCATGTTCCTTGTTGTTTCTAGGCCTCAGGTGACAGCCACCTTCTTCGGCTCATTCCTGCTGGTAAAATGCACTTTTTTAGGATCAAAATATACACTCTGGCATCAGGGATTGGAATCTCTTGATCTTGTTCTGGACAAGTGTGTACTCTTTTGAGGATTATGATGGAGCATGGGGATTGTAACAGTACTCGAAGACGACTAAGCAGCCAAGTTGCTCATTTGGTCAGACTATTTTTCATTTTCAGAACTGACCTTGAGCCATTAGGTTTCGTCCCACTAAACCGAAGAGATCTGCCATTGCTTTGCTGATTCTGAATTACACAGCTGTCAGTGGGACTCTGTTAATCATGTACTGACACTTTCTGGACATATGAAAACCTTGCACTTTTACTGCTGGTTGGAATCGAAATGCTTTGAGGGGGCTTTTGGGACAAAGGTACTGTGCTGACCATAGCTGTTGTGTATCTAGGAAGTACTGCACCTCTTTGGGTGAGCTTTCCAGCACTGCTGCCGTCTGCGTGGTACCTGCTCTGGATGAATAGAGTTTAATTCCTTATGCTGCTCTTGTTCACTGAAATACTGTATGTGTTTTGGTTTGCACCATGTGGGTGAGTTCATGTACTGCTTCTAGTAACATGCTGTTATTAGCCAGTGCTGCACACTTTCAGTGGAGGAATCTGGGGAGCAGGTTAGGGCTCCACTGCTGACAATGTGGATCATGTTGTGCCTGCCCAATAAGGGATAGGTGAGTGGGTTCCTATGGTCTGTCCTGCCTGTACTCTACCTGCTCAATGCCATGGAGTTCTTGTCTAGTTTCTTGAGTGAGAATACATGCACCACCATTACTACTGCTTGCAGTTATGTTGGACAAGTTACTTACCTTTGGTAACAAGCCTACTGGTTGATACTCCATCTACCAACAGATTCCGCAGTGTTTGAATATCATGAGGCTCCAGATTGGATCTGGAATCTTTGCAATAGCTTATCAGCACCGGAAGGTGGCATTCAGTTCCATCTAGGCATCAGGTTACGGACATGACATCAATGGATTAATATATCGCCACCCCAATTCCCGGATGTCTGTTTTGCATCTATTTTGTCTGAGCCCTTAAAGAATAAGTTACTTTCCTTTGGTAATGCCTTTATCTGGTAGAGAGTAAATCTAGCTGCAGATTCCTCATCTTAGAATGATCCCCAGGCGTCAGTTTGGATCCGGAATGTTTTCTACAGCAGTACCTGTGGGCGTCGATAGAGGACATCAAGCTACTCCATTACGACGTTGTCCACCAGATGTGACGTTGTCAAAGTCAGTATAAGCCCTCCCCAGACGTTAGTTTCTTCCACAACTACTTTTTGGTCTAAAATGCAGAGGCATGTATAGAAACTCACATCGAAACAGTGTGCCCAAAAAGAAACCTCTTTTTGCAAGACACGTATATCAAGTATCAGCGTCAGTGGTGTGTCTTAGTTTTACGTATATATAAAAGGCGCATAGAAAGATCTGGAACAAAAATGGAGAACCAGTTTGCAGGTAGGATGGGTGGGTCTGTAAGGAATCTGCGGCTAGATCTAGTCTCTACCAGATAAGGCGTTACCAAAGGTAAGTAACTTATTCATCTGATAGAGATGCCTAGCCGCAGATTCCTTACCTTAGAACAGATAACCAAGAAATACTATCCAACAAATATCCCCAACTAGGCTATCCTGTCAGCATAAGAAAAAGAGACTGCTTGCCAGGAAGGGAAGGGTGGAAGAAAACATCCTACCAGAAAACTCGAGAGAACCCCATACGGAACCGAATCTGCAGCCGTGCAAAGACATAGGAGAAAAGGCATGGCAGAAGGACAAGACAAGTGGGAAGAACACTCCATATAAACATAGCACTACAACACCCTGCAGAAGGTCAACCAGTCCAAGAAATCGAGGTGGTTGGCTAAGCACAATAGCTAAAACTAAAGGGCCAAGCTCTCAGCCATAGAAGTAGGCAAGGGAGAGGACTCCACCCAATAACTGAAAAAGCACTGCGAGCAATATCAATAATCATGGCCATAAACCACGTTAGGTAGCGGAAACACTTCGAGACAGAGAAGGCTTTCCGGGACTATGCAGCATAGAATACAGAGATAAGAAGGAATAAAACACAGATTAAGAGAGAGCTATGAATATATATACATATATGATATGAACAAACATAAACATATACAGAATTCATGCTGCACAATAATAGGTGCCCAAGAAGGGTACACACAATAACTACAACATCGGCCATTGGCCGAATGCGAGGCCACGGCAAACTGGAAACCAGCCACATGGCCCCATCTAAAGGGAGAGGTGGCCCCGTATAAAGTGAGAGGGTGGAACGGAAGTACACACCCCAGAAAACCAAGGGAGCAGACAGAAACAGCACTACCGACAGAATGGTTTGATTAGGCAGTCGAAAGACAATTGAAAGAAAACTGCAGGGGAGAACCACCCCCACTAGACTAGAGAAGTAAAGACTACAAAGAGTGAGGACTGGAAAAAGGGGAGTGAGTTGGATGGGGCCAACACCTTGGATGTCTATGCAGGCTACCAGGCAGCAGCATAAAAGACATTTGTATTGGAAGACCAACGCCAGAAATGAAAGCCCAACCAAAGGGCCAGTATAATGAACAGATAGTGAGGCAGTGCTCATAGCCCAGGAAGCAGGAAGGCCAGATGCAAAGGAAAGTCCTCGTAAGCACGGGACAACCCATGCCCATCCAACAAGCCAGAGGACAATGTGGGTGAGGATCCTGACTCAACCAAGATCACATTCGGTAGCCTAGAAGCACAAGGGAGACAAGCCCTCAAGGGATGAGAACTGCAACCACGCTCGCAAGAAGTGGAGATAATTCCCCGGAAAGTAATCTAAGGGATCCCAAACCTCTGTACGATCCACCCCGTGGTGGATGGACAAAGAGCCCATGACCGAGAAGAATGGAAGAGGAACACTCACCATATACCCCCCAAAAGGGCAGAAGGTACACCTGAAGAACAGCCAGGTAAGTAATGAACGTTAAGGTTGGCTACTAAGGTGTCACGGAGACGATTCCAATCAAAAAAGTGAAGGCAACCGCAGTTTTGCACAAAGCAGAAGCAGAGGAAAAACCGGCCATGCAGAGGCATAGAAGAGATAGGGTGGTCAAGTTGGCCACTCCTGCCAATCTATAGACAAGGGATGGCCACAAGGAACCTAAGAGAAAAAAGGGGATGAGCATGGGCCCAACTCGTCTGTGGATAGGGAGAACTATCACAAGAAGTGCAAGAGCCTGAAGAGAATTAAAAAGGAACACCACTCTTGACGTACCCAGACAAAGAACCGTAGGCCAAGAACCATGCCCCTTCCCTTGCATCCACTAGGAAAGAAGGGCACCAACAGAGTGGAAGGGAAGAACCCCCTGGCCAGTGCGGAAAACCACGCAATAAATGGGAGGTGGGGCGGAAGACCCCAGTGCACCATCTACCGACTTGCACCAGTGCACCAAGCGCAGCAAGCGGAGTCCCCTGTAAGGGGTATAAAAGCGTCAAAAACATTTTGAGGATACCTGTAAGGCATAGAGACTAAATACCCTGTTGGACAGGGAACAAGGCAACAGTTCATCTGCACAATGCTATGAAGACACCCCAATCAGAACCTGGGTAGAAAACAAGGAAGACCATGCAGCTACAGCTGAACACCAACAGAGTCAGAAAGTAAGACTCATCCCAGGGAACAACCCAAGACCACAACCTGTCATCAATGGGGTAAAATAAAGAAAGAAAAGGCCTGCCGGGAAAGGACACCACACGGACAGTACATGGAGGAAGAAGTGAAAAGAAGAAGCAAACTGGCACAGCACTATAACAGTCCACACAGAAGGGAATAACAGAGACAAGTCCCAGCCCAACTGAGTACGGGGGAAGAAGACGACGGTATGGCAAGCAGATATTAAGATTTCGCTCCACTCTGACTATCCCTGAAACGGCGTAAAGCGGAGTCAGCTTGAAAGCCAAACAGATATTGACCATTGAAAGGCATGTCCACCAAGGCGGACTGAATAGCCTCAGAAAAGTCAAAGGTACGTAGCCAGACACGCCAGTGAAGAGCCACCGAAAGGGCCATGGCCCATCCAACAGAATCTTTGGTATCCATGCCACAACAAATAAGTACTGTAGCGGCCTGACAGTCATCCTGGATCAGGTGAGAGTGTCCTGAGAGTCATCAGGGAGAGAGGGGAGACGGCTGGATACCGAATCCCAGAGCACATAAGAAAAATAGCCCAAAACACAAGCTGTTGAAAAGAAAAGATATATCGACCCAAGCTATCCAGACCTTTAGACTCCCTGTCTGGAGGGACGTCAGGCATGGTGCCAATGCTGGGGGAGGCTGTAGCAGCCTGAACCACAAAACTGTGCGGAGCAGGCTAAGGAGAAAGGCAGAGCGGGTCTCCAGGGGCAGGATGGTGCCTATGAGCTATAGACCAGTCCACTGAGGTCCTTGAAATGGGTTTAGCCCAAGTGCCCAACAGAATATTATAGAGGGTTTCACTGAAGGGAAGCGCAGGCTCAAAACTCAGCTGGCCCTGTTGGAGCACCCCAAGTAGGGGATCAATGGCCACTTCGACAGGAGGAAGCTGCAGCCCCAGAACTACGTCAACTCATTGCAACTGCTGAGCAAAAGATGAGCTAGCCTCTGAGGCAAGGAAGGGAAAACAGGCCAGAGGATGGGGAAAAATCAATGCCACTAGCGCTATCAAGGGCAGAAACCCAATGAAACTCTGGAGAAGGCTCAGTCATGTGATCACCCACATCACCAAAATACCAGTGTGTCAAGGAGAAAAAAGCAGACAGCTCCTCTGAAATCGGAAGAAGGTAGTCTGAAGATGATTAACGCCGATCGGCACCAAGAATGCGACACTCCGGCGTCGGGTAGAGAAAACAAAGAAAGGGCAATCAGTGATGCCGAGATTGGCGGTGGCGGATCCAACATAAGTGTCACCGGTGGGAACCGCAAAGGGCTGTGCACCGGAGCAGAGACAGAGTAGATCACGGATTCGGAGGGCCTCGCTGACACCGAGAGAGGACTCGCTGCTCTGTAGTCAGTCGAGGCCTCACTGACCTTCCCGTGGCCAAGAAGTGCACCACAGGGACGGTGAGAGCCGAAAATGGCATGGAGGGAGAGATAGTATTCCCTCATCTAATTCGAAGTCACTCTGGCATCGGAAAATGTCGGAAAGCGCAGCCCAGATTTTCACTCCAGCGCTTGGGTATCTCTTCACAAGTCACAGTGACAGGTGCATCCTTCTTCTGTCTTCTAAAGGTCCAGAGGTGTTCTGAAGAGGGTACACTGGGGCTGCCCATTGATGCCCAGAGCCGACCTGGGGGTGGGAGAACCTCCTGGCCACTCCCTAAAAGGGTAAAACGTCCCAGGGGTGACCCTACCCAATTTTACTGCACTGTGTGTTTTACTGTAAAATAGCCTAGTGTGCAAAACGTTTCTTCTGTGCAGACCCCACATGCCCACCCAGAGGTAAGGTTATGATAATGAACAAACAATGCCTTCTGGTATCTCAAAGCCGGTTCTGGTGGGGAAATCCCTCATTCACTAGGATTGGTGCCTGCCTGGCTTTTCAGGAAAATAAAGGGGACAGGCCCATGTGGGAGCTACATCTGCCTGTGACAAGGTAGGCACCCTTTGACGTTAATTACATTCCTGGGCACAGCCCAGATTTCACCCTGTCAGGGAGAAAAACATATCCCCATACCCAAGCTCCTTGTCTGGGAGCCATACACATTTCACCAGAGGGAAGCCATCCTATGGAAGAGCCAGCCTTTCCACAGTAAAAAACGACTTTGGTGATTTTTCACTGCAGGGCTTGTTGTAAAACATAAGTACAGATGCCCTTCTTTTTAAATACCATGCACCCTACCCAATGGACATGTATGGTCTACTTTAGGAGTGACCTATAAGCATTAAAAAGGAACATCTACAGGCCTGCCTGGATTTCTTAGCTATATATTGTTGGGACTACTGAACGCATTGACATATCCCTTGAAATCATTCCATGGCTGAGCCATTACCATGGCTCTGGGGGCTGCCAAATAAGCTTTGTTGTCCTGCTGGGGTGCTGATGTTGTCCTGAAAAAATTGTATTGACTGCATAGATTATGGGAAATTGCAGGTCTGCAGAAGCTAACGGCGACAGTAAAACATACACTGCCACGTTTCGATAGAACCTGGGGCTCCTTATCCAATTCCTAGCGACTGAGTTTGTGGAACTGACCTGCCCTGTCTAACTGTGTGTATTTCGCCTCACTCAGCCAGCTGCTTCTGACGGGTAGTACACCTCATTTATGTACAACTCTCAGCTTACATGGGGTCCATCTTAAAATTATCCTGGGTAAGTGTCTAATTTGTCAAGTACTTATATTTAATTTCAGTTTTCTTCTTCTCTAACTCCTCCTTCCTTTTTGGGCACTGGTTTATTATTTTCCCCACAGGCCAGTGGATGTAGGTGGGTTGATGCGGCTATTCATTTTTCAAACAAAAAAAAGATTTAAACTATAAAAAGGAATGTCTAGTGTTGACAAATGCTTTATTTTTCAGGTCGAATTAGGCAGGTTCAATACGGCCTAGAAGGGCAGGCCTGGAGAAATGTTTTGCATTGTCACATTGGTGGTGGTACAATATGTGCTGCAGTCCACTGGTGACAATTTAATTACAGGCCCCATGTACACTTTTATACCATATACTAGGGCCTTGCAGGTAAGTTAAATGTGCCAGTCAGCAGTGTAGCCAATTCTAACATGTTTAGATGTCACAGCACATGCAGTTGGGCCTGTTTAGCAGTGCCTCACTAATAGCTGACTGCTCTGAGGGGATCCAACCTATGTTGCCTCTCTACACCTTGGTGGGATAGGGCCAAAGGTAGAATGTGGACAGATCGGACTGACCCTCATGGAATGGGGTGTCCTTCTTTATCATTAAGTTCTAAAAACTAGCTTGTCTGGAAAGAAGGAAGTTAAAGGGGGTTGCATACACAGCACTTTAAGATCTCTGACATGCTCAGCCGAAGTGATGGACAGAAAAACACACAGGCAGCTATGCATTGGCTCAAAGAGGCCCCCACCCATAAATTCAGAACCAAGTTAAGGTCCTACTGAGGCATATTAAAAAGGAAATGGAGAACATTTATGACAGACTCTTCAAAAACTCAAAATGATTGGAGATTTGGAGAGAGGGCTGATCTGGCAAGCACATGAAGGGTGAACAAGCTGAAATATAACCTTCAACTCTGCCCAATACACACATTTTCAGAAGTACAGAAAACACAAAGTGCAGCACATCTGAAATGCACATCTTCATATGGTCAATACCCTGCCCTGGGTAAGAGGAAACAAAACGCTTCCACTATTAGGCACAGGCCGATAGCAGCGGCGCCTGGTACAGCTAAGCACGGTAAGGGGTAGGGTGGAGCAGGACGCAGCAGGGGGAAACCGACAGACGACGGAATAGGTGTTATTTATTTAATTATACCTATTCTGTCATTTGTCGACTCCCCCCCCACTCTGCCCACCCCGCCCCACCCTACCGCATTAACCTATGCTGGCTGCTGCTGGCCAATAGGATGATGCGGAAAACCTCGGTGATGAATGGAAGGAACTCAAATGTCCCCATTCAATCTTCAGGCATAAACATGGGAGGTTGGGGTGCAGCACCTGCCCCTTCAACTGTAAGAGGAAGTGCACTCCGAGTTGGAGCAGAAGTGGGAGGGAGCAAAGACAGTCACAGGAGATCTGCTTATTACACCCTTTGCAGCCAGTCTGGGACAACTATAATCACTTGCACGAGGTCCGGGTGCACATGAACATCAAGTCACCATATTTCCAGGGGTAGCGGAAGTGACATTACAAAACCTTTGACCTTCAATTTCACTCACACACACATGCTTACACAAACACACATTGACACTTAAACACACACTCTCTCACATAAACACACACTCACCGGTAAGCATGCACACAACATACATTCAAGAGCATTTTTTAAACTCATCTCATCTGCCAGGGAAGGTCATATTCCAGCTAATTGTACTCCATTTTCTTTACTACACAAATAGAGAACAATGAAACATTATTCACAATTAATGTAATGCAAAACTGAGAGAAAACACAGAGAAGGGAATCCCAACTGATGTCTATAAGGATGAATTGCCACTGTGCTCCTGGCACTGATTTTGCCACCTCTGAGGTCAGAGGTCCCACTACACTTGCGAAGCTGCCTTAACGCTCACAGTATCAAAGGAATTGGGGGAAACGCATAATACAAGGAAAAATCTACTGTCAGACTAAAAGCCTCCCCCAGAGCTCTTTGCAGTGAAAACTGGAGGGCAATAGATAGCGAGCAATCTGCATTCTCACTAGTAGTGAAGGGATCTATCTGACGGGTGTCTGTTGAAAATGGGCCTTTCCACAGAGTGACCCCCAAAGTGTTTACCTTCCTCCTTAAACCCAATTGGCATATTTAATGTATTTATATTTCCCTAATAAAGTGTGCTACATGTGCCCAGGACCTGTAAATTAAATGCAACTAGCGGGCCTGCAGCACTCTTTGTGCTACCCACTTAAGTCGCCCTTTAACTATGTCTCAGGCCTGCCATTACAGAATCTGTGTGAGCAGTTTAAACTGCCATTTTGATCATGCAAAGTAAACCTTTTGCCAGGCCCAAACCTTCCAAACCAGCGCAGAGGGCAGTCTGCAATGTATTTGAAAGGTAGGATATGCACTTTTCAGTTTTACATGTCTTGGTAGTGAAAAACTCTTAAATTCCTTTTTGACCTCTGCGAGGTCTATATCTTCCATAAGATAACATTGGGATTACCTTATTACATGTTATAAGTGTAATTTCCAAATGTGAATATATGATTGGACCAGGTTTGGCGTCTCTAGAATTCTAATCTAAAATCCTGACTTATGGTGAAGTTGGATTTTAAATTACAATTCTGAAAATATCACTTTTAGAAAGTTGCTATTTCATGCCTGCAGCCTGTCTCTGTTTACATGACTGTGCGTAGTTGGCAGTTGGACTTTGTGTATTCCCCTCAGACTGCCGCACACAATGGAAGGTGAGGAATGACTGAGTGGGCCATTAACATGGCAGCCTAGGGGGTAGAGGTCAGCACAGTCCCACTTGCACCTTAATAGGCTGTGTCCTGTCTCCCAGCTATTGGCCTAACGACTCTGTATTGTCACTGTGGCCAGCTGCAGGCCAGGAAAGGGGTGTCTTTGAAAATCCAAGAACCTCAAAGGACCATTCCAGAAACTTCTCCCACCTTCCAAGACAAAGGGCCCCAGGGTATAAAAATAGAACCCCAGACCCCACCACTTTAGTACACTTTGGACCTGTGGATACTCTGCCAGGAAGGACTGCTGTGCTCAGCTGGACTCCTGCTTTGCTGCGTTGACCTGCTGCCTGCTACCCTCTTGCCTGGATGAGAAGGACTAGACCTGCATTTCTTGACCCCAGAACCCAGATTGATTCCAAGGGCTCCTGAACTCTGCCATCTGTGTGTCTACCCTGCCAAGTGATGTCACCCCAGTGGGCATAAGGTGCTTACCAGCAGAAACAGTGCATCTTCTCTGCTGAGTGGCACATCCCCTAAGAGAACCAGTTCATCTCCTTGGCTAGGCGGTGCATCCTCAAGCTGAACCGATGCATTGCCACTGCTGCGCGAATTGGACTTGGCACAGAATGCCCACATCGCTCTTGCAGTCCTTGGAACCAAAGCATCACCGATGGCACACCGCATCTCTAGCGCAGGTACTCCCATCTCCTGTTGACGGCAGCCTTGATGACGATGCCCGACTCTGCATTGAAACCTCGCAGCTCTTCGGAACTGACGCATGACCACACCCCTGGCGCCAGACTTCACATCGCAAGCCCCATCGAAGGGACCCTGGACGTTGATGCAACAGGAACTCTCACCGCCGCCTCGCTGCATCTCGGAACTGACGCATAGCTTCGACTGCCCAGCGCTGCTTCGATCCGGTTACATGCACCACTTCGCAACCAGGATTTTTCTGCAACCAGGATTTAAGGTACTGTGTTCAGCGGGCCTAGCTGGATCTTGTAGCCAGCCCATACTCCATCGTGGTCAGCCTGAACTCGTGACTTGGTTCTGGTGCAACAAGATATACCTGTAGGCACTTTTTAATTTTTCCACTATTCAACCTAAAACTTTAAAATTGAATATCTCTGGTTTTACTGATTGCATTTTTGTTGTTTTGGTCTTGTTTTGTGTATTAATATCTACTCTGTTTTTCTAAACTTGTGTGGGGTCTTTTTGTGTGGTGTTTTCACTGTTTTGGTGTTTAAAGTGTTTCACAAATACTTTACACATTGCCTATAAATTAAGCCTGACTTCTCTGTGCCAAGCTACCAGAGGGTTGGCACAGGTTAATTTGTGTTTTGCTTTTGCCATACCCAGACTAGAACTGTGGTTGCTGCTTTACCAGTGCTCACACCCTGACCAACCAGTAACCCAATTTGTAACAGTGTCACACAGGACAAAGATGGTTTGTGCCACTTCCAGGAAGAGAATGCCAGTTGTGGTTGGCAAAATACATCATCTCAGGCTGTTTGCTCTTGTGTTCAAGAAGCCAGCCAGATGGTTGGCAAGTTTCCAAATCCCATTCGCCTGAGCCCAAACCCGAAGGCTCAGTTCTTCCTCGCATAGAGGCGGATAGCCCACCCACCCTTCATGTTAACATGCCACATCACTGTTATGTTGTCCATAAGGATTTGGACATCTTGACTACAAAGGTCAATAAAATTACCGACAGTTTGAGCAAGTTGATGTAGATCAGAGACCTCTGATCTCCAGTTTCTTGAGGTGTGCACACCATCCAAAGATGGATACATGCGTCCTCACTGTGTCCACTGCTGGTGGAAGGCAAAAGAACTTCCGACAAGACATGTTCTTTACTACTGAACACCCCTGGAGATTCATCATGTTCAAAAGCTTGCCCCATGTAAGAACGATTGCAGATGGATACACCACTGGAGAGCCCGCATGTGCCATTGCACATGAAATTGCGCATAAGTGACCAATAGTATGCAAGAAACCAGGCCGGAGAAAACAGATCGTCAAGGCAGGTATCCAAGATCTCTCCCGAAATATTGGAATCACAATGAAATCATAACATTCTCGGCTGCGTAAGGCCATGCACAATGGATAGGCTGTATGCTCAAAGGCTGCTGCAAATGGCTGAATGAGATAACCTGTGGATTATGTCTAAATAGAGGTTTAGTGCAGGGCCTCACAAAAGGCTAGGCCCTGCACGCTTTAGCGATATTTAAGAACGATAAAAAAGACAGACGTGTGACAAGATGGAGCATTATAGCCATAAGCCCAGCGAACATGAAACTAGCAACACACCTTTTAATTATAGAAAACCATCCAGTTGCATATATGTGAAAAACACACCCATTAAAAACATTGTATACAGCATATTCAAATCTGGGATATCAGACAATGTGTATGGAGATTTAATGCCTGCCATTTTATTCTGATCTGGCAAAGGTCTAAATGAATACAAGCCTAGAGAGAATGGAGAAATGCTGTGCCAACCTAGCCTTAAAACTTTACACCTGCTTTCCTGTACTGTGAACTCAAATGGAGAGCCTGTGAAGAGGTGGATTGTAATTTGAAACACTTCTTCCATGGTTACACGGGTAGTCTAAAAGTAGGTAAGGGATTGGGAGACAAATAGATAATACGAGTTTCATATGTTGGAGCTAGAAAGAATAACAATTCAAAATTAATATAAAGTGATCAAAATAGTGAACATTTGCAGCACTGTTTAAGGATGGCGTTCAGTTTCTTACAAAACCGATACAATTTTCTCTGATAAAAAGCAGACATTTTGGAATCATTCATTCTTTGAGGAAGCAACCTTACCACAAGCCTAACAGGTGAATCGTAGTAGCATCCTTATTATTCAGTTCAATGGCTTTCTACAACAAAAAAAATACAAAACAACACACATAATGCATCACCTCTATTAAACACATATGTTCAAAAGTAAAATGCAGTGCAATCTAATTGTCTGGCATCTCAAAGTTACTTGGCAATACAAACAAAAAGATATTTCCAGAAAGGAACATTTGCATCAATTGTTGGATAACAAAGGTGATTATTTTTCTATCCATGCTATTGGTTACCAGAGACTGTAAATATTATCACATAATAAATTTTTTTTAGCAATCATGTCATTCTGCCCCGGTCAACCATACGGTATGTTATGAGTACCGTTATAAACTCTTCTTCAGGACTCGTTAGATCTGTTGCTATGCTGAATTTCAGAGCTGGCAACTTTTGGGAAATAACCTTCTCACGGTTCCATTGCACAATAATTTTTCCGGCAAAACTATTTCAATTATCATAAAATAGCACTGAAAGATGTTAAGATGATATATTCTGCCAGAGTACTTCTTGAAAGCAAGCTCTCCAGTGTCTCAGTTCCTCAGCCTTTCGTACGCAGTATTATCGAGACTATATATATATATACACACATATATATATGTTCAGCCGTTCGGGCTGTAGCCCTGTCTAAAGGTCCTAGGGAAAAATGCATGGGAAAAACGCGTTTTGGGACCCCCCTTTTATCTCAGCCCCCGCTTGACGAATCCCCCCGAGACTTTCAGGGTAGGAGCGGAGCGTAGCGCCCCACCTATTTTGAGACATTCGCGAGGATTCGTCGACCGGCGCAAAAGTTATTCAAAATAGAATGTTGCGGATTTCCTATGGAAAAGGGGTCCTAACTATAACTACCTACTGGCGACCGCCAGTAGATAATATAGATATATATATATATATCTATATATATATACACAAGACACAGGAGATTTCCTCAAAGGCATTTATGATCTACCCTGGGAACAAGATATGTTACTAGTAACCATTGATGTGACAACGCTCTATACAAGCATAAGACACAGAGATGGGCTGCATGCAGTAAGACACTTTTTAGGCAGCAGACCTTTATCACTGTGGACGCACACACAAATGCTAATATAAATTGGTAGAAACTTGTCTTAAAAATAATTTCTTCCTTTTTAATGAAGAACTATATCACCAAATCTGCGGTACTGCAATGGGCACCTGCTTCGCCCCAGCTATGCTAATTTGCATATGGGCTGGTGGGAGGAGCAGGTGGTCCGGAAGCAGTACCATGAGGTATGGCACTTGTTCGTCATATGGAAAGGCTCAGTGGACTTGGCTATACAATTTATTAACAAACTTCAAGTAAATAATCTCAATTTAAAATTCACAATTACAATCAGTGAGTATACAGTGAGAATACAGTCAATTTTCTTGACTTAACAGTATATGGAAAGGAAGCAAAATTGGATACCAAGCTTTATCGCAAACCTTCAGCGGGCAATACGTTGCTTCATGCAACAAGCTTCCACCCTATCAATTTGATTAGAAGCATACCTTACGGTGAATGCTTGCATACTGTGCATAACTGCAGTGAGAATGCAGTATTAGAGAATGAATTGAGAAATCTAAATTCCCGTTTCAAATCGAGAGGGTATGGAGAAGGTTGTGTACAAACAGCTATCCTTAAAGCCAAGAATAAGACAAGAGAAGACATGTTGTTTAAAAAAGGCAATAAAGAGCAAATAAATAATGATTTGACCTAAAAAAATGAGTGCAGAATGATAACTACTTATAATAAGCGACATGGACAAGTTAGAAATATATTGTCCAAACATTGGCGCTTAATCCGGAACAACACAGTCTTAGGCAAGCTAGTTTTGAAGAAACCACTGATAACATTCCGCAGGGCACAGATGCTAGTCAGTAATATGGCACCAAGGCAAAGACTACGCGGTTGCGGAGGAAGGCAGGCTTTATAAAATGTATGAAGTGTAAAGCCTGCAAACATGGCACAAATACATCTACATATCTACCAGGGCTATCCACAAAAGGAAGAAAAATAAAGGGGCAGTGCGGTTGCAAAACAGAATTTGCTGTCTACGTGTTAGGTTGTCCTTGCAACCTGAAATACATGGGTAGCACAATTCTGCCAGTGCATAAGAGGGTGCTGCAACACCTCAGAGCGATTAAGAATGGTGACAAGTCTTATCCAGTGGCCCGCCACTTTGATCAATACGACAACAAGAATGAACAGGTCTTACATACTTTGTTATAGACTCCATTCCTCCTCAGATTCAGGGAGGAAATAAAGAGAAAAAACTAAGAAGGTTGGAATCTTGTTATATAGTAGAGCTAGATACGAGGGCTCCAACATGGTTGAATATGGAAGAAGACCTTTACACACATCTGTAAATCTTTTAATATGCGGTTCATACAATATTTGAATAACAGTTAATGAGCACCCCCCCCCCACCCCCCCGTTTTTCAATTTTATAAATTTCAAGTTTTTGTTAACATTTGCACTTTTGGGGTAGTTTTTGTACACTTTGTGTACACAAGGCAGACAGGACAGATATAAACTGAAGGTTTACATCTTATTATGTCAGCCCACTTAGGCAAAATTGCTGTAAGGGCTATCGTAAGGTCTAAGCCCACAAGGGCAGAATGTTTTGGTAATTTCCTTAGTAATTTTAAGAGTGACATAAATTGAAGTTGCTAATATCTTTGGCGTCGTTTGACAAATCTTCCTGAAATTCTCCCAAAAAATAGTCTATCCAGGTCAGCTCCTATCCTGAAAGTTTGAGGGTGATTCGTCAAGCGGGGGCTGAGAAAAAAGGGGGGTTCCAAAACTCATTTTCTCCATGTTAATTTTGCGACGAGCTACAGCCCGAACTGCTGAACGGAATTACCCCAAATTTGGCAAAAAGGTAGAGGTTGGTTCAGAAAGCGACCTTTTTTTCAAATGGTGTAAATCCGTTCAGTGGTTGCAGAGAAATTAGAAACATAAGAGTCAAAAAATCTATTTTCCATAGGAAACTTTGTGTAAGGCTACAGCCAAAACTACTGAACAGAATTACTCCAAATTTGGCAGAAAGGTAGTGCTTGGGTAAGAAAGTGACCTTTTTAAAAATGGTGTAAATCCGTTCAGTAGTTGCAGAGAGATTCGAAAAATTAAAGTTTTGATATCTGGGCGGAGCCTAAGTCGTGTGCGTGAGCTTCACAATTGTTGGCAGCCATCTTGTGGCTCGATAGAAGCCCTTGTGTTTATTAGTTGGAGCTACATATAAGTGTGGCTGCACAGCTTCAGGTTATTCAGAAAAACTCGATTTCCCTGATCTGTGAAGTGTACTCCATCACTTCTGTAGATATCAGCCATATCAAAACGTATGTTGTTGTTGTAGATCAACCCCATTCTATGGTCTCTGAGGTATGCAGACACAGCTTTGTTGACTTTCTTCCTAGATTTTTCAATCTGAGGACAAAATTGGTTTGACCATTTCCACTTGTGTCTTTGGCATACATTGGAGCATACAAAGACAGTTTGAGGCAAAAGCAACATCAATTGTCGAAAGGTGTCTTTCATTAGCATTTCCAATCCTACACCAGTCAATGTGCCTAGGTCGTTACCACCACAGTGCACAATCATGAGGTCAGGGTGTTGGAGATGCAAACAGGTTTTAACCAAAGGCAACAATTGGTGCCACTTCAATCCTCTCTGTCCAAACCATTCAATGTCCACATTTTGTAAACCTAGGTCTAAGTTAATACGTCTCTGTTCTACATGCCTCTTGCACCAGAAAACATAGCTATGTCCTACGTCCACAATAGCATTTTGAAGGTATGGCTGGGAAGTATGGATAGATGTCTGTAGCTCATGCAGTCCGTTCGTAGAATAACAGATATGTTTAAAGGTGGGGAACTACCTTTTTTTCTCATTCAAAACGATAACTGATTGGGAGATGAAAAGCATTGTTTTTTAAAAGTAGGGTGCACATTCGTTTTGTGGAAAAGCATCTTTGTGATTGGTTAAGAAAAAGCAGTTTAAATGTGGAGTACATATCATAGGATAAAATGTGGTCAACTCAACCACACCTGCTACTTGCATTTGGAAGGCACTGTTCGAACTTAAAACAATTGTGAACTTTTAACCTGCACGTGCCGTTAACCCCTTCGCCGCGGCACGAATTCCGCCGCGGTGCTGGAGGGGGGGGTTCGGGGTCATGACGGAGTGGTTCCGTCACGACTCCGCCCACTTGCATTGTTCGCCCGCACAGGCGGGGAATCAGTGCCGCGTGGGTGGAGCGGCCGCCAACGGCCGCAGCATGACGGAACCACTCCGTCATGAACACACGGCGCCCGTGGCTCATGACGGAGTGGTTCCGTCATAGCAGGCAAGGGGTTAAATGTTCGAGAAAATGTTGCATAAAAATATCGTTAGGTTTAAAAACAATTGATGAACTTTTAACCTGCACGTGTTGTAGAATGTTCTAGAAAGTGTGTTGATAGAATACGTTGCACTTCTGACTTCTATGTGTCCTTGAATATTAAAAAAAACTGTTTATATGGAAAATTCTAAAATACCCAATAGAGAGAAGTTTTGCAATCTAAATGAATCAAGGAACTATTCTAATTTGTTCTTTACATGTATTTATGTGTGGAGCAACTAAAATACAGACACAACAGCACCAGGAAGAGGAACAAGCAGGGAGTGGGGGGACGGGGGGAGATGGGCACAATGGCACACATGCACAATTAAGTACAGCACAACTACAGACAAACCATGGCCAAAATGAAACACACCAACAAGGAGCACAAGTCACTCAACCCGCCAACATCACACCACTGAACAAGGACAGAAGTGAAAACCACACTGCCTGAAAGGTAGAAGGGTGAACAAAACCTCACATGAAGGGACATCTCACACACAATGAAGCACACACACATAGGAAGCAGAGCACACCAACATCCAACACAATGTTGTCCAAACACAAACATTTGCACAATCGAACACAGGAAACAAATGCACTCGCCTGTGGCGGATAAACGTCCAAAAGCATCAGTACGAAACAGGCGCATGAGAATGCAAAAGTACAAGCCCACAGTCCGGATGGGGTAGCAATTCACATATGGCAGGCAGCCAGAGAGTCCGTGAAACACACATTGGCATACAAATGAAGTTACAACACATTGGGAGACAAGTGAAAATGTGGAAACTTTATAAAAAAAAGTGTGTGTCAGTATGGCCAAGAGTAGTGCCACGATATGCAGACCAATGCAGGAGCATGCCTGAATAAGGAATGTAGGAAAACGTCCATGTTCACCTCGGGGTAGTCCATCACCAACACACATCAGTGTCAAGCAGCGTTGGTTGTCTGCACCTCGACGCCAATGCAGCCATGTCCACTGTCGTCTTGGGACATGTGACCAGATGCACAACGTGTTTTGATGCGGCGGGACACGTGCAATGTGGCACATTGAGTCGTGGTTGCAGGTACCTTGTCACTCGTCCATGAACGCAAGTGCAGCTGCGTAAGCCACCATCTCTAATGAGTGATGGTTGGCCACAATATTTGACATGTCGTCGACGTAATCCATCAGCTGACCGGGACAGATGTGCTGACTCCAACCATTGCACCCAATGTGCACCAAAGCAGAATCGGGAAGTGGGTCAATGTGCTCACTGCATACTACGACACATGCAATCTCCCAGGCCCTGTTCCCAGCATGCATGCCAAACATCCATGCATGCCATAAACTAGCATCACCATGACACACCTGGTCGTGGGCCAACAGGGGGTGCACACACCTGTCATATCCATGTCAGCTACCCACACTTTGGAGAGGCACACGTCCATGCACCACTCGGATAGGCATGTGCGATATTGCAATACAGGTTGAACGCAGGTGCCGTCCGCAATTCGGAAGCTCAGCCGGTAAGTGATCCGCAGCACTGCCAAAGGCAGTGCACCCAGGACATGCAGCAGACGTGCAAGGTATAGGTGGACGTGACTGGAGTCAACCATGTGCTCGGGATGCCCAGCCATTGCGTCAGTGGCTCTGCTTGTAGCTGCACTGGCTTGCCGTGTGCCAGTCTTGTGGATGAAATGGCACAGGTGGTGCAATGAGCTGGGTCTGTGTGCAATGGGTGCAGGGCAGGGGTGTGGTGGCAGTACGTGTGAAGGGCAATTGAATGCACGCTAACTACGACGAAGGACTTTGGAGTGTGGGATGTGTACTCGTTGTTTTCAAATCGGGCAGTGCGTAGACGGATGCAAACATTATCATATCTGTCAGGGGGGGCTGGCCACTTGCAAGTTCCTTCTCAGAGCAGCAGATGTGTTAGCGCAAGATAGCTCAGACAAAGAACCTTTCATCCCTACAGTAACTTCTCCAGCTGCATTCATACAGGATGTGTACAATGGCCGATCGTGGGTGTTGTGGGATGTCTGCGACCCTGGTCATCATGGATGAGATGCCCAGCATGTGGCACATGGGCGGGTTCACTGTGTGTTACGTTGCCTAACAGCTGCTCCTCCCTCCCACGAGCCCCCACACTTTTGTGCTGTTGTATCCTGTGCACTCCTATGGCACACCATTGTAATGCCTTTTCACACATGTCCTGCGGCATTCCAATAACACCATGACACTGCCATTTGGAGGTGGAGCATGCCACTTTACAACATCAACTGCCCTTGTGGTGGCCACACCAGAACAAAGAGATACACTTACCGCACTTCTTGCACACAGACATGTCCGAGACACCCCGTTCCCCTTGCCGGATAGGCACACCCCTGCACTGATCACCAGACCAGCACACGCAGCTTGTACATGCTGGAGGATACGTGCATAGATACATTTCCAGGCTCACTGCCAACGCTGAGGTGACATGGTAACGTTCTCTGAAGACAGCACACTGTGATGTTGCAGGGCCCGTGCCCATCATGCTAACAAAATGACCACATGGACACACTTGCTCAGATGCGGGTTGGGGGGGCGTTGGCGGTCGTGGGGTTGTTGCGATGAGTGTTGTGGCCCTCATGGGTATCCGTGTATCATGCTCATTGACTCTATGGCACCTGTGAGTGTTACGGTGTGGCTCTTGGCTGTGTTCACTTTCATGCTGCAGGTAGTCGTCCTGCTTAACACCAGCAGAAAGCAAATGTAAAATCCCTACAGCGCACGCAATTTAATTAGTTTTATTTATATATTTATGTACTTACCTCTGGTCGGCCGTATGCCCCTCTCCTGCCTCAACCCACCGCCCGCAGCACTCCCACTACAAGCCGCTACGGGTCCCTAGAAATATTTTTTTTTTACATTTCTCCAAAACTACTGAACGGATTTACACCAAATAACCAACAGCACATTTTCTGGAACAAGAGCTAGCTTTCTGCCTTGTTTGGTGTAATTCCGTCCAGCAGTTCGTGCTGTAGTTTTGTTCAAAATTCCCTATGGAAATGAACCTTGAAAAAACACTTTTTTTGTGCCCCAGCTTGACGGATCACCCTGAAACTTTCCATGCACAACGGGACTTCCTATGACACATTTTTTTGTCGAACATTTTGTGAAGATTTAGCAAAAAACATTTTGCCTATGGAAACATGGTCCTAACTATAACTGCATATTGGCAACCACCAAAAGGTAGCACATATACATATATTTATTAGAAGCACGGTAACAGGATGGCTGGGGTTCACAACATAATAAAGTAATAAAGCAAAATTAACAGGATTCTCATCTTGAAAGAGTTGGGGTCTGATGTACTTATTTCCACTCGCAAACCATGGATTCATTACTTGCATACTAGTTTGCACACTGAGATGCAGCATTGCTGGGAGAATTTCTTTGGAGGGTGCAACTACACCCCCAAATGGATGCCAGACTTGCTTGCTTCACCCTCTCGTTTAGTGTCATTTGGGACATGTTTCAAAGTGGGGGGGGGGGAGGGGTGTGGAATATTTTAATTTTCTGGCTATTCTCCTGCTTCCACTGCTCTCTCAACTCCATAGACCTTCAGTAGGCTCCTTCATGGCCCATTCTTTTACGTAGGTAAAACAGATCTGTGAGTGGTTGCATTCCTTCCAAACCTGGGGGTACTCGAAAGACCTGCATGGATTATTCCTTCTTTTATCTGGGGTAATCTCAAAATCCCCTTTCAGTGGGTTGCCCTTCTTACCTTCTTACATGTACTTTATATACCCTTCCAGTGCTCCTGGGTGGACTCCATAGTCCCTCAGTAAGGTATCTACCCTCCACTCCAAGGTAGAATCATTAAACCCTTTCCAATTGAGGAGGATATCTCTAGACAATTAGTCAGGTTCTTCCCTTAGTTATCTGATGGATCCATTACACTCAGTCTTTAGATCTCCATTTGCCTGAGGAAAACTACATACAGCTTGAGTGGATTGGTGTTGCACTAGCCCGGAGAGCAATCAATAAAGTCTATATATACTTGTCATAAGTGCATTACTTGCTGCTCCCATTCTCTCAGGATATACACTCTGAAAATAATGTCATTTTGCAGAATCATGTGAAATCTTGAAAACACTTCCATTCCACCTCCTAATCAAAGAACACTCAACTGATTTTGAAGTTTAGAGTAAAGTGCGTTTTTGATCTGCCCCATTATTTTGCCATACTCTGTAGTCCAGGTACACCTCTAGGAGATCTCTTGAATCTGCCTTTTAGCCTTTTTTGGCAGTGCCCCCATTTTTTAAGGCGAGCTCGAGGGGTTGTTCGTTCTCCGTGTTGGAGTCTTCATTGTGTAAAGTCCTCCACACCACATGAATTTATCCACCCTCCTCCTCATTCCTCCACTCCTGTTAACATACTACCACACCGTACCTCTCTCCTCTCATCATTAGTGCTCCCTATGACCGCCAACATTTCTTTCCTTGCTTTTTCATCAACCTTAATTTCTGCCCTAACAATTGCATCTAACACAAACCTTTCAGATTCAACCACTTTTTAGAACAATAAACTTTCATGACCCACCCAACTTTAATGGACATGAGGAGGGGAAATTTTTAAATGGAATTAAAGCATTGTGCGGTAGTGCTCAGTTATTTACAAACCACAGATTTTCTATTGATGTGGCCTCTACCCTTGCACATGCATACTGTTTTACTGATAAAACTACACAGCACACAAATAATATTGTGAGGAAACTGTTTCCAGCACAATTCAGAATTATAAACAAAATACTCTACCTGACTGCTGAATAAATAAAGTTGATTTACAGGTATCTACATTTTGTTGCGAGATGCAAAAAACACAACATCCCACTTTCCTGCACTTTAAAAACTCCTTTCATTTACTTTGTAGTTGAACAAAGAAAAATCATTTGGCCTCTGTCTTTGAAGCACTCAAATTTAAAGATAAACACAGAACTTAAAGGCAGGTTTATTTATTTTTCAGGCTTTCGTGACCCACCAAATATCGGCTGGCGACCCACCAGGGGGCTGTGGCCCACAGTTTTGGAAACCCTGATCTAAGGTATCCTGGGCTTACTCTTGTATCAAACACCTACCTATGCCCACACACGCTCCTCACATAAACCCACCAAATATCCTCTCAACACCCCATCCTCTACCGCCCACTCACAAATACATCCTACTACAGCTGTACAATACAATACACCCCTTACCCTGCTACTCCAACCACTTCTATCTACTTTTCTCCATCCCTGACCTGTCATATATTTCAACACTGAGAAGGACAGACAGCCCTTGCCTCTTGTCCAACTTATGTGACATATGTCCTTTGGAACTGTGAATAATTTTCTCAACTCAACCTGAACCCATCTTCCTTTGCTGATGGAGGCTGAGATGAATCTACAATATCCCAACACATTTATGATTCCATCTTACTGAAGTTTTCTATATTACCGGTCAATGAAATTCACTAACACAAGTGACTCAGGTATTTTGCCGCAGGATTGTTAAGAGAGTGCTTGAAGTGTATTTTTGGTCCTGTTGATGGCCACTGGACTGACACCAGAAGTTTGGGAAGTTAATTACATAAATGGACTTAAATCATGAGATTAATTAAATTTCTTATCATGCATTGTTCTGCCTTAATTTGGTTGTATAAAGGAATTCTCCTTGAATTTTTAACACACTCTGAGCTGGGATACACTTTTCACCATTGAGCACTTGTGTCACACTGCAGTTCAATACTGATTTATTGTTCTTTGAAACCTACAGTATACATTGTCTTTCACTAAAATAGTCAAAAGATAATACTGGGATCTCATGTAAATACCTTAAGAGCAGACAGTCTTTGAAATGTATGGAATATCACTGAATGTGTTCCTGTTTTGAACAACAATGGAGAAAGTTAGAAATTAATTCCCATTTTAGACACTGGATCTTTTGACTATGGCCAAGGTAAAACACTAGGAGGGGGTTAGGAATTCCTAGGGAACCTTTGTTTTCATCATTTTTACTTACCCATGTTCTCAAATCGGTATACAGTGTAGCCCTATCTAGTTAACTTATACCCGGGAAAAGCAACAATAAATCCTGTCTACTCGACTGGGGAACACCCCATCTACTAGTTATTCAAACAACCATTTATCCTAAGTTCTCATCAAATGCAAATCTTAAAGAAAGAACACAAAATGTATTTAAGACCTGTTATCTAATCTGAAAAGGGACATCATGTTCATCGCTGAAACCTGTCGGACAAGATCCATTTTTTATAGTATATGATACAATCTCTCTAAGGCACCGCACCTTGTTCGCAAACTGCATGAATAAAAACGGAGAGGTCTAAAAGTGGCATACAGAAAAACAGCTTTGTCCTTTCCCACGGGACACAGGCCTCAAGAGCTCTAATGCGGTCGTGCCTGGATTGTGCCTATAGGTTTTACATTGGGCTCCCTACATATCTAACCAGCAAGCTACAATAAATCCAGAAAGCCACAGCCAGAAAAGTTGTACTCCTGAGCAGATGTGACCGCATTACTCCTGTCCTCAAGGTTCTACAATAGATACTAATCACAATAAGAATATCCTTCTAAGCTCCAAGGATTGCACAGTGAGTGATCCACTGAGCAGGACCAATATTTCAACAATATAGTCTCCAAAAATACCCCACCCTCCTCATTCCCCATTAGAAAATCCTGCATTGGTGTGAGCACTTTCTCTGTGAAGACATGCATACTCAGGGACACATTACTGAAGACAGCAAGAAGAATTAGAAGTCACCTAGAATTCAAGAAACCAGTAAAGAGCTGGCTATTCCCGAATCATGATTTAACTGACTTCATATTAAAGGTTTTTGTAGACACAATGTGTGAATCTATCCCTCATATTCTTTCTGCATTCAGGCTTAAGATGCGGCTACATGCTATCATGACAAGTCTGAAACAAACAAGTGAGTAGCTACTTACACGATTAACCAGAGAGACCTTTGGGGCCTTTTTGGGAGAGGTGTGGCGCCGAAGCCAGGGCAGCTGACTCCAGAGCACAGGACTCCCGGTTCCATCCCCGGGGCTGGCGGCAGCTCCGCTCAGCACCATGTGACTCTGGGCAGTAGCTCACTAAATCTTTCGACGGCCCAGCGCCTTGAGACCCTTGTGGGTGAGTAGTTTGCGCTTTACAAATACCTTATTTGGATTTGTGAGGGCCAGAAATTGCTAACCAATTGCTACAAAACAATGCAGAACCTGAAAAACAGATCTGTGAATGCAAAATGTAGGCAATCTAAGTCAGGAGTCTAAATCTCTTCTCTGTAGTTTCCAGATTTGTCTGTAGACTGTGCCCATTTAATCTGCTATGAATGTTTAGCATCAAGCAGTGACTTAATTTCCAGTTCCAGAGTCAACCAAAAATGTGTGAAATAATCGAAAACACCCATCTTAAAACTCACAAATAAGTGAACTATGTCCTTCTCTGCTGTTACTTTCTGATACAGTAATACATCATCAGCGTACCGAATACACATACTTTCAATCATTTGACCATTACTGTCAAGTATAAAAGAACATGCATTTTTTCCAATACTCTTATCAAACAAATGTATACTCTTACTGTTACAGTATAATTCCAATGTTCTGTTTTTACTAGATACCATTGAGTCTTAGTAAGATAACTTATTCATTCAAAAAATACTTTTGAGAGTCTGGGGTTGGGGTGGTAATTTGGAAGTCAAGGCTCACATGCTCAAGACTAAATTTACTGGACAACCTATATCTCAATAGAAATACCTCAAAATGTTTCTTTATTTCAAAGACGTTTGCCATTTTTGCTCGGATACCTTCATATTCTCCAATTTCACTTAGGCAGATGGCATACCACTGAAAGTCAAATAAAGAACAACAAAAGATAGCATAAGTTTACTGAATTTGACGTAGATTTTGAAAAAAATACTTTTCGGGGACTTGAAGTTCAGTTGTAAGCAGAAAATATTTAAATCTGTATAAGGTCTAAATTGACATTTACATAGTTCTAGTCTATAGGAGTCTGTAAACATTACAACATCAACTGAAGAGGTTTATCGTCCGAAGTGGTTCACTAGACATGCACAGATGGTGCTGATGCTGACATGCAGTAGAACTTCCATTTTGGATGTTCTGGTCATAGACAGTGTAATTATTACTGAATACCAGAACACATTTCAAATGAGAACGCATGCCTCTATGGTCCGCTGCAGCATAGTAAGTTCCTTTCGCTGCAAACTAACCATTAAGAGGTGATTCAAAAGCTATCCTAGTGAGAGCGTACATTTTCAAGAGTGGGCTGCTGTTGAAGAAATAGCAAACCAAGAAAAGACCTTAAATTGTCTCAAATATTTTTCCTGGTCATTCACCCTCTGCGGATTCTTTGCACTGGAGACGTAATTCACGTTTCAAAACATCCACTGACAAAACATAGGATCTGCAACATGTCCACATTTATACTAATACACCGCTTAGCCAAAAGAGGTCACTCATTTTTGTACATGTTGACGGTGTTGTGTGCCTCACGAAAAAATCATGAACAATGGATGTGATGATCATTCTTGGCATATGACGTCTCAATACTATCTACTTGAGAGAATGTGTTTTGAAGCACCTTCTGCCTCTTCATCGTACAAACACACTACTCCACTATTGATAGATTTAGGCTTAATTGATATTCCTGCTGTTGCCAAACATTGGCCACTAGTGCATTGGATATGAGTCAGGGGGATGCAGAGTTAAGCCAGTTCGGAGAATGCCTGCACAAGGTATAGGGTCTTGCTGGGGATAGGTCACTAGACTGGTTAAGATATATTCGAGACTTGGATGAATAAATAGGTACACCTGAGTTATGGTCTAGCCAATACTCTATTTCCACTAGAATGAGAATTAGAGTAAAATAAAATAGACAATATATGGCTATAGGCAAGTCTATTAAGAAATACCCTGAGAGACCTCTGATCAAAGCATTCTTATTGAGAAAGGATACACCAAAATTTGAGGGTGAATGAGATTGAAGCTGCTCCCGCAAACAAGCATTGGCAAAGCCAATTGGCATCCCCTACGTGAGAATTATTGGTTCTGCCAATGTCTTTTAGCCATGTTGTACAGCAACGTCTGTTCAACATGCCTAAACATTAGTGGCATGGTGTACAGGGGAGTGGCATAGAGGAGAATGGCGCTGGGGAGAGTGATGTAGAGTGGGATGGCATAGAGTGGAGTGGCGTGGAGTGGAGTAAAGTGGAATGGCATAGAGTGGAGTGGTGTAGGGTAGAGTGGCATTTAGAGTAAAGTGTACAGTAGAGTGGCATAAAGTAGAGTATAGCAGCGTAGAGTGGAGTGGCATATAATATGTGGTGTATAGTGGAGTGGCACAGAGTGCAGTAGAGTGGCTTGGGGTGAAGTGGAGTAGCATAAAGTAGAGTGGGGTAGAGTAGAGTGACATAGCATGGAGTAGCACAGAGTGGAGTAGAGTGGCATAGAATAGAGAAGAGTAGCATAAAGAGAAGTAGAATGGCATAGATTAGAATGGAGTGGTGTAGACTGGAGTGGTGTAGACTGGAGTGGCATGGAGTAGAGTGGCATAGAGAGGAGTGGTACAGTATGGGGTGGAGTGTCGTAGAGTAAAGGAGTATGACATAGAGTGGCATTGAGTGAAGTGCTGTGGCATAGAGTGGAGTGACAGAGTAGAGTGGTATGGCTTAAATCAAAGTGGCGTATAGTGGCAAAAGTGGGGTAGAGTAGCAGTGACTGAAGTGGAAGAGAGTAGCATAGAGTGGCATACAGTGGCTTAGAGTAGAGTGGGATGACAGAGTAGAGTGGCATGGAGTACAGTGTCATATAGTGGCGTAGAGTAGAGTGGGGTAGAGCCGAGTGACGTAGGGTGCAGTAGAGTGGCATTGTGTGGTGTGGAATGCAGTGGAGTAAAGTGCCGTACAGTGGAGTGGCATAGAGTGGAGTGCTGTAGAGTAGAGTAGAGTGGTATACAGTGGCATGGAGTGGAATGGAACATAGTAGCATAGAGAAGAGTAGCATACAGAGGCATGGAGAGGCTTAGAGTAGAGTGCCATAAAGGGGAACGGCATAGAATAGAGTGGCATTGAGTGCAGTGGCATATGGTGGCGTAGAGTGGATTAGAGTGTCGTAGAGTCGAGTGATGTAGGGTGCAGTAGATTGGCATTGTGTGGAGTGGAATGCAGTGGAGTAGAGTGCTGTACAGTGTAGAGTGATGTAGGTTGGATTGGAGTAGCATAGAGAGAGTGCCATAGATTAGAGTGGCATAGAGTACGTTCTTGTAGAGTGGAGAGGCATAGACTAGAGTGTCTTAGAGTCAAGTGGCATGGAGTGGAGTAGAGTGGCATGGAGTGAAGTAAAGTGGTGTAGAGTGGCATAGAGTACAGAGGAGTGGAATAGAGTGGGGTAGAATGGAGTGGCGTAGAGGAGAGGAGAGTGGTGAAGAGTAGAGTGGAGTAGAGTGGTATGGCATGAGTGGAGTGGCATGGCATAGATTTAGAGAGGTTTAGAGTATAGTGGTTTAGAGTATAGTGGCGTAGAGTAAAGTGCCGTAGAGTAGAGCGGAGCCACATAGAGTAGAGTGGTGCAGAGTAGAGTGTCATAGAGTGGAATTGTGAGGAGGGGACTGGAGTATGGTGGCATGGAGTAGAATGGCATAGAGTGGAATTGAGCGGTGTATAGTGGAGTGGCGTAGAGTGGAGTGGCATTGAGTGAATCGGCATAGAGCAGAGTGTTTTAAAGTAGAGTATGTGGCGTAGAGTGCCAGAGAGTTGTACTGGTTGGAGTGGCATGACATAGCATAGAGTTGCCTTGTGTAGAATAGAGTGGTACACAATGGAGTAGAGTGACAGAGTGGAGAAGAGTGGAGTGGAGTGGAGTGGAGTGGAATAGTGTAGAGTGGAGTTGCTTAGAGTGAAATAGAGTAGAGTGGCCTAGAATGGAATGGAGTGGCGTGGAGTAGAGTGGCATAGTGTGGAGAGGCTTAGAGTGGCACAGAGTACAGTAGAGTCATGTGGAGTGGTGTAGCATTGAGTGGCGTAGTATGGCATTCTGTGGAATGGAGCGACGTAGAACAGAGTGGAGTGACGTAGAGTAGATTAGAATGGCCTAGAGTGATGTGAAGTGATGTAAAGTGTTGTGGAGTGGCGTATATTGGAGTGGAGTGGCATGGAGTGGGATGGCATAGAGTAGAATGGCATGGAGTGGAGCAGAGTGGAGTGGTCTAGAGTAGAGTGATGTAGAGTGGAGTGCCATAAAGTGGAGTGGCGTGCCATAGAGTGGTACTGGGTGGAGTGGCATGGAGCATCATAAAGTTGAGTGGTGTAGATTAGAGTGGCATGGTTTAGAGTGGCACAGAGTGAAGTAAAGTCAAAGAGTGGAGAAGAGTGGCATAGAGCAGAATGGTGTAGAGTGGAGTGGCATGGGGTAGTGTATAGTAGGGTGGCCTAGAACAGACTGGAGTTATGTGGAGTAGAGTGGCATGAGGTGGAGTGGCATAGAGTGGTGTAGTATGACATTTGGTGGAATGGAGTGGTGTAGAGTAGAGTGGAATGGTGTAGAGTAGAGTGGAGTGACGTAGAGTTGAGTGGAATGGCTTGGAGTATTGTGGCGTGTAGTGGGGTAGAGTGGTGTGAATTGGCATATATTGGAGTGGAGTGGCATAGAGTGTAGTAGGGTGGCGTGAAGAAGAGTGTCATAAAGTGGGGTGCCTTAGAGTGGAGAGGCATGGAGTGGGGTGGAGTAGAGGGGCACAGAGTAAAGTGGTGTGGAGTAGAGTGGCTTAGAGTAGAATGGATTGGAGTAGAGCAGAGTGGTGTAGAGTAGAGTAGAGTGACAGAGTGGGATGGTGTAGAGTAAAATGCAGTGGATTGTCACTGAGTGGAGTAGAACAGGGTGGAGTGGTGTAGAGTGGCATTGTGTGGAGTGGACTGGAGCTGCATAGAATAGAGTGGCATAGAGTGGAGCAGAGTATAGTGGCATAGAGTAGAGTGGTGTAGAGTTGAGTGGTGTAGAGTTGAGTGGTATAGAGTGGAGTGGTGTAGAGTGGAGTGGTGTAGAGTGGAGTGGAGTGGAGTGGAGTGGAGTGGAGTGGCGTAAAATGACGTAGAGTATTTTGCGTAGAGCAGAGTGGCGTAGAGTGGTATTGGGTGGAGTGGCTTGGAGTAGCATAAAGTAGAGTGGCAGAGTAGAGTGGCATGGCATAGAGTAGCAGAGAGTGGGATGGAAGGGCATAGAGTGGAGTGGCATGAAGTGACAGAGTGGAATGGTATACAGTAGACTGGCATATAGTGGAGTGGAGAGGCAGTGAGTGGCGTGGAAGAGAGTGGCATTGCAGAGAGTGGCATGGAGTAGAATGGCATAGAGTAGAGTGACATGGAGCAAAGTGGAGCAGAGTAGAGTGGGTTAGAGTAGAGTGGAGCAGCATAGAGTGGCGTGGAGTGCTATAGAGTGGTGTGGAGTAGCATAGAGTAGACTGGCATAAAGGAGTATAGAGTGGAACAGCGTGGTGTGACAGAGTGGCACAGAGTGGAAAAGAATGGCATAGAATAGAGTGGTGTAGAGTAGAGTGGATTGGCGTAGAGTAGAATGGTGTAAAGTGAAGTGGTATAGAGTGGAGTAGATTGGAGTAGAGTGGTGTAGAGTGGCGTACAGTCAAGCGGCATAAAGTGGAGTGGCATAGACTGGCATAGAGTAGAGTGACAGAGTGGGATGGCACTGAGTAGAGAGGCATTGAGTGGAGTGTGTAGGGTGCCACAGAATGGCATTATGTGGATTGGAATGAAGTGGTGTAGAGTAGTGTAGAGTACAATGACGCAGAGTGGAGTAGAGTGTCGTAAAGTGGATTGGCATAGAGTGGCATGGGGTGGAGTGGCGTGGATTAGCATAGAGTAGATTGGGGTAGAACAGAGTGGAGTAGAGTGGCATAGAATGAAATCAAGTGGCGTAGAGTGGTATTGGCTGGAGTGGCACAGAGTAGCTTATAGTAGAGTGGGGTAAAGTGGAGTGGAGCAGAGTAGAGTGGCATAGAGTCAAGTAGCATAGAGTATGTAGCATTGAGTGGAGTGACAGAGCGTCATAGAGTGGTATTGGGTGTAGTGGGGTGTAGTAGTATAGAATGGTGTAGACTAGACTGACAAAGTGGAGCAGAGTAGAGTGATGTAGAGTAGAGTGTCTCAGAGTGGACTCGCATAGAGTAGAGTGGTGTAGAGTATGTGGTAAAGAGTGGAGTGGCGTAGAGTTAGTTTGGGTGGAGTGGCATGGAGCAGCATAGAGTAGAGTGGCATAAAGTAGAGTGGCATAGAGCAGAGTGGCATAGAGTGGAGTGGCAGAGAGTGGAAAAGAGTCTCGTGGAATAGAGTGGCCTAGAGTGGATTGGCACAGTTTAGAGGAGCGTAGAGTGTAGTGGGGTAAAATGGAGCGGAGTGGCATAGAGTGGAATGGAGTAGAGCAGAGTAATGTAGAGTGGATGGCATGAACTAGAGAAGACAGCTAATGACTCGCTCACTGCACCACCAATAAGTTCCCCAAATAACCTCATTGAATAGTTGACCACCTCTTGTGGATCAGCTGCCAGACATCACAATGTTACAAATAATACAACAAAAAAGAAAGGTAACGTATAGTAACCAATTACATAAGAGTTACATAAATTGTTTTGATAGGTCAAGAAACGATCAAGGGGAACAATGATTATTTGGTATATGTAACTCAAGGAACCTAGAGGTCTTTAAAAGTTTGGTGGAGGGTGTATTTTGTAAAAAAAAGTTGAAGAAACAATAAAGGATGGAATTTAGGAACATCAGCTTGGGCTGTTTGAAGCCTTTTTGTCTTGGCCTATGTAAACAATTTATGTAACTCTTAGGTAATTGATTACAAGACGTTGCCTCTCTTTTTCGTTGTATAGAGTGGAGTTGAGTGGCATAGAGTGGAGAGGCTTAGAGTAGAGTGGCGTATAGTGCAATAGAGAGGTTGTACACCTGTTTTAAAAGTGTGAAAGCACATTGCACGGCCAGTATTCCTACCGAAATTCTTATAAAATAAATTTAAAACAATAGTGTGTCGCAAAAAGACGAGGAAGAACAAAGATGATCAAGAACACATGTATTGGGCCTGTGCTCCAGGGAGGAGCTAACACAAAGAAAGGAGGTAAGCCTTCGGGAGCTAAGCAATCGAAAGGTTGCAAAGGAGAGTGACAACGAAAACAACCAACGGTGTGCCATGTGCGGGTTGTAAGCCTACTGAATAGTAAAGAATAGTCTTGCAGCACAGCGCATGCGCTGTGTAGGTGGGACCTAAAAAATGTGTACATTAAATTAAGATTCGGTACTCTAGCTAGTAAACTTGCATATTAATGGAGTATCTCTTCTGGGAAATCCAGGTATTGTCTTACATGTGTTAGCCACTTGCTGGTCCTTTTAGTGGCTTGGCTAAATGATAAAGAGCACAGAAGGAAGTCAGGCAAAAAAACTAGCTGGAGTATGAAATGCAGACATTTCTAAAAACTTGATGTTTGCCATCTGACAAAAACATTTTTCTGCTAGGGCATTAAGGCGACAACACACAAAGCTTGACATATTAAGACGACAACATACCAAGCCCTAATTGTTTAACATCTTATTACATTTGATCCTATTTTACAAAGTTTATCTAATGATGCTCTCTGGTTTATGGCTATGATAGTACATTAAGATGTTTTAAAATGCTACTTTTACACGAATCCTTGTCATTTAGCAAATGTGTTTTATTGTATTTTATGGCAACCCAAATAAGTGTATTTTGACCACACTGTAGTGGAACCTAAAGAATACATGCAGACATAAGAGCAAAAACATTTTAGAATTTGTAAAACTGTACTAACAAGTTGTTACTCAGTATTGCAGTTTGCTGTACTGAATTCTGTAGCCCATCACTCACTAACCAACCCCACTTAGAGCTAGCATCTCCTCACAACCCTCCTTCCTCTAATCGCTAGACAACTCTCACCATTATTTTTCCTCTAACTCATCTACTTGTGAACCATAATATTTTTTTATTTATAAATCCTTAATATAATAATTTTAACATATTGTAATAGCATTGAATACAATACAGTAAAAATTTTATGGAGCATTTGACAAAGGCATTGGGTAGAGGCCCAATATTTTTTTCCCTGCATAATCCACATCAGTCCCACTACTTCCTCCATATTTTGCGGTATTTTTGAGGACATGCCCTGTCATTATAAAAGGGCTCCTCTATTTAAGAACAACTGCTCAAAGGCAAATTTTATTTGAGCATAAATCAACACATAGAGCAAATCTGTACCTAAAGCGCAAATTACCATGGCAGGAGGCACAAGGTCCTGGAGTATGTATAGCAATATTTCCATACTTTTTTAAATTACACATAGCCCCAGCATGCAAGGCAAAACCCCAGTTGTCATGTGTGCTGTTGTTCACCTCCTCCTATGTGCGGTCTTCCTTTGTTTCATTTGCCTCTTCCTCCCGCCAGCTGTATCTGAGATGTTATATTGGGCGAAAATAATGAGCGAACAGCAGCGCATGCTTGGAGAGCACAAATGAGTGGGACAGCAGCCTCTGCCCATCCTTCTGGACTAGATCTAGATGTATTTGTGCTGACCTTGTGAGATGCGAAGTTAGATGGATCCTTGTCCAATGCCTTCTTTGCAAAGTCAAAAGCTTCATATACAAGTCTCTTCTTCTCGGCAGGGGTGATGGTCAGCAGAGAATAATCATGTGCGGCTCTTGCCAAACGCCATAGTAATTCACCATTTTCACTGCTGAAAGAGATAGGTTTTTTCGTGAATGTAAACAGTACGAATAATACTTTTTACTCTTGTTTTCTAAATAAAAAACAATTTGGCGATGGTATCAAAATCAATAATGGTTAGTACATGATTAAGGAAAAGCAAACTTCTCACTGATTGATGTGTCGTTTGACTTCTACCCTCTCAAGCAGTTCGATGAATCTCTCAAGTTCACTCAGCACACAGAGCAATACATATAAAGATTTGTCTTAAATATCAAGTTAGTTTTTTCTGTTTTTTTAAAGAAATTCAATGACTGTTTTTCAACCACTTTTTCCTAGGCCAGAACTCTGTGGCAGAAAATGCCACCGTTTTCTGCAACAAGGGTTACAGTTGAAGCAAGAACAGATCAAACAGTAGGTGTTCACTTTATCATGTATAGTGACGTTGAAAAGGCACATTGACAGCTGCACATGACAAAGAATTGTTTGCCTCAAAGGCCCTTAAAGTCCTGATACTTTCAGCATATACTGATCAGTGGCCATGCACAGCGGGAGGTTAGCTGCAGACGTATGTTTAGAAGATCTTACTTCAAGTTAAAAAATCATAGAAAATCACTTGGGAAAAAAAGGTTAAAGTGGAGTTATCCCCAGGTCTTCTAATCTTAAAAGGAAAGGACGCAGGTCATTTAGAAAGCCACACTCTACTAGGAAAAAAGATGAGGATGCTGATGCTGTACAGCCAGTGCCCCTCAAGGAGATCCCCACCAATCAAAAGGGGGGAAATGTTAGCATGCAGAAAGCTTACCACTACATGAAGGCATCCACAACAGACTCAAGCTGATCCACAGGTTTCTGAAAGAAAACCAACTTTTTTTGGGTGAATCTGAAACTTCTCGGCCAAGTGTGGCCTGAGTGGAAAAAAACATGTGTGCAGTGCGGCACAGGACTCCACTTTAAGCTCATCTCTATATGTAGTATATGTTACTCCTTTGTTTCTATTGTGACATCCCTTCAGGATCTATGGGATCTATGAACCCAGTCCCAGACACAATTCACCTATTTCTATTTATATGCTGGATATGTTAGACATGATCCTCCCCCAAGAATCTAATTTCTAGGCATAAACCAGATATGGTTGGCAATATCCTCCCCCATTAAGCACATTAGATGAGAGTGTTACATGAGATTAATGTGGACCTGAATGGAGCACAGTGGCTCTCAAAACCTGACTAAATGTGGTGAGGTTGCATCTGCTCACTCTTCACAAAGATGTATGTGACATTTTAAAATTTTCTGCCTAGGTGGTGCTGAGGAGATAACAGTGTCAAGTTCAGCACCTCCTGTGCAGTGGTTGTGCTTCAAGATACTAGCAGAATATTTGATGGGACTAGTAGGATTAGGAAATGTCACTGATGCCACTATCACAATAACACAAGATGTGGTGTCATAGTGGATTAGAAAAAGTTGAAAGATTCCACTGCACTCAACCGGCCAAGTACTCAAAAAAAATTCCCGTAGATTTGAGCCACAATATTTCTAAAGATCTTGAAAAGGTATATCTAAAGAAAAAGCGTTGCCATATTTTGATCTGTGCCAGTGCACCAACAGATTCAAAGATGTCAGTCACTATGGGTAAGGGGCTGTTCTCAACCATGTGACGATAAGCCCATCTGTTGCTATTTTGCTAGAGGCCACATTGGAGAAGGGGAATTAAAAAATTGTCTACAAAACAGCACAATCCCCACCACCTCAATGGATGCAAGAGTCTACTGGAAAGAATAAAGAGAATGGATCTTTCAGGAAAATACACTTAGCGATTACCTGTTCTCATGACTCATGAAGCAAGACACCAGAATGAAAATCCCAACAACCTTCGAAGAGCAAATTTTGAATTGCTCACACCTTCTAATGTTGTATGGTAAAGACTAAGGCCATAATTCAAGGAAAGGCATGGTTTCCCGGCATCAATGCCTAAGTAAAGAGGTAATTGTCACAGTGGCTTATGTGTCAATACACAAAACGGTAGACAAACAAGCATTCTTAGGGTCTGAATTATTGTATGAAAACCTGTTGGAGAATGTGAGAGAGGACGTCTGCAATGCCACAGATCCCTGCCATATCTCACCTATTATCGGAGAACATTGTTGATTACCAGCCATTAAATATGTAACTACCACCTCTGCAGTAGCAGTGAACACACAAAAGGAAAGGCCCATAGCAAGTCATGAAATTCCTTAACAAATAAAGCTTGATAATTAACCACCTTTCTAAGGCGGGGCACTTCAATAAGATGGCATTACCCCAGCACAGCAACCTTTTAGCACTGTAACAATCGACCATATCAGTACTCAATGAAACTACTGTGCAAGAATGGCCAAATAAGCAAAAGAGGGTAGGTCAAGACCTGCTAAAATAGATGAGAAAGTAGGCTCTCATTTGAGTCTGTCACCTGAGCCGTATGCCTCATGCCAATAATAGTAATCAAGGCCGCCACCATAAATGCTAAAAGAGGAGACGCTTTGATCATCCACAATATCTTTTCATAAGAGGTAGCCAAAAGCTATGCGTGCTCCCTTCAGTCACTGACTTGAGTGGATCCCAATTCTGAGACTTAGTGGACCAGGCCACCTCAGATGTGGTCTTTCCATGACCTGCGCCCAACCTAGTCACTCCACCAAAAAGATGTAGCTCAATTCCTGGATTATATATCAGGAACAGATTCAAAACTTTACATCCCAGAGGGCCGAATATTGGGGCTCCGGACGTAAGGAAAGACGTATTCCTCTGAGGAGGCGACAGACGAGGGTGTTCCACCACCAGGGATCTATTCCCCATAGCGTGTCCCACTGAAATAGCCGAGCGGAATGTGTTAATAGATCCATAAGCCATACCTTCCTCAGCCAAAGAGGCCAAAAAATTCAGGATAGCGGTCATATCTACTGCCACAGGATCTAAACCCTATTGGATACACCAATGGTACCACCTTCTTCAGGTGGAGCGATTGCATTTGACAGTACCGTCTGCCCAGGTCTGGGACATGTACTTCTCAGCCGCTCCTGATAGGCCTGGGACTGCCCATCGTCCTCTGTAATCCACCACACCATCAGGGCTAGAGAGCCTTGCACGATGAGCATGTGATGATCCTTGTCCGGATTGAGGAGGAGTGCTGGAAAGTGGGGGAGAGGGATTAGAGAATCCCAAAAAAGTTCCAGAAGAACTGGAAACCAAACTTGCGACCTCCAAATCGGGGTAATCATGACCACGCTCGCCCCTTGCTGTCGAATTTGGGCTGAGGCCCTCGTTATCATGGCGAACGGGAGAAAGGCATAGCCTAATCCCTCCCGCCAGTCCTGCAAGAATGCATCTGTCTTCTACATCAGCGGATCTGGTCTCCAGCTCAAGAACCTGGGAAGTTGGTGATCCAAGCGGGAAGCAAAAAGATCCACTGAGATGGGACCCCATCTGCGATGGAGGTCCGCAAACACTCCCGCATGCAGCTTCCACAGGCTCACGTCATGAAAATAGCGTGATTGGAAGTCTGTCACTTGGTTGTCTTGTCCGGGGAGGTATTCCGCCATGACTGAGACCTGGTGATCGAGGTAATACTGCCAGAAGTTTGCCGCTCGGACTGAGAGAGCTTTCGACCTTGTGCCCCCAAGGTGGTTTATATACCGGACCGCCAATATATTGTCCATCTTGAGGAGTACGCAGGACCGGATCAAGTCCTTGGTCCAGCATTGAATTGCGAACGAACCCACGAGTAACTCCAGACAGTTTAAATGTAATCGTTGTTCTAGTGGAGACCACACACCTCCCGTGGTGAACTTGCCACATCTCACGCCCGGGCCTGATCTGCTGGCGTCTGATTCTATAACAATGTCTGGCACGGAACTGAAAACTGTTCTCCCGTTCCAAGCCTCCATGTTGGCGAGCCACCAACGGAGCTCTTCCTTGGCCTCCGCCGAGAGGTTCACCTTCTGGGAGTAGGAGAGACCTCTGCGCAGGTGTGTGGCCTTGAGGCGCTGCAAGGTCCGGTAGTGCAACGGGCCTGGAAAGATGGCCTGGATCAAGAACAAGAGGAGTCCATCAATGCGGGCCAGCTGTCTGAGAGAGATCCGTGGTTTTGTGAGCGCCCTCCGAATCTCGTGGCGGATCTGTGTCATCTTCTGGGACAGGAGGCTGAGAGAAGACTCTACGGAGTCGATCAAGAAACCCAGAAAAATTACCTTCTGGGCTGGAACTAGGGTGGATTTGATCTCATTGACCCCAAACCCCAAGCTCTGTAAGAAGTTGACCGCCATCTGGAGTTGGCGGGTGAGTGTCCGGGGGCACTGGGCCATCAGCAAGATGTCGTCGAGGTACCCTATGAGCCTCATGCCCGACAACCTCAGGCATTCCACTAACGGCGGGAGGACCTTGGTGAAGCACCATGGTGCTGAGGATAGGCCGAATGGCAGAGTGGTGAATTCATAGGTTCTGTTTCTCCAGAAAAACTGTAGGAACCTCCTGTGAGGGAATATGGGAATCGAGAGGTAGGTATCCTTGAGATCCAGGCCCGCCATCCAGTCATGAGGTCTGAGGATGTCTCGGAGAAGGTGAATCCCCTCCATCTTGAAGTGGTGATAGACCAGCCACTAGTTAAATTCGCAGAGATTGATAACCGTCCGCTGACGTCCGTTCGTCTTGAGCAACAATACAGAATCACCATAAGAAAGGCAAAGAAGAGCACACTTATCTGGCTGCGAGCAGCGAAGAAAGAGGGGTAATGGATAAGGACAGAGGACTATGAACTGATTGAAGTACCATGATTGCTGGAGATGAATTAGACAGTCTATCTGTGTGACTCTATTGTTAACTTTGTTTTCCCATTCCCAAGGCCTCATGGGAATGGTAGTTTTTTTGTTGTTATCTTTAAATGGCTGCTATTCAATAAAGTGAAGAAAGAATAGCACAATCCTCGCCTCCAAGTCCTGGGTAGAATTGAAACTTTCCGCTAGGAAATTTTTCATTCTCCAGACTCTGGGCGGAGTTTTGACCTCTAGTAATGCAAGGTCATCATCAGGGTGGGGTAAGTGAGCACCCATTATCTAAAATTAAAGAGACAATGGTGTCAGAATTATGGGAGGTTAGAAGGTCCTGATTCTCTTAATCATAAGAAGGAGAACACTGTGGGAGGGGCAACCAATTGGCCCTGCATGGGAGGAAATAAGGCATACGTACCTCTATCCAAAAAACCCTTAGGGTAAAAACTGTTAAGACGGAATTCCAATCACCTGCATATGTATAGTGGGGGGCGAGAGATAGCCCTACTGATTGTAAATCTTCACTGGTCAGCTCCATCGGGCACGAGCCAGAGGCGTGTAACCGCCGTTACACTAGCTATAGGTCAGTATAAGGAGGAGTGACTCCTGGAAGGGAAGAACTTGGAATGACTACGCATGTGTTAAGGTTGGGTAATTGCAGCCACCCTTCCACCAAAAACTATGGAGTGAGGACACTCACTTATTGCAAAGTATTCACAAGCAGCAATGCAGTAGTTAGCCCTGGGTTATGCAGGGGGGCCTCTGTGGCAATATTGGCTGCGGTCCTTGGGGGTTGATTTATAGTGCACTCATCTGTAGAACACTGTCAAAATGGGAGCCTTAATTAAAATTGAAAAGGCAGTACATGTAACTTACGTCTAACCCAGTGGCAGGTCCGCCAACTGAGACAACCACTAAATGGGAGGAACAGTATATGTAGTACCCAGTGACGAGGTAGTGTCTGGGTAATGCAGGTGGTGGCTTTTGCATAGTTTGCTGCAGTCCATGACTAAGTTAATGGATAGAGAGGGAGGTGAGATAGCAAACGCTCACAATTTAGAGGGAACTGTGTGCATGGATAATTAAATTATGGCCAAAAAAGTGGTACAATTATTTATTTATACTTATACAGTCAGGGAGATAAAAATGGTTTCTAGGGCTAGTGATGCTGTTATATACTGCAATGTAGATGGGCATTGCATATTTGTGCCTATCCATTACTTCCATATAAATTCAATACAATGCATGTATTTCAAGAGTAAAATAAAATACTGATTATGAAAAGCAAGACTCAGTATACCTGTAGGCTGTTGCTAATTGGCATTAGGGAGAACTGTTGCTGTGTTTAAATGCTGGTGTGAACGTCACTAAACAGTAGTCTAAATTGTTTCTGCTTGTTGAGAGCAATGTACCTAGTTATTTAATAGTCCATAGTAGAATAATCAGCCATAGTATGTTTCTCAACATTCTACAGGAATTATGAATCCTTAAACGTATATTTACATCTTCTGTTGTAAAACTGTAGCGAGGTGCCTACCTGTTTTTGTGCTCGGACAAAAATGTATAGAGTTTTTCAGTTTCTCCAGCTCCGTATAGATAATCTGCTTGCTCTCTGATATCCTGCACTTTAAAGAGAATGAGAGTAAGATCATAAGAACAAATGCAATAATGGCTACTACAGCCCCAAAAAACACAATTTCAACAATGTACTGTTAAAGTGCATGCACCTAACGTTCGAGAAGGTATGAAGAGACCATCTAACGCAGATACTCCTTTACCAGAATAATGTCAAATATTCTAACTACATTTAAGGTGTAGCCAATTCAACTTTCATTTTTATTTTTATACGGAGTACATTGGAATCACACAGAGATACACAAGAAAATACGACATACCATCATTGTTCACCAAAATGGAAAACAAAGACTTACAGTGTTGTGTAGTTCCTATATAACCTATACAGGATCTGCGTGTTTGGACAATGTACACTGCGGGCTTGGTGTCCAGATTGATTCCATATACCCCCACCGGGTATGTTGGCCTTTACACCATCTAGCTCTCAGTGCCACTAGAAACTCCTCTTACCAAGGAGAGAATCGTTTTTGGCAACTATCGAACATGATAAACCTGATCCCTCAGGACCGTGGAAACAGCGTACTTTTCGCTCAGTCACTCGTGCTCACTTAATCTCAGAGAAGTACACAGAATAAACAGTAGGGACGTTTTCAATAAGTATTTATTGACCGGTTGTTATCCTGGTGTAGAATAGATGTCCTGTAACGATAATTAGACAGTAGCAGATATAAATGACTAGAAGCACTAAGAAAGTAAATATAATCATGAATACAGGCAAGTATTAAAAATACGATACTACCCTAACTAGATGTACCTAAGTGTACATAGCATGTATATAGGTGTTAAGCCAAGAATTCCTGTAGGATAAAGTCAACCCCCATTACCTGAAGTGAGAACCTGTGGGACCCCTTCCTGGTGTCGGGTTTGACACCCCGAGAGGGATGTCAGACCACTGCAAACTGGAGTATCTGCATGCAGGGTGCTTCAGCGTCTCGCGTCAGTGTGTCGGCATGGAAGTCCTGATCTCCTATTCTTTGTTTCAGCAAGGTGTGATGTTTTTATACCCAAAAGTCTCCTAGGGGTTTTAGTTTGCTGTGTCAGTATCAGACTTAGGATGACGTCGAGGATGAACTTTACACATAGTTATTATGCAGGAGATGAGCCCTGCTGAGTTTCCAAGAATCCTCATGCATAATGTATGAGGCTGCTACTAGGGAAATCCCAAGTCTGTTTGCAGTGTCGTATCTAGGTAAAAGGTCAGTCCCCAAGAACCATTATGTGTGTAGTGTAGGGGAGAATATAGGTGATGTTCCCTGAGCCTATATTGGGGTACCTATAGGGAATATAACACCCACTCATCACCCGACTGGACGACATAATACAATTCTAACGTACTACTAGACTGTCTAGGCACTGGAACGCAAATAATTACACTAAAAACAATAGCTAAAAAATGGTAAAAAAAAGTGTTAAAGCTTCTAAAAAGGTGCTAAAAAAATTGTCACTCAAGCAATAGCTCTCATGTGTCCGTATATATAGTTCAAACGACTACAAGCAGCGGAAGGCCATGCAGAAAAAAGTGTCAATTTGTTTTGGAGTTTCAATCGTAGTTTTGTTTTAAAAGCCAAATTTTTTCCTAGCACATGACGGGCCAAATGTTTATGAGTCTTGGCTGGTAGACACAACATTGCTGTTGCCTGCCTCCGCAGATGACGAATCACAGAACACCTCGCACATTATTTTGATTGAGCATAGATGATCTTCCGCACTGCCTGCAGCCGATACTGGGGCAGTCTGCGCGCTATCCAGACCCTGGGTGTCAGTGGGGGACACGATATCCATTCCAACAGGAGCCGATACTTCCTGCTCTAAGAATACTGCCAACAACATCGGGATACGCTAGGGACACTGCAGAACATAGGCCATTATCGCGTAAAAGTCTGCATGCGCACATGATGGAAGTGTCAGACAGAGATCCAACACACATTCTTCTCCAGAGAACAGGCACCGGAGAACAGGTAGGACACAGTCCAACCAGTCTGGTCTAAATGACGGGAACCAAAAGGCGCTCAGTTCCCATAGGCAAGGTGTGCCCAGATGTTGTACCATGCGATCACGGTATTTACGCTCCAGGAGTGCTGTCTCTATTTCCTTGTTGACTGGGGCTTCCATTGCATAGCAGAAAAATTACAATCAGGATACCTGCTATTAGAAATAGGATCAGCAGAAGTCCTTGAAAATGCTTCATAACAGGGAGTGTATAAAGCTTGGTTTAACTCCGAGAACCATCTGAAAGGTGCTTAATAGTCCCGAACCTATTGTGTTAAATAGGTGGACTATACCCGTCATATCAAACATGTTTAAGATATGATTTATCATTTCTGTGATATGGAAGGGGCAGTTTGTATGTATGAGTGCTTGTATCTCGGCCGATGGCCTTGCGATCTGGAGATCAAAAGTCTCCCGGGTGGAGGTTAAGGGCACGGTTTTCTGTAGAAGCATGGCTTTCATTCTGCTCAGAGTATCAAACCGTATAAGAGAAACATTTAGCGAAGGCCATAGCGGCACCTCACTGACTGCACGTTTTGGTGGAAACAATACTTGCATACAGCAAGCAACCCTGGAGCTCACGGTTACTAGATATGCGATGTCCGGAAGCATGCCACAGCAACCTTGATCATTCAGCATCAAGTAACTCCCATTTGAGAGCAGCTCGAATACCGGAATAATCACGGCTGCCAAGGTACCCCGCAGATGGCAGGACAGGTTTGCTATCGAACCATTACAGGCCTTGTGTAGCATAATATCATGGCATTTGAGAGATCCACTTAAATCGCTCATGCAGTTTGTACCACTTAGAAACACTTCTCGATCCCCACTCCTGCATCGAAATCTGTACGGTAATTCCCAAGCTTCCTTGATATATTTCCCACCCATTTCCTCATATCCACCTGTCCGTTGTTGTTCTAGACAGTACAAAAACTGGAAAGTTGTGACCGGTCATGTAATATGGCTATGGATCAGCCAGTCTGTGGAAGAAGATTCTGCCACAGTAAACGCTAACCTATCCAGTTTTTCAGTGCACAGCATTGTATACTTTGCTCCTCTTTGTGCCATTTTCATCTGTTTTTCTGTCAGATTGTATTCACAAAACAAGGGTGTTCTGTTAAAAAAAACACCAAGGCACATAATCTGCGCGCAATGATTGCAGCGTCCAGCTTAATAACATAATTGAACGTAACTGAGACTGTCCGTGTTGCAGTATGGACAGATCTTGTTCTAGTATATCTATAGCAGAAGATACAATGTTGCCCAGTGAATAAATCTGGGATGTCAATGTAGCCATACCTTTGTCAACTACAGGATTTTTCTAAGTTGGTCCTGTCTATTTCTCGTAACCTCTCTGCTGCTTCTTGTTGGGAGATTTTCAAGATTTCATTATAGACAGCATAATAGAAACTTTTTGACGCAGCTTTCGTAGCCCTAATAAAAAATCCCTGTGATCCACATCTTCCGTGAGTAAGGATAAGTGTTGTTTCACCTGTGTTAGTGTTGAGGTTCTTAGCCAATCGAAGCATAATTTCCCAACACTGTATGATGTAACCACCCCCGGATGTTCTCTCTGTACATAATGAGGGTCTGGCCTATGGATACTGTACACTTCAGTTGTACCCTTAAAACTTTCCTGACATCTATTAGTGTCTGTGGGCCACACCAACCATCCCTTCTAATCAGTGTCTGTCCTAGTGTTTTGTAGAATGTCATCTAAAGTAACCCCCTCTTTCAATGTGAAGTTCACATCGGTATGCAATGGTGTTGGAAAGCGAGGTGTATTTAAATCCTTGTTCTTGGCTAATCCAAGACAGGAAGTCAGTTGCACGGTCTCATTTAGAAATATCATCTGCTGAGGGATGAGGAATGCTCTAAATAGTGTTTCAGTTCCCTGGATTTGACAGTCTCTAGAACCCCAGACTGATTTTAAGTCTATAGTATCTTTCTGTAAGTCGAAACCTTGTCCAGACAGTTGGGTAATAAAGGAAGTAGAGTAAATCTGTTTGGTGTTAGTCAACATATGCTTCAGTACAGGTGTAGGTGCAACCTTATAATAGTATACGGTCGGGTCTGAAATATTAAACCCTGAAAAATATGAAAATGTTTGTGCAAAAGTTTTCAAACTACTTTTCGGAGGTGTTGTACAATGTTCCCATTGGTGGTATGTGAAAACATTTCTAGGGTTACTAAATTTGTGTAGAAAATGATGACCATAATGTTGATAACAATACAATGTGTTAAAGTCTGATGTGTCTAACATTTTGTTGCTAGAAAATGCGACAGATTGTTCTAAATCAGACAACATATTATTTACAGTTTCAGAATCCCAATCTTCGGAAAATGTACTGGAGGTAATTACATATTTCAAAGAAATTTTAAACAAATGTGGTATTTTTTTAAGTTTTGTGGGTCCGAAAATATATCATAATCAACCTTGTGCCGTACTATACCATCTGGTATAGGAACTGCTGTAATGTTCACTGATGATAAGTCTCTCTGTTCACGATGTGAAGAAACATGTGGTTTCCGTAGTAAGTTCACTTTTGATGCTGCAGAGCTTTGACGAAGGTAAGTTCTGTTAACAATTAAGCAAAAGACAGTCACTAAGCCTCACCAAAAGAGAAAAAAAAGTATCCCTGTGCTTATCCGAAGTTCTACCCAAGTTGACACCAGGTACGTTTTTTGAAGAAAGATGTACAAGTCTTTGATTTGTTGTTTACGAGAAATTGGGGCTGGCGTTGTTTCAGGTTCTCTTGGATCCAAAGAAAATGTATCAAAGTCAATGAAATAGCCAGATATAGTTCGATATATTTTTGGGAGCTTAGCAGGTTTTGTCGAACTTGTAGATGCTGGTTGCTGAGGCATATTTACGTAGACATCAGTGTTAGGTCGAATTGAAAGCAGTCTTTCATCTTGATTTTGTCTTCCTTGTTCAAGGGGAACAAGATCCATTGCATTGTTGCGTAGTCCATCATTCCGTATGGATGGCTCTTTGGGGGTGATGAGCCTTTCAGTTTGAACTTCCTGTATAGTAGCGAGAGGAGGGCGTCGGCTACTCAGGAGTTCATGAGGCCTACTATTCAGTATCGGCCACATAGTGTGGTTTGATCAGGTCAATGGAGACAAATCTTTTCTTCTTTTTTCCGGTAAGAGGGGGCAGAAGTACAGTTCTTGTTCCTTTGACGGCCAGGACAGGTACAGGCTTTCTGTATGAAGGCCCAAATTCTTTTTTGTCCGTTATTTTTTCTCTGATAAGATCCCCAACTTTAGGAATACAGACAGGTCTTGCCGGGACTGATTCACTTCCCCAGTGGCAGTCCTCTTTACCTGCACATTGCTTTGCAGGGCTCTGGCTTCATTCAGTTCCTGTAAGACAGGCAAACATTTATTGATGTCAAAAGGTTTATCATCTGTCACTGTGCCTTCACAATCAAGATCAGGTACCCACATTCTCATCCCAAAAAGGACTTCATAAGGAGTGACACCCCCTAGAGAACTTCTTGGCATGTTGTTTAATGCCCGCTGAACCCCATATAAATGATAGACCCAACTACCACCTAATACACTAGCTGTTAATGATTGCTTTAAGCCCCAGTCTTTCCTCTGCACGACCGAGTTTCCCTTGGGATGGTACGGAGAGGAGTGCGGCATTGCTACACCCAAACCTCCCATTGCCATCCTGTAAGCCCTAGAGCTAAACGCGGGGCCAAGGACAGAATGTAATGTGCCAACTGCATATGTCCCTATAAAGACTGACAAATCTTTGATAACAGTTGGAGCATCAGTCAATCGCTGAGGCCATACCAATAGGAATCTGGAGCATCCACTGCAACCATGGTGTACTTGTAAGCCCCGTCAGATTGTAAGGGGCTGTAGTGGTCAGATAGACGCACGCTAGTAGTCTGACTGATATTAGCAATGGTGTCTGCGCTGGACGTGTTATGGTGAAGCCTTTCGTCTGTTGACAGATGTCGCATTTTAAGACATAGTCTTTGGTCTGCTTAGTTAGCTTCAGCCACCAATATCGCTGTTTCAATAAGGAGACAGTTGCCGTAACTCCTGCATGTGCAGACCGTAAATCCTCGTGTGCAGCTAATATTAAGCACAATCTGCGATCGATGTTTGGTATTACTCTACACCCCACTCCAGGAATCTGAGCAAATGGAACGTTGTTTGCATCTAACTGGTAGGAGTACATGAGTGGAAAACCTTTCGGGGGTGGTTTTTTGTCCTTGCGCGAGGCAATGACAGCTACCATTCTCTGCCCGTCTATCCTCGTTTTTGAACGAGTGATCGCAGCTACGGCACAGTTCGTACTGCCCCCTTTGCAGCCTCATCAGCCAATGAATTACTTTCAACATGAACGCCATCACGTTGATGACTTAGTGTGTGTATCACATGAGCTCTTGCTAGTTTGCTTTTCAACTCAGCTACCTGTTCCCATAGCAGTTTGTGCTTTATTGTGCCACATTTTGAGTCCCTAAACCCATTTTGTCCCCAATAATGTAGATATTCAATGTATGACTGGACACAGTAAAAAGAAAATTGCACACAATTAGTGTGGGGAATTCAGAATTCGTATTTATCAGTACCAGTAAAAGAGCTTTTAGTTCTGCTAACAGAGCGGTGCAGTCGCCGAGAGACTGAGTCTTTTTACTGCTCGGATGGAACTTACCATCCTGCACACAACCTTTTATAATTGTGCATGCTATGCTACATTGCTGTTTACTTCCTATGGCCGGTTGTGCAGATCCGTCAGTGTAAATTATGTATTCATACTGATCTAGAGACATTGCCCATTGTATCCATCTCAGATGTAAAACTTTAGAGTATGTAACGCTTGCCTTTGTAGCAGCCTCCAGGGCTGGTACTCGGGTTACAACTATTATTTGTTTTCCCTGAGCCAGTGGGCTTTCTCTCACTACAGCAGTCTGTACAGCCGTCAGAATTTTTTCAGTAGATGCAAAACGCATCTCAGCATTTGTGTACAAGTGTGATTTGTAAGCAATGGGTACTGTTTCGCCTTCATTATATGTGCACCCAGATTGACCCGCAACTATGCGGATCACTAGGTTGCGGACATTTACGCATGCCTGTAAGTGTTTTGACGCTATCATGTCAGCCTGGAGGGAACTAAGTGTATCTGTGTGTTCCTGTGTCCATTGCCTAACTGAAAAATCAGGTCGTAGAAAGGTTTAACCCTTTCTGCATAATCCAAAATGTATGTTTTGCCAAAATTTAGGCATCCCAGTATTGATTGTAAATTCTTTAATGTTTTTGGAGGTTGGAGCAGCGCACATTTTTCCAAAAAGTTGGTTGCCAGGCTTTTCCCTTCACTTGAAAGCTCATATCCCAAAAATAGGACATTGAGGTGGGCAATTTTTGATTTTTTGAAGTTAATTTGTAACCGCCTGAGGCGAACCCCAAAATTATGGTGTTCACCCTTGTCAAGAGTTCCTCCAGGTCATCATCCATCAGCTGAATATCATCTACATAGGACAATCCTCCTCGTCCAGATTTTGAAGTAATTTAGTTACTATGGGGGAAAGGCTATGGGGGAAAGGCCCCCGGCTGTTTTTATACCGCTGGGATAGTCGCTAAAGTTGTCACTGGCAACCTAGTGCTGAGAATGCTGTCAAATATCTGCTCTCTGGTGCTATATTCTGGCAGAAAAATCCATTTGAGATATCTAGTGTTTTGTGCGCGTAATGTTATTAATTCATGCAGCACTATGTGTGTTTTGTACTGCAAAAGTTTTTGTGCATGAATTTAAATGTCTGTAATCCAAAACTAGATGATATGTATTGTCTGGTTTCATCACTGGAAACAAAGGATTATTCATTGAGGAGTTGCAAGTTTCAATCACCCCCTGGTATTCAAGTTGATCCAAGATCTCCCTGACCTGTTTTTTAGCTTCTTGCTTAATTGGATACGGTCTGTGGAGTTGGAGTAGATTTTAATGGTGTCACGTGGTGGCTTGAGTCTTCATTCCATCCAACATGGTTACGATATAATGCTGGAGCAAGGGCTACTGCCCACTCCTGTGCGTATGTATGTTTTAAGTGTTGGGGAACGACGTCGGAGAAGGCTGGCATAATTATCGTTTCTCAGTTTGGGCAATCCATAACAAAGGCAGGCGGCCAATCCTTTTCAGCTAGTAGGATGTCGTAACCAAAAGTTAAATTCTCCCAAAACAGACTTTTAAGCAGTCTTGGTTAGTCCCCTCCACGCGGATTGTTATTTCATGTAACTTATGTGGGACGCTTACCCTAGTATCAGGTGTTTCCACCGTGATATATTCACTCAACTCTGCTGTCACCAGAAATTCCACCAGATTCTTGCGAGCTATTGTTACTTCTGCTGCGCTGTCTCTAGCATCGCCAGAGCCCAGTCCCCGTTCAGTAGTTGAGTCCTCAGAATTCTGGGCATGTCGAACTTTGAGACCTGCTACTTTCTTCTTTTTGAATTGAGGTTTAGGTTTTTGTTTTTCTTCTTTTTTAGGTGCGTAGTCCGGAGCGCGTTGCGTGTCCCTGGACTATGTATGCTCTTCCTTTCTGTGTTCCGATCATCCTTCTCTCTCGGAGTTTCATGATGAACCCTGAAAGGAATGAGAGGAACGTGTAATTGTGTCCTGATACCTGTCAGGTTTACGAATGTTGTCTCTATTCCTAAGGTTATACCTTTTTTCAGAAGGCTCCCGTTGAGGAGACACACCTCTGGATTGAGATCTATCTGTTTTACTCTTTTGTTGTTTGTTATTGTCCCATTTTTTCTTTGAAGAAGCAGGTGCTTGCTTAAAGGTATCCTTTCAGGACTCCCCATTAGCTGAGGTTTTTCTGGTCTAGTTCCCAAACTGTCTCTACCTAATTCTGCATAAGCAGTTTCTATTATTTTAGGTAATTCTGTCTCCTGTTGTAAAGGAGTGAAATCTCTCGAATGTTGGCGTATTGCCACTGATGCTGCCTCCCCTTTAATGTTTGCTAATATTATAGCTGATACTTGAGCGAAGTTATTTAATAACTTCATCTCTGAGTTCAGAGCAGGTTCTGCTCCATACTCATTCTGTATCTGTCGCAATATGTCTGATACTACTGCTAATGCATGTGTTCTGGTATATATGGCAGCAAAGACCTTACCCCAAGAGGTCAAATCCTCTACCGGTGGGAGCTATTCCCATAAGCAAGCAAATTGTAAGCATGCTATGCTTTTCTTGTGGACCAGTGTTCGGGAATACTGCCTCTAGCTGTGATATCTTTTGAGCTATCCAAAAGGGCATTTGCTCGCATCTACATGTGGGAATTTAATTCATGAAAAAAAACCACTGTTCTATGAGATTAGTGTACCAAAAACACGAATATTACTGGCCCACCCCTAGACGTTAAGCCGTATTTTGCTAGTTTTAGGGTGATGGATGGTCTAAATTTTCTGGAATGCGTATTGCATCTGCATCTTCTTCTCCTGGGAGATTTAATTGAATTACAGCATCTTCCTGTCCTGTCATTGTTTCTGCAAGAAGAGCCTCGCAACGGAACTGAGATAAGGTGTTATGCACAACAGGAACAATGTGTCCTTCAAGCTTGATTAACCAACAGCCAATACATAGTATATTGCCTACTCAGCTGCAGCGGAGTTTTTGTACCTTCCCACTCCAGACGTCTCTGGTGTAATGTGAGTAGGGGTCTCTGAGAATAGCACAACTGAACTACTCAGATTTGGCTGTTAAATAAGTACCCAACCAACGTTAGTGGCGTCATGTCGTATAGTTCCTGTATGACCTATACAGGATCTGCGCGTTTGTGACAACGTACACTGCATGTTTGGTGTCCAGACTGATTCGAGACACCCCCACCGGGTATGTTGGCCTTTATACCAGCTAGCTCACAGTGCCACTAGAAACTCCTCTTACCAAGGAGAGAATAGTTTTTGCCAACTATCGAACATAACACCCTGATCCCAAAGGACCGTGGAAACATCGTACATTTCGCTCAGTCACTCGTGCTCACTTAATCTCAGAGAAGTACACATTGAAAACGTCGCTTCGGTTTATTCTAAGTAGCTATTGACCGGTCGTTCTTTTGTTGTAGAATAGATGTGCTGTAACGATCATTAGACAGTAGCAGATATAAATGACTAGAAGAACTAAGAAAGTAAAAGGATGATAGATTTCTACCATCCTTTTACTTTGTACTTTGCATGTATGTAGGTGTTAAGACAAGAATCCCTCGAGGATAAAGTCAACCCCCATTACCTGAAGTGAGAACCTGTGGCACCCTGTCCTGGTCTCGGGTTGGACACCCCGCAAGGGATGTCAGACCGCTGCGAGCTGGAGTATCTGCATGCAGGGTGCTTGCGAGAAAGTGCCATCTTTCTTGCATGGTATGCCCCCACTTTTTGCTGAATTGCTGAATGTACTTTGACTGAGTGTGCCCTGGACTCCTGCCAATAAGGTGCCCAGGGCCTATGTTCCTTCCCTAAAACCTAAAACCCCAAATTGGCAAACCCTGGCCACATGTCAGCCCCTGGTAAATGGCACCCTAGGTACCCAGGGCCTTGTGACCAGGTAAGGCCTCTAAGTGCTGCAGCACTTATTGTGCCACCCTTAGAGGCCCTGTACCCTAACACCACCACACTGCCCTTGCACACTGCTCTTGCAGGCTGAGTGTCTGGGTACAAGACAAAACAAAGAGTCGACATGGCATATGGACATGCCCACAAACTACACTACCCTGGCATACATCAGCCACCCCTCTAGCTGGGTGCCCTATGCCAGTGGTGTGGGCACAGGAGCATGAGCCCTGTGCCCCTACAGTCCCCAGGTCCATTCCTGGGCACTGTAAGTGCAGTGCTGCCATTTAAGAGTATATGGTGCTGAGAGCTCGTCAAACACGAACTCCACAGCACCATGATGGCAACACTGAAGACTGAGAGGTTTGGTAATAAACTTCTCAGCACATTAAACCTGCACTGATGCCAGTGTGGGATTTAATGTACAAAGCACTACAGAGGGCATCTTAGAGATGCACCCTGAAACCTAACCTACAATCCACGTCTTGTCTGGGAGGCTGCCTAGGCTGCCACACAGCAGATATGTTGCTGGACCCCTGGGTGGAGAGCCCCCGCTCTCCTGGGCCTGCAACAATGCACATCCTGGGCGAGGTGCTAGGTCTCCTCCCCCAGGATGGGCAGGGGGAAGCTTCAAAGGCATGCCACCTTTATGAGCTTCTCCAGGCCACTTGCTGTACCCAGCAACTGGCCCCCACCGGTTCTGACCCTCACTCTGGCGGGAAGACTGGCCAGAAACCCCAAGTAAGGACAGGGGATGTGCCAGCCTGCCAACCCCACCCGGGGGGGAGGCGAGGTGAAGCACATCTCCGGGCGCTCGTCATCTTGAGGACTAGGCTACTGGCCCCCTCCCACAGGAGAGTGGCAGGATAGGGGGTGTACCCACCCCAGGGCAGGGACCCATTTGTCCCTGCCCTTTACCTACCTGTAACGCTCCTAAATCTAGTATTTAGGGGCACCCTGAACCTTCCTTCTTTAGATTCCAGATACCGAAAACGCAAAGAAGAGCAAGAAGAAAGAAGACCTGCCGTGTAGCTGCTAAGAAGAGGAAGACACCAACTGCTTTGTCCCCAGCCCTACCGGCCTGTCGACCCTCGAACCTGCTCCTGCTAAATCTTGGCACCTCTTGTGGCCAGCAACCTCACAAACCCCGGAGGACCTGGCTACCTTGTGACTCTGAGCATCTTGGACACTCATGAGCAGTGGCTCTGCTCAAAGCAAGTTTCCAACCCTTGGCATCAGCCCGGGACCGCGAACCCTGCACACTCTGCACCCGCCAAGCCTGGCCCGTGCCGGAGTGGACAAAGACTCCGAGGACTTCCCCCTTGGCGACTGTGACCCCAAATGCGGCACCCAAGGACCCACCTCGACGCTCCTGACGACGCCTGCAGCCTCAGAACCAGGGACCCCCCCAACTGCGATCAACAGAGGGTAAGATTTACCAACATCAAAATGCACCCCTGCACCCGACGCCCTGCGGCCCCCTGTGCCCGACTCCTGGGTACCTACCGATCCTCCAACTACCCAACTTACCTCTTGAAGTGGTGGTGGCACCCAAAGAATCTTCGTCCCCGAGCCTGCAGCCTTTGTTCGTCCTTGAGCTTTCCCATTGAAATCTATTGAGTGCCCGAAGGCTCAAAAGCACCCTGTACCCAGCAGCCCGAGTGGCCCTGGCAGTGCAACTTCTACTCCTACCTACTTCCCCATTTGCCTTGAGCAAGTGACCAGGAGCCCAGCTCCCACAGCCGTATGGCCCGCTAGTCAGCAGCCACCAACCAAGGCCCCCCTGCCTCCCATAGGATAACAATGGGCCTAACTCACTCTGCACCCAGCCGCCCCAGTGCCGCTGAGGGTGTAACAACTGTACCAACCTGAGCCTGGGAGACCCCGGAGTCTGTGCTAAGAACCTTAACTCTGCCAGTCGAGTACTTACCCAAAATCCGATAACTCACTTTTCTTCCATAGGGTAACATTGACTGGTTTCTTCAGAAATTTCTTCTAAGTGTGGAGTTTCTAAAATTTAAAATATTCACCTAAAATCAACCGAGTAACGAAAACGGAAATACTCACCTGCTATTAGGGGAGCTCCCAGTACTGGATCTTGGTGCCCAGACCTGACCCTGAAAAGTACTCACAACCGTACTTACCACTAACCCAATTTTCTCCCATAGGAAACCATTGACTGTTTTTCTATGAAATTTCTTCTGTCGATTTTACAAACTTCTAAATATTCCTTAAAAATCGCCTGTACAACTTAAACACAGTTTCTCAACTGCTTACAGGTGGTACCCTAGTACTGGATCCAGGATCCAACACTGACCTAGAAAAAGTACCCATAACCTCACTTACCTGCTAAGTGAATTTCCTTCCATAGGATAACATTGGTAATTTGATCAGAAAATGTTTCTGTCAACTTTTAAAATAGCAAAATATTGCTTCAAAATCACAACAGTAACTTAACCGAATTTACTCACTTGTTTCCAAGAACTGTCCCAGGACTGAATCTAGGATCCAGTCCTGGAGTTAGAAAAGTAATCCCGAGAGTAATTAATTGCATATAACTTAAAGTTCCCATTGAGCTCAATATATTATTGTGTTTGAAATTGTGTTGCCTATTGCAACAATCTGTAACTATTACCTACAAAAGTCAATTGCATATTGCAAAAGTATTTAACTAAAGCATCTCATTCTGAGAAAGTATATTTTGATACCTATTGTTGGTTCTAAAATAAAACAACCATATATATTTTTTTATAAACCATTGGCCTAGAGTTCAGTTCTTGAGTGTGTGAGACCATTTGCTGACTGAGTGTGTACAACAAATGCTTTACACTGTCCTCTGATACTGCCTTACTGCTCAACCAAGCTACCACTTTAGAGAGTAAGGTTATATCTAACTTTAACATCTGCCAAACTTCGGGGGACTGTGGACTCTGTACACACTGTAACTATTTGGGAACAGTATATACAGAGCCACTTGCTCACAGTGCTTCATCGTCTTGCGTCAGTGTGTCGGCATGGAAGTCCCAATCTCCTCTCTTTGTTTCAGCAAGATTTGATGTTTTTATACCCAAAGGCCTCCCCAGGGGTTTTACCTTGCTGTGTCAGTGTCAGACTTAGGATGACGTTGGGAATTAACTTTTTACATAGTTATTATGCAGGAGATGATCCCTGCTGAGTTTCCAAGAATCCTCATGCAAAATGTATGAGGCTGCTACTAGGGAAATTCCGCATTCTGTTTGCAGTAGTATCTAGGTAAAAGGTAAGTCCCCAAGAACCGTTATGTGTGTAATGTAGGGGGGAATATAGGTGATGTTCCCTGGGCCTATATTGGGGTACCTTTATGGAATATAAGAACAGTACTAAGCAAGGTGTGACTGGAACTAGGCTTTCAGAACTCACACACAAAGGAAGGGAAAGAGAAAGCCTGCCATGACCAGCCAGAGAGCCCAACAGGATTCCTCTCAATGGATCACAGATTTTACTAAGCCTAATTTTTCACCCATAATTATCAATTAGCAGTTTCAAGGAGACCCGTATTTAAAAATGCATGCCACCAAAGCAAAGCTAGAGCAAGTAGTCAATGACAAGCCACAACTAATCGTGCCAGAGCGATTGCAAAAAATAGATCCCACCCAGATGGCCCGGAAATATACAGTGAATTACCTAAAACAAATAGTTTAGGGTCCCAGACCACATTGGTCAGGCAGAACCAGCTAAGATTCCCAAAAGCTGTCAGCCTGTAATGAGGATAGCAGTGGTGGTAAAGATGTGGAGAGCATCCGCCTGATCTACCGAGCATCAAAAGCATTAGCATCCTTGTCTAAGACTCTTAATATATAGATGGTGGGGGTTGTTATAAAAATCATTAATGAATTTGAACTGATGGGCTATAACCCTCAAGACATTTAAAACACTATGCATGAACATGTTTGTGCGCCTTATGTCGTCAAGAGTTACTTTTGTACCAAGATGTCAACTCCACTTATCTGCAGCATGTTGAAAAGGATCGGCCCACCGTTCACCCTCAGCTGATAAGATCATATTCTAGGCCAGACTGATGCCCTTCTGAGGCAGGCTGTTCTTCAGGTAATCCAAGAAGGTATTCAAAGAGCAGTCTACATCCTCTGTTTTAAGTTCCTGAGGATATGCCGGAGTTGAACATAATGGAAGAATCCAGAGTGGGGAAGAAAGAATCTCTGACACAGTATTTGATACAAGAGAAGAGAATTGCCCTCAAAGAAGTTACCAAGCATAAAAAAAACTGGAGGCCTCCCAGTACTCCCTGAATCTCATGTGAATTTACCAAGGGAAATTAGGATTATAGCCTAAAAATGTGTGTGCATTATTAAGAGTAATGCCCGGTACTCATTTTGAGATAAGCCGATATTGAATGAAAAACCCACAAGGTCTTGAACTGAGTCCTTTTGAAACATACTGTATTCATAATACCGCTGGGTGGAACAATATCCCCCCCCCACCCCCCCAAGGGAAGATATTCTGGGAATATATGACCTAACTCCCATGATTCTCTAACCTTGGCTAGACGTGCCATTAATAAATAGATATAGATATGATCATTTTAAGGAGATTGAACCTTCCGATTAACCCAATATATAGTCTGTTCCACTTATTAAAAATCTATACCATCCTCGTAATGACTAGTCTGAAAGTGAACTCGACTATCCTTTACAGATATTTCTACCCCTAAATGTGTGGCCTCGCTGACCCAACGCTTATCTTGTCGCAGAGGAGATGTGTTTGCCAGAACCTGAGTCTTATCAAGGTTGAGTTTGTACCCTGAGATAGCCCCGAATTTGCTTGCTATAGTTTCAATTGCCAATAAAGATGCTGCAGGAGCTGAGGTCAAAATAGCAAGATCATCTGCATATGCTAGAACTTTGAGCTCAAGTTGGTAGATTAGCAATGGGAGACTATCTCTAGATCTCTTGCGGGCTTGAATGTAGGGCTCGTGTGTAGAGTGTGAAGAGCTGGTGTGACAAAGGGCATCCCTGTCGGGTACCCCGGTTAATCAGATTAGGGTCAGAAGGTCTACGCAAGCAGAGGACTTTGGCGGTAAGGCTCTTCTATAATTGCTGAATCCGGGTAATAAACCATGGGCCGAATCCCAGTGCCTTCAAAGTTGCCCAAATAAATGGCCAGCAAACCTAGTTGAAAGCCTTTTCTGCATCAAGAATTTTAATTCCGACCGGGTTCCCATTAGCTGACCCAACCTCGAGAATTACTGTATTACTGTATTGACATGTTCAGTGGTGTCATGCACTGGAATAAATCCATGATGGTTCTCATCTACCAAATTGGATATTACTGCAGATAGTCTATTGGCCGGGATCTGAGTATAGATCTTAGAGTCAACATTAATCAGTGATATGGGATGACATGAACCACACAACAATGGGTGTTTCCCTTTCTTGGGGAAGATGACAATATGAGTCTCCGTCCAGGATCCGGAAACCTGGCCGAGTGACTCAAAAGGATTAAAGCGATCACATAGGATCGGCACCAGTACATGTGAAAGCCTGACATAGAGCTCAAGAGGAATTTGATCAGGCCAGAGAATTTCCCCCTTGATAACTGACTGATTGCAGTTTCAACTTCAGAAGGGGAGATTGGACCTTCTAACCTAGCGCTTTGTAAATCAGACAGCTTTCAGTGATGATGTGTCTGGATAAACTGATCGATAACATCTGCTGAAGCATCCCCCTCCTCACCATACAGCTTCTGATAAAACCTATTAAATTCCTTTTGGATAAGTTTGTGATCAGTCACTCGCTCCCCCTTATTATTCATAATTGTGTGGATGATACAAAGCCCTATCCTGAAAGAAAGAGTTTGCCCCGTTTCTTCGCTATTTTCAAAAAGTAGTTAATTGCTTAACTGACTCTTCTTGATCACGTTATTAAGTATTTGTTCCCGAAAGGTAGCTTGAGCAATTGTTAATTCAACTGACAGGAATGTAAATGTCGCTCTAGCCTGAGAGATTACACTTTGTACCTGAAGATGTTCTATATAAATAAGAGAAGATCGTATGTGCGCTTCGGTCTGACCAAGCTTTTTCTGCCAGTTTATGGAGTATTTTAGAGTATGACCTCTACAAAAAGCTTTAAGGGCATCCCATACCAAAAGAATAGAAGTCGAACCAAGATTCTGCTCCAAAAATACCCTTACCCTCTTGTCCATAGATTGAATGTGTACAGATATGAGGGTTTGTTAAGAAGGATCCACATCTGAATAGACCAGGACAATTGGTCCATTCTCCCCCTATTGATTTTTAGATTAACGATTGGAAGCCGAATGGACCATTGCTTCTTTTCCCCCCCACCCTGATTGAATTATTATTACCTACTGAACTAGCCATTATCATTCTCAATCCAGCATCCAGCACACCCTGGATTCTGGACACCCCCAGAGACACACTCTGCCTCTGTGCATACTTGTCATTTTTAAACAAATGATTCTTCCAAGCCTCCATTTTTTGCTTTTTCTCCCCATTTAGCCCTGCATAGTGTTTACTCCTCATTATAAGAATACGAACCAAACCCCCTTTATAGCCCCACCCCTCACAGGGAATCCTCTTCCTCCCCTCAACACCCCCAAGTAAGAGAAACCTTCAACCCTGCATAAGTCATGAAAATGAAGCCCCTTCCCCCTCCACCTCCCTCCCCATGGGAGCTCCGAACCGGAAATATGAAGGATGTGTAAAGACAGGCCAGAGATCCAGAGCCCAACAGATCCATAGAGGACAAAATAAGAGAGAACAGGAAAACATACGGAAAAGAAAGGAGAGACCCTAAAAGAGGGGAAAAAGAAGGGAAAAAAAGGGTCATAACCAGCAAACGGTAGCATGTCTATCCCTCTGTCCTCAGGCTGACTTCCTTTTCAGGGAAGAACCCAGGATGGGGATAGCAAAACAAAAAGCAAACATTACCGGGCCATCACTTTATTTGCTGCCATTTCACCAGTAGCTCCTCCACCTTCAGAGCATCAAAACAAGGATGTGCCTCCATCTCATACTTTTTTTTTTTGTAACATATTTTTATTGACATTTTCAGATTTTATATACTGTACATTATACAGATCTATCAAGTAATTATGTCGTATAGCACAGTATGCGGTATCACACATCATCTGCATAGATTGATGGAGAGTTGGCTATAAAAAGAAATGATCAAATACAAAACGATGTGTGTACCCTATGGTCTCTGATAAAGAATATGTCACTTGAACTGGGGTGCAACACAGGTACAAACTAGGGGATGGATATGGAAGTACATGTCCGGACCTCGCAAACAAATACTCGAGCTGTCGTGTGGGTGTGGCGCCCCAATGAATCGCGATTGAACTTCCTCTTATGTCCGACCGGCAACTGTGATAATATGCACTATAATGCTGCTTTGTATGCGATCATGTCCCTGGTATATTAAGGGGTTGGACGATCAGGGTTTGAGACTGCGCTTGCAGGGTCGGTAGTGCAGGTGTGTCGTCTTTGGGGCCTTCACCAGGGGTTAACTGCTTGAAGCGATATAATAACATGGCCCATTCCATGGATATAGGGTTCTTGCGGATCCCTCTCACCTCCTCCTCCCGTAATGTCTCCTCCTCCGCCGCCACCCATTTGTGTGTAGCTCCCACCCAAGCCGCCAGTGGGGGACCGGTGGGGGAACGCCAGTGCATAGCGATGCTTCGTTTGGCCAATAACACCGCGAGGGAAAGGAAGCGAGTCTGCACCTTGTGTTGCTTGCGTGTGCGGAAGATACCTAGGGCGCTGGCTTCCCAAGCGTTCATGCAAGTGATCCCTGTAAGGTCACCCAGAGCAGTGTGGATGTGCTGCCAAAAAACTCGGATGACGGAGCAACTCCAGAACATGTGTTGGAAATCTGCATCCAGAGCATGGCATCTGGGGCAAAGGAACTGCGTGTCGGGGTAAAATCGTTGGAGGCGTGCTGGTGTTAAATAAGCTCTATGAAGTATGTAATATTGAATATTTTTAAAGCGCGCGTTTCTAGATACCTTCTTGGGGTACTCCAGGGCCCTCTCCCACTCCTTCTCGTGTAGCACACGCCCGATTTCAGCCTCCCATGTGGCCCGCAGGGTCTCAAGTGGTTTATAGGTGAGCTCTCGTATGGCCTTATAGAGCCATGTAGTTAGATGGCGACCAGCCCCCAGGTGTAAAATCGCGTGGAGAACTGGATGTGCGTGCAGTTCCCCCCTTGCGAGGTCTTGGTATGGCCGGTAACTATCTAATAGTTGGCGGTGAAGCAGGAACTGCCCCGGGGGAAGGTTGTAGTCGTCCACAAGATTGCGGAACGGTCTAAGCTGTCCGTCCTCAAAAAGTGACTCCATCTCTGTGATGCCACAAGATGTCCATGTGAGAAGCACGTTGTTTGTGTAATAGTGTTCCCGTTTGGGCCATCCAACCAAAGGGAGTAAAGGGGAATACAATGGTGTCCCCAGGGACATGCGGTGAATTCTTTGCATGCACCTCCGTGCCACTGCCACCTGAAGGGGGTATGTACGTTTCGGTTTGGTGCCGGGGAACAGTAGGCGACGGATCTCTGGAAAAGGTATCCGCTCCGTTATGGTATGTGTTTCCACAGTGTACCTGTCTGCCGTCCAGTGGGAAAGCCACTGCAGTTACGCCGCAAAAAAGTAGGCCTCGAATGAGGGAGCGCTCAGGCCACCCTGTGTGGTGGGCAACTGCAGTTTTTTCAGTGCTATTCTGTGTCTGGTAGATCCCCAGATTAACGCGCTGAGGAGGGAGTCTAGGTCCCGAAAAAAGGTTCTAGGCGGAATCACTGGCAGATTAGTAAAAAAGTATAACAATCGTGGGACCATAATCATTTTGGCTAATGCCACTCGTCCAATTGGGGCCAGCGGAAGGCTCTTCCAAAAACCGACTGCAGCTCTAATGCCCGCCAACGCCCTGCCATGGTTACCCTCGAAAATATGTGTTGGGGAATGATAGAGGCGGATCCCGAGGTACCGAGGAGCATCCGCACTCCAGGGCACTCGTTGAGTACCCAGTCTAACCTCCTGAGGGGATAGGTCCGGGTGCAGCGGGTATACCGTGGATTTATCCCAATTCACCCGTAGTTCAGAGGCCGCTGCGAATTCCGTCAATGTCTCCCAAAGGGGAGTCAAGTCTTCCGTGATGTCTCGCACATATATTAACAGGTCGTCAGCGTACAAAGAGACACTGTGCACTGTGCCTGCTATAGGAATGCCCCAGTGTGCTCCCTCCTGATGAAGTCGTATGGCTAGGGGCTCGACTGCCAGGGTAAAAAGTAAGGGGGACAGTGGACATCCCTGCCGTGTGCCCCTCTGGACCGCGAACTCCGCCGAGATGTAGCGGCCCAGGCGCACCCGTGATGTCAGTTTAGTGTACAGAAGTCGCGTATATGCGGTGAGGGTGGGACCAACGTCCGTTCGCTGCAGGACCGTGAAAAGATACTGCCATGTGAGGGAATCGAAAGCCTTCTCAAGATCTAGGATGAGACAGGCCGCCCGGGGGTAAATACTCTTCACCTGATCTTGGATGTGGAAAACGCGGCGTATGTTCTGGGATGTGCGTCTGCCGGGAATAAATCCGCACTGATCCGGGTGGACCAGGGGACGTATAATTTGTACGTATCGATCTGCAAGTATCTTCCCGAGGAGTTTGCAGTCAGCGGATAGCAGCGATATGGGGCGATAGGAGGCCATTTGCTGCGGATCCTGATGCGGTTTTAAAAAAGTCACGAGCACTGACTCTCTCATAGATTTCGGTAACTCTCCCTTTTCAAGCGCAGTCGCAAACACCTCCACCAAGCGAGGGACCAGGTGTACTGAAAAAGTTGCGTAATATTCTAGTGGGAACCCATCCAATCCCAGTGCCTTATTGCAGGCTAGGGCATGTAAGGCACGGGTCACATCCGCCCCCGTTATTGTCATTTCCAGAGCCTTCTTATCTGTCCTGGAGATTTTTGGCATAGTCAAGGGATCGAGGAATCGATCCACGACGGCTTGTGGGGTAGAGGCGTGGTCATTAGATATCTCCGCGTAGTAGCCGTAAAAAGCCACAAGTATCTCGGCCTGGGAACGCACCAATACACCCCGGGAGTCTAGTATCTCGGTGATGGGCTTGATATCCGTGTCCTGCCTGGCCAGCCATGCCAAGAGAGTGCCTGTTTTGTCCCTCTCTTTATGCATCCGTGTAGCGTACGATCTAAAATTGTACCGACGGAATCCGCGGAGGCAGCCTGATAAGCTGTTTTTGCTTGGGCTATGTGCTGCGTCTCTCCCTCGGATGTGGTATCCCGCTTAGTGAGAGCGGCGAGGTGCTGCTCCGCCTTGGTGAGCGCTTGCTCCAGTAAGCGCTTGACCCCAGTTATTTGTTTCATACACTCTCCCCGGGCCACAAATTTAAATGTGTCCAATTCTACTAGAGTGGAGGACGCTGTACCAACATTGTGTGTAAAATAGTCTTGGATACTACACTCCTGCTCGTGTCTGAAGACTTAGTCTGATAGACAGTCCCGTGGCAAACGCCAAGCAGGGACTGGGAGGTGTGGGGGCCACTAGTTGAGCCGGAGAATGTGGGCATCGTGATCAGAAATGACCCTGCCCATGTAGTTTGTGTGGGCAATTTTGGGCAGTATAGCTGCTGAGCATAAGAATCGGTCAAGACGGACGCGTAAATTATGCGGGATGGAATGGAAGGAGTACACTCGGAACTGGGGGTGGTGCATTCGCCACGCGTCGGTAAGTGACCAGTGTGTAATCCAATCCCGAAATCTGTCAGTTTGCCTGTGAGCCGGGGAGTGCACCGGAGGGGGGTGCGAACGGTCTAGGTTTAGGTCGAGTGTGCAATTATAATCTCCTCCCAGGATCCAGGGAATTGAAGCAAAAGGGGCGAGGACCCCGGTGGGGTGATCCCAAAATTTGTCTTTTTCTATATTGGGGGCGTAAATGCTACCAAGAAGTACCGCCTGCCCGTCCAAGAGGCCCTCCAGTAGCGCATACCTGCCGTCTTGATCTACCACCCTCCGAAGTTCCTGGAAAGGGGTTCCCGGTCGCACCCAGATCAGTGCCCCCCACGCATACGCAGAATAAGTCGTGGCGCATATGGTACCCCACCATTTTGACTGACGTTTCCCCACCTCTTTTGTAATGAGATGCGTCTCCTGTAGGAAAGCTATCTGGGTACTGTGGCGCTTCGCATACGAGTATACAGCGTATCGCTTGCGCGGAGTGTGAAGCCCCCTAACATTTAGGGTGAGGATGTATTCGTTGCCATGCCTCAGTATCTGCATGCAATGAGCCGGGACTGTGCCTGTTGAGGTGTGTTAAGCTCGGTCGGTCTAGCTGAATGAGGGTGCCTGCACCCCACGACGCTGTTAGGCCATGTGTGGTGAGCGTCTGGATCTGTGACATTCCATGCGGGGGGTTGGGATATTGCTGAACTGGGAAAACCAACTGTACAATTGGGGTCGGGAAACATTCCCAATGCCAAGGACCCATCGCCGGAAGCGAAGCGTCCAATCCTGCGTTCCCTATTAAGGGGGGTGCAACAATATATGATGGGGGCGGCGGTGTGTGCATGCAGGGCCAGACGCGAATCGGGCCATTAGTAGGATCAATGGGCGTTGCTCATACCGTTTCGAATGTTGGCAAGGATGTCTATAGTCGGTGTGCGGAGTGGGAGTGTACTTCTCTCGATGCCAGTCTCGGTAGTCCCACCTCACTTCACATGAGATCTTGATTGTTCATCAAGGATGAGGTCCGCCGTCTGAGGAGTGACCAGGGGGGGCGTCACAGAGTCTTCCCCCGACATTGTTCCATTGCTTTCGTTCTCTCCCTCGGAGGAAAAGATATGTGGAGGTCGGTATATTTCGTCCGTCTGGGGGGACGCCTGCATATCGATCACTGCTTGCAGGGCCTCCCTCCGTTCTTTCACGATCTGCTCCAAATTGGGAGAGTCCTGGGTACGGGATCGGGACCCGCCACTCGCACCACCACGTGGGCGCCTCTGGGTACGCCTCCTGGGTCGTGACAGCTTAGGGTTCGGGTCTCTTGTGGTTTCCGCCCTGGACTGTCGTGCGCAATGCAGGTCCGCCCAATCCTGTGCTTCCGTGGCAGTAGCGAAAAATACAATGGAGCCGGCATGGATTACCATGAGGCGAGCCGGGAAGAGCAAGGAGTATTGGATATTGTTCTCACGGAGTCAGCGTTTCACGCTCAGAAATGAGAACCGTTGTTGTTGCACTGCTCTTGCATAGTCCGGGAACACCATGATCCGCTGATTGTCGACCTGTAGGGTGCCCGCCACTCGTGCCGCGCGCAGCACCACGTCCCTGTCCCGAAAGTGCAGGAACTTTGCCAACATCGGCCTTGGGGGCGCCCCTGGAGGTGGTTTGCGGGCCGGGACCCTGTGGGCCCTCTCCATGGAAAAGAATGCTGAGCGGTCCTTTTCTGGAGTGAAGGATTTCACCCACGTTTCCAGGTATTGCAGGGGGTTCGTACCTTCAATTCCTTCGGGTAAACCCAGTACGCGGATGTTGCAGCGTCTCGAGCATCTTTCTAAGTCGTCCGTACATTCCTCCATGATGGTGAGGCGGTGTAGAACCTCTTGCAGCGTCGTCTGGTGCGTTCCGATTGTTGGTTGCATGTCCGCTATCTTCTTCTCTCTGTCTTTCACTCTATCCGCCAGCTTGCGGTGATTGGCGCGGATAAGGCTGATGTCCATCGCTAGTGTCCCGAGCCGCTCCTCCATAGAGACTCTGGAAAGCTCGATAGCGGCAAGTACCTGATCCAGCTTGGCGGAGATTGATGGATCGGCCTGTGGTGCTTCTGCGCTCACCCACGTCCGGGTCTTAGGCATCTTCTCTGGAGCTGTCTCGGGAACCGCCGTTTGTTGGGTCCCTCTCGGTTTCCCCATTGTTGCAGCCGGGGGAATGCAGTGAGCCGAGACCGTCCGCCAATTATGCGGGACAATTCACCCCCAAGGAGAAGGGGGGGGCCACTCAGTCGATGGTCTCGTCACCACCAGAGACCGGCACCCCCTCTGGGTGCTTCTGTGTCCTTCTGCAGAGCGCCCCAGGGCCAAGGGGCACTCTGTTGCGCGTTCCCCCCCTCAAACCACAGGGAAGCTGTCGTCCGCGGTTGCAGGGATCATGCCACCATATTAGGCTCAGGCCGCTGCCCAATCTCGTGTCACTCCGCTGATTGTGCCCTCACGGGTCCGAGGGTAGGGGCGCGCAGCTCATTTCACCTTCGTCAGTACAATTCTCCCCCAGTCTCTTGCTCCGAGTTCCGTCAGCACGGTAACGAGTCGGGCGCCATCTTGAAGTCGGGCGCCCCGACCATGTACCGGGACACACCAGGGCTCCCCACCAGCCGTACACTCACCGCTGCCACGTCGGTTGTTAGGCGCCGCACGGGAGAGGTGTCATCCCCAGCCAGCACTGCAGCACCACGTCAATCCCGGAGCCTGTCCCGGCGTAGGGTCCGCGCCACTCCCAAGATGGCTGCCCTCCGTCTTCGCGCAGTCCCAGGTCCGGTGATGGGCGCGCGCTCGGGGATCGTATGGGACCCTGCCACCGCTAACTCCTGGGCTGACGCTGCTGTTGTTGCAGGTATGCTCCGTGGGGAGGGTCGCTGGTGACGCCAGTATCAGGGTCCTCGTCTGCACACTCTAGCGCGGACCTCCGGGGCCGCCCGCCGCCATCTTGCGGCCAAGAGCCCCAGCCCGGCACTTTTCGCCGCAGCTTATCTCCCTTGCTGTGCGCCGGATCACCTCATCAGCGAATTCCAGACCCGTTCTGGCGTCCGGGACTATGTTTGCGGGCAGGAGCAACGCCTGGTAGTGGTCGATCTGCTGGCCCGATCACGGAGCCCTAGCAAGCCGTGACCGCCATGGTAGCCTGCTTGGCCACGCCCCCGTGCCTCCATCTCATACTTGAAGCACAAAGTAGCTGGTTTCAATGGCGAGATGGTGGCCCAAAGTTTTTGAAGCACAGGAATATGGTCGCTCAGCTGCCATCGCCTAATCACAATTTCATGGCTGCAGTCAGAACGAAAAAAAAAAAAAACTAGACTCCAGAGGCTTTGATCGGCGACCTTGGACGAGCAGCCCTGAAGATCTCTTGGCAGAGTAAAAAATTACCCACGTATATATCAAGATTGCCCTTCCTGGGCAAACTGAATGGGAATCGATGATGGGCTCTCTGGGTCATACTATCCATATCTCAATCCCACAATGCTGGAAAGATCTGCCTGAGGAGGCAGAGTATGTAGCCACGGGGTTCGTGCCATGAAGATTGCATTTTACCTTCCTCTATGGCAGTCTGAAGACTCTCCTGTGCCTTTTCTACTTTGCCAAGTCGTAAATTGTGAGTGTACACATTCCTAGACAATTTTCTGAGAACAACTTGTGTCTTTAGATGGGCAGTTTTAAGTGTGAGTGATTACTTATACTTTTCCCTATGTTGTTGCAAGAGCTCTTACATAGCAGCTAAGGTTGGATAGTCTGACTTGGTGATAGGAGTGACAGAGGCGACAGATGAGGTCGAAGCTCTTCTACCGCTGGCCTGCAATAGAACAGTGCCACATCAAGGGCCTGGGAAGAGGAGTTTGTTGGGGTGAGCTCGGTGCCTTCAGGATCCAACAGCAACTTATCTTCCGGTGCTAATACGGGATTCAGGGCCCCTGCGTAAAAACTTGAGTTACCAGATCCTCAATTTTGGAAGTTGTGATGGAGGCATCCCCTACCTCTCGTCCACTACCATTCGGAGTCAGGCGAACACCTGAGCCATTGAGCAGCAATCTCCTCACCTTCGTGGTGTTCAATTCTGACTTCCAGATTCTGATAAAGAAAAAAAAAGGCTCCCAGGGGTGTCCAATGAATTATGTACCTGTACCTGCAGCTGCAATTGGTTTTGTCACTCTACAATCAGATTGCCAGGGCCATACTTTTTCTGCCACAGCCAAAACATGTTGAGTCGTCATTCCTTGCGATCTGTACCAATTGAGGTCAATATCATGATTAAATCCTGTCGAGACTGTGGCAGGTACTTTCCCTACTAGTAAATGTTCTCCCGAGCTGGCAGTGACAGCCTCAATAACGGTCTCAGGTGGCCCCCCATAGGCACTTGATCTCTGTCTCCCCATGATTGTATGAGCCCATGTAGAGGAGAGATATATTGATCCAGGGTCTGTAGGCAGGATGATAAGGGGGATCACCTTTTGATGCTTTGTCTACTGTGTGGTGCAGGAGTGGAAGTGACGCAGAGTAACGTCAGACTCGAGAATCTGGGTCAAGTTGCCGAGCCGCCAAGTCTCGTTGCAAGGAGGTGCACAGGCTGAGACAGGTTGTGACGCAACATACCCGGACTGAGAGGGGAAGATTCTGGCTCGGCAAAGCGGTCGCAAGAATAGGAGGACCGAGAAGAACAAGAGGCGAGGTAAGGCAAGAGCACAGAGTCTGAGCCCAGGCCCTTTGCGGAAGGGGTCCATCCAGGTCTGGGTGCGGCTTGCGGTCAGCCCGGTGTGCTCTCACTCGGACATGCCCCTCCCAGTCCCCTTTCAGCCCCCTGAGGTTTTTACCTGCAATTTACAGCTTGCAGGTTTCTTAAGCTTTCTTCCTAAGCTTTTATAAGCTTTTTGTTTTTAAGCCCTTACCTCTGGTCATAATTTGGTCTTAATTGAATACCATAATTGGATACCAGTTGGACTCTGTGGGGCATTATTGGTCGCTGCCTAAAGGCACAGACGTGCATGGAGGCATATAGGTCCACAGCCCATTCAAATTTGGGGCCTCCTTGCTGCATGCTGGGAGGTTTAGGCCACAGCCCCTCACTGGTGGTGCGGAGGCAGTCAGTATTAGGCTGGTGTGGCTACTGTCTCAGAGTGGGTCTTCTCTCTGCACTCACACATATTTCTCACTTGTGTGCTATCTTGTGCTTTCTTGTGCTCACCTGCACTCCCTTGCGTGCCCTCTGTGCTCCTGCTTTACCTTCTAGAAAAGGTTTATATCAATTTGTGGAGTTGTAGAGAGAAGCACTAGAGAGAAGCTGCAGAAAAGAGGAAAGAGGGAAAGCAAGCATTGAGAGCCCGTGGCATCTGTGTACAAGTGGACATTTGTGGACAAGTTGTTATAAGGAGGTCTAGGAGATGCCTTTTGAGTGTAGGCGTTCTGGTCATTTAATTGCCCCCTCAGGCCCACTGGACCTATTGCTTCTCACAGCAGCCCCCCTAAACTTTTGAAAACTATTTGGCAAAAGATGCCCCAAGCCCATTTGTCTCTCTTAAAGTCACATCCCTCTGTGTAGTCTCTGTTCTCAAAGAAGGCGAGAGGGGTAGGAAAGAAGGAAATGGTAAAGTCTACAGGCCTAAACAAAGACGGCGAGTTGAATTTAATTACGGTGCTTTCCCAAGGCACCGTTCCATGTCGGATTAACCGCTTTAAGTATAGGCCAGTGCAACCCACTGACTAGCAAGTTATGTCACTCAGGGGAAGTAGGGGAAGCAGTGGATGAAATAGACAAGCAGGACGCAAAACCTGTTTCTGAGACAAATATTGATGGTATCAAGCTGGTCTCTGTGTCTGCACCTAAGAGTCCTGTGGCCCACCTTTGGCCTACCCTCCTAGTTGTCCCCCTATTACCGACTTTGTATAGCATTACGCCTTTTTCGAGGGTTTTTCTTTTAGGTTCAATTGAATCGTTGATTTGCGATCCCTCTGTATGCACAGGGGCTCAAGCCCTTGAGCAGCCATGGGCCCACCCAGATCTCTTACTCTCTATAGAGAGGATTCTTTCCTCAATCTTGACCTTGTTGGTTAAATCAATTGCTAATTCTGATCATGTGCTGGATGTGATATCCCCCATTCTAAGAGTGGTGCAGCACCTCACTTCCTTTGGTTTACATTCAGGTAAGGAAGAAAGGGGCACTGAAATGACATCCCAGGCTACCCAGACTAGTATAGCTGCATTAAGCGGGATGGTAAAAATGGGAGTCCGGGTGGGGAATTATGATGGTCAAGGGGGCATTTCCTCTGGGCAATCCAATGATATCTTCGAGGCCACTAAGGAGAATGTCAATATGCCCTGCTCTTCCTTCCCAAACCATGTATCTGGGAAATAAAGGACAGGCTGCCCAAGGGGCAAATGAGATTGTACCTATACTTGAGAATCATCCTCCCATATTCTCCATATTTAAAAAAAAGGGTCCCCTTACTCCTGTGGCTGTAGTTTCACCAAACGACCCTCCTAGTGTTAAACTACTATGTGTTAAACAAGATATTGTCTCTCCTGTGAAGGGATCCTCTCCATCGGGTTGTAATGGGGCAAAATCCCAGAAGGAGAAAAAGAAAAGGATCCAGCACATTACGAAGCATAATACTGACCAAATGAGGTTCTTCATCGCCCCGAAGAGTCTAATCTGATTACCCAGGTCCAAAAAGTAAAGGATTTGTTGAAGCATGGGCCTTTTACAAGATGGGAGCATGTGTCCCCAGAAGTAAACAATCTAGGGCCTCATGTAGGTAAATAAATTTTACCGTTTCTTAAATACCGAGCCGTACCGAATCGGTAAATTAGAGTCGGAAAGTTATATGTAGGTAAAAATTCGGTAACAGTTACCGATTCGGTAACATTCGGTAATCACGAATCGGAATTCACCGAATCGGAAAATACCGAGGTGGTATTTACCGAATCGGAAAATACCGAGGTGGTATTTACCGAATCGGAAAATACCGAATCGGTATGTACGGATTCGGGAAATAAAATCACATGACTCGACGAAACAGCTAATCCTGTGCAACGACAGCCCACCCAACCAGGAAGTGCCCACACCCAGGCAGGTGTACATAATTAGCCGAAGTGGCCACACCCAGGCAGGTGTACATAATTAGCCGACCCTGGAGAGGCTTGGAGTGCAGAGGAGAGGCAGGGAGCCGTTGCATGTGCGAGCGGGTAAACGAACAGCATGTCCAGCCAGAGAACACAGAGAGACGGAGGGGAAAGGAGGAGGAAGCTGAAATTTAGCCCCAAGGAACTCCAGGTGCTGGTGGAGGAGGTGGTGAAGCAGCACCAGAAGCTGTTTGGAAGGCAATCCCTGCAAGTGCCTGAGGCTGAAAAGCGCAACATATGGCTGGCCATCCAGGCGCAGGTCAATGCTGTGGGAGTGACCCACAGGGACATTGAGGTCCTCAAAAAGCGCTGGTATGACCTGAGGATTGTAACCAAGAGGAAGATGGGCGACATCCAGAAGGAGGCCAGCCAGACCGGAGGTGGAACCAACAGGGCACCTGCCCTCACCGAACTGGAGGAGCTGGTGGCGGCCACAATCGAGCAGGAGAGCGTCGTGGGTCTTGGGGACGCCGACAGCTCTGCCAGAGCCGCAACACACCAAGGTAAGACGAAAGCACAGCAATGTAGCCCCCCCTACCCCTATCCCACATCCCCCATTGTGAAACGAGAATCACACTGCAGTCCACACGTGTCAGTGCAGACAGGCAATGCATTCCGGGAGATGTAGTCAGGGCAACACTAACCATGACGTAAATGTCACAGGGCAACAAGGCATGTCACGCACTCGAGGCACAAGGAGACAGAGGACATATTGGAATGTGAAATGATTTATTGTGACGCTTGCAATGCAGCCCTTCGGGGACACTGAGCCAATGTTGTATTTCTGTCCACAGATGTGACATCATGCATGACAGGGCATGCTGCAGGAGAGACGGCACACCGGCCACAAATATCACCTCTAGCCAGCACAAGTTCAGACCAGGGAGCAGGCCCACTGGCAGCCGCACCACCAACACAGCCAGCCTCGCCGCACCCAGAGCCAGCATCACCTCACCGAGAGCCAGCATCACCACAACCAGAGCCAGCATCGCCACTCATGTTCGAATCACCGGCCACATCTCCGCTTGCAGGTGTGAGAATGAGGAGGCGTCCAGCAGCCAGGCTACGAGCCTTAGACACCTCGTCAGACGACAGCATGGGCCCAGAAGACCGCACCGGGCCCCAGGAAGGGAGCCATGCCACTGTGCCCCACACCTCACAGGCAGCACAGACGGGAGCAAGAGGGCGCCGCAGGTCGCGTGTCCAGAGTCCACCAGCACCCACTGACGGCCATGGTGTCTTCTTGGGGCTCGAGGGCCAAATGTTGAAGCAACAGCGCCTGCAATCAAAGGCAGTTATGTCAGTCCAGAGGCACATGCGGGTGATGAACACAACATTAGTCAACATGGACAATAACATTAGCGGCATGGCTGCGGGCATTCGGGACATGTCCCAGTCAATCCAGCAGTTGTGCAGCAAATTAGATGCGGACATCGAAGCACGGCGCCGGGAACGCCAGAGAAGGGACACTACCAGCAGGGCACTCAACCGTCTGGCAACTGCGACTTCTCTACTGTGCCGGCGCTCTGTGACGATGCAGGAGGGCCTAACACAGTGCTGCAGCGACCTGTCTCGGGGGATGGTGCAGGTGACAAGTGCACTAGGGGTGCTATTGACTAGTCAGGCGTCGACAACTGCTGCAGGGGATGCTGCGGAGAGCATCGACACCAGCAGCAGCATCACACCCCCCGTCCCAGAAGCACGCAGGAGCAGCAGGCGGCTTGGGGTTGGCTCTAGTGAGGATGCACAGGCCGTGCAATCCACCACTGCAGCGCGTATGCGCAAACATTGATGTAGCCCTGCTTAGCCACTTCCCATTGGGTGACGTAACCCTGGACATACTCCTTGTATAGATGGTATATTGCCAGATTGGCCTGTTCATGTGTTCATGGCGTGGTGCCACATTAAAACTACGTCATGTCTTCTCACAACTCGCTGTGTCCCCTCACTTACTCAGAAATAGTTGCATGTGATCTCTGCCCGTCTCTCTCTCCCATGGATTGCAGTTGGCACTCTAGCTGCGTTGCCCTCTGGCTGGCCTGACTCATCCTCGTTGTCCTCAAAATATGTCAGTTCCACATCTGTCCCTTTTTTCGTGGCAAGGTTGTGCAGCATTGCACAAGTGGCAATAATCTTGCAGCAGGTGATGGGTTTGTACTGGCGTGCGCCTCCGCTCTTGTGCAGGCAGCGGAACCTGCTCTTCAGTAGTCCAAACGTGCGCTCCACCACATTGCGTGTTGTTTTGTGTGCCACGTTGTATCGTCTCTCACTCTGGGTTGCTGGGTGTAGGTAGGGAGTGAGGATGAATGAACGGCATGCATATGCACTGTCGCCTGGATGAGTAAAAGGGAACCATCAGTAACATGCCTCTATACACTATGATTTGCAGGTTTCAAGGGGCGTCACTGTTACTTACCTAGCAGGTATCCCTCTCCGAATTCTCCGGCACTCAGTCGTGTGTAGATCCCACTATTCTGGAAGATGTAAGAGTCGTGGGTGCTCCCAGGAAACTTTGCAACAATATCTGTGATGATGTTCCCTGCATCACAGATCACCTGCACATTGATGGAGTGGGTGGACTTCCTGTTCCTGTAGATGTGCTCTGTGTCAGCTGGTGGACAGATTGGGATGTGTGTACCATCAATACAGCCGATGACATGGGGGAACTGTGCCATGTGATAAAAGTCTGTTTTTGTTTTCTGCAGTGCAGCCTGTGTGTTTGGGAAGCTTATGTAGTGGTGCATTCTCTGCATCATGGCATCCAGGAACTTCCTGAAGAAACGTGACAGGCAACTCTGGGATACCCCACCCACCGCAGCTATCACCACCTGATAACTGCCGGATGCCAACAGATGTAGGCTGCAGAGCACCTGCACATGTGGGGGTATGGCGTGCGCCCTTCTTATTGGATGGTCCAGGAGTGGGTGTAGGTCCCTGATTAAGTCCATGATGGTTTCGGGGTGTAGCCTGTACCTCTCATGTATCTCTGCATCAGTCAGCTGGAATAGTGTGATGCGCTGTCTGTGGATTTGTTCCTCCCGTCGCCACACCCTCAGTCCTGCTGCCTGTAGACGTAGGCGCCTTGCAATGACGTACATAGCGGCCATGTTGTCCACGCTGTTGCATTTTGGGATTGCTTATGTGCACTGTTGATGGTTACCACCTGCTTTCAATCCGTGTTAATTACCGACTCTTATTTACCGATTTTCCTGGATTTCTTAATTACCGAGTGCTCCTACATGTCATTTTAATTTTTACCACTTCATATTTACCACTTCATATTTACCGATTCGTTAAGTATGTATTCGGTAAATCTGATTCGGTATTTTAGAATTCGGTAAATATGAATCGGTATTTACCGCCTCATATTTACCGAAAAGTGGTTTTTGGACTCCTACATCTCACTTGTCTGAATACCGGTCGGTAACGGCATATTTACCGAAAATCGGCCGTTACCGACCGGTATTTGGCTACCTACATGAGGCCCCTAATCTCTTATTCTATTATATCACAAGCACCAAATCTACGCTGCCACGGGCAGGAGAAGGGGTTCATGGATACCAGAGCAACTGCCCATAATAACTGTGGTGGGTGGAGTTCGGAAACTATGAAGTATAACGATGCCGATAGGATCATTGAATCGGTGAGCACAGATGTTGAGGCTAATGGAGCTCCCCAAGAGGTAGGGTGGGCCTCCGATAGATTACCCCCAATCCTCCCTTGTGTGGATTCTTTCCCTGTACGGACTGATCTTATACAAGGGAGAGCTCTCAATTCCCCTTTCCCCAACCACCCAGCCCAAATCGGGGCTGGGCCAAGGCAGAGTAATAATATAGTCGAAGGACCGGACCCTGTCCGTTTTTCTAATACCCTGAATTTTGTCTCTCTGTTTGATAGGGAACTAGGCCCACTTAACAGAAGCTTTATCCCGCAGCTTTTATTAGATATCGAGGATTTGTGCCTGGTATCAATTAGAGATATTGCTCAGGTTCTCCTGGATTCTTTAGGCAATCCTCTGAGTTCTAGAGTAACATTTAGTTCTAGGATCATCGTATTGCTAATCCTGGCTAATGTCGACAATTTTCGGAAAATAGGTATTGATGTCTTTCTGTTTGATGAGACATTGGATGCTTAGTAAGATATCCAAAGAGCGGTCACACAGTGGGGTTGTAGATCCGAAGGATATCATAATCTTTATTGGTAGAGTCACAGGGAGAAGAGTGATAAGAATTGCGGGACATGAGGACCAGATGGTCAGGGAATTTAGAAAGGTAGATGAGTTGGTTCCCTGGAGTTGGGTAGAAGGTGCACTGAATGCCTACAAAGAAAACATGAAACTTCCAATGTTGCAGAGGTATCCTTCTGGGTAAAATTTTCTACTGGAATATGACGGGCTTAGGACAGTCCAATTCCAAGCTAAACCTTTTAATGCGATTTGATTCAATGATAATTTGTTTACAAGAAACTTGGATTTGTGAAGCAAGATGGCGGCCAAGCAGTTGGCTGTGTGAGCGGTCTGCTCTCCCTCCCCGACTCTCCTTGTGAACGAAGAGTGCATGACAGTCCACCCAATCTTATGATGCTTTGGTGGTTAACGCAGCGCATTTGCAACATACCGCTCATTTACCGCTTGTGCTTCCGTCGGATTGGAAAGTGTGTATTTACTTCTCTGAAGCTGAAGGTACGACTCTTTGATACCATGCCGCCCAAGAGTCAGCATCGGGTGCCACGCTTTAAACCAACTCTTCCGCCGGCGAGAACGCGCTCAGACGCTACGGTCCAGAAGACATCGGCAGGACTACAGGCAGGATTACAGGAGGGGGCCATGTCCGGCGCCATGAACAGCGAGGAGCACTCCTTTTCCCCTGATGGCGCCAAGCCTAAAGTTCCTGCCCTTTTCCTTAAAACCAAAGGCAATAAAGTACCCGGTAAGGATATGGAAAAATCAGCGTTACCCGCTCCCACCCCACAGCTGCTTGCTCCGCTACTCGCTATGGAGGAAACGGTTTCGGTATCAGAGTCACAATGTCAGAGTGCTGTTCCCGACGCCGGAATACAGGAGAATGGTATTATGGGAGTGGAAGTCCCTTTGCGAACGTCGAGCTTGCCGATGAGAGCTGTACAGACTGAAGCGGCTCCCAAAGTCAACCCTATGACCCCCGGAGGTAAGAATATATTGGCTGGTCTGAAAAACATTGAAACACTGGAGCAATTTTCGGGGGGTCATGTATTAAGACCTGGCGCCAATTCAGAGGGTAGTAGCATAGAGGCGCAAGACAAAGCCTCCGTAGGAGACAATTTTTTTTCACTGTCTGACCGTTCCTCCACGGAAAGCTTGGTTGAAGACTGGCTTGGTGAGGGTTGCTCAGGGGGGGAAGATGATGCCGATTTGACGGCTAAGCTGTGTCAAATATCTACGGCTGAAGTGCAAGGACGACTATCCGCTACTGGAAGCTTACATGGGTCTGATGACTATACAAATGGTACTCTTCAAGACTCTCCAAACCCTTTAGTCAATACTCAACCCCATATGGTATACATCATTCAACTGCAGCCTCGGCCGCCTCTAATCGAGAGCATCAGGAAATTACGCTTAACACTATTTATGATGTTATCATGGCACAAAGAGCGGAGGCGCAAGCAGAGAACCTTCGTACACAGACTGCGTTAAAAAAGCTTCAGAACTCATTGCGTAGGGTTGCCAAATCATGCGCTGACTCAGCAATAAGAATAGGGGAAGCCGAAACACGGATATCAACGCTGGAGGATGAAGTAATCTCTCAGAGAAAAGAAATCATTTCACTGAATGCTCACAAAGATGATTATTTATGGAAGTTAACCGATATGGAAAACAGGCTAAGACGCAACAATCTTAGAATTATTGGGGTACCGGAGGGAAAGGAAGGGACCGACCCTCGAAAATTCGTAGTGGAACTATTGTCTGAGGCCTTCCCGGATATCAACAGCTGGGATTGGAAAGCAGAAGTTCAAAGGGCTCACCGATTCCCTTTTTTTCAGAAGAAAACAGCAGCTCAAGAAACCTCCTTCCCCCGAGCAATTTTAATCTCTCTAAATCATTTTCTTGCTCGAGAGGCCCTTTTTGATTTGGCCCGTCCTAATAAGAAAGCCCATGCTATGGGCTGTGAATTCTTTGTGAGACCCGACTTTTGCCAATTAACGGTGGATCTCAGATGGAGATTTCGACAGCTGATTCCGAAATTTCAGGAAAAAGGAGCGCAAGTCTTCCTGCAAAATCCTGCAAGACTTAAAATTATTATAAAAGGACGGACATCTGTATTTACTGAAGAGGCTACCGCCAAAGAATTTTTGCATAAGTTATAGATGTCCAGGGTTTTTTTGTTTTGTTCTGTTTTTCTAAATCCTGAGGTTCGGTGATTATATTGTACGGGATCCAACTAGGGTTACCCGTTTGTTTCAATAACCCCTTATCAAAAAAAAAAAAAGAGAAAGTTCTTTATTCAGCGAAATCGAACCTGGTCGTTAATAATAATATAGAATGTTCCCTTTTTTCTGTTTCTTAGTTTGGATGGGATAGGGTAGGCTAGGTACGGACTAGTTATATTTAGATACGGATTAGTTCCGGGGGGGGGGGAATGAGTGGCAGATCAATCACCATCTTTTGGGACAAGCGTCCCTATGCTTCATGGGAAGGGTGAGGGGGGGTTGGGAGGGGTAGGGGTGCGGGTTGGGGGATTCTTGGTGGGTGGTGAAGGGGGGTGGAAAGAAAAATCAGAATTGATCTTTTTGCTTTTTTTTTGTTACTAAATGCCTGAGACTAGATTCCAGGCCAAAAAATATTATTATTGGGGATGTAGTTTGGTCCATGTTTGATGTAGGTATGACAAATTTACTGTCTAACTTTATAAAATTATTCAATGAGAAAAATACAGTTATGTACGCTAAATATATGTGGCCTGAACGACTTTAAAAAAAGGCTGGTTTTTTCACAATTAGCTAGGGGCTTTTCATGGGATATTGTCTGTCTTCAAGAGACACATATTGCTTGGGCCAATAGGGTATGGCTTAAAAAGATGGGGTTTGATTTGATAACATGCTCTAAGCAGTCTACCAATACGAGAGGTGTAGCAATTCTTAGTAAACCAGGCGTTGTTTCTTGTAAGAAGTATAAAGAGGATAGAAACGGTAGGTGGGCTATTATTGAGGCAGGGTTTGGTATAGGGGAGGTTATAACCATATGTACTATCTATGGTCCTAATGTAGACGATCCTGAACTATACGACTCCCTCAATTTGGAATTAGCTCTATGGCCCCATCCTATCATACTGTGTGGGGATTTTAACATACACTTAGCCGAAACAGCCAACATAAATTCAGGGATAGACTATATGGGTCGGAAACCAAAAGTTTTTAGATCCTTATGTAACCTAGCAAGGAAACAAGGCCTACATGATGCTTGGAACCAACTTAATAAATCTCAACAGGGTAGCACTTTTTACTCTGCTCCCCACAATAAATTATTCCGTCTTGATTATATATTTGCTTCTCCTTCTATTTTGGCAGATGCCACTATTACGTTATTGCCAAGATTAATTTCAGATCACAACCCTCTCGTGTTAAAATTCCAGATCATTGCAGGGCCATTTATAAGATATAAATGGACCTTTGATAGGAAGCTATTAGTAGATGAGGAGTATCGTGACTGCATCAAACTTTGGCTCCCAAATTTTTTTGTAATTATTAATGGCTCTGCTTCAGATACAATGGTCTGGGATACTTTTAAGGCCGGCGTAATGGGGGAAACCCTTAGATATGCATTAAGGAAACGTAATGCTATAAGACAAAAAAATGAACAAGCTATGTTAGAGCTAAGTGCATTGGAACGAGAGCTAGCCCAAAAGATTAAAGATCGGACGGACGTTTCTGTAATACAAAGTAACATTGTTAAACAGAGATCTTTAACCTATAATCAGCACGCGGAAGAAACGGCTGCTAAATATCAGACATTCCGAAGGGAAGGTTTTGAATACGGGGAGCAGGTGGGGAGAGTACTGGCAAATAGAATAAGGCAAAAGCAGTCACAAAGCAAAATCGATAAAATTAAGGATATAGATGGGTCTCTGCAAAATTCGGAGTCCGGCATTTTGGAGGTATTCAAACTTTTTTATGAAAAACTTTATGAAAGTGGGAAAACTTCTGACCCGCGGGGGTACTTGGGTGAAATCAGCACGGTAGGTCTGGACCCGGCTCAGAGTGAAAGCCTGTCTACCCCTATAACCTGGGAGGAAATTATTCAAGCAATGGTATCTCTACCAAGGGGGAAAGCAATGGGGCCTGATATGATTCCTTTAGAATTTTATGTCTCCTTCCAGGCTGAGTTACAGGACGTGTTATTATCTTTATTCCAGCAGGCATTCATGGGTACAGTACCCGACTCATGGGCTAAAACAACTATAATTGTCTTTAAAAAGAAAGGCAAGGACGAGGCAGAGCCAGCCTCATATCGCCCTATCACATTAATTAATTCAGACAGCAAGATCTTCTCTAAAATACTTGCTAGAAGACTTGGAAAGATCATAGCACCACTAGTCTCGTTACGTCAGCATGGGTTTGTGGCAGGTAGAGGCACTACGGATCATGTGCGGCAAATAATATCTCTTCTGGACTGGTCCCAGGCCTCCGAAGTCCCAATAGGGGTGGCCCTGTTGGATGCCGAGAAAGCATTCGACAGGGTCTCCTGGGAATTTTTATGGGCAGTTTTGCATTGGAAAGGCTTTCCATCTTCCTTCATTAAGGCTGTACAGGCCATGTATATTTGCCCAGTTGCCACAATCCGTATTTCAGGCAATCACTCAGGGGAGCTTAAGATATACAGGGGCACTCGTCAGGGGTGTCCTTGCTCCCCTCTTTTATTTGCTCTTTATATTGAGCCCTTGCTGATTAAGATTGAGCATGATTTAGAGATTATCCCAATACAGCCTGTGAGTGAATCTATAAAAGTTTTAGCCTACGCGGACGATGTGGCCGTAGTGACATTGGATGTTCCCAATGCAATGAGGCGTATCGAATGCCTGACATCAGAATTCGGTGCCGTGTCCGGCTATAAGTTGAATTTACATAAAACTCAAGTCCTTTTTACTGGCTCTGACGTTCTACCCGGGGTCAACACAGTTACAGAGGCTATCTATTCGGGGGTAAAAATTGTGGTTAATGTACAGTCCATAGTTAATCTAAATTTTGAACCTATCTTAATCTCAACAAATAAAATGCTAGAAAATCTTGATTACTTGCATTTATCATTATATGGCAGGTGTAATGTTATTAAGATGGTAGTCTTCCCAAAATTTCTCTATTTATTCCGCACGATCCCACTTCTAGTTCCTAATCTAATTTTTATAAAAGCCGAAAGAATGTGCTCCCGCTTTATATGGGGGTACAAGAGAACAAGGAGAACCCTTAAAAAACTAAGCTTATCAAAGGAGAGGGGGGGATTAAATATCCCTCAATTTCAATATTATTACTGGGTGGCCATGCTCCAATATATGGCAATATTGTTTTTCGGTGTTCAGTCCTATAAGGACCCAGCTATATGTCCGTCCATTTATGAACTTATTTTAGGCCCAGAAGCCAACTATATGTTCTTTAAGTTTTTTGAGCCAAGTTATTACAAAAGGACACGTTTTAAGACTTTAGCTGCTGCTGCTGTAGTATGGTCTAGAATTCGCAAATACTTTATTTTAAAGGAATATAACCGATATGTGCCCCTGGGAATACCAGGTAAACTCCCTTTAATTTTTTGTGACTCTACTATGCAGAGATGGAGTGCTCAGGGGGTTAGAATCATTGGTGACCTTTTCAGAGAGAAACAATTAATCCCATTTGTAGAACTTCAAGAGAAATTTGGGCTGTTACGTACAGACTTTTTTAAATATCTCCAAGTTCGCAGTTTTTTAGATAACCTTGATTTAAGAGGACAGATTAATCTAGAAAAGAATGTAATATTAGAATGCATAAAAGGGAGATGCAAGATTTCTCAGCTCGCTAAAATAATGATTGCAAGTCAGCAAGACGACCTTGCTTTATATGAGCACCGCTGGGAGAGGAGGTTGGGGATAGTAGGGGTCGACCTACAAGCCGCATTCAATTTAGCTGATCGGTTAATTTTTTCAGGTAGATATAAGAGTCAATGTTATATGGCCATTTTTGATTTATACTACTCTCCAGCGAAGATAGCCAAATGGGGGACAAACCGAGGGATCTCCTGTCCTAGATGTACCCTGAGGGCTGCCGACTTGGTGCATATGCTATATGAGTGCCCAGTTCTCTCTGCGTGGCTCAAGGAGATACAAAGTTTTTTTAATATAGGTTTAGACATTTCAGTTAATTTGTCACCTCAACTAGTGCTGTTTGGTTGTGAGTTTGGAGCAAATGTCAGAATCCGACCAACCCCTGAGAAGGGATTTTTGTTTGTATGTATGGCTATTCTCCGTTTATGTATTACTTCCCAATGGCTAAGTCCTGACTCACCGTCCTTTAGTATGTTGATGACCAAACTATTATCCTTGTATAAGTTAGAAACTGCTCTGTACAAACTTAAAGGCAGGGAAAAAAAGAAATTCGGACTTGCACTATGGGCCCCAATCATGAACTGGGTATGATTAATTTGGTCTTTTTCTTCTTTTGGATTCTTACAGTATGTAAATGTCATTTGAACGCCTTCCTCTTATGTTTAAGTTTTTTTTCTTTGTTTATGGGTAATGTAACAAATGTTTACAATATGAAATTGTTTTATCACTAATGCTGATTTTTGAAAATTCTAAAATAATTAAAAAAAAAAATTAAAAAAAAAGAAACTTGGATTTGTTCTGATTTGAAATAAGAAAATTATTTAGTTTTTTCTTGTGCAGCAAAACCAACAGTAAAATATCATGCCAGTGGAGGTTTAGCTACTTTATCTAGGCAACATAAACTGGAATCACATGGCTTTTTTCCATCCCTCAAATCTGTGAAACTGCATGAAGTTGGCTCTGGGCAATGTTTATATTGGCACGATAGGTCATCTGATTCTCTAGTTGAGTCAATGTTCTCTTTTGTGCACACTGATAGTTATGGTGGGAGATGTCAATACTAAAATCTCGAATTGCTCTTCTGTGACCTTTGGAAACCTGGAGTTGGATAAAGTATGGAGTATCCCAGAGGCAATTTCGCCAGGTAATATTAGATCAGACAGGCGGGAGATTACGCTTCTTGGATTGATGAGAAGCAATGACGTTGTTGCCTTACATGGTAGATTCCCAGAGGATTCCTCAGCCTCTTTTACTTTCCATTCCTCTCGAGGGCAATCATTAATCAAATATATTGTGGTTTCTTACCAAATGTTTGCTGCCTGCACACAATTTAAGGCATTGAGGACGGACTCGAGTGACCATAGTATTCTCTAGGTGGTTATCGATTTAGAACTCAAGGCGCTCTAGTCCTGGAACCCCAGAAATGATACAATTATTTTTAACAAAATGAACAGGCATACCTTTTTGTCAAATATAAATATGAAAAGCTTGGAAGGATATATTAAAGCAGCGAGCTCTGGTCATATACAAGAGAACCCTATTGCCTGGATTGAGAAGCAGTTGTCTTTATTTCGATCGTGTGAGAGTAAGAAACAAGCTACGAGTGCAAAACCCTTTGTGGCTACCTCCGGGCAGGTAAAAAAAGTAAATCGGGTGTTAAACTCCCTAGTAAGGGAAAGATTTAAGCAGTCATCATTCTTGCAGCAAAGGGACATCAATCGGTTGAAGAGGGTGGGAAAGAGACTGTAGGTGTCAACACGCATAAGGTAGGAGGATCAGAAATGGTTTAAGCTGAAAGGAGTTGCATTTTCTGGTGATTCACGTGAATATAGGTCCCTAATAGCTGAATATTGTGATTGTAGAGTTAAGGCTGAAACATTTTAATATCCGATGCAGAGTGGATGCAATATATCTCGTAGCTATACGCATCTAACTCCAGTGACGGGTTTCTGTTGGAGTCGATTAGTGAGTTCCCGCACTGACTGAAATATGCCCCTCCTTCCTGTGAGGATATAGAGAGTTTTATTAAGGGTGCTAGGTACTCTGGGGCGATGGGCCCGGGTGATTTCTGATATCGCTTATTAAACAAGAAGTTTCCATATGGGCCCTTTTTCTCTTTCCAGTGTTTTAATATTGTTATTCGCATGGGACCATACTGTCCTCTTGTATAGTGGTGCCTTGATATAAAAAGGGTCCTAATACCTCTCCTGCCAGCTTTAGGCAGATTGCATTATTGGACACGATTTGGATACTGTTCGCCAAAAGTATTCTTCTTCGCCTCAGGGTAGGGCATTTGGTAATAATCTTGTCCCCGTGGAGCAGGCTGGCTTTCGTAAGCATTGTAGCACTCTAGACAATATCACAGCCCTCCAAACTTTGATTGAGAAGTATCTAGTGGGTAGGGCTTTATATGCTGCCTTTACAGATTTCCCCACAGTGTTCACCAGGGTTGATCATGGGATGTTGTAGAGGAAATTGGCTGAGTTGGAGATCCCTGTGCACTTGCTAAGGCTAGTTGTTGTTTTGCACTCTTCTACCTGGACTCAGGTCCTGATGTTAGGGAACCAGAGTTTGTCTACTAAAGTAGAAACATGGGCTGAAGCAAGGGAGCTTACTAGCCCCCCTCTTCTTTTCCCTTTATATCTATGACTTTCCTAGCAGAGTGCGACAATGTAAGGGGGACCCACCAAAATTAGTAACAATTAATTTTGGTTGCCTTCTCTACGCAAATGATGCCATTTTGGAAGATTTAACCCCAATAGGTTTACAGAGGCGTCTTTTAGGGATAGGCAACTATGCTGAGGAATATTTCCTAAAAATAAACATCTCTAAGAGCAAAGTTATGGTTTTAGGTCCAGAGAGTGTAGGGTTAGGAAAGATCTGCATTGGTCTTTAGGGAAAGACAAGCTAGAGATGGTGAAGCTGTACCCATATTTCGGTAGAATGTTTTCCAGTAACTGCTCTAATAATGATTACATTAGTCAATGCAGAAGTAAGGCAAAATCCCAGGATTCAGCAATTGGCAGGTTATATAAATGTTGCGGGCAAAGACATTTTGCCCATGTTCTGGTGGTATATAAGATCAAAATTCCATCTTCACTGAGTTATGCATGTGAATCAATGAATGAGCGGTACTGGGCCTTCTTTGAGAAGGTGGAGGGGTACATTTGGTGCCAAATATGTAACGTGAACTCTGCAGTTGCTCCATTGGCACTCCGGCTTGAATTTGGGCGTCTCTCCACGAATGTGTTTGCTTTGGCAGCAAGTTTAAGGTGGGGGACTAGTATATTTGAATTGAGATCTGGGCTCCATACTGGCTGCATTAAAACAGGAAATCATTTTCTGTCTGAAAGAGAGAAGTGCTGTTATCTAAAATTATGTGAAAGCACTGGATAGGTACTGGTACTGAGCTATGCAGAAGCCAAGAAGCTGCGATCGAGAATGAAAAGCCTTCCCTCTGCTATCTGGGATGGCAAATGTTGCCCTGGCAAGGAAAAGATGGGCACAGAATGATGAAGTGAACATATAGTCTTGACTGTGGGCTAACAATTATTTTATACACCAAAAATGAAGTGCAAATGCACAAGTGGCTTTCTTCAATCAATTGTAAGTGGTTGTACTGATTTTTGTAAAGACCACTTCTGCCACTGAATGGTCACAGGGTTTCCCTTTCCAACGTTTCAGATATACATTTGCACAATGGTGTTCCTTGGGAAGGAAATGGGTCTCTTCATGGATCGTGTCAATCACAAAATCAACTTACTAATAGGAGAGTTTCCCACTTGATTCAAGAGGGGATAAGCTTGTTGGGTGTATTTAACGTGATGTTTGTTGCCCATAAAAATTGCAACACCAGGGATACTATGAACTGATCTCTGAGTAATCAGTCCTTGAAAACAGTGGCCTTGCGAAAGAGTCAAGGGAAGTGGCTTATCAACAGCACATTTACATGAAACGAGGTGGTATGCACAAGGAAGGTAAATATGAGGTAATAAGTTGTTGATCGATTATCTGTATGCAGATAAGGGCGATCAGAGGCAATCGGTCCTTGTCAGAGCGTATGTGTATGTTAAAACTGCTGCTGGGTGTCAAAGGAATAAAAACAATTGCAGGATGAGAAGACCAGGCTGATTGTTTCATCTTAAACCCACCAGTGTACAAATCTTATGTTATCAGCATTTGGATAGCGCCTACTGCCATTAGTAGGGTGACACAGTGCTTTCTTTACCTGGGGCATTATTCATTGGGTTTTGGGCTTTCAATCGGTCAACTGCATATGGTTGTTTGGTTGTGTGTGGCTAGCAGAGATTGGTTAAAATTTGTTTTTTAACCTCGGTGTTGGTTAATGAATTTCTTCCTCTCACTACCACTTATGAGCGTGAAAAACCAAGAGACCAGAGAAATATGCTCACAGATAAAGGCTCTTCAGAAATGTATCTTTAGCTCCAAAAGGACCACACAAATAAAGAAGTTTCCTTTTTTCGGAAGTGCATTCTAATAAGATATATTTGAAAAGACAATCAACAATGAAACATAAGTTAACAGTGGGAACATGTAAGCAATGGTAATATGTATAATAATTCATAATATATTAACTCATGACCTACTGAACTTTAACCCCTTCTATGCCCATGACGAGATAGTCTCGTCATGGAGCGCGGTTGCGCTGTGCCCATGACGAGACTATCTCGTCATGGACCCCGCCCGCTAATGAAAGGCCCGGCACAGGAGGGGGAAAGGGCGGGGCACTCAAGGGGTTAAGACACCTCTGCATGTTTCTTAATTTCTAAAATCACAGGCTGACTGGCTGCAAAAGCCTTTTTATTTATAGGAGTTTAATTTCTTGTCTGACTTCTAAGAGGGCTTCTGCGATCCTTTCGGTTTATTAAATAGGAGGGGGCAAGAATGGGCCAACCCCTCCTATTTCTGTATTAGTGAGGAAAGTATAAATGATTTGTGGCTGCAATTGGGGTCACAAACCATTGATGAGTTACTAATCCCAGAGTTGTAGTGGTAAAGGATTCTCAAAGGATAAGGTGTCCATTTGGAATACCTTCCCCTTTGTGACTCATGCTGGCAGCTTCTGGAGGAGTAGGCAGTGAATCTAGGTACTACTGCTTGCTTCCCGAATCTTTTGACCAAAGGAAAATTATATTTTTTATGGTAGAAATAGTTTCTTTAAAGAATACGGGCTGCTTTATTGAAACACATTTCCCATCTAGGAATGTAAGCACAGGGATAGTGGTCTGTAGATCCCTTTCTGTAATCACAGGGGTTGCAAATAGTGATCTGCCTAATTAATACTCATTTAGACGTCATTATGTGCTCTCTGCAACTACAGATTTTGCAATTAGTACATAAGAGCATCGCTTGATGGGGGAACTCTGCAGCACTTCTTGAACTTTCGGCGGCATTCAACACAGTCAATCATAATATTCTGTTTGACCATGTTGATTCTTTGGGTATTCATAGCTCAGCTCTATCATTATTAGCCTCCTTTCTCACAGACAAAGTGCAGTCAGTGTCTTTAGATGGCTGCTGTTCAGATTCTTTTTTTCTCCCTTGTGGGGTTCCACATGGATCATCTCTTAGCCCGACCCTGTATAATCTTTCCGTGGCTCGGCTAGCCAAATTGATTAGAAATTTGGGTTTTTCGGTTGTCAGCTATACTGATGACATGCAAATTATTGTCTCAGTTGCTGTCAACCATAAGGAGTCATTGGCCACCTTCAGCAACTGCATGCAACACTTTAACTGGATGATGTGCAACTGTCTAAAGCTGAATTCCGATAAAACCGATGTGTTATTGCTGGGAAATGATACCTCGTTTTGGTCACCGAACTGGTGGCCGGAGGAGCTTGGCTCCATTCCAACCCCGGTCACCAAGGTGAAAAATCTGGGGATGATTTTAGATAACCATCTGTCGTTTGACAAATAGGTGAATGCCATTACTTCAAACGCCTTTTTTGCGTTAGAAATTCTGAGAAAGATTTGACCTTTTTTTCCCTTGGAGCTGAAGAAACTAGCGGTAACTGCCCTCACTCTATCCAAAATAGATAACTAATGATCTGTATATCAATTTACAGAAACGGCTCCTTAGCAAACTACAAATTCTGCAGAACTCGGCAGCTCGTCTTTAGTTGGGAATACCTAGACAAAGCTCAGTGACTAAGGCTCTAGTGGGGCTTCATTGGCTGCGGTTGATAAGAGGATAGACTTTAAGGGTACTCGCTGCCTTATGCCAGTAGCGAGGACACTTGTATCCTTAGTCCAATTGTAATATACGTTGCCTCCAAAAAGCGTAGAAGTAACTCCTATGGCATAAATAAGCCTTCAGTGTATTCAGTAAAAGTACTTATGTAATCCAGTTATCCGTGTATGTTGTGAGCCAGTGTCCAGGAGCCGCAGCGGTGCTAAGGATACAAGGGTACTCGCTATCCGCATAAGGTCTTCATTTCTGGAGACAACATCCTCCAAGAGGGGCACTCTGCCAGCATATTTATCACTGGATTCTTTACACTGACATACGAATTTTCGTGACCTTATCTTTGCCCTGATGAAGCCCTTGTGAAGACTGAAACGTGTTGGCTGTTTCTACATGTGTACAAAGGATCTTTGAAAAATGAAGACTTGCAACATAAACCCACAACGTATGCTAAATAAACTTGGCTTTGTGTGTACTGTATTCTTGTTGATCTTTTGTATTGCGACTCAGCCTTTTCTCCTGTATTTATTTGTGGTCATACGGCAGCTGGCCATTTGAGGTGGGCAATACAAGTGTAAAGTACTTTTGTGACTAGCCTAGGTAGTGCAGTTGCCGTTTACCCTGCTGCATTTTGCCTTTGTTGATACATAGTTAAGAATTGGAGTCAAGGTTGCCGAGAAGGTCGGACGGGAATTTTAATCATACAACGTAAAAAGGGAAGATGATCAGTGCAAAGGTAATGCTGAGCAAATCATGGAACACCAAGCAGAAAATGAAGGAAATTATTTTCTATCTGGATTTACAACTACAAATTGACGTCTAAAATCCCGAACATAAAGTGTGAATCATTTTAGTGAAGAAAGGGCTGCCCCTCACTATTCATAACATAAACTACTACAATTGTTGGGGAAGATATTGCTTGTAACAAATTCCAGACATAAAAACTTGCATCCAATGCTTATAAGGGGAGGCCGTGATTAAAACATGAACAGAGCACAGAATCATGTGGGTTACCTGAAAAACTGGCATGCACCAGAGCAAACTCCGACAATTCCTGGTAAGCTTCATATCCTAAATACAATAGCGAGGAGAGCACAAACCCTCTTTTAAAGGAAACCGATTGGCAAAGGACCTGGGGACAAAAGACAAAAAAGTTTCGATATTTGTTCAAACCATCCAGGAGAAGCAAGGTTGTATATCAAGATAAATACTATGAATGAGCTATAGGATCAGGGTTGATACATTTAATTTCCGTGAAACTTTCATAATAGGCACAGGCGGAACCCTAGAAAACTACAATGCAGGTATGATCACACTTACTCTTTGGAAGAGTAGATTGAGATCAGAAAATGTAACTTCCACCAAAAGGGTGCCTTGGTACTGCCTTCTACCAAGTTGTGAAAGCCAACAGAAATGTCCATGTTGTACTGGAGTGAATTTAAACAATTCATGATAAATATGCTTTTGAAAATATGTTTGTATATGGGCAACAAATGCCCCTAAAATTGTTCTTGGAGACTGAGAATGAGCCGAAACTAACCTTTACAAAGAAACAAATAAATGTGTGGCGAACTAACATAATGAAGGACGATTTGGTCCATATCATATCATTGCCTATGATGTACATTTTATGATATTTGAGCGGCGTTAATTGTGATGTGGGATAGGGTCAAAAATCGCTTCTACCCCCATAGAATAATTTGAAGCCAATCCCAGTCCTTAACAACCATCTGTCTATCAAGGCCACTTTCACTTCTCAACGAAACACAGAACTGCAGAGATTTTATTGACAGCACGCAGTTAGCAGTTAAGATTTAAAGCACTCTATTTGGGGTGTGCCCTAGAAAGTAAATGCAAAACACACTGAAAAAGAGGGTACACGTTCACTCATTTTAAATAAAACCTCTTTCTCCAAGGTGCCAGCTGCAAATGTTGTCTATATTTGTTATTCATGTCTCATGGGGTGCTAAATTTACCAGGTATCAGGGCAAATAGAGACTGGGCATAGATGCTAACCAAAAGAATTAGAGCAGGCATAAATTATCATAAAATTATTTCCAACACTGCAGACTCAAGAATGAAAAATGTCATACCTTTTGTGTCCTTTATTGAATTAAACTTTTTCTTCATAATAGCTAAGGATGATGAATGTTCTCTCCACTTTAATTTCAACAGCAGTCATAACAGAACATTATCATCAACAATAACATAACCTTCAACTACATTTCTCATCATCGCAAGGGGAATGAATAGTTCAGAAAAATAACCAATTGGGAGGGCGTGGCCTGGCATCTGCCAAGATGGCCGCATAGGAGGAGAGCTCCGCCGAGGCCGGAGTGGCGAGCCCAAAATATCCTGCATTTCTACCCATCTCCTGGTGTTGCAGTGGCTGTGGTTATCGGAGACACCAACCGGGCTAATCTGAGCCCAAAATCTCGGAACTGGCTCCACCGCCGATTGCTCTGCACCCAGAAGCTGTGTGCGGCCTCTGGAGGTGAGGGGCGGTGCTGAAGTGGAGCCTGGCGGGGGAGATCCGTCCGGAGCAGCGGAGGCGCAGTGGCGCACTATCAGCGGCGGCCTGCCTGTGGCCAAAAATCGGCGTGGGGTAGTGCATCGCTGAAGGCACATCGCACCGGTAACCCGCACATAAGGAGCCAGATCGGGAGTACCCGGCCCCCTCGGCCCGGGGGGGCACGTGGTGAAGGCAGTGAGTGGAAGGGGTTGCCGCCATATTGGAGGACATGTGGGGCGAGACAGAGATTAATTGGACTGCACTGTACAGGCCCTGATCGGCGTACCTACCGGCCCCACATCTCCTCGAATTTCGCTCCTGACTTCGCCCACACTTGCAGCCTCGAGGGCACACGGGTCTACAAGGAGGGGACAGCCTATTAATTGTTCCACAGCCATTCGCAGAATCCCCGTGTCCCAAAAGAAAGAAAGGTGAGGCTAACACGCAGTTGCCAGCGCTCACTCATTGGATTGCCTGCCCGCTGCCGTTGACCGGAGCCTTTTCCCGCACATCCAGCTTCTGAGGCTTTCCCCTGCCACTGCCACATCCCCCTTCTTCAACGCCCACCAGTGCCAACCTCCACCAGTGGCGTGGATTAGGGAGAGGCCTGATCTCGTGCCCAGGTGACCCCGCCGGGAGATTTGATATGTCTGAGCCAGCGGCGGGGACAGCTCCGGTGCTGTTTGGGGGGGGGGGGGAGACCCGCCGCAAACCCACAACACTCACCGGATCTTACAAGAGGAGTGACTGGCCCAGGTGGGTGGGCTCTCAGGGGGCAGAACAGGTGGTAGAGGGGTATCCTCTTAAACAGTTGCTCAACGTGGGAGCCCCACGCCACTGCCGTAGAGGGCGGTTGAGTCAAGCACTAAGGATCCAGTGACCAGGATGAGGGGTTTGGGGGTGGATTCCTGTTCCTCCCTCCTCCGCCCCCCTCCTTTCTCCTCCATTGATGCCTGGTTGTGGAGCTGTCTGGGGGATTGAGAGGGTCTGGGTGGCAGCCTGGGACTATTGGGAGCGGCTCCTTACAACCTCCGTAATTGTATCACTATGAAGCTGAAAGGAGCCCCTCCGGTGCAGACAAACTAGACAAATACACACATCCGAAACATGCGGCACCGGAGGATGTGCCCTAGGTGGTCAGGCTGGATCTCCCAAGCCGTCTCTTGGCTCAATCAAGGCAGCCATCTAGGTATTGGCAACGCATTGGAAACAAAAATCGACAAGGTCTCGAATGAAATGAACCTCCTTAGGGCAGACATGAATAAGATGATGGAAAGGGTCGCAACGTTAGAAATTGATGTCACAGAACTACAGGCTACCACTTGTAGATTGGAGGAAAGAGTATAACAACTTGTTCACCAACATCGTCAGGTGTCCATGAGGCTCGAAGACCAGGAAGGACGGGCCCGCCAGAACATCATCAGAGTGGTGGGGGTCCCAGAGGGACTCAAGGGGCCTGACATGGACCTTTTCATTGAAGACTTAATCCTTAACCACCTCAAGCCGAAACAACTTTAAACCTTCTTCACAGTGGAGAGGGCACACAGAGTGCCGGTCCCCCTACCAAAACCGGGAGACCCCCCCCCGAGAACTATCATCGCTAGGCTCCTTAATTATAGGGACCGCGACACCATACAGCAAGCTGCAAGGATACATGGGGACCTACCACTCGAAAATGCCACTGTTAGGTCGTTCCCCGACTTTACCCTCAAAGTACAGCAGGGACAGCGATCCTTTGATTGTGTGAAGCGTGCCCTTCGCGAAAGGGGCATTAAGTACATGATGTTCTTTTCAGCACGACTAAAAGTCTTATCTGATGGGAAGTCCTAGTTCTGGCGGAAGCACAGACCTGGTTGGATAAAAAAGGCCCGCAGACGACCAATCTCCGGGTCACGGACAAATGGATAGACACTCGTGAACGCTCAACGGGCTCCACCAATGGGAGACAGGGTGCGGACAATCATAGCCACCGATCATGGAGATCCCGATCAATGAGTCCTGTGTCCCCGGGGAATAGTAAGAACTGACACTGCCGAAGCAGACATTTGGACACTGGGTCTTGCTATGTTACCTGTGCCATTTCCTGTCAAAAACTGTAGAGGAAAGCACCTGGGTTGACATTTGTTATTATAGACCTGTTGCAACACTGGTATGTACCCTCCTTAAACTGGGCTCTCGCAGGCCTTGGGGAGTCTCAACAAGGCAGCGTTCGGCGACCCCCCAAACTTAGTTGGTTCTCGTTTGGGGCGACAGGCACTCTGCTAGTTGGGGATGTGGGTAGTTTTAAACCTACGCAGCAGGGTAGCAGGGAGGGGGGAGGATGTTACAGGAAGTTTGTGTTTGGTCAACCTTTTGCCAATGTTTTGGATGTCTGTATTTATAGGCATTATTTTGGGTCCTCGACTGCACTGTATTGAATCGCAAATTGAGGGAGGGGGTGGTCTTATATGGGGAGGGGGGTGGTTTTTAGAATGTTGCAAAAGGTATTGCGAGTTTGGGAGGGGGGTGGTTGGGGGGAGATAGACAGTCACACATCACATGACTATGAATGCTAGAATTTAGGTGCAGACAGCTTAGGAAAGATGAACATTACCTTAACCAAAATGAGTACGCACTGGAACATGAGCCTTAAACTCCTGAGTTGGAACGTTAATGGGCTTGGAGACAAGATAAAACAGAGTATAGTATTCCAATATATCAAACGGCACTCCCCTGATGTAGTATTACTCCAGGAGACCCCCCTTGTTGGAAACACCTGCAAGGCTTTAAACTAGTGGCCCACTCCGGCTTTACTTCAGGCTTAAGGGGGTGTTGGTATTCTTTTCAAACACTCCTTCCCACTATCTGTACAGAATACTTTGTCAGATGAACTGGGTCTATACTTCGCAATTTTAGGACAATGGGAGGGTCGCACACTTACAGTAATGGCGGTTTATGTGCCACCGGGACTACAAGGCCAGACTTTCAAAGACCTTGGCACTCTTATGCTCGCACTCCCTGAGGGGCATTTGATTGTGGGAGGAGATTTCAACTCAGTGGTTTCCGGTCACATGGACTGCTATCCACCCCGTAACATTGGCAATGCGAGTAGCTGACTCACAAATTTCCTTGCGGCGCAAGGTCTCACGGACCTCTGGAGAACATATCACCCAGAATGCAAACAATACACTTTTTACTCCGGGGCACACAACACCTTCTCTAGGATAGACTACTTGTTAATGCCTGTGTCTCCCGCGACAACGGTGCATTAAATACAACACCTGGTGAGAGGGATCGCCGATCACTCCCCGGTGTGGATGCACCTTGCACTGAGTGAAAAAAGAGGGAGGAGTGTGGCGCCTATCAACCTGTGGTACCTTCGCAATCCCACAGTCAAGTCCGCGCTGACACAAGCACTAGACCACTACTTCCAAGAAAATGAGGGGTTGGTTGGATCATCCTTAACTCTTTGGGAAGCATTTTAATCAGTAATTAGGGGGCAAGCACTGTTGGCTATAGCCGGAGTGCGTAAAGAGAAATTCAAAGACATGGCCCGTCTCGAAAGTGACCTCCTCCGCCTTTAGGAAGAAGAGGGGGACCACCAGAATGAGCTCCACATCTCGCAGCTTAAAAGGGATGGATACAAAGCCGTCGCTACTGACGAACGACGAAATAACACAGGCAATAAGGAACCTCAAATCCGGCAAAGCTTTAGGTCCTAATGAACTGCCAATTGAGCTCTACAAGCTAAAACCAGACAAACTAGCCCCTCAGCTTAAGGCCATGTTTGAGGAGAGTAGGGAACGGGGTCAACTATCGCGAGACTAGAGGGCGGCAATGTTGGTCACAATACATAAGGAAGAAAAACCCAGAGATGAATGTACTTCTTATAGACCCATCTCCCTCTTAAACGCAGAGCCCAAAATCCTAGCTAAGCTATTAGCGAATCGACTCGCTCAGGTTATATGCAAACTGGTGCATCCAGATCAATCCGGCTTCATGCACCACCGGAATAAGTCACTAAACCTACGCAGGCTGCACGGTGTTCTGGGAAGACTAGACACGATCCAAGAAGATGCGATTGTAGTCTTGCTAGATGCCACAATGGCCTTCGACACCCTCAAATTGCCATATCTCTTTGCGGTACTTAAGAAGTTAGGCTTCGGCCCTGGCTTCATGGGATGGGTGGAGCTCCTCTACTCGTCCCCCCTAGCACAAGTAGTAGTTAATAATAAGAAGTTGGAAATATTCACCTTGAGTTGGGGGACTCAGCAGGGCTGTCCACTCTCGCCCTTGCTTTTTGCGCTGTCCTTGGAACCACTAGCGGCATGGATACGCAGAGACCCAGCGATCAGAGGGCTTAGGTGGATGGAGGGGTGGGAGGACCATATCTCCCTGTATGCTGACGACATTCTCCTGTACCTCGCCTCCCCTAAATCTTCACTACATGTAGCTCTTGACATTTTTACGAGCTTTGGGAAAAACTCGGGGTATAAAATCAACTAGAGCAAGTCTCTTCTGTATGTCCTGCACGGGGACCCATCTACCTCACCTCGAAACTACCCCATCCAGACAGTGCAAGAGGGTTTTAAATATCTTGGTACTTTTATCACCTCTGACGCTAAACTTTGATATGAATACAATCTCCTCCCCCCCTCCAAAGATTGAAGCGTGATGCCGTGAGTTGGAGGGCGCTGCCACTATCACTTCTGGGAAGACCGGCGCTCTTTAAAAGGATGACCTTACCGCGCTTCCTCTATGTCCTCCAGAAAACCCCGGATCTGGTCCCAACTAATTACTTTAAAAAAATCGAGAGAATCCAGAGGGAGCTGCTGTGGGATGGTAGACCCCGCATTGCTCTACACAAACTCACACTTGGGTGGTATGACAGTGGTATCGGGCTACCAGATATTAGAAAGTACTACTGGGCACCCCACCTAGCAGCTGTGAACCACTGCACTTACTGTCTCGGAGATGACCCCAGGTATAGAATGGATAGATGGATACTTCCCGGTGGGAACTTTAACAGAGCACTTTACTCCAAACCCTGCTGATACCTCCTAACAGGACCAACAAAACACACAGTCCAAGTATGGCATGCAGTAAACCGTAGCCTAGGGTGGGACCACAAACTCACACTAGCCACCCCGTTGTGGGACGCTGAACAACTGGGCACCCTGGGGAGATCAAGGGATTTTGACAAGTGGGAAGTCATAGGGATATCACGAATTGGCGACCTGTGGGAGGCTGGCACAGTAGTAGCGTTTGCTTCACTCCAGCGCACACACCAACTGGCAGACACTGAATATTTCAGATATTTGCAAATCCGACACTGTCTCCAATTAAATTGTAATGTAATGCTTAAACATCTGGTCTCTCTGTAATAATCCCAGTAGGCGCAGTATTTCTTAAGACTTCTTTATTCATTTCCTGTATCCAATTTCCAGCATAAAATACATGGATGTCTTCAGATAAAATATATGTAACCTTCACCAGTCCGAGTCTAAGCTTAAACAGCCCTTAGTCGAATCCCTCATGTATGACCTATTATCGTTCTAACCTAGAATGATCAGAATTAAAGCAACAGTATTAACCACAAAGAATGCATAATACTACACAAATCTGTCAGAAGGTACCTCTCCTCCAGAATCCTCTCCCTTAGAGGACAGATTGCTCTATGGCTACCTACTGGATAAAGTAATTGCTCTTACCTACAAAAAACGTATTAATAACGTCGCAGATCTCCTGGTTACACTGAGGGAACGATGGGAGAGAGATGGACTAGAGCTGGGTGATGGAGTGGCAGGAGGCTGTTGCCTCCCCACGGGAAGTGGCGATTTCAGTTAGACTATGCCTTTTCCATCTAACATTTTTGCACAGAGTATATGTATCCAGACCCCAATTGGCGCAGATGGGCAGGGTGTTTGACGGACAATGTAAGAGACGATGTGGCGTTGAGGGTTCATTTATGCACATTATATGGGAGTGTGAGTATATCCAGAATTATTGGAGGAAGGTGCATGACTGTATGAGCGAGGTATTGGAAACTGTTATTAGGCTTGAAGCAAAGAGGTGTCTCCTGAATGTGTGGGAAACCCACAGATCTTAATAGTAAAGGTAAGCTATGGGAGACCCTGGGTCAAATGATAGCAAAAAGGAATATTGCACAACACTGGGGGGCAGTAATACCACCTAAGATTACAACCTGGAAGGCAGACATGGACTGGTGCATGACCAGGGAAAAAACTGTTTATGTTGTGAGAGGCTGCCCTAAAAAATGGATTGCTATCTGGGCCAAATGGAATGCATATTGTGGGTATATTTGTGAGCCTCCTGTACTTCCTTCCCTAGACAATCCAGCGTCACCATAACTGTACTTACTCATCATGTCTCAATATAAAGATGCTACGAAACTTGTGTACTGTCAAGTCTGCACAACGACATCATTCAAGAATGTTAATGTCTAAAGGTGTGACTGCCTGCTGTTTAATGAAAAGAATTATTTAAAAAAAAGAAAAAACAACCAATTAAAGTACATCATTGTCCCATGTAATCAGTGTCGCTGCTTCCAGATCCCACAAACTACAGGGCAAGATCTTCTTTCATCACTCCTTTCCGCTCTGTTCCTACTTCCAGGAATGAAAAATAAAACAAATGACCTATGTTATCACCCATTTAATAATCTATTTCCCAGCCAACACTGTTCCAGCTCTACAATCATCAATGAAATAGTAATCATAGTGCAGGGTGAAATAATCCTCACCTTGGTGTCTTTGTTAGGATTGAAACATTCCTTCATGTTAGCAAGGAAATGCTTAATTCTATTTTAGAACTGGTGGCGAGCATTATACAGGTTCAAAACTCTGAGTAGGGAAGCCTTGAATGTCATGACTTCTCAGTTTGCTAACATGGTACATCAATGGCAGCCTCTTACATCACCCACTGCACCCAATGTGCACAGCTCTTCCGTCATCAGATCATAGATTTGATGTACTGAACCACACAATTTCAGAAAACCTGGGTACAAGATTATACTGGTTATAGCCTTTGCTCATCAAGCAACTGTGAGCATAACCCCATGTGTCGTAACCATTTTGCCGGAGATGTTCAGTGCTTCTAGATCTAACATCCTCCTACATGAAACTAGGCACAATGTTATGGGCATCTTAGCTAACAGTTGCTTCATACTAAGATATTATTTCTGTGGCCAAGAAAGGAACACCTTCTGCACCACGACATCCCAATATTGACAGGATCTAGAACCCAACGCGGAGGAGAAACAGACTCCCCATAAAAACTTACACTCAAAAGGATGAATTCCTACCTAAACATCGCCTGCTAAGACGTGCCCTGCCAATCGTGCTCTCCTAAAGGTATTCACTGATGTGCAGGCCTGACTCAGGTAAGCCAGCTCCATCAGGAAATTCAGAACATGGATAAGATTGGAAGCAACCAGATCCAAAGCCATTGCCACACAACAACCAGTCCATCTTTGTCATGCTTGTATGTACCTTTAAACTGCGCTATCGGACCAACCTCTCTTGGTGAAGTCCTCAGATTGTCTCAATAGGCCTGGGATCACCCAGCATTCTGTTATCCTTCAAGTCATGAAGAGCAGATATCCTGGCATCACCAATGGGAGACTAGAGTCCAGAAAGGCAGTCAAAATATTTGGAATTTGAAAGAGGCAGATTAGAGAATCCCAAAAACAGTTCCATCATAAAGGGAAACCATTATGAGCACCAAGTCTGCTACCGCCCTCCAAAGTTGTGTCATCTCCTTCATAAAGACAGGAAATGGTGGGGAAGGCATAATTTTATTCCATTCTCCGCTTAAATGCACCTATTGCTATAGTTCCAGGTTTGATCTCAAACTAAAGTATTTTGGTAATTGATGATCCAAGCAGGAGGCAAACAGATTGTTAGAGCACAGAACCCCATCTGTCCATGATAGTTCAAAAGCCCTTCAGATTCTGCCTCCATGCACTGGAATCCTGGATATATCCTCCAGCTGTCGCCAGGACCCCTGCCTCATGTGCCCCAGCCTCCCCTCCTAGGCGCATCTACTCAGCTACTGCACAAAAACGGGACAGATAGCCTGCTAATGCCGCTGATACATGCTACAGAATTATATCATTCTCTAAACTTGAGGGACCACTCACATGCAAACATTGTCACTTTCAAAGCCTTAAAGTGGGTCAGGTGCGCTTGGATCAACATGTTTGTCAGAATGTCCCCGATAAGACCGGGTCAGCAGCAGACACAAACTTGTATAAAGGCAGTCCAGCGTCCCATATCTCCATTTATAACTGGAGAGGTTTTTTAGCCAACATTCCACTGAACTATGGGATCTTATGAACTCCGATTACCCGGATTTAGGTTTTCTCACAGAGGCCTGGCTTAAACCATCCTCATTACCGGCCACTACTTTAGCTGTTCCGGGAAATTATCGTATTTTAAGACTGGATAGGATGCAGAAAGTCGGCGGAGGCATTGCCCTAGTGTACAAAGAAGCGTTGAAAGTCTCCATCATTGACACCGCCTCAGACGATAATATAGAAATTTGTATTTTTAAGGTCGAATGCACGCCCCAGGATTGTTGGAAGGGCATGCTTATTTACCATCCTCGGGCCTACTTAAGGACTTTACTATAAAACTGATGGAAAACATTGCTCCTCTTACTATCTCTTTCAAGGAATTCTTGGTGCTGGGGGACTTTAATATGCACAGTGAAGATAGTGCAAATATCGACTCTGCTCACTTCCTTGCAGATATGGCCTCCTTAGGAGTGATAAGATTAATGATGGCCCTACTCATTCGGCCGGGCATACCCTGAACATTAATTTTCCCATCTCACTCTGTATATTTGCAGAATCTCCCTGCCCAGTGATCTGGTCGTATCATTTTCCTATTAATTTTCGGATTACTGGCACCCAGCCTATCTGCACTACTACTAATCCCATTCGCAATCTTAGAAGACAATGGCACAAGATTACACAATATTCTTTTGTGTTAAATTTTATACCCCTACATTTGAAGCACCTGGGTACATTAACACAAGGTTAAGTATATTCCATGAGGCCAAAAAATCTGCCACAGACATTCTTGCGCCAATAAAACCATAGCACGTCAATCCTCAAATAAAGCGCACAGCTTGGTATACTTCTGAGCTTCTTAGGGAAAAGGCTAACTGCAAAAAATTGGAAAAGACATGGCTTGAATCACAAACTGTGAAGGAGAAAATTTATAAAGCTGCCTGAGCACTGTACTACAAGAATATAACAAGCATTGGCATAGCCAATAGGTCTCGCATTTGGGACCTTATAAGTATTTAGCCATGCAGCACATTATCCTGGGTGCTTAACACTTACTGCTGTTAAAAGGGGAAACATTGACACTAATAGGTACATCATAGCAACTAATTAAGTATTTTTTAAGTGTTTTTCGTACAACTGTTGGACGGAACTCAGATATCTGGAGGAGCTCTCATGCGCAATAATGAAGAAAGAAGTACAAGCAGGGGTGCAGGAGCAACAGCTGTGGTGAAATGCTGCTGGTTATGGTATAAGATGTGGCTAAGTCCTACTTGTTGGTATTGATAATACCACTAGTACACCAATGAACAGAACCCACTTTGACGTCACAAGTCTCCTAAAAATACTGTACAAATAAATTCACATCTCGCAGACTGTAATGCATTTAAAAATGGATGCTGTTACAAGACTAAAGCATTTTGATGACCTGCTGCATTAAGAACAAAGCAGCAAAGAATAGTATCTCATACAACCCGTTTTGAAAAACTGAACACCTCTAGAGGCCAGCAGAATAAGTCAGGGCATCGCCAGACTGCTAGGCAAGAAATACCCCCCAAAAAATGAAAACATAAAACACAGCAACAAGCAGGCATTAAGAATTGAGAACAACATGCCACTTCATATTAGGCTCACCAGAGGATGCATGCAGTTCAGAAAAGAGCTAAAGACACAATTTCTTCAGACAGCACGTAGTCGTTATTCAGGTTGTCTTCTCCAAAACGTCTTGCAGTCCCAAACAGCTAAGACCCAACATTTTCCCTCCCCGCCTGATGAATGAATGAAATAATTTATAAAGCATGCAATTACGTAGGAAAAAGGTGTCCTGATTGTACATAATCTGGAATCGGTTCACTAAATTCCTATTTTATGCAAAGAACTCTGCAGCAGCCATGTGACAAGCAAGAGGGGTATCAAAGTATGTGATTTTTTGGGGGGATAACACTATATTGGGTTAATAGACGACTCAATGTTATGGGAACGTATTTCCAATGCCAGGCTTTTAAATAAATCACTATCAAAGGAGAGAGCGAGGACTAGGTAGCTAGTCCATATCCCCGGGGTTTATATGTGAGATCAAAAAGGACTAGCCTATTTGTGAATTTACATAGACTCAAGACTGTATGGCAGGGTACAAACCATTTTGTTTGTTCATTAAGCCCTAACCCACCAACCTAGTTGGTGGCATGCTTCATCATCGGGCCCACCCAGTGACACCGAGTGTGTCCCGGGTGTGCTTCGACACCTGGATACAGCGGAGCAGGTATGTATCTGAGTGTGCAGTGTAGTGACGCGAAGGTGACTATTTAAAATCTATGCAGGGATCCCAGTACCAGAGGGTAAATTATATTTTAATAACTGGGTCACTGCTAGCATTAAAAAAGGCTGTTGGATGTTATAGGAATGTTAATTAGGGTTTCCTACATCCAGGTGTGGTCTACATGTTTCAGCCAGGCCCTTATGATTAAAACTAGCTTTCCTCAGGACCAAAGTGTGTAGGTGCAAATTACTTAGATTTATGTGATTGTGTAATTTTGAGAAATGTGTAGCACTCGCTAAGGTGCTTTACATGTGAGAGGGGGATTAGCTCTTAGAACATTAATGGACATACAACAAGTATGACACCTTATCACACAAACTACAGGAATGTTGATATCCCAATGCCATTATTGCCAAAACCAGCAAAAGGGTACGCAATATAAACAGAGAATCACTATTGGAAACAGTAACAAAAGACCAAGATCCACCACCCATGACCTGTGTGACCACCTATAATACAGCGTCAAATCAAGTTTCCAGCATCATCTGCAAACACTGGAAGATAATCAATTCAGGCACCAGAAAATGGGAGATCCCGTGCTTTGCATTCAAACGTGCCAACAACCTTAAAGACAAACTAGTGTCAACAAGACCACGTGCCAGTCCCAAATCTATGGACAACACAGTCCTTAACTGTTGGGGCCTTCCCAAAGTCATTGGACATTATCCATGCAACAACTGCAGTATGTGCCATCTCACCAAACCAACGAAAACTCTCAACCTTGAACCTGGCAAAATCTGGACACAACGCCAACACACCAACTGCAACTCCAGTAACCTTGTGTACCTCATAACATGCCCCTGTGGGCTCCGTTACGTGGGCATGACGACGCGCAAAATCAGTAACAGAGTGGTTGAACACAGAAGCACGATCCGGTGTGACAAAAACATCAGCAGACTGACAGATCACTACCTCAGTGCACACCACACCCCCAATGACATGTCCTGGACTGTCATTGAACAATTTGACATTCACCAAACAGACAATGACTGGATCCTTCATACCAAAGAACAGAGATGGATCTATCACCTTTCTACGCAGCAACCGGGCCTGGGCCTGAATGACTCCATAACCTGGAGCTCACTAAAAACATGAATTTCTTACTCTTGATTCCCCTCCGTGTTAAATGTCCCCCTGTTGTATTGGCCAGTTATAACACACCTGGCACCCCACCATGCTCTTTAAGTTTACTCTTTCCCCAGTTAGCGCTCTTTTGTTTTACAACTGTACACTAATCTGTGTACACTGGGTACAGCTCACCCAGCCATCCCAATGCGCAGGCGCCGACATTCGGCACCGCACATGCTCACAGCAGAGCACACTACTCCCCCGCACATGGGCATGCTCACAACAGGATACACTGCTCTCCCGCCCATGTGCAGTACAGCCATGACTCAGCGTGTCCTCACACAGTCTGTCTTCTCTGTCCTTCCCCGCACAGGTGTTCAGAATGATGCAGCCTGCATTTAAAGCACAAACACTGCCGAGGACAGTCCAACGGAGGCCGCAGAGACGACTGGAGGCTCAATGCAGACACTGACCGAAAGTATCGTGAGTAAACCAAACGCTTCAGCTACAAGCCGGGTAAGCTCTTTTTCCACAGGTCCCTAACCCCCTAAGGACCCTTTATCTTCCCAGGGTCCATTCCTCTGCCGAACTACTCCATGGGGCATGTTTGGCAACAAGCCAACGTGAGGTTAATCTTCCTTTCATGCACTTTCCACCGTTTTTTTGTGTGTTGATGCGCTTACGATGCTTAGCCCACCACAAAACTTTGTGTACATATGATAACTCTCACCTTCGCCATACCACCAATATGGCTACACCATTTGCCGCTTATTTATCGTCTACACAGCACAATAGATATCTGCAATCAATCTGTCTTGTGAATATGTAACCATATTGAGACTCTCCCCTGTATGTGTGTCCTGTCATACTTGTTGTATGTCCAGTAATGCTGTAAGAGGGAATCCCCCTCTCACATGTAAAGCACCTTAGCGAGTGCTACACATTTCTCAAAATTACACAATCACTTAAATCTAAGTAATTTGCACCTACACACTTTGGTCCTGAGGAAAGCCAGTTTTAATCATAAGGGCCTGGCTGAAACATGTAGGCCACACCTGGATGTAGGAAACCCTAATTAACATTCCTATAACATCCAACAGCCTTTTTTAATGCTAGCAGTGACCCAGTTATTAAAATATAATTTACCCTCGGGTACTGGAATCCCTGCATAGCTTTTAAATCGTCACCTTCACGTCACTACACTGCACACTCAGATACATACCTGCTCCGCTGTATCCAGGCATCGAAGCACACCCGGGACACACTCGGTGTCACTGGGTGGGCCCGATGATGAAGCATGCCACCAACTAGGTTGGTGGGTGAGGGCTTCATGAACAAACACAATGGTTTGTACCCTGCCTTACAGTCTTGAGGCTATGTAAATTTACAAATAGGCTAGTCATTTTTGATCTCACACACAGGCTTTTAAATAACACACTGGGACTTTCTAGATAGGGATACCTTCCAGATAATCTTGTTTAATTGCCAGTGCCCTGAAGTGGTAAAGGGAACACCAGAGATTTACAAAACTCCTAATACATAAATACATTTCACTGAAGCTTGGGCAAACATTACTCCAAGCAGAGTTGCACACAATTTACTCACCGAGGCCGGATAACCCGAAACACGTCAGTCTATTGGAGAAATGCAATTAGTTCAAAACAAACGTGACATGAGCTTTAAAAAGGTGCTGGTTAGTCAATCTAAAAACACGTGATTTGTCCCCATATGTGATGAATGTAAACAAAACACTTCGGATACATTATACATGTTGCGACACAAATATTGGCAAAGTGTAACTACATCATGTTTTAAACGAAGCGTGCAATGGATAATCATGTCAGTAAAAATAAACGTGAATTAAATATAACTTAATAAAACAATGAATACAATTATGACACAATGAATATGAATTGTAAATGGACCTGTGCATATAACAGTGTCAGCCAAATGATTTCACGTGCAAAATTAAAACAATATATCTAAATGGTCTAGAGTCAGCTGATCCTTCTCAGTTCATCGAGGCATAAAAAAAGAGAACTTCCAGGGCTGTTAACACTTTGCGCTTTTTCAACGTTTCCCCAGTAATTACATTAACTGAGGATGCAAACTAGCCGGGGGGCTGAATACGTGTAAGAACATCGGATGACGGCACAATACACTACAATTTTACACCAAAAGCTTCTTTTGTTTTAATTGTGCTCACAGGCAAGTGTTACATTTGAAGACATTCCCTTGCTTGCACATGGAAGTTAACCGGCCCACCTCTCGTGCAGTACTTGAGTTTCTGCACGTAAACAAGGAGTTATGATAGAGAGCAGTGGTAAACAGATTTGCCACAGCCCATGTGTATGTGCATAGCAGCAGCCCATGAAGGTGTCTTCTTCCTGCGGTGCCCTGGTTATTACCTCCGGTGGGGGTAGCAACACCTCGGATTCTGACGTCATGTGGGCAGTGAGGTATAGGGGGGCAGCTGACTGCATATGGCAGCCAGGAGCGTTTCACACTGGATCGGACAGCGCACACTGCAGCCAGAGGGTAAGTGTTGAGTGCTCAGAGCGTGGCTGTCACGAGTGTGATTCCCGTCACAACTCGTGACTCTCTCGCTCTGTGCCACGTGTCATTTCGTTCCTTGCCTTGTGGCATTTTTCAAATGTATGGAAGCTGTGGGGAGTTAGGATTGTGATGCCTTTGGGCATTCTTGTATTGGCTCTGACCTGACAACATGGAATAAACCCATCTCCAAATTGAGTGCCTCTTTGCATTTGTATTTCCTGCGGATCTTTCTTCCTTACACTGGCGACGAGTGGGCACGGATCCGTTGCCCTTACATTACGATGCCTTGGATTTGAAGGACTTAAAAGGATTTTTTTTTCCGTTTCCTTTAATTGATATCTTATTGGAGAAGAGGATTACGCTAGCGTGAACAATTTGACGGATTTGCCTTCGTTTGACCATTGGCAAGTAATTGGGTCCATGGCTATTTTCAAGGAGTGTTAAGGAGCAGTTGTGTATATTTGAACACACGTACCTTTGCACCCGTCGTGATCTATTCTGGAATCTGGATTGTAATTTTCCATGGAACCATTACGGCCTGTGTCTTTGCGTCCCTGCGCAGCATCATAGGCATCCTACACGTCTCTGCATACTACGCCATTGCGTTTAAACACGCTGTTACGTGCAACGTCAAGACAGCCACTTTTTTTTTTTTTTTTTTATTGCTTTTGTTTCCATACATCAGACCGGAGAAATCTATTGTTACATCGGTGACAAGAACACCATTGAGTTTAAGGTACTGTCATTCATTCAATATTTGAATCGCTTGCACATCGGTGACAAGCACACCATTGAGCCTAAGTTTTGGTGGAAGATTTGACCTTGTGTTCAACTATATCAGGCATAGTACCCCCTCCTTCCTTTCTCTCTGCCCCAGGTGAACCTCCCATGGCATGGTAAATTTGAAAACCTGTATATTTAACTTACGTGGAAGTGTTAGAGGGTGATGATTGTGAACCGGAAAGAAAACTGTCCCTTTTAAAACATTGCTTAGGGGGTATTGGATTAAAAGAATTTGCCACATTACCTGCTTTACCCAATCCTGGTAATATTAATGTTTACCAATATGCTTCTTTACAACTTAACATACGTTTTGGTAAGAAGAAAAATATAGTTATGGAGAGATTTATATTTTATTCACGCAAACAACATGCAGATGAGTCAATTGAAGATTTTGTTTCTGCACTTTAGGTCTCTAGCTGTTTCCTGTGATTTTGAATATATATCGTATTAGCAAGTCCTTAGAGACCAGATTCTGATAAGGATGAATAACAAAAAAGTCCAAGAAAGGTTATGGACTACCTCTGATATATCCCTCAATTCAGTAATTGACATAGCTAAATCTATTGAACATTCTAAAAAATTAGTCAAGGAAATAAGGGGAAATGATAAAGTAGATGTGTTTAATGTTAGTAATGCTAGTAAGGAATCTGATAAACAAAAAAAATTCCGTTCTCGCAAACATTATTTTGCCACAAAATTCGACAATAGACCTAGGAATTCAAATAGTGAAAGAAATAATTCACAATTGCTCTGTTACAGATGTGGGAGTAATAGACATCTTGCTGATTTCAAAATGTGTCCTGCTATTGAGAAAATTTGCACTAAATGTAACAGAAAAGGGCATTTCTCCAAGTTTTATAAGTCCCTTCCTAAGAAAGTCAACTACATACAAAGTTTGGAAGATGGCGATGACCCATATGATGGTAGAAAATGAAATGAACACTGTCATCAATGTTTGTGGAGATACAGGTTTCTCTAAATTTCCCTCCTGCTCCATTTCTGTAGATAACATAAAATTACAATTTTTAGTAGATTCATGTGCATGGTACACCATTATATCTTCCGACATTTTCCATAATAACTGGCCAAATAGAACCCTTCTCACACCTGATGTGTCACCTAGTGGCTATACAGGACATAAAATTGATTTAACGGGTTTTTGTAGAGCACATTTAGTTTTTGCAGGACGTCACGCATTTTGTAAAATGTATGTTGCTAAGTCTGGACAGTCTCTATTAGGATGGCCCCAACAAGAGAAAGTAGGAATTAGACTTGATCCCAATGCTGATCCTCCCGTTTACTCCATCTCTTCCCAAGGAGTAACTCATCAACTGAATTCAAGCTACATTAAAGAGTTAATTGAACGATTTCCCAATGTATTTAGTGGGAAACTTGGGAAATATCAAGGGTTTGAAATTGTAATAAAGCTTAATGAGAACGTAATACCAGTTCGTCACAAAGTAAAAAATGTACCTCTTTCATATAGAAACAAATTAAAAGATATGCTTAAGGATTTATGTGAGAAGAGCATCATTGAACCCATTGAATCATCCCCATGGGTTTCTCCCATTGTTATTTCAGTTAAATCTTCTGGCGAATTGAGACTGTGCGTGGACTTGCGCAGCTTAAACAATGCTATTTTGTAGATGCACATCCCCTGTCTAATTTACATAAACTGGTATCAACGTTAGCAGGTGCTCAAGTATTTTCGTGCATTGACCTGGCCAGCGCATACCACCAGGTTGTATTAGCAGAAGAATCAAAGAATTTAACAGCCTTTATCAACCCTGAAGGTCTCTTTAGGTTCTGTCGCATGCCTTTTGGCCTTGCCAGTGCGGCTTCGGTCTTCCAGAGATTGATGAAAGATACCTTGGAAGGCCTGACAAGCGCCATTGCTTTCCAAGATGACATTTTGGTATATGGCAAAAACAATGATGAACATGATCGTAACCTGAGAAGAGTCATAGCTGCTTTGTCTGAGAAGGGTCTCACTCTCCGTCTGGATAAATGCAAAATCAAAGCGTTGGAGGTGGAATATCTTGGACACACCATCAGTGGAATGGGAATCAAACCCAAACGTAAACACGTTGAAAGCATTGTTAATGCTCCTGTCCCTTTTTCAAAAGAACAAGTAGCTTTCCTTGGCTTAACTGAATTTTATGCAAAATTCATACCCAATTACTCTTCAAAAATCGACCCTTTTAGATGTCTTCTTAAAAAGAATGCTAAGTTTTGTTGGTCTAACGATATGTCTCATGCTTTTGAGAATTTGAAGAATTTCATGGTTAACGCTCCGTGTCTTAAACCATTTCTACCATGGTCGATGCCAGCAACACAAGACTTGGGGGTGTTTTATTACACAGAGATAATGGTAAGGAATGGTTTGTTGCATATGCGTCCAGAGTGTTTAAAGATTTGGAGAAAAACAACTCTGTTATAGAAAGAGAACTCCTAGCGCGTGTGTGGGGGACTGAACACTTTAGAACCTTTTTATGGGGGACAAAATTTACTAGCAAAACCGATCATAAACCCCTTGTTTTGCTTATGGCCCCAGGAGGCGGACGTTCCATGTCAGCACTTTGGCTAGATTAGCTTCAAGGCTGCAGTCATTCCAGTACAGGATAGAGTATGTGTAGGAGAAAGCCAATATGCACGCTGATTGCATGTGCAGATTACCCTTTGCAAGTGAAATAGATGCCTATGAAGATGAGTGGGAAGTTGCCTTTACAACTTGTGAGATGAATTTACTGTATGGTGCACAATCTAATTTGGGTTTTAGAAATGGAAAAGGATGGTGAATTAAAAAAAAAAAATCAGAAGTTACATTATCCATGGATGGCCAGATCAAAGAAGAGCATCAGGGGATATGATGAGTTATTCGAAGATTCAGGACGAGTTGGCTATTGAGAATGGTCTCATTATGAGAGGTGATAAAGTCATACCTCCTTTTGCTTTAAGAAACAAGATTGTGGAAATTGCTCATGAAGGGCACTTGGGTATATCTTTCACCAGGAGACGCATCAGAGAAACTTTTTGGTGGCCTGGCATTGATTTGTCAGTGGAACATTTCGTGCGCACATGTGACAACTGTGCAAATAGTGATAAATCTGCAGTTGTGATGCGATCTGAACCCCATCCTGTGGATTTTCCTTCTGGTACATGGTTAAAATTAGGGTTCGACATCATTGGTCCTTTTCATGTTCTACCCAAACATGAGAGTTTCGGTATTATTTTGATAGACTACTACTCGAAATGGCCAGAGGTCAAAATGGTCAAAGAGGTAACTTCACAAAGTGTCATAGAATTTCTTGACGACGTTTTTTGCAGAGAAAGGATTCCCCAAGAAATTGTTACAGACAACGGATCTCAGTTTGCGAGTAAGGAAATGGATTTGTTTTTTGAGAAGTGTGGTATTACCCACAGGAACATAGCTGTTTTCCACCCTGAAGCAAATGGTCAAGTGGAGCGCTTTAATCGTGTTGTGAAGGAGGCTATTCAGTTATCAGTTAAGGGGGAGTTAAATTGGCGCAACGCTCTGCAATCTATGCTATTAGCATACAGGACTTTACTCAATTCTGTTACATTAGTTAGTCCTTTTGAACTTTTAAGAGGACGTAAACCAAGCACCAAATTAGCTCCTTGGTGGTTAAAAAAAACATGGGTGAAAATCAAAAGTTCTCTTGTGTAGATTATGAGTTGATTCGTAACAGAGTTGATGCCTTCAAAAAGAGAATGAAAGAAGTCATGGAGAGAAAACTAGGCAGCGTGAGTAAAGAAAGAGTGGTTATTGGTGATTTGATACGCATACAAAAAAAGAGGGGGTTTGTAAAGGGTTTCCCAATTGGTCAGCTCCTAAAAGGGTTATAGAAACCTTAGAAATGCTGTCAGAGTTGAAGGTGGGAGTGTTTGGAATCTCAACAGGAAATCTTTGTTTAAGGGTGCAATAACTACACATGAAGATTCCAATAGTAACGTGTTTCTTGATGTCGGTCCCAGTGATGATCTGAGGAACCACAAACTTGCCCTCACTAACCATGAAATTGTCTCCACCAGAGTTATGTGTTATCATCGTCTTCCCGCCAGATTTAAAGATTTCATTATAAAGTAATGTGTTTTTCTAGGGTTTTTTCTAAGTTTTACTTACTTATCATTTTGTTTTTCTTTTTTTCTTGTTTTTTTTTTTTAAGGGGGGGGAGGTGTGTTGAGTGCTGGGAGCGTGGCCGTCACGAGTGCGATTCTCGTCACAGCTCGTGACTGTCTCGCTTTGTGCCGCGTGTCATTTAGTTCCTTGCCTTGTGGCATTTTTCAAATGTATGGAAGCTTTGGGGAGTTAGGATTGTGATGCCGTTGGGCATTCTTGTATTGGGAATTCTTGTGATGCCGTTGGGCATTCTTGTATTGGGAATTCTTGTATTGGCTCTGACCTGACAACATGGAATAAACCTATCTCCAAATTGAGTGCCTCTTTGCATTTGTATTTCCTGCGGATTTTTCTTCCTTACAGTAAGCAGCAGCCCAGAGGGAACATAAACAGCAGCACTGTCAGTTGAGACACTGCCAACAGCAGGCTAAGGGTCTGCCAGTGCGCGGGGCTGCACCGAGGTGGGAAATGACCAAGGGAGATAAGTGCCCCTCTGCCTTGAGGAGCGAGCTTCAGTTATTCCACACGTGCCTTCCTCCGAGCTCCTGGCTACGCAGCTTCAGTGTTCACACTGCCTGCAAATTTAAGAGTTGGAAATATATCGCGCTAAAACTAGGTGGGGGAGCGGGACGTCACAACCGGCATCTCCTTTCAAACAATGACTACAAACACAAACAAAATCGTAAATAATGGCAGTGGTGACCCATGGAGTGAAACGTAGCTTATGAAATATCAATTTAATATACCCAAGCAGAGGCACAAAAACAAACCAATCCTTCCGTGCATTTCTAAACACTATCCTTTGAGCCATGCTCGTTCCCGCAGGCAAAACGCTGTGGGAGTGAACATTACAGATAGTAACCTGACCCACGAGATAATGAAGCTGCCACCCTGCGCACCGCTGCTCGCTCCCGCGGGTAAAACGCTGTGGGAGTGAACATTACAAAAGAGGTGGGTCATGCACCCACCTTTAGCCATTGTGTGCTTTCATTATTGAAAGACACACGCTAGGCTCGACCTAAAAAAGCACGTAGAGTCCATATTACCTCTAGGTTAAACCAAGCAGGCAACTCCACTAAAGAACTATATAAAGTCCTCAATTCCTTCACCAATCCAACTGCATGTATCAATCATATCCTCTCCCCCCCATCAAGCATTATGCGATAACATTGCCAATTGTTTTGAGGAAAAAATTAACAAAATATATGATAAATTTCCAAGAGACTCTGAACCTCCAGATATTACTGCCCTATTGTCCATATATCTGAAGGAGAAGGATACCTGCTTAGAAAGTTTCCCTGCTTTGCAGGTATCAAAAGTGAAAAATGTTAAAAACAGTCAATTCAATATTCATTAAAGATTTGGAACTCCAATCAGGTCCACATTAAAATACATTCAAATTATTACATAAATATAAAAAAACATAAGGAAAACTCATTTCTTGGACCATCATAAATTTTCGAGAGCCTACATAGCAGGTCTAGATTTTCCCTTACATAACATTAGTAGATGTTGTCATTTACCCTAATAGGCGAAATAACCAAAGTTTTCAACAATAATACCATTTAGCTCATAGGCAAAAACAAAGGCCCAAAAGACCTCTACCATAGCAAGTGACCTATCTTTAGGACCCTACTAAACCACAGCAGCTTCATGTAAATATAGAATAATATGCATCACATCAGTGCTAAATAAAAAAAGATTTCAAACATTAAGGCAGCAACACATAACAGCTTTGGCAGAAAATCGGGTTTGGGATAAGCGGCAGGAGGATTCAGTTAACAAAGCGTATCCCAGACTGTGCAAAAAGCAATAAGTAGCAGCCAGTTCATGTGCAAAGTATAATTCAAAACCCAGCTTCGGCAGAGAGTTCAGTTTAAAATTAGCAGCAAGAAAAAAGGAGTAACAGGGCATGTCCTAACCTGTGCAGAAAGCAATTCGGTAGCAGCCAGTTCATATGCAAAATACAATCCTGCTTCAGGGTCTGAATGCTCAGCTTGCAGAAATTACAAATGTTTCAATTTTTTAAATTCTGGGACGAGTTTGCTGTTAAGTCGTTAAAAGGTAAAAGATTCATATGACAGAGTGAGCAGTCGTCGAGTTCTAAGTTCAAACTTCCAGAATAGATCTTTCTGTGAGATTCTCGGTGAGTTTGTCCTGGCTATTATCTTTAGTCTCTCTTTAGTCTTACAAAATGTAATAATTCTATTATAGCTAATCTTGCACTTAAGGTTTTTAAAAAGGATTTAAGTTCTAATGGCGGGAGGGTAATCACGGATTCTTCTTGTACACAAAAAAGTTTTAGTGCCAATGAGAAATCCTGATAAAAGGAGTAGTTCCCTACCATATCGCCGAAGATTTCTTGACACATAAAACCTCTTAATGAATCAGGCTCGCTGTTTTTTAACTGATATCCCCAAAGTAAAAACCTAGATAAACCTTGGATATAGGAGCTTATCAAGCCAAATTCCAATCTAATAGCAGCTGATGGAACTAGCGTGTTAAAATTGCATAGTTTACGTAAAATATGACCTTCAATCCTATCTAAAAAGCTCCAGTCCTTAACAGGGATTGATTCAATGGCATAGAGCAGGGATGAAGGGATTTTTGCTTTGAAAACCATCAATAGACGTAAAAAATGCCTTCTGCCCATGGCACTGTAGAAAATACGCAAACCATTAGCGTGGGATGCAGCTTTACAGAAACTATGTTCAATATGAAGTTTGTTCTTCGTACTACCCGCTATTAGTTTCCCTAAATAAAAGGTATGAATCTACCACCTCCAGCTTTTCAGGACCAATTTGCAACTTAAAATTACTTGATTTTCTATATATAAATACAGACAAAAACCAAATGGTTTTCCGTCTGTATTCATATGTAAAAATCAGTTTAAACGGAAAACCGGGAGCCTTAGTTATAATCTAACCTGCGACCCAATTAACATTTGGTAAATTTGCTCAAATTCGACTTGAAATAACTGAATCAAAAATGACGTGGGAACAACAAACCCTATGCAAAAATTGAAATGAGAGAGTTTGTAAAAACATGCATACAAAATGTCATGTAAGCATGTCGCATCTGCTGCCAGTCATATCAAACACGTTAAAATGCCTGTAGGGCAGTGCTTAATTTGTGCCGGAGCTCCGGCACTTATTATTCAGGGCCGGGTCTATGAAATACCTGCCAATTCATATGATCATCGTCTCTCATTTTACACCTGCATAATTGTGATGACAAACCCCCTGATGTTGCTCACCTGTGCCTAAACTTTTAAAAATTCGATGCTGCGCCGCTGATGACCTCCTTATGTTGAGGTACACACACCACCAGAAACTGTGTGGGTCCATGCCTGCATAATCGCGACAACAAACCCCCTGATGTTTCTCACCTGTGCCTGAAACTTTTAAAAATTTGATGCTGCGCCGCTGCTGCCCTCCTTATCAGGAGGCACACACACCACCAGAAACTGCGTGGGTCCCTGCCTCAGCGTTACAAATGACCACTCACCGCTTGCAAAACAAAATTAGCCAGTCATTCGTTGGCGTTGAATCGTCAAGTTAGGTGTCCTGATTTGGACCAATGCAGACTGTGTCTACACTTTTCCCCACTCGAGATACTGCGCAGCCGCTGCTCAGTTGATTAAAGCAAGCAGTGTGATTGACTCGGGACTCAACTCGTATAGCTGCAGCAGGCCTCACGCCTCAGATTAATTAAAGGCAATGTTATACCAGTAAGTATTGATTTTGTTTTTTGTAACACACTGCTAGTAGTGTAAAGTAATGGAACGTAAGATGCACCATGACTATTTTCTGTGAGATTACACTGTGGCAACGTGGGTCATTCTCACTGTATAAAACTCGTTAAAATGTTGTGTTTTTAGAGTGATTCCCAGGGAGCCCGTCATATGCCATTAGTCTTCCTCTCCCTTGATCAGAGTTCTGACATGTTGAAGGGAATAACGCAGCGAAGCCGCACCGTGAATGTTATCTTTGCTGCCATATTGAGAAACTGCTATCAGGTTTTGAAAAAAGAAAGCAAACCTAATCTCCCAGATATTGCTCTGCACTTCAACCTCCAAGAATATATCCCATGCGGACCACCTAGAGCTGCATAGTTTGGGAAATTTTCCGCACAAATGGGTGACATTCTCATTTGTGTGGGAAAAAGCAGTGACAGTGTGCGCGCCGCAAACGTTTCGAAATTCGATGCCTCACCATGGCTTCCCGCCGTATCATGAGGCACACACACAAACTGCCTATCCCACAAGTGTATGTACCGTTACCTCACCACCAGCTGTAATTTAATCAGAGGCAGTGAGGCACCCTTGGACAATGCTGTTTTATTCACTGATGTGATATGCCATGCTGTGAAGGACCCGCAAGACAGTCAAATGGCAGCACAGAAGGCGGTAGTAACTAGGAGGGCGTTTGGCTGTTACGTTCCCCTTCCTTATGTTACTGTATCACTGTATCTTATGAAAATATCTAGAATCTGCGATGGGCATCTACGATGAGCTCGAGAACGGTGGTAGGTTCGGAATTCCTCCATCTGTTCAGAAATAATTCAAATCTGTCTTTTTCTTCACACTGTTTGCATCTGCCTCGGTGAATGTTTGCGACAGGCACCTTACTTACACATGCCTGCACAGGGCCAGCTCTGTGGCAGAGTGACCAGTGCTACAGCACTGGGCATTGACTTTGGGGGAGGGGGCAGGATGTTTGGGGGGCACCATTTTCTCTAATATATGATGGAGTTAAAAGCACCTGCTACAGTGTTCATTGCCACCAGCACTTTTCAGGCAAAAATAAAAATGTCAATATAACTGGTGATTAATGGAGCTGATTAACAGAGAATTGAGATTTGTCTAGTGAAAGATCACTTTTGACTTATCATAAAGTAGCGCAGAGGGTTTATGCTTCAAAGCATGTGCACCATGCAGATCACAATGCGCTTGTAACATAAATAGTTCAGTGGGATACTGTTTTTGTGGGGGAGATCCTTTTATTACTTGCAGTCTATAAGTTAAAATACTAATATAGAATATTGAGCTACTAACTGTCACCAAGAGCTGCATGTAGAAATGCATGTGAGAGGGTGCGTTATGGAGATGTGGGTGGGGGACAATAGAGTAAGTGGGTGGAGCCACAGGTGGAAGTGGGTGGAGCTGGGTAAGTGGGTGTGGCCTCCCCCCAAAAATTTGAGCACCTGCACTTAATATTTTACAAATTAAGCACTGCTGTAGGGTGGTTATTTTCTTGTGGTAATGTTACATACACGTATATCCCAGCAAATATCACAGGTGGACCGTGTGCCTTTACTAGATTAGGTCTCATTATGTTCCCATTAAATCCGACTTCCCATGCCCGGAATACGAGAGAAGCTGTTCAGCTCAGTGAACATTGTGATTGTTCATTAATTATCCAAGTCTGAATATATCAGTTTAGCTGCTTCAGTAGTAGGAATTCTAGGCTTAACCATTTAAAATTCTAGTGCTGTTAGTGAACGAGCATGTTGGATAGTGAAAAATATTAATAATATATCAATTGATTTAGCAGAATTATTATTAGATGTGTGGGGGCAAGAAAAGCTATCTTACAGAACCGAGCTGAGATTAATTATTTACTCTGAAAACATGATCCCGGATGTTCAGATTTCAATGGAATGTATTGCTTCAAACTTTCAGATCATTCTAAATCAACGTAGTCCCACACTGAAGTTTCAAACAAGTTGACTAAAGATGTCAAGAAGGATGTAGAAAAAGGATGGTGGGATTGGTTGTTTGGGTGGTTGCCGGATTTTGGTAAACTTCACTCTGTTTTAGGCAGGATTATATTAGCACTATGTATCTTGATATCATTATGTTGTTTTATTCGGTGTGTGCCTAGGCTCTTATCGATGCTTTGACCTAAAGCAGTTGATTTCAGACCGATATGTTAGGAGAGTCAATGGTCAAGATATGGAATGTAGTGATATTAAGAGCGATATATTGATAATTGGCTCTATCTTGTATAATTGACTCAATTTTCTGTGCTGACTCAGTCTTGTGTAGCTGATTCCATTCTCTTTGCTTGCATGCAGTAGCAAGGTGGGGAGGGGATGTTTTCGCTCCTCACTTGTTTTCACTCCTAACAGAGAAGAGTAAACTGGAACATGTTGTGTGGGATGAGTACTTGGTACCTTTCAGGGCAGAGATTATTATTGCCAGAGAAATGTGTGGAATGTACAGCTCTGTCTCAGAGTCAAAATACAGTGGCCTGGCCAGCTTCTGTCTTGAGCTTTACACAGACCAGTATGGTCAGCTCGGTTTTTCGTAAAAGAAGAAAGGGGTGAGGTTTCTAGAACCTTCTCCCTAGGTTGAGTAAAGGTATTGAAGGTGGGAAACCTTGGCACCCAGACGGTAACTCTGTGTGGAACAGACGTGTTGCCACAGGAAACCTTTTGAGGGTACCAATCGAGAATTTTGCCTGGGCTGTCAAGGGCTCCTCAAGCCGAGTTTGGCAAGAATGTTGAGTGAACGATCAGTTATGTAATTCTTTTGCTTACTTCATGTATATAATTTCTAAGTTTCTTTGTTCCATGTAAATATGCCATATGTTAGTCTGGATTTGTACCGAAGTTACTTGTTATTTGGGAATCTGCATTAACCAATATATGTTGCCTTCCTTCTAAAAGTACTGGATTAATAAATGTGTGTGTCACTTTAAATGCACCTGAATCTGTTTTCTTGCCTTGCCCTAAGAGAGTGCTGGGTTTTGTTTTATTGCTTCGTCTTTTGGAAGTGCTGAATTACGTGTGTTGGTTAAAGGTGCGGTAGTACATTTGCCTCCTCTCAGGAGTGTTGGGTTTAGGTGTGTCCTACTGTTTTAAATCAGAAGCAATACATCACCCTATATCCTTACACACTTCTAAATCCTAAAATTACGCTTACCACCCTATTCCCCTAACTACCTATTAACCTTAAAAATATCCTTACCAGCAGTACCCCTTACCGGAGCACCTTCCTAACATTCAAAACAGCCTCTCTTGTAGAAACAACAGAAGAGTGCCGCACACCAGACTCAGTAAACCAGACGCTTTTATTCACCAAAGTAACAGCATGGCAGCATGGAAATCCTTACGCTTTTCAGCTAATGTGGAGCCTTGATCACAGGTGAGCCTTATGGAAAGTTGAAGGCGTGACCTTACTCGTGCTTCCTTTATCTCAGACTGCAACGTCATTTGCAGACCTGATCGGAACTATGAACTAACTCCCCAGTGCATTATGGATGTTTGAGTATTCTCAGACTGCAAAATGACGTCGCAGTCTGAGATAAAGGAGGCACGAGTAAGGGCACGCCTTCAATTTTCCATAAGGCTCACCTGTGATCAAGGCTCCACACGAGCTGAAACGCGTAAGGATTTCCATGCTGCCATGCTGTTACTTTGGTGAATAAAAGCGTCTGGTTTACTGAGTCTGGTGTGCGGCGCTCTTCTGTTGTTTCTACAAGAGAGGCTGTTTTGGATATGTATGTATGTGTGTGTGTGTGTGTGTGTGTGTGTGCGTGTGTTATATTTAATGTATTTATATCACAGAAAAAACCATAGGTTTCAGGGGTGTTATAGTTGGCTGACCATTTGACTCATACAAAACCATAGAAATACTTCTGTTATAGTTAGTTCTGCTAACTATAACTCGCGCGCCCGCAATGCACTGCTGATGATGTCACATATTGCATCATTCATGACATGGTCAGTGACATCATTGATGACATCTCAAATGAGCCACAGAACCAAGTCAGCAGAGCTGCTTTAGAGCCATAGAACCAGGCCAGCAGAGCTGCTTTAGAGCCAGAGAACCAGGTCAGCAGAGCTGCTCTAGACCCTAAGAACCAGGTCAGCAGAGCTGCTCTAGAGCCAGAGAAACCTGGTCAGTAGAGCTGCTTTAGAGACAGAGAACCATGTCAGCAGAACTGCTCTAGAGTCCTAGACCCGGGTCAGCAGAACTGCTTTAGAGTCCTAGACCCGGGTCAGCAGAGCTGCTTTAGAGCAAGAGAACCAGGTCAGCAGAGCTGCTTTAGAGCAAGAGAACCAGGTCAGCAGAGCTGCTTTAGAGCAAGAGAACCAGGTCAGCAGAGCTGCTCTAGCTGACACTGACTGACACTGACTGACACTGACTGACTCTGACTGACTGCTCTCTACTACGCTCACTCTACTACGCTCACTCTACTACGCTCACTCTACTACGCTCACTCTACTACGCTCACTCTACTACTCTCACTCTACTACTCTCACTCTACTACGCTCACTCTACTACGCTCACTCTACTACGCTCACTCTACTGCTCACTCTACTGCTCACTCTACTGCTCACTCTACTACACACCTCCACACCTCTCCACCTCTACACCTCCACCTCTACACCTCCACCTCTACACCTCCACCTCTACACCTCCACCTCTACACCTCCACCTCTACACCTCCACCTCTAGACCTCCACCTCTACACCTCCACCTCTACACCTCCACCTCTACACCTCTCCACACCTCCACCTCCACACCTCCACCTCCACACCTCCACCTCCACACCTCCACCGCTACACCTCTCCACCTCTCCACACCTCTCCACCTCTCCACACCTCTCCACCTCTCCACACCTCCACACCTCCACCTCTACACCTCCACCTCTACACCTCCACCTCTACACCTCCACCTCTACACCTCCACCTCTACACCTCCACACCTCCACACACCTCCACACCTCCACACACCTCCACACCTCCACCCCTCCACCTCTACACCTCCACCTCTACACCTCCACCCCTCCACCTCTACACCTCCACCTCTACACCTCCACCTCTCTACACGCACACATATATATGTGTGTATATTATATATATACATATATATAATCTGCATATCTATATAAATATAAATGCATGCATACATATACATATATGCATGGATATGCATGTTATGTACATGAAAGTTTGAAAAACACTAATAAAAGCAAAGCTAAAAAGCCACCTAATTACAAACAGAATTGCTTTAACTTAAACGAGGGCGAGACCTATTGCATTTTCAATGCTGGTTTACTTTGGTTCCATCAAGAAGGCATTCAGATGTGTCACACATTTGCAATAAATTCTGAATGGTAGCACTCTAGTTGCTCATTCGATCACTGTAGTAAAGCTACTGCTCACCAGGGAAGTCTGCTGCTGGTATTCAAAGTGCATGTTTCACTCTGCATGTCAGAATTTGTCAATGAAATAGAAGAGGATTTGAGAAGTCACTCAAAATGTGCCCTAATTTTTCTTTCTGCAGCACTAATCATAATTTCTATGGCAAAATGAACCCCCTCATTTCGTTCCTTTTTAAATTAAATGTTTTAAGAGTTGCCACTTTATTCCAATCAAGATGGCCTCAGGTGTGCAATACGTTTGTCATAAGTTGGACTGTTAGCGCTCTAGTTCTTTGAAACTCTCTGGGAAGCTGCAGTACAACGCAAAGGAATCAACTGACAGTCTCTACCCTTGTTGGATGTACATGTTTTACTGAGAATGTCAGACTTCATTCTCACATGACTAAGAAAGATAATGTGAATTTACAAAAAATATGCTCAGTTTAGCTTATAGATGACCTTCCAAACCTCTGTTGGAAACGCATGAGAAAATAGTTCTCTCAAACATGATTCATGATATCACAGCAGAAGGCTTTTTCACATGGTAAAGTCACCTTAGAACATACCACAATTCCTAAAATGAGTATGGTACCATCAACAAATGATTTATAATGTAACGAAAGTCTTAAAACCTTCTATTAACTGCAATGCTTTTTAATGAGGTGCTATCATGTATATTGGTCCCAAGATGGCTGCCAACACTTCTTGGATGAACTGCTGACAGCCAATCAGATCTCACGATGAGATGTGTGGTTAGGCTCCGCCCAGATATATATGTGATTTTACTTTTGATTTTTTCAGGAACTACTGAATGGATTTACACCATTTAAGCAAAAGGCACGAGTCTGAACTGAGGACTACCTTTCTGCCAAATTTGGTGTAATTCTGTAAAATTTTGCCAGCTCCGCTCCGCTCCTACCCTGAAAGTTGTGGCAATTCATCAAGTGGGGGCCGAGAAAAAAGGGGGGTCCCAAAACAAGTTTTCCCCATTCAATTTCCCATAGGATCTGTTGTCGCAGCTACAGCCCGAACCGCTGAACGGAATGACACCAAATTTGGCAAAGAGATAGTCCTTAGTTCAGACTTGTGCCTTTTGCATAAATGGTGTGAATCCGTTCAGTAGTTCCTGAGAAAATTAGAGTTAAAAGTACATAAATATCTATGGCCGGGGAGGATGCGCGGACCTTACCCGCACCGTAAGCGCACCCTCCCCGAACCAAGCGCGTACCCTCCCGATCGCGCGCTGAATGCTAATTGGCTGTCGAGTGTCTGTCTACATTTGAAACCAGGAACTGTTGGTGGCCATTTTCTGCCTCGGTAGAAGCGAGGCTGAAGAAGCAAGGGGAATAAGTGTGTTACACATATGAAGGGGCAGAATGGAAATACTCTGACCCTCTAGAGGTGCTTAGGGTTTTTTTTTTTTAAACGGCGAAAACCGTGCCCGGTGCGCGCATCCTATCGCGTTGGATGCACGGATTCTCTTGCGGTGGGTTTCGCGGATCCAAGGAAAAAAAAAAATGAAATTGTTGGGAGATAAAGATTAAGGTTAAGTGTTTTGTTCTTGAGTGGCTCTAAAAAGAGCCGTTGTGTTCATTCAGAGTTTTTGGTACTTATAAGTAAGTACCTATATAGAGTCTAAAGTTGTTGAGGAAGACTGTTTCCTTCATCAGTAAAGTGTACTCCATCTTTCCTATACATCTCTTGCATATGAAAGCGCAGATTGTTATTGTAAATGGACCCCATTCTGTAGTCTCGGAGAAAAGCAGAAACAGATTTATTAACATGTTTCCTAGCTTTCTCAATCTGTGGACAAACATGATCGGACCAGTTCCATTTCTGCCTTTGGCATATGTTCGAATACATAAAGGCAGTTTTAGGGAAAAGTGAAATCAGTTCTGTAAAGGTATCCTTCATAAGCATTTCCAGACCTACCCCAGTCAAAGTGCCTAGGTCATTGCCACCACAGTGCACTATTATGAGGTCACGGTGTTGGATTTGCATGAAGGATTTCACCAATGGCATCAATTGGTGCCACTTTAACCCGCTCTGCCCAATCCATTTAATGTCTACATTTGGCAAACCTGGGTCTTTGTGAATGCCTTGGTTTTCTGCATACCTTTGGCTCCAGAAAATGTAGCTGTGTCCCACAATCCACACTGTAAGCATCTTGTAAGGAGGTCTGGATGCACTTAGATAGTCTCTGTAAGTGAAATGGCAGTTTGGAAAGTAAGATGTTTGTAAAATGTTGGCTAAGATGCAATTTTGAAAAAAGACAAGAAATCATTGGTTGTTTGACAACCTTCTACACTGAAAGGTAGGGTGTATATTTCTTTTTTTTAAACATATAATTCTTATTGGTTAACAAAAACAGATTGTAAGGAACATTATATATGATAAGCTGATATGTTGAAAAGTCAAGCACACTTGCTGTATTGATTAGTAACATTGTGTGTGCTGAACTTGTGACCTGTGTGCTCAGTACAGTGTTCCATGAGCTGTTTCTAGGGTAACGGGCAGAAGGCAGATTGGGGGAAGGGTTGAAGTTTATGTCATTTAGAAAGGGTTGAAATGTTTAACCAATAGACATGTGTGTTTGCTTTTGAATTTATGTGGGAAGGAATGTGATTTGATGTTTACATGTATATGTTTGGAAAATGAGAGGGAATCTTTGCCATTCTTTGGTTCTGCTGACAGGTGCACAGTGCAGAGATTCTGTATAAGAAAATCTGGTGTGTGACTGATATCTGGTGTGTGACTGATATATTTCTTAATCTACAAAACAACTTGAAAGGGGAGTTATTTAATTGTGAGGGGATGTATGTAGACTATTTTGATTTTAATCAGACTAATGTATTTCTTCTGCTAAAGTGTAGGGAGTACTTTTTTTCTCTACAATCTTATTGACAGTGTGTGTGCATGTAGAAACCATTCTGTGATAAGCATTTGTTTTTTTCATGTGTTCGTAGACAGATAACTGTGCAGTTTTTATATTTTGGTATAATTAGAAACCAGTCATTGTTTATGAATTTGTGAAATGAGTTATGTTTCTGCACTAAAATGTAGTACTCCTTGTAGATGAAGAAATGTGTTTTGCTATAGTGCAAGGGATAGTGTTGTTTGTCTAGAATCACACAGTGAGTCTGTGTGCATTTGGGAACCACTGTGAGAGAAGCATTTGGTAACATCATGTATTTGCTGGCAGATAACTGTTTTAAAACCTGTCATGTTGTCAAGTTTTAGTAGCATTAGAAGCCAGTCTTTGCTTATGCTTTGATTAAATGAGTCAGTATTTGACACAAAAGTGCAGTCCTGAAATATGTAGATTGTGTGCAGTTCCCTTACCATTTCCACAGTAGTGAATAAGTTTTGGTAAACTTCTAGGGATAGTCGTTGTTGTCTAGAATCACACAGTGAGTCTGTGTGCATTTGGGAACCACTGTGAGAGAAGGACTGGGTAACATCGTATTTTCTGACAGATAACTCTTTTAAAACCAGTCATGTTGTCAAGTTTTAGTAGCATTAGAAGCTAGTCTTTGCTTATGCATTGATAAAATGAGTAAGGGTTTGACACTAAGGTGCAGTACTGTTGGAAAACGAGGCAGCATCTGTGAGGCCTGCACAAATAACATGACTACATTTGTCCTTCACTGGGAACCAAACACCCAATGGTAGCGCCTGACTCTCAGAGGGTAGCGTTGCAGAGCAGTCTGAGGCTTACTCAAGGGAGGTGGTGTGGGCTAGTAATCGCCATTTGCAGGTGCACAAAAATAACACTCCATAATTGATTGTCCAGTCTGTACTTTGCTTTATAAAAGTAAGAGTACATTTATTAAACACACACACTACCCAATACCATGCACCAATTTACAAATATACATAAGCTGTTGGAATTACTTTGTGACATTGCATAACATCTCCACCCCTCCCGCAGGGGGGGTGGGGTCTAGTACCACCACTCCCATGTATGCACATCAACTTGCCCCCAATGCAGTGAGTTGAACATAACCTGGAGCGAGGGCCCTGCGCACTGGCACCATCCCAGTGGCGACCCACCCCATTACCTCAACAAGCATTAAAAAGGGGTAAACCTGCCTTGGTGACACATGACCCTGACTAAGCATCTCCTACTGACAATAAAGTATGCACCTCTATATCTTCAGGGCTAGCAGTCTGGGGTCTTCACCTAAGCGCAGCAGCAAGAATCCATGTTTACACACACTTTAGAATGACAGTACTCATCACCTTAGTTGATTATTTGAATGCATTGCAATTACAGCCCCTAAAGGCATCACAGATGAAATCACATTAAACAAATGAATTTCAGTCCCTCTGAAAGACATAACCATTAGTAAATGCATTTCGGTGCAGTTACACCACTTCACCTCCAGGGGATGCCCTTCTCCAGACATCCCCAACTCAGTCATTCCCTCCGTGATGCACTTCGTAGCACACCCTCAGCTGTAGAACATAAGTTCCAGCCCAGAAGGTGATAGATGCTGGTTGCGCCCTTGAGGGGTTATTCTTTCAGATGCCCCATGAAACTTGGGGTGGGACTTTTCTTCCTGCTGGGGGGAGACTGCGTTCCTCCAGCCGTTCCCCCAGCCCCTTTGCACTCACTTGGTGGTGTCACCGTCCTCCTGGGGCCACCACGAGCAGAGAAACGGGAAGGTTTGCAGTCAGGCCAGTCCTGACGGCGCAAAGCATTATGGGGCGATTTTCCGTCATGCCCTGTGCATATTAGAACAGCGGCTCTCCCGCTGTGCCGGGGAGAGCCACGCAGCCTGCTTTGTTTCACAGGGGCCCGGTCCCACCCGGGCCCTCCTGCATCTCCCCGCTCGTTGGGGGGCCCGGTCCCACCCAGACCCCCAGGTAAGTGTATGCGGCTCGGGGAGCCCACCCCCGGCCGCTTCTCTCTGATTTTCAGGGGCGGCTCGGGGAGCCCACCCCCGGCTGCACCGGCTGACTCCCGGCCCGGCCCCGGGCCGCGGGAGCCAGTGCGGGTCTTCCGGTCTTCAGATCTTCTGGTCTGCCTGCTCCAGCGGGCAGACGCTTGGATCTTCGCCGGCTTCTCTCGCCCTCGCTGGACTCCGGGGGGAGTGTGACAGCACATCTCTCCAACCAACGCTCGCGGGGGATCCACTTCACGGGGAGCGCGACGGCGCTCCCCGGCTTTACTTCGGGGCCCGGGGATGGGATCCCGGGCCCCTCCCTCCTCTTCGTGGTTTTGGCGGTCACCAGGGTGGGCTCCTGGTGCCCCGCTTGGGCAACTTCACGGGGAGCGCGACGGCGCTACCCGACTTTGCTTCGGGGCCCGGGGATGGACTCCTGGGCCCCTTGGGCACATCTTCACGAGGGGGGGCCACGACACCGCTCCCCCGCCTTCACAGGGCAGCCCCAGGGACCTGACCCACCCCGAAGCATGATCGCGACCGGCGGCAGAGCCCCACGCTCTTAGTCGTCGGTCCCAGGTGGGGTCAAAGGTCGCCTACCTTCTGGGGGCCATATCTCGGCCCCTGGGGGTCCGATCCGTCCCATTTTTGCGTCCTCTTGCTCCTGGTGGCGCCACCCAGCCACTGAGAGCACTCTCCTTCGCCCTCCGGGTCTCAAAGAGGGTGCCTTCTACAGGGAACGGTCTTCACTGGCTCCCTGCGCCAGCCTTTCGCCTGGCTCTGGTTCCGGGCCCCTCTTTTCCTTGCACAGAGGCCACTGCTCCTGCGCACCGGTCCTGGGCTCTTCTTCTGGTGCTGTTAGGGTCCTGGGGGCAGTCAGGGGGTCTCTCCTTCAAACTGCCCATTGCGCCAGGCTCCAGCACCTTCAGCCTCCGCCGACCACACCCCAGAGAGCCCTTCTCTTCCTGTGCAAGCACTTTTTAAAAGTTGAGTAGGGGGCTGGCAGGAAGTCCCTGTTGGTCCTATCAAACAGCGACACATCACTTTCCTGCCCCTGCTCCCTCCTTCTTGTCCAGCCTCTGGGTTTGTTCAAAATTGCGTCGTCCAGTGTCTCTGGCCACATGGCCTCTGAAACCCAACTCCTTCCACGCTGCCTTCCCTCCTTGGTGCAGCCTGGTGCCTGGCACCCAGCGACAGCAGTTGATGGATTGGCCTGCAGCCCCTCCCATCTTCCTTTCGTGGAGAGGAGGCCCTAGCTTGTGGAAGAAAGGTTATCAATCCATCCAGCTGAGGTCAGCCCTCAGCCTGGGTCTGGTCCTGGCTGGCTCAGAGGAATATGACAGTTCTGGATGACCCAAAAGCAGTACAAATATGACTTTGGACTCTGCAGAATACTTCTTTTCACATTTGCTACAGTGGACTTAAGTGCGTGTCTGGAATCTGTAGGCCTAATTAAAGTGAAACTAGCCCCTGGCTCCACATTCCCATAGGGGAAAAAGGAAGTGAAAACACAGTAAAACACACTGACTTTCCCTGGCATGTCTCTTCCATCCTGAGTTCACTGTGGGTGAGTCCCAACATATGAGGCTCCCCCACAGTAAAAGCTCCACAATAAGGTGCTCAAAAAGCGAAATATCCGGGTGGCCCTTAGTGTGAGAACCAACTTCTAACAAGTACCATGTACTATTCTCTTCACTGTGGTAGAAGTGAAAATTTAAAAGTTTTACCCAGGCACTGTCCTAGAAGTAGTCTGATGATTTAGTCAGTTTCTAAGTACTTATGTTGTGAACCATTCATTACCAAATAGACTGCTTCAAACACCTATTCACTATACATGTAGTCCTCTAACCACCTACACAGTTGTTTTTCACACCTTCAATTCTCTAGTCAGTATCCATACACTTCCAGGAAACACCCTGTCACTCCCTTTGCAGTCCTCTAGTGACCCATTCAGCACCATGTACTAATCCATTCACTGTGCCAAAACCCAAACACTTATAAATTCACCAAGACACTCTTTTCCAGTACTCCAATGATTCAGTCACTGCCTAAGTATTCATGCACTGAGCCAGGCCTTAGCACATGGACTTCTTCAAACTCCTATGCACTATGCATGCACTCTTCTAACCACCTAGACACTTGTCTTTCACACTTTCAATTCCCTAGTCAGTATCCATACCGTCCATCAATTCCCTAGTCAGTATCCATACCGTCCAGCAAACATCCTGTCACTCCCTTTGCACTCCTCGAGTGACCCATTCAGTACCAAGTACTAATCCATTCCCTGCGCCAAAAGCCTACCACTTATAAATTCACCAAGGCACTCTCCTTGCTGTACTGTAATCATTCAGTCAGTACCCAAGTACTCATGCAGTGAGCCAGACCTTAGCACATGGACTGCTTTAAATGCCTATCCAGTATGCATTCAGTCCTCTAATCACCTAGACAGTTGTCTTTCACACCTTCAATTCCCCAGTTAGTATTCATACACTTCTAGCAAACACCCTGTTACTCACCCAGTGTGTCTCCTTATAGTACTGTAATCATTCAGTCAGTTAGCATGTAGTCTTTTAGTGAGGTAGGCTTTAGGGCATGAACTGCTTCAAAATAGTATGCACTATGCATGTAGTGTTTTAACCATCGTCACACTTGTGGTTCAGGGACATGGTTTCTTAGTCAGTTTTTATATAAAATGTGTTTGTACAGTAATGGAATAGTGTAAATTTGAAAGTTATTAATATACATTTATTTGTGATTCTTTTTTACAGATACTGTTTATCAACGTTAAAAGAGAGAAATCATGCCAGAAAAAAAAAGAAAAAGAACAGAGACAGGAGGATTATTTGAAGAAACATCAACCACAAGTATTGAATGAACAAGATAATGTGGCTAAAAGGAAAAAAAAATCTTCTGGTAAGATCACGAAGCAATTTATTAAAAATGTTTGTAGGAGCAAACAGAATGTAGATAATGCTGGAACTTCTGAGAATTTTTCAAGTAAGAAAAAAATTAAAAATAAGAGGAAAAGTAAAAAAGCAAATGTTCAGTCAAAGGAGATAAAGTATGGTAAAAGAAGGCAAAATCAGTATAAGGAATTACGCAAAAACATATTTTACAAGAGAGTAGTGAATAATTTGCTGAAAGATGTGAAGAAATATAAAAAGAGAGTTTTATTTTATAAAATAGAAGCATATTGAAAGCATTGTAGAAAAGGCTTTTGAAGTAAAAAGGAAACTGTTTATTTTATTGTTAAACAGAATTCGATCACTAGATAAACCAATATATGTAATGAAGGCCAAAAGTAGGAGGAAAAGAGTTATTAATAAAAAAACATTTGTTGATTTTTTTTGGGAGAATGGAAACACAGTTCTAGTTCAGAGCCTTTTTTAAATGAAGAGATTTATTCACTGAGCGAAAAATTATTGTATGCAGTGGACACCAGTGGTAGAGGTTATGAGGTTAGTGACGGTTGTCCAATGGAGAAAGAGAAAATGGTTGAAAGAAATGCAGAAGAAGTGATAGCGGATGAAGTTTTAGGGAGACGTGCTAAAAACCCTGTGTACACTTGGGATTGCAGTAGTGTTTGCAGTGTACGACAGGAATCTATTGAAAAATTATGTCGTTTTTTACAAGCCTATACTAAAAAAAGTGTAAAACAAAAGATTAAGCTGTTGCAAGGACTAGATCCTTGCAGAGTGAGAAAACATACTGGTTTGCAAGGTCATTCTCTGGCTTGTCTTTCTAGGAAAGTTTGTCAAAGTGTTTTTCACCATTTCAGAATGCTGGCAGTACATCCTACTCAAATGCGGAAGTTAGTGAGAAGGTTGTATTATGCAAAAAGTCCAGCACTAAAGTTAAGTGAGTTGAATAGTGCTCTTTTGCGTGGGTCGGTATCAGATGTGAAGCAGGTCTGTGAGGATATTGAGTTTTGTTACTTTGGGCCTCAGCAAGAGAGTGAAGAAACTGACACATTAGTAGAACAAAATGTTGAAGACAATGTAGAACCCGTAATTACAGAAAAATTTGAGGATGAAATCACAAAGTTTAAGGTAATTTCAGGTGAAAGACCAAATGTTTCTTATATTTGTTGTCGGCAAAGTCACTATAAAAATCAGACTAGGGGTGTCAATCTGTATTTAAAAAGTGAAATAGAAGATAATGATAAGTGTATGGAATTTGCAGCTTATTTGTTGGTAGAGGATTGTTTTGATTTGGGATGTGAGCAGCGTATTTGCAAATACTGTTATAACAAATTAGATGAGAATAAAATGCCTGCTAGAGCTGTTCATAATAATCTAGAGTTGGTTGCTATTCCTCCAGACCTGATAGATTTAAATACGCATGAGTCTATTCTCATAGAATGTGTTCACCCGTTTCAGGCTATTGTTCGTATGGAGCCCAAAACAAGTAAATTACATCCATCAGAGTTGCAAAGAGGATTGAAAGGAAGAGTTGTGTATTTACTGTTAGATTTAAGGAAAAATATTAAAACTATTGGTGTAGACCATGCAGAAAATGAGCCACTAGTCATTCTAGTTAATGGTATTCCTACTAAGAATAAGAAAATCTGGCAAGAGTTAGTGGATGTTAGAAAAGTGCAAAAAGCATCATTGTATCTGTTAAAAAATAATGAGTACTATAGAAATGTGTTTGTTGGAGAAGAAGAAATAGATTTAGCAGAAGATACTGAAACATTAAGTGGACAAATTGAAAAAGTGGACATGTCCAGATGTGAAGAGATCTATGAACATTACAGTGTACATCCACTTCATTCCAAAGAGGTGATGGGGAATACGATTGAGTTGTTTCAAATGAAAAAAGCAACAGGAAGTCCCATGAGTGTATGGGAAGAGAGCTTGGAAGTTCGTTGTTTCCCGCAGTTGCTTCCAACAGGAAAAGGTGGACGATATGATGAATGTCCTGTGCAGATTCCTGCATCTGAATATCAGACAACAAGATTATATGCAGAAAATCCAAGATTTCGTCAATGTATCCCTTATATGTTTCATCTTCTGTTTGAAAGTGACTTGTCTGGACTTTCATATGCAGTAAATCACATTTTAAAAACTGGAATGCATCTTCAAAATGTAACTTCAAAGGATTTTATGGATAAAGTGCATCAGAGAGATCATTTAGAATCTCAGTTGATTAATCTGATGGCATGTCAGCGTGGGACTAATGAATATTGGTATCGTCGACATGGAGAACTGAAATGTATGCTACGGAACTTGGGAACTCCTACATGGTTCGTTACACTAAGCTGTGCTGAGTATGCTTGGGATGATTTACTTGAATTTCTTTGAGAGGCAAATTCCAATATAAAAATTATTGAATACAAGACACCTAGAGAATTGTGCTCTTTGGATCCTGTCAGAGAAGACAAAAACTTCAAACAACAAGTCTTACGATTTCAAAGCCACAGGTGTGGAAAATACCGTAGACGAAAGTACATGTCAAAGGATAAGTTCTATACCAAATGTCGTTTTGGATTTCCACGTCCTGTATTATCCAAAGGAAGAGTGAACAGTTTTATGTCAGCTGTGCGACATACCATCACAAGAAAGTCTCCGAAAAACACCTACAACTTAAGAAGAAGCGAAGAATCACAATACATAAATGACTACAATCCAGTTATTTTATCCATGTGGAACGCTAACATGGATATTCAGTATGTTGCGGACAAATCCATTGCTGTTGCTCGATATGTAACGTCTTACATTACTAAATCAGACAAGACTGAATTGAAAGAAATGTGGGAAAAGATTTCTCACGAGAAGACTCCAAGTAAGAAATTATACAGTTTCAGTTTGAAGATGTTATCGCATCATGAAATTGGAGCATATGAATGTTCATATCGGTTATCATCTGCAAGTCTATATTCCAAAAGTAGAAGAATCATTTGGGTGAGTTTAGGTCTTGCAGGAATGCGAATTCGGGTACTGAGATCTGTTCAAGAAATTGAATATTTAGCAGAAAATGACCCTGAAAGTACAGATATTTTGAAAACCAATATGTTGGACACATACTATCCAAATAGAAGTCATCATCTTGAGAACATGTGTCTCTATGAAGTGCTGCAAAACTACACTTTTAAACGGAATACTACAGAGAACATCAACGATGGAAAATATGGAGTGATTGGTTCCGAAGGATGTCTGGTGAAACAAAGGAAAGGAAATTTAATTAATCACAGAAAACTGAGTTCCGACACTGCTCACAAAAGGGAATTTTACTATTTAGCCCTTTTGCAAATGTTCAAACCATGGCGTTCAGAACTGGAATTACTTGGAGATTTTCCCAGCTATGAAGATTGATTTAATGCTTGTAAAGATAACATACAATGCAGTGCTTTCGCTAATTATATCAAAATGTTGAATGATGAAATTGATCAAGAAGCTATAATTGCAGCTGAGATTGCTAGAGACAGTTCTCAAGATAGTCAAAGTTCTGCTGCACTGATTCAAGATCCACTAGGACAACCAATTGTGTAAAATGAAGCAGCGATTGCAATGAATGAGGTGGAAACAGCAATTTATCAAGCACAAGAAGATGCAATACAGTTAGGAAACTTGGAAGAGCAACTAAATGTTGAACAGAAACAAGTATATCAGCAAGTTAAAGAGCAGATGGACCATGGATTACTTCATGAAAAGAGAGGGTGCTCATGTACATCATTTCAACCTATCGGAATGTATGTGTGTGGTCAAGCTGGAACAGGAAAAAGTTTCCTAATTAAAGTAATTACAAGATATCTGCAAAAAACAACTGAGTCGCATTTGTCTTGTGTTGTCACTGCTCCAACTGGGTTGGCAGCACATAACATTAAAGGAATTACTTTACATCGTTTACTAATGCTACCAGTAGAGCATGAGAACAAATTGGAAAACCACAAGCTATCTGGAGAAGCTTGTTGTGAAGTTTCAAGAGTCCTGAAGAAAATGAAACTTCTCATTATTGATGAGGTGAGCATGGTTTCAAACTTGATGCTTGCCTTTGTGCATTTAAGAATGTATTGTATTGTATTGTATTAATTCTTGTATAGCGCTACTGTGACCCTACGGGTATCCTGGCGCTCTGATATAGCACAGCTATTACCGGTCGAGATGATAAACACACGGGGGATTAGGCTTTCGGAAATAGCCAGGTTTTAAGGCTCTTTCTGAAGTCGGTTAATGAGTCAAGTTGTCTAATCTTCTGTGGTAGCTCATTCCACAGCAAGGCTCCTGCCACGCTGAAAGCCCGCCCGCCCATCCTAGACCGTTTGAATCTAGGAACTACCAACAGGTTAGCGCTGGAAGAGCGAAGCTGTCTCTGTGGGAGGTACCAGGTGAATTTTTCCTGGAGGGATATTGGGCCCATCCCATGTGTTGCTCTATATACCAAACAGAGGGATTTAAATTGGACCCGTTCTTTGATTGGCAGCCAGTGAAGCTCTCTCAGAGCCTGAGTAGAGGATGAAGCACGTCTACGGTTTAACACTAATTTGGCTGCAGCTGATTGGACTCTTTGCAGCCCCTGGATGATATATTGAGGGGCCCCCAGATACAGGGAGTTACAGTAGTCCATCCTACTTAACACTGTGCTGCTCACGACCAGGGAGCGCATCTCATTCGGTAGAATCGGTAAGATCTGGCGCAACAAGCGCAGTAGCCCAAAACACACACTGGCTGTCTTGCCTGCCTGAGATTCCATTTGGAGGTTGTTATCTATAAGGACCCCCAGGTTGCGTATTGTCTTAGTCGGGGTCAACGAATCTTCCTCTGGGGCAAGCCTGAATTCGACCGGGGGTAGTAGAGGTACTCTTGCTGGTGAGTAGTACAATATCTCAGTCTTTCCTCCATTGAACTGTAGAGAGTTACGCTGCAGCCAGTCTGTTGTCAGCCGCATGCACTCATGGAATCGTTCCGTGGGGACAGCATGTTTACCCTCCATGGAGAATACCAATTGCGTATCATCAGCATAGTTGACCAATTCAACCCCGAAAGCTTTGATAATAGAGAAGAGTGGTTGTAAGTAAATGTTAAAAAGAATGGGGCTGATACTGGAGCCCTGCGGTACTCCATGGGCTATAGAAAAAGTCCTAGATGTAAATGGTCCCAAGGTTACCATCTGCTGTCTCCCTGTCAGATAGGAACGGAACCACTGCAGTGCCCGCCCCTTTATCCCGATGCCCTCCAGTCTCCTGAGCAAAATTGGATGACTCACTGTGTCGAATGCGGCCGACATATCCAGGAGCACCAAAACCGCTGTGCTCCCGTTGTCCGCCCGCATCCGTAGATTATCCATCATAGTTGTCAGGGCTGACTCTGTCCCATGTCCGGGTCGGAAACCAAACTGATCCCTATCCAACAAGTTATGCTCTTCCAAGTAATCTGAAAGCGATCTGCTCACAACCCTTTCCAAAATTTTAATTGGGAAGGGAAGGAGGGAGATTGGCCGAAAGTTGGCCGGGTATGACGTGTTATTTGGAGTATGACGTGTTATTTGGAGGAAAACACGTCATAGTTTTTGGAGATCTACTGCAATTGACTCCAGTAAAAGGACAACCGGTATTTAAAACACTTGCCCATGAAGATACCAGAAAGTCTTTTGGCAGTGTTGGTAAGGTGAACATTTGGAGTAATTTTGAATACAAAGAACTGACAACAAATATGCGACAGGCAAATGATGCTGAATATGGAAGTATTATTCAAAATATAGGAATTGGAATTCTTTCAAAACAAGGGAAAGAAGCTTTGGAGAGTCAATTACTTTGGAATCTCTTTCCAAATGAAAATGCAGTTCCTGCAAAAGTGTACGTGGAAATTGCTAAAAATAAGTCAGTGATTTGCTTAATGCCAACACTGCGTGAGTGTTCAATATACAATGAAGAATTATTAAAACTGGAAAATGAAGAAATTGTAAAAATGGAAGCCATCGATAAAATACTGCATGAAGGAATCACTATTATTTTGACGGGTAAGTGGAGATCAAAACTGGATTGTTTAGAAAAAAAAATATCTAAAACTGCTGGTTTAGAAAAGACACTATATGCATGTGTAAACTGTTGGGTAATTTTAAGGCGTAATTTGGATGTAGAGAAAGGTTTAGTTAATGGTGCCATGGGCAAAGTGGTGGATTTTGTGAATTATCAGAAAAAAGAAGGAATTGAATTTTTAAAAATTTAATTTGATCAGACTGATGAAGTTAAAGAAATTGGTCGTTGTTCAGTTCGTTTTTTGCTTGTTAAAGATTTATATGTCCGTAGGAAACAATTTCCATTTTCTCTGGCATATGCAGTGACTATTCATAAATCTCAAGGATTAAGTGTAGACAGTGCATTGGTGAAAATTGGATCTACCATATTTAAAGAGGGTATGGCATATGTTGCTTTGTCGCGAGTCAGAACATTATCTGGTTTGTTTTTGATGAGACAAAGGTTACTGCAGATGCAAAGTGTGTAAAAGAGTATACTAGGTTAAGAAGGGTGTATGCTCCACATTTAGGTCAATATCCTGTATTTGAAAAGCGTGTGGTTGGTCGAAAAAGAAGGTTCGAGAATATGTGTTCTGAAGGTGTCAAGAAAAGAACAAGATAATGTTGTGATTGCAGGTAAAAAGAAATTGGACACTGTTGGAGAGATTGTTGGTTATCAGTTTGAAAATAGTTCTGGTGTCACCTGCTATGCTAATGTAGTGGTCCATGTTGTTTTTTATCTTGAAGGTTTGCAAGAACAAATTATGCAGAATTGGCAAAAAAAGATTTTGTTCTCTGTTGCATTCTGTTTATGAAAAATTGACAACAGATAGAAGTAAAATACAATCTGTTTCAGGTGTTCGTAGTCTTTTGGATGTGTGTTCTGGTTCTACACAATTTACACAAAATATCCAACAAGATGCTCAGGAATTTTTAATGTATATGCTTACCTTTTTTGAAAATGAAGGTGTAGAAATAGAAAATATTTTTGGCCTTTCTTACAAATGGGAGCATTATTGTGAAAATTGCATGAATACATGTATCACCAATGTAGACACTGAGAGATTTCTGTATTTAACATTACCAGACTGTAAATCAGTGTCTTTCAATAAATTAGTGAAAGGTGCAATTCAAAACATGGAGTGTAGCCAATGTAAATCAGAAATGTTATCCACATTATTCTTAACAAAATATGGAAAATACATCATTTTAATAATGCAATGTTGTACAGCTGACGGAAGAAAATTGGATACTTTAATAAAACAATTTGTAGCAGCACAACTATCAATATCAGGAAGGACTTTTGTAGCAATTGCAATAATTTTCCATGATGGTCCTTCCACCACATCTGGACATTACACTGCCTATCTAAAATGTGACAAAGGCTGGACACTTTGTAATGATGCCCAGTTGGTTTTCAAACAACGTTTGCCTAGTGAATTACCAAATTCCTACCTAATATTTTTAAAGCTAAAGTTTTATGAAGATAATAAATTCCTCAGAGTGAATTATTATAATTTAATAGGACTACCATTGGACAATTTACATAAAGAAGAAGTGCAAAAATACCATTTGGCCTCAAGGAAAGGTATATTTTTGAATTATGGACTTTTTGGTGGTCATTTATTCGGTGATTATTTTAAGGCGGCAATATTTACAGTTTTTATAAGTTAGTTATAAAATTTTGTAATCTGTAAGCATTTCATATATGTATGATTTGTATTTTCTGTTATTTTACTGAGAACAGTATGTTGGGTTTTTTTTAACAATCTTTCTGATTGGTTTTTTTTTGCCCGCTGTTAAGTGATGAGTACGATTGAAATCACTATTTCTAGTGAAATTCAATATATTCTAAGAACAGCGAAAAAGGCAAACAAATTACTTTGTGGAAATTATGCTGGGTTATAGAAAATGTATTACTACATGTTATAATTTTTTTTTTCTTTTCTTTCACAGATCCAAATTTTAAAACAAGCAATTTATATGAATTTAGATTGCAATGAATATATGAAAAAAATGTATACCATTTTTTATTCCTATTATTGTGAAGGTAAGTTTAACTAAGTCTCAATATGCAGAATGTCGGGGTCTGCAAGAAGGTACAAAGTTGAAACATGTTTCTAAAAACACTCTGTTTATACGTATGTAGTTTTCATATCTGACCATAATCAGATATCATGTGACCTGCAAAAAAAGAGATTTCAGGGGTTCATAATATTTCCCATTGTACCTATTGAAGGATCGCAATCATTTCAATCATTCTTCTTTGAACATCTTTGCAGACAAAACTCTGTGCTTACCTTCTATCATTCGCAAGGAATTTTGAAACCGGAAATATGTCACTTTTTGTAACATAGTTATTGCGCAAGACACTCTTTCAAATTTACAAAGACAGGAAAAGGCACTCTGTGCACTTTTTATACTCCATGTAAAAACAACCTCATTATGCACACCACTTTGCGTTGAAAGGGTGTTCTATGAGTGTTGTTGTGCATGATTGCACTGAATACTCAAAGAACAAGACACATGTCTAGATTTATTAGAAATCAGGAATCTCGATGTGTGTGAATGCTGCACCATTCTAAAATTGGTGTAGGAAAGCACAACAAGGAGAATTGTTTTCAATTTTCTCCACATTTTTATATCTTCAATGCATGCTGAAATGTTCAGCATACATTGAAGGAGAAAAATGCATTTTCTTATTGTTTTTGTGCAGGAAGGTGTGTCTTCCTGCAGAAAAACAAACAGCACATGACACAGATATCCTTGCACTATGGTGCAAGGGTGCCTGTGTCACCACATGGCTGCAGTTTAAGCAAAAGACAATGGTCCTAGACCCATTATTAACAACCAGGGCAATAGGCCCTTACTCAGTTATATCATTCACTTAGTTAAGAGCTAAAAAGGGGTAAATTGGGTAGCTCACAATATTAAATACAATGTTTCAACATAAACACCAAAAGAAGGCAACAACCAAAATCAAAATCACCATACATTTATTTTACACATTCTTAACAATTGACCTTTATAGTTTATCGAGGTTGCTCCAGAGGGAACGTGCATGTAGCAAGGGTGCTGAAGGGTGAGTGAGTGAAAGAAAGAGTATAGAACGTAGTGACATGAAGAATTTGAATAAATTCACATGGGGACCGGTTGTCAATCACCGTCCAATGGAGCCTGGTCATGTTACAAAGTATGCAAACTCAATTATGCATTTGGAAATCAGACTAGAAACCAATTCATAGTGTAGCACGTGAGGGAATTGCGTGTCCCAGGCAATTGAACTGGGGGCGTCGACGTTTCGACCCGTCTGTGTGGCCTTAAGGGTAGTTTAAGCCTTGGCCGTGCAGGTCTTCCTCAGGACAGGAGGGGCAACCTGGATGAGTGCTAGACTTAATCGTGTGCCTAGAGAAAATATTAAAGGGGGTGATAAGGATGTTGCACTTGAGATATTCTAATTACAGAGAGGCGCCTAAAATTAGGCTTACCCGTTATTAATCAGGGAGCAGGATTCCTATTAATGGAAAACATAGGGAGTCAGGTACTGAGTTCCTGTGTCCCTTCGTGATGCACAGCTTTGAAAATACCCGTTAATTCGGTATCTGAAAAATTAAAAACGAAACCGCATTAAGTTTAATACATAAAGAGGCTACCAATCCATGTTACGTAGCGGGAGGAGAGTCACGACAGTTTAACTTAAGGTAGAGCACAGGAACCGTTGGGAAACGTGTGCGTGTCTCTAGGAGCTGAGGATAATGCCAAGCTGTAAGCAAACAAAAAGAGGCATGAGTGGTTCTGAGAATAACTAGGCCTCAGTGGAGGCATCATCGTAAGGATAAGGAGGGGAGGGAGGGGTGTTACCTTTAAACCGTTCTATTCGGCCGTCCGTGTGGCGTCTCACTATGCTGGTAGCGGGGTTACCGCTCGCTGCGAGGACGTTAAAATAGGGAGGAAAACGTCAACGTGAGACGGACGGTGCCGGTGCGCTTTAGAAAACAGAGTTAAAAGACTCAGGACGGTCAATTAATCCGAAACGGTTACTCGGAAAATCATGGGGACGGGAAAAATTGTGTAGTTGAGATAATTGGTGTGGATAAAATGTTAAAACACGCACTTAGTGTGAATTGCACTAAATGCGGGAAGTTCGAAGAGTTACAGAAAATACAAACATTAACATTAACAAAACGACACGTGTTCACAGTACCGCGCCCCAGGGTTAACAAACCATTGCTCAGCCACAGTACCAATACGTATCTCATAATATACGGACACTTCAGAGTTAATGGGAAGCAATACCATATAGTAACATATGATCAACGTACTAAAGCCACATTACAGAGGGTATGTGAAGGATGGTAATGTTGACCCACAGAGTCGGTTAGTACATTGTGACAGGCAGGCAGTTGGTTTAGAGGAGGGATAACATCAATGCCAGTTGTTATACTAGAAATTGATCGGATCACAGACAATCTCCTATAAGGTTCAATATGAAAAAGCAATTTACAGATGTTGCATTATAAACGATCTCATGTAACAAAGGGCAGCGCTCGTTGGTGCAGGGCGCTGAAGCCCTAATGGGAAACGGCTAATAAAGTGGTATAACCTCGGTAATGGATTCATCCATTGTTCATAATCGAAACCTGCTTATTGATTTCTTCAAATTCATTCAGGCCCCTCGCGATCGTGTCTAAAGAATGTATCCATCTACATTCGAGTTTGTTGAGTATATTGGTAAAATCACCTCCTCTGGGGTTAGGGTTGACCTTCTCAATAACCCACCATCTTAAACTTTCCGCAGTGTGTTCAAATGTAGTAAAATGTTCTACCAAGGGTGCACCCGATGTCTTACAACGTATGCGGCTGCAGTGTTGTAGGATCTGACACTTCACTTTCTGAATGGTCTGGCCCACATACATAAAATCACAGGGACGGACGATCGCATAAATGACTCCTGTTGTATTGCAATTGCTATGTTCCTTAAGTGTATGTGTCTGGTTGTTGTGTGAAAATTCGATGAGGTCTTTAGTTAATGGACAGGCTTTGCATGATCCACATTTATGGTGTCCCCTGATAGGGGGGGATGCCCCATAGGGTAGTCTGGCAAATAGTCCGAGATGTAGGTAGTAAGGACTTAACCAGGTGGTCCCTTATATTTTTGCCTTTTCTAAAGGCATGTAAGGGAGTTGGCATATTGCCCAATTCATCAGCCACTAGGTGCCAATGTTGGTTAATGGCCTTTTTGATGGCGTTACTTTTAGTGCTGAAGGTGGTGACGCATACCAGACGTTCCTCACTGGTACTTGTTCTTGGTTTAGGGGGTCAGTAAGAATTCTCTACGATTGTGCCAAGCACGTTTCCGTGCTTTTTTCAAGAGTCTGATCGGGTAACCACGATCCAGTAGTCTGGCTAGAAGTCCTGCTGATTCATCAAAATAATCTTCCTTTTTGGAGCAGTTTCTACGTACCCTCAGAAATTGACCAAAGGGCAAGCTATCCCTGAGGTTGCGGGGGTGATGGCTCGAGTATCGCAAGAGCGTGTTCTGTTCACTACTCTTCCTATATAGGCTAGTGTGTAATTTGCCAGATTCTGATTTTATAGTAATGTCCAGGAAGTTAATGGCTTCTCTGTTGAAATCAATGGTAAATTGTATGTCAATAGAACATGTGTTTAGCCAATGATGGAAGATTTTAAGCTGTTCCTCATCACCTCGCCAGATAATTAAAACGTCGTCAATATAACGACGCCAGAGTTCTATGCACGCCCTATAAGGGTTTAGTTCACTGAGGACAAAACTATGCTCGTATTCATTCATATAGATGATAGTCAGATTTCGGGCAAAACTTGCCCCCATCGCCACGCCCTTGGTTTGTACATAGAATTGGCCCTGGAAGGTAAAATAATTCCTGGTCATGGCAATCTTAAGTAATGTGATAAAGAATTCTGTAGGGACTTTATGTGGTGCAGGTCTAGTGTTGAGTACTGATTCGATGCACGTAAGTGCCGACTGTTGAGGGATATTAGTATATAGGGCCGTTATGTCCATAGTCACGAGTAGATGGGTATTAGAGTCAAAAGGGCGTTCGTCCACTAGTTGTATCGTTTGCATTGTGTCTCTGAGGTAGGTGGTGGTACTCTCTGCAATTGGTTTCAGGAACACATCAATATATTTACATAATGGTTCTAAAATTGAACCACATCCCGAAATTATCGGTCTCCCTGGTGGGTCCTGCATCCGCTTGTGTATTTTAGGGAGGGTGTAAATGGTGGGCAACCTGGGGTGTTTGTTGTTGAGATAATCATGTTCCAGCTTACTTAGAGATCCAGCCTCTAAAGCCCCCTTGGTCACACCGCTTATGGTGTTACTTATCTCTCTCGTGGGGTCTTTACTCAGCTTGGCATAATTACCTTCAACTGTCAGTTGTGATAAGATCTCTTTCTTATAATCTTCCGTATTTTGTAACACAATGGCACCACCTTTATCCGTGGGTTTAATCACTATATTAGTGTTCCTTTTCAGAGATTCTAGAGCGTCACGTTCTTGTTTGCTCACATTGTATTTTACATATTGCAGATTGGTTAATATGCTATCAATGTCCCTCATTACAACTTGCTCATATGCCAGAAGTTTATGCGGCATGAGGTGGGCCGAAGGATTAAACTTAGATGGTGGTCTAAATCCGCTGCCCGAGAAGGTCGGGTTATAGGGAGTCTTAAGGAAGTAATGTTTCAATCGGATTTTACGGAAAAATTGATGTAGTTCAATTTTAAGGTTATAGTTATTAGGCATGGATGTAGGAACAAAGGAAAGTCCCTTCTCCAGAATTCCCTGCTCATTGGGTGTAAGTGTGTAATCAGACAGATTAACTATGGGATTGTCTGGTTTGTGGACTACCATCTGTAGTGTTGACGTCGTGTCTGTATTTCCCCATGAGTCTCTTGTTGAAAGTGTGCCTGTTTCTTTGTCTGTCCTCTCCCTTAATTCCACATTGGACCTCTGGTGCCCTTGGGTCTGCCCCAGGGGCGTCCCCGTCCTCGCTGTCCCCGCCATGGTTCGTCTGCTAAAAAAGGCTGCTGATTGTGTAGTTTGGTCCTATCGTGGGTGTACCTCCGCTGGGACCTGGGCGTTCTGTGTCGCTCTCTGAGCTGCTTCCCAATGATGATCCCGAAAAAGTGGTGTATCTCCTAAATCCACTCCTACCTCTACTGGCAAATGTTCCCTGTTGTTCTCTTATATAGTAGCCCTCTTGAAGATACGGGTAAGTTGTCTTTTTGTCATAGGATTTAATATCCCTGGCTACTTTATCTAGCTTAGTTGCCTGTGTGTAGATATCAAATTCATGAATAGTTCTTTCCAGTGCTTCTTTGGCATTAAGTGGCGCCTTGTCCTCGATAATTTCTTTTTTTAATTCAAGGATTTCTTTGGTTAAACGTTGTACTTCCTCAACTGCAGTTTCAATACCGAGTACCATCCAGTGCCTTGAACAGTTATTGGACACAAAGCTAAAGTTTTCTTTAAACTTGGGATTATCAAGAAAAATAGCTGGTTCATTTCTTACTTGTAACCCAACTGTAATGACATTAGATTTGAGGTATTTAGCTAAAGTGTGTCCATGCAGGCGTGTTCTAATGAGTTTCTTCTCCAAATGTCTAGTTTGGATACTTTCTCATTGAGCGTTAGATCTATACTAGTAGTGGTTCCACCTAAGAAGGTGCTACCTCCTTGTTCTTGTAAGAGTTTGTCTATGTAGTCTTCACTATAGGACAGTGTCTCCTTATCAGACATAGTATGGATGCTATTGGTAGAGATATAGCTGTAGCTATACAGGTGGCTAGGTGGGATCGTGAAGTTTTAAGACACAAACAATTTAACAACAAACATTTAACATATAAACCCTCGCAGGACTTGCCTGCACAAAGGTAGCCATTACAAAAAATGGGGTGACCCAATAGTCAAGGACCTGGGTGTAAATTTGATACAAAAGACAATGGTCCTAGACCTATTATTAACAACCAGGGCAATAGGCCCTTATTCAGTTATATCATTCACTTATTTAAGAGCTAAAAAGGGGTAAATTGGGTAGCTCACAATATTAAATACAATATTTCAACATAAACAGCAAAAGAAGGCAACAACCAAAATCAAAATCACCATACATTTATTTTACACATTCTTAACAATTGACCTTTATAGGTTATCGAGGTTGCTCCAGAGGGAACGTGCATGTAGCAAGGGTGCTGAAGGGTGAGTGAGTGAAAGAAAGAGTACAGAACGTAGTGATATGAAGAATTTAAATAAATTCACATGGGGACCGGTTGTCAATCACCTTCAGCACTAAAAGTAACGCCATCAAAAAGGCCATTAACCAACATTGGCACCTAGTGGCTGATGAATAGGGCAATATGCCAACTCCATTACATGCCTTTAGAAAAGGCAAAAATATAAGGGACCACCTGGTTAAGTCCTTACTACCTACATCTCGGACTATTTGCCAGACTACCCTATGGGGCATCCCCCCTATCAGGGGACACCATAAATGTGGATCATGCAAAGCCTGTCCATTAACTAAAGACATCATCGAATTTTCACACAACAACCAGACACATACACTTAAGGAACATAGCAATTGCAATACCAGGAGTCATTTATGCGATCTTCTGTCCCTGTGATTTTATGTATGTGGGCCAGACCATTCAGAAAGTGAAGTGTCGGATCCTACAACACTGCAGCCGCATACGTTGTAAGACACCGGGTGCACCCTTGGTAGAACATTTTACTACATTTGAACACACTGCGGAAAGTTTAAGATGGTGGGTTATTGAGAAGGTCAACCCTAACCCTAGAGGAGGTGATTTTACCAATATACTCAACAAACTCGAATGTAGATGGATATATTCTTTAGACACGATCGCGAGGGGCCTGAATGAATTTGAAGAAATCAATAAGCAGGTTTCGATTATGAACAATGGATGAATCCATTACCGAGGTTATACCACTTTATTAGCCGTTTCCCATTAGGGCTTCAGCGCCCTGCACCAACGAGCGCTGCCGTTTGTTACATGAGATCGTTTATAATGCAACATCTGTAAATTGCTTTTTCATATTGAACCTTATAGGAGATTGTCTGTGATCCGATCAATTTCTAGTATAACAACTGGCATTGATGGTATCCCTCCTCTAAACCAACTGCCTGCCTGTCACAATGTACTAACCGACTCTGTGGGTCAACATTACCATCCTTCACATACCCTCTGTAATGTGGCTTTAGTACGTTGATCATATTTTACTATATGGTATTGCTTCCCATTAACTCTGAAGTGTCCGTATATTATGAGATACGTATTGGTGCTGTGGCTGAGCAATGTTTTGTTAACCCTGGGGCGCGGTACTGTGAACACGTGTCGTTTTGTTAATGTTAATGTTTGTATTTTCTGTAACTCTTCGAACTTACCGCATTTAGTGCAATTCACACTAAGTGCGTGTTTTAACATTTTATCCACACCAATTATCTCAACTACACAATTTTTCCCGTCCCCATGGATTTCCGAGTAACCGTTTCGGATTTATTGACCGTCCTGAGTCTTTTAACTCACCGGCACCGTCCATCTCACTTTGACGTCTTCCTCCCTATTTTAACGTCCTCGTGGCAAGCGGTAACCCCGCTACCAGCATAGTGAGACGCCACACGGACGGCCGAATAGAACGGTTTAAAGGTAACACCCCTCCCTCCCCTCCTTATCCTTACGATGATGCATCCACTGAGACCTAGTTATTCTCAGAATCACTCATGCCTCTTTTTGTTTGCTTACAGCTTGGCATTATCCCCAGCTCCTAGAGACACGCACACGTTTCCCAACGGTTCCTGTGCTCTACCTTAAGGTAAACTGCCGTGACTCTCCTCCCGCTACGTAACATGGATTGGTAGCCTCTTTATGTATTAAACTTAATGCGGTTTCGTTTTTAATTTTTCAGATACCGAATTAACGGGTATTTTCAAAGCTGTGCATCAAGAAGGGACACAGGAACTCAGAACCTGACTTCCTATGTTTTCCATTAATAGGAATCCTGCTCCCTGATTAATAACGGGTAAGCCTAATTTTAGGCGCCTCTCTGTAATTAGAATATCTCAAGTGCAACATCCTTATCACCCCCTTTAATATTTTCTCTAGGCACACGATTAAGTCTAGCACTCATCCAGGTTGCCCCTCCTGTCCTGAGGAAGACCCGCACAGCCAAGGCTTAAACTACCCTTAAGGCCACAAAGACGGGTCGAAACGTCGACGCCCCCAGTTCAATTGCCTAGGACACGCAATTCCCTCACGTGCTACACTATGAATTGGTTTCTAGTCTGATTTCCAAATGCATAATTGAGTTTGCATACTTTGTAACGTGACCAGGCTCCATTGGACGGTGATTGACAACCGGTCCCCATGTGAATTTATTTAAATTCTTCATGTCACTACGTTCTGTACTCTTTCTTTCACTCACTCACCCTTCAGCACCCTTGCTACATGCACGTTCCCTCTGGAGCAACCTCGATAAACTATAAAGGTCAATTGTTAAGAATGTGTAAAATAAATGTATGGTGATTTTGATTTTGGTTGTTGCCTTCTTTTGCTGTTTATGTTGAAATACTGTATTTAATATTGTGAGCTACCCAATTTACCCCTTTTTAGCTCTTAACTAAGTGAATGATATAACTGAGTAAGGGCCTATTGCCCTGGTTGTTAATAATAGGTCTAGGACCATTGTCTTTTGTATCAAATTTACACCCAGGTCCTTGACTATTGGGTCACCCCATTTTTTGTAATGGCTGCAGTTTAAGCAGCCGTGCAGAGAGAAGCATAGATTTGCAACATATTTATGTACATATGTTGCATCCCTGTGCTTCGGAAGTACTACAGCACACGGTAGTTAAAGAGGTTATTGTGTGATGCTGCAGCACTTCCTCGTAGTTCTGCACTTATACATTCACCATACACTACTAATGCATTCAGTCAATTACGTTCTACACATACATTCATCTAAACTTTCACACACTAACAAAGACATTTAGCTCTTTTTTTAAACCAGGAAAGTTAGTTCTTACAAGAACTTTTTTTTTCTTCTTTTATATTTGGTTTTTTTCTGGTTTTTCTAACAATTTTGTGATTTTTTTTTTTTGGTTTTTCTGAAAAAAAACCAGGAGAAACAAACAGTGAACTTCAGGGGACAATAAAAAATTTAAAAAACTAGCAAATGTGGCTTTCTTGCCGGCGGCAGATCAGATCGATCGACTGCTCACCATAGCACAAAGTCGCATTGCACTTAGTGCAGAGCACTTTTAAAAATTGAAATTGAGGATGGATGTCCAAGGTTTGGGCTGACGGATGCACTCTTGATGTGCTCTGCTGCGATGAGGTGGAAGGCGCAGGAGTGTTTCTCATCCGTCGGCACTCTTCACGTGCAAGATTGTTTGGATGAAGGGTCCTCATGTGCTTCATCATACTTGCCATGCCGCACGAATATTTCTTGTTAGGATCCCCTCGCGACAGGACTCTTTTGCAAATCTTGCACGTGACCAAGGTGGCATTGGTCTTATTCTGCCCCTCGGGAAAAGTAAAAAATTTCCACACCACTGAAGAAAAACGTTCTTTGGGTGGTGCCTCCTCCAAAAATTCATCCTCAGATGAGTGAGGAGATGCAGGTGATGCCTGCTGCCCTGAAGCCATTTTTGGTTGAAAAAAGTTAGAGCTAGGTGTAAACTTAGTCTAAAAAAATCTTCTCTCCAAAGAGATGGTCCTCTAAAGAAGGTCAAAGAAGAATGATTGAAATGGGTGGGTTCTTTCAATAGTTAGAAGAGGAAGTGTAATGAACCAATCAAATCTCTTTTTTTGCAGGTCACATGGGATCCGCGCACCCTGCGCTTACGCAGCACACACCCAGAGCGCATCCGCAAAATTGAATTAAAAAAATTATAGGATTAGATGTAAAAATATATTACTTTTAAGACTAGTTTAGAGTTTGTCTTCAATTAATATTCACATGAAATACATAAATATGTTTTTTTAAATGTTAAATACTTCGCGGGATCCGCGCACCTACCACATCATAGACGCAGATGACGCATTGCAAAAGCGCGTAAACGTCGCGTTATGTACATCGAACGTGTCGCGTATAGGCTGGGAGTCGCGTACCGGTCGCATTGGAATCGCGCACTAACCATGTACCCCACGCATACCATGCGCGGATGCTACCGCGTAGGGATCGAGAACAGTGCGCGGATCCAAAAACATTGAACAAAATATATAAAATAAAGTTTTGAACATATAGTTAAATATTTTGAAAAATATGTTTGAAAAACCCATTAAGTTCAAATAATATTTTTTAATTTTTAAAAGAATTAATTGAAAAATAAGTTTAAAAAAATGGTGATAAAAAAGTATTTAAAAAAAAAAATGTATTCATGAAATTGACACACTGAATTTGAAAAATATACAAATCCAATCAAAATCATTAAACATGATATCTTCAGAGATAAGTTATAGATGTACTGAAAAAACCAAAGGTTTCAGGGGCGTTATAATTAGGAATTGGCATTTAAAAAACCTTTGAAATTCACTGAAAAAACCATAGGTTTCAGGGGTGTTATAGTTAGCTGGACCTTTTCCCTCATACAAAACCCTAGAAATTCCCGTTATAGTTAGTTCAGCTAACTATAACTCGCGCCCCCGCAATGCATTGCTGATGACGTCACATATTACATCACTCGTGACATGGTCAGTGACATCACTGATGACATCTCAAATGACATCACTGATGACATCACTGATGACCTCATCCACGTGATAAATTACTGCATCTTCGCACACCCTAATTTAACCGTTGATACACCAACTCAAAATTTCAGACGTCCATGCTCAAAACCATAGATACTCCAATACCAATAACTACATACCCACTCATTAACTCTTAGGTCTACATACACCTCTACTCACACACCTGTACAGTCACTCATACTTAGTCACTCCGTACAAGACTATCATATGCATTTATACGCCTACATAGACACTCACACACCACCATACATAGAGATACTCTCACACCTAGTCAGTCATGCAAATAATTAATCACACTTCCATTTACTCACCTATGCAGTTATACAGTTATATAGCTATCAGCAGTGCATTGCGGGGTCGCGAGTTATAGTTAGCTGAACTAACTATAACAGGGGAATTTCTAGGGTTTTGTACGAGGGAAATGTCCAGCTAACTATAACACCCCTGAAACCTATGTTTTTTTCAGTGAATATATATATATATATATATATATATATATTCACTGAAAAAACAAAGGTTACAGAGATGTTATAGTTAGGCTCCTGTTTCGCTTGAACAAAACCAGAGAAATTCAGCAGTTGTCTCCCCGCAATGCACTGCTTATGACCTCAAATTTCACATCACTCATGAAATGATCAGTGATATCACTGAAGACATCTCAAATTATATCACTGATTGCACCATCTGGTGACTGAGTGTTTTTTAAATGTTTAGGAGTGTTAAATATGTATACCAAGGTGTATGCATGAATCTGTGGTTTTATGAGTGCCTGATTTGATGATTCAGTGGGTAAGTGAGTAACTGTATAAGTGAATAATTAAGCGTCTCAGTGAATGTATGGGTGAGTGACTTGTTGTGTGAATGTCAGTATCGGTCTGCCAGTTGGCGTCTAAGTGGTTGTATAGGTGTGCGAGTGTGTACATGAGGTTTAGTATGGGTGAGTGATTGGTTGTCTGAGTACGTGTATTGGTGTCTGAATGCCTGTGTGGGTGGGTGGGTGAGGTGGTGTGTAACTGTCTGGAAGGATGATTGCGTGGGTAATCCAGTGGCTCTATGAGTGAGTGAGTGTGTAAGTAGCTGTGTGGGTGAGTGAGTGTGTGTGTGTGTATGGCTGTGTCAATGAGCAAATGGATGTGTCAGTAGTATATGAGTGAGTAACTGTATATGTGGAAGGCAATATAGTTGTATGTTGGAGTATACAAGTGACTGTATGTATGACTGAGTGATTGTAAGAGTGGCCATATGCGTGAGTGTCTATTTGTGTAAGTGACTGTATAGGTTTGTGAGTTTGTGTTATTATCTGTATATGTAAGTAAGTGTGTGTGTGTGTGTTTGTGTGTGTATCTGTATGGGTGAGTGAGTAGGTGGCTGAGGAGCTCTATGAGTGTGTGTCAGTGTGTGAGTGGGTGTATGAATGGATATGTCAGTGTCTGATTAGTGAGAAAGTGGGTGTATGAGTGGCTGTATGAGTGATTGAGTAGATGTGTGTGTAGACCTATCAATCATTGAGTGGGTGTGTGAGTACTAGTATGGGTGTGTCAAAGGTTTTGACAATGGTAGTGTGGAAGTATAAATGAGTGTACAAATGGTTATATTGGGGTGTGAGTGGGTGTGTCAGATTCTGTAGATGATGTCAGTGATGTCATTTGAGATGTTATCAGTGATGCCTCTGCCCATGGAGAGATGTATTATGTGAGGTCATAAGCAGTGACTTGCGGAGCGCGAGTTTACTGCTGAATTTCTCTGGTTTTGTACGAGTGAAACATGAGCATAACTAAAAAGTCTTTGTTACCTTTGTTTTTTTCAGTGAACTAGCCGTCACGTTTGCAGGGTGGTGGAGAAAGGGGGCTGAACCTTTTTTTTTTTTTTTTTTTTTTAAATCACTGAGGGTAGGGGAATAGGGTGTTTCTACCCTGCTTCCTTTTTAAAAAAAATTCAACTGAGTCACAAGATAGCTGCCAACACTTCCTGGTTGAAGTGTTGGCAGCCAATCAGAGCAGTGCATTTCCCTGCACAAGCTCGTCTTTGTCATGAAGACTTCACAACCAGAGAGATCACAATGTATTTAATATTTATTGAGCGCATATATCACCCGTAGGACTCGTAGCGCTAGCTGAAAAACAGAAGACTGGGGGAGCCAGGCAGAGCATTAGAATAACCACGTTTTAAGGGCCTTGGGGAATTGTTTTGCGGTCGGTTTCTGGGCGGAACCGTACAGGTTCCATAGCTCAGGTGCAGTTCTGGAGAAGGACCTGCAACCGTTCCTTACAGTGCGGACCTTGGGGACGTTAACAAATGTTTGCTGTTGGAGCGGAGGATTCTAACTGGTATTTGGTAAGTTTGTTTTCTTCTAAATAAATTGGTCCAGTGTTGTTGAGTGTTTTATGTACCAAGCAACATAGTTTAAAGTTAATCCTTTTTCTGATGGGGAGCCAGTGGAGAGCTTCTAGACTGGGAGCAGATGGAGAACGGGGGGTGGGGGGATTTAAGACCAGCCATGCCGCGGTGTTCTGCAGAACCTGAAGTTTGGACAGAAGCTTTTCATTTATGGATGCACACAGCGCAGTACCATAGTCCAAGCGATTAATGATTAATCCATGGACAAGGGGCATACGAGAGCAAAGGGGAATCCATTAAAAAAAATTCCTGAGGGACCGCATAAGGCCGTAGCATGAACGTGGAGTTTACGTGGTCAGCCATGGAGAGTTTATTGTCCATTACTACTCCTAGATTGCGGACTGTTGTCTTGGGCGGGGGGCATGGCCCCAGTGAGGACGGCCACCTGTCGGAGGACCAGATGTGTTGAGCATCGCCAAAGAGCATGATCTCTGTCTTGCTCGCATTGAGCAGTAGATGATTGTTTGACATCCAAATCGTTAACAGTTAACATACACCATTTAAATCTGTGTTGAGTATCGGTGTGATCAGGGCCAAGAGTGATTAATAATTGTGTGTCATCGGCGTAGGACACAGTACCAAAACCATGGGCTCTGATTATTTTAGCCAGGGGCGACACATATAGGTTAAAAAGAGTAGGGCTTAAAATTGATCCCTGGGGAACTCCCTTGTCAATAATCTGACTTTTGGACGAGAAACCACCTATTTGTACCGGTCCGTTAGGTAGCTCTTTATCCAATGTAAGGCGGGGCCCTCGGCACCACACTCCCGTAGGTGTTCCAGCAGAATGCCATGAGAGATGCTGTCGAAAGCGGCCGACAGATCAAGTAGGATCAGAATAGCAGATTGTCTGACATCCATAGAGAGCCTGATGTTATCGACTATTTCTATCAGAGCCGTTTCGGAGCTATGATGCGACCGGAAACCAGACTGAGATGGATCTAGAAGATGGTTACTTTCTAAATGTTTGGACAGTTGGTTGTTAATCATTGATTCCATTACTTTGCCAAACAGGGGTAAGAGAGAGATTGGTGTGTAGTGAGATAGTTGTTTAGGGTCAGCTGATGGATTTTTTAGAATGGGTCTAACAATGGCTTCTTTCCAGTGAGGGGGTACTGTGGATTGTGATAGTGAAAGATTAAGAATTTTAGTAAGATTGGGAATAAGAGCTGGTGCAATCTTGGATAAAATCTGAGAAGATGCTGGGTCAGTCGGTGGGCCCAAATTCATCTTTCTTAACGGGATGGAGGTATCTTCCTCTGTTATTCTACTAAATTCTCTAAAAGATTTGGTGTGCCGGGGAAGCGTTGCAATGGAATTTTATTCATGCAAAGTATTTATCGCTTGGGGAAATAATTTGTAAATGTCATTGATCTTATTTACAAAAAAACCTGAAAGGAAGTCAACCCACTCCTGGGAGGCAGTATGAGATGGTAAGCAGGAGGGGGGTTAGTAAATTCCTTCACGATCTTGTAAAGCTCTTTGTGAGAGTTGGAGGCTCGGTTAATTCGGTTTCCTAGGTAGGCTCTTTTGACCGTGGCTATATTATCCATGTAACGGTGATGTTATGTTTTATAATGATGCCTGTCAGTGGTATTTTTTGTGAGTCTCTATTTGCGTTCCGCCTTCCTGACGACCAGTTTCTCGCTTTTTAAATCATCAGTGTACCAGGGGGACAGTTTCTTCTGGGATTTAGTTTTTTTATTAGGAACCATTATATCAAGAGACATACTGATTGCTGTCTCAAAACTTTTGGCTGCCTGGTTGACGTTAGTCATTTCGGAGGGAGAAAGGGGAATAAAGGTTGCAGAGAATGATTCAAAATGTATCTTGTTCCATGACCTGCTTAGTTTATGTTCTTTCGTGAGATGTGTTTGAGTCGGTATCCCACGCATATGGAACCTTATTATGTAATGATCAGACCATAAGATGGGGAGGGGTTGTTCTATATCAACATGAGGAGAGTTGGTAAATACTAAATCTAAGGTGTGGCCTGCGATATGAGTGGGGCCTGTCACCAGCTGTTTTAGACCTAAAGTGTCAAGGCTGGTGATCAGGTCAAGTGTATGAGGGTCTGTTTGGTGCTCAGCGTGATGGTTAAAGTCTCCTAGTAGAAAAATAATTATCTGCAGCCAGGATGTGTGGCTCAATTGTCTCGGTTAATTTGCTAGAGAAATGGGCTTTATTTCCAGGGGGTCTGTAAAGTAGGGCCCCTTTCCAGGTTTCCTGTCTTGCGCTCGAGCTCTCTATTGTAAAAATACAGATTTCACCCCAGTCTGCCTGGGCGGCCTCTACAGTGTGTAATTTACTGCCTGTTCTGAAAGCAATTGCTATGCCGCCGCCTCTCTTATCTTTTCTGTCATGTCTGATCAGCTGGTAGTCGTGGGGTAGAGCTACTGAAAGGTTTGGTTGGGAGAATTCGTGGAGCCATGTCTCTGTGATAAAGAGCAAGTCAGGTTTTTCAGACTCCAATAGAGACCAGATTTCAAGAGCGTGTTTAGGGAGGGAGCGTGCATTCCAATAGAAGCCTAACAGGTGCTTAGATTCTTGTTTTTACGGCTTAACTTGTGAGTGTTTGTGGTTGCTGCCTGTTAACTTGGCTTGCCCTCTGATAGGGAGGCATTCTTGAGCAGTGAAAATCCTAGTGATTTGAGGAGGAATAATGCCTACTTCCATGGGGTATGCTTTATTTAAAGAGTGGAGCTCCTGGCTGGTATATTGAATAGTTGTCATCTCTAGTGGTAAGAGGGGGATAAAAGAAGAGAAATAGCGAGGGAAAAGGCCAGAGTGCCTGGCAACGGTCCACTCGGCGCACTTCCTTCAATCTACAGGGAGTGGGCGGGACTACAGCAGCGCATGGACCGCTAACGTAGCGTCAGGGTGAATGAGGGTAAAATTGCTGTGTCAGATCCTCTCCACACAATCAGCACCAGCGGACCAGGGGAAACACAGGTAGTGCAGGTAAGCGGCGCAAATTTTAAAACATTTAAAAGCAAAAGTAGCAGACAATCAGCTCTGTCTGACCGGATAGTATGGTTTGAGTTTCTGAAATTAAGCTTCAATTTATTTATTTAATCAATCAATCAATCAGTACATTTCTCAAAAACTACAGAATGGATTTACACCAAATAAACAAAAGGTACTTCCTTGAACCAACATCTACCTCCCTGACAAATTTGGTGCAAGTCCGTTCAGCAGTTTGGGCTGTAGTTGTGGCTAAAAGTTCCTACGGGAATTAACATTACAAACACACCCTTATTTCGCACCCCACATTCTCGGTTCCCACTGCACAGATCACCCCCAAACTTTCCATGGTAACCAGAACCTACTTTGACACTTTTTTGTAAAATTTCATGAAGAATGGTCAAACTACGCCAAAGTTATATGATAACATATTGCTGACTAGAGATTGGTGGAGGGATCTGGCTTTTCTGAAAGTAAACTGTGGTCGTCTTTGTATGGGTTTACCCAATACAGGATGTACAATACCTTATTGGGGGAGTGGAATCAACAAGGCCTAATTAGTAAGGATGAAATGTCCTTCCTAAAAATTTCATGTCCGACCACTCCAGTTTTATTTAGTTTACTTTCAGAAAAGCCAGATCCCTCCACCAATCTCTAGTCAGCAATATGTTACCCAGTGAGACCAGGGTGAGACCGAACAGTGCATGGTTAACCAGAAAGGATGGTTTTATCAAATGCCTGAAATATAAAGCATGCAGCTTTGGAAAAAATACAACCAATTTTCCAGTAGGCTTTGATCATAAGTCTGTACAACCAATAAAAGGGAAATTTTCCTGCAAAACAGACTATGCAGTATACGTGCTTCAATGCCCTTGTGGGTTGAAATACGTAGGTTCCACCATCCTTCCGGTCCACAAAAGAGTGTTGCAACATTTGCGAGCCATTAAGAACGGGGACAAAGCCTACCCCGTGGCTCGTCATTTCGATCAATACCATACCAGAAGCGCTACAGGTCTCTCGTATTTTGTTATTGATGCCGTCCCTGTTAGTAACAGGGGGGGCAATAGGGAGAAAAAACTTCGCAGACTTGAATCTTGTTACATTATAAGACTCAATACTAAGATCCCGGACGGGTTAAATATGGAAGAGGATCTGCATACCCACTTATAGGCTCCTCCCTATCCCCTCCTTTTTTAAGGTTTTTTTTTAGGTTTTGTAGATATTTGGACACTGTTACATTACAGACAATTTGTGTTTCACAGTTTTAAGTATGTCAATTGTATGCATATGCCCACTTGGGCTGTATCTTCATTGAACAATGAATTGTGATCATCATAATCCCGTTTGAACGCATTGGGTTTACTTAAACAAAAATGGTTAATTTGCTTTCGGTTTTTTCAACCGGATCAGGCCATTAATGACCACTTTGGTCGGCAATGTGGTTTAAAATGTTTTACGATGATGATCTCTTGTTGGCATAAACAACTACAGTGTAATTTTGCATTGTGATATAATGAAATTTTAACTGAAATTTATTAAGAAAAGCACTAAGCCAAAATGTATTTGGGTATTTCACCTTGATTAACCTGTGACTCACCATGTAAAACTACTAGTCTGTTGTCCATTTTTATTGGTGTAGTTCCCATGTGACTCGAGCACATTCACGGATAAAAAAGCCACTGTAACTTTATTGCTTTGCTAGTGAACAAGCCTGCAGGACAGGCGAAACGCGTCTAGCATTTTCAGCTGGCATTAAAACTTTAATTTTGCGCACAGACACGGCGTCGATCACTTTTGTTGGTAAAAGTTTGGTGGATGTTGATGACCGTGATTGGGAGGGCATTGCTTCGACGCGCCCTTTGGTTTGGAGGCAGCGGGTTTTCCCATTCGCCTGTGGAGTATATATATATATATATATATGTTTTTTTTATTATTTACAACAACGTGTCCCATACCGTACGCAAATCTACATGGTGGGTGCGTGGATCCATTATACAAATATCAGTCTAAAATCCCTATTTAGAACAAATTAATATATTTTTTTCACGAAGAGGTTTATTACTGAGTGCAAATAAATATAGAAGTTATAAATTTGTTTTAAAATGTTTAACAGATTTTTCAGGACGCGATGCGCGAATCCCTTACACAAATTTAAGTTTAAAATACATACTTACACTGAAATAATAAATTTTTTAAACAAAGAGGTTTATTATTGAATCCCCAAAATTAGTATTGGTGTTCTTGTAAAATATTTTTAAGATGTTTAAAGCACGTTCTTTTATGTACGCTGCACCATCCCACACCAGTCACGTAGGAATCGCGAACCCTTCCAGCACGTATTTCCGTGATCACGTAGGGGTCGCGACTCCAGCATAATTTTTAAAACTATGAAATGTCAATGTTTCAAGTATATATCTGTTTTGCATGAAGACTTTCTATTGTAATAGTTTGAAACACAATATCCTAATAGCAATTTATACTTTTATATTAAATTTACTACATTTTACAGGGGCGCAACGTATACGTGATGGGTGTGCGACCCCCTACGCAACTCCATGTGACATGGAAAGAAAGTTTGTCATTGGTTGAAAACATTTCATTCTCTTGGAGGGTGGAACCAACCCCTGTTTCAGTCCTTTAATTTTGGGTAGGTCTCCTTTTTAGACTACCTTTTTTGTAGGCTCTGCAAATTCTTTATTTTCTTTGATGTTTCTACATTTTTGACTATGCAAAATGGCATCAGCTTTTCCTGAAGAGGAGCAGCAGGAGGAGATGGAGGAGGTGGAGAGCCCTAGGCAGCCTTTATGGACCGAATACGGAACAGCTGGCGTTCTTGGCCTAGCTATCTGGGACACTAGCCTCTGATGACGGGCCCAGTACTCATGGGTAGGGATTTTAATTAGGTTACTGATGTTGGCCTAGACCGGTCACATCCACCACTGCCAGACACGCCTACACATAAAATAGCAGCAGCACGCCTTAACTGGCAATTGCAGTAAGGTTTAATAGATTCCTGGAGAGCACAGCATCCAACTGACAGGGACTTTACATTTTTCTCTGCCCTGCATGAACTCCATGTTAGACTGGACTCTATACTATGCTCTCCAGACATTTATGAAAATGTACAGTCTACTGAATACCTCACAAGAACAATCTCAGATCATAACCCGTTACTATTGGGATTAACATGGTCTTGTGAGCGCCTTAGAATTCCGACCTGGCGCTTGAAACCAGAGGCGTTGGAAGATCAGGTTTACAAAATGGCAGTGGGTGCGGCTATTGAGCAGTACTTTGAAAAGAATGCCAACACGGCAACCTCCAAACTAATAGAGTGGGATGCCTTTAAGGCAGTTATCAGGGGGCCGTGTATCTCTGAATGTGTGGGAGTGCGTAAGACTTTACTACACGACACGTTATCAGCAGAAAACAGGTTTCGGGAATTAGAGAGGGAACAGCTGGAATAGAGAGCCAAGCATGAGGAACTTTTAGCAGCTAGGGAGGAGGTGGCTTCTCATGTGGAGCGACTTTGTTGCTTCGACTATAAAAATTATATAGCCAGAGCCCATGCTGAGCGATATAAATCTGGAGCCTTGCTGGCCTGGCTGGCCAACCCAGCTCGACGGGGGTCAGTGATACTGGAACTGAGGGGGCAAGGGGAGGAACCCTGATACCACCAGCGGGACATCAATAATAGGCTCTTCAAATTCTATGAGACGTTATGTAAGAGCAAACAATCGCCCACTCCTGTTGACTTGGCCAATTGTATTGTTGCTGTGGACATACCGGTGGTGTCAGAAGAAGTAGCGGAAGAACTGGGGGCCGACATTGGGTTAAGTGAGGCGCGAGGGCTTTTAACAACCATGGCCAGAAATAAGACACCAGGTACAGATGGACTCCCAGTGGAGTTCTACTTGACCTATATTGATCTGCTCGCTCCTAAGTTGGTGGAGCTCTATAACCAAGCACTGCGGGAGGGTCACCTCCCTTCCACTACGAGGGAGGCGGTGATCATCCTGTTAATAAAACCGGGGAATTGGACACAGCAGCCTACCGACCACTGTCTATGCTGAATCTGGACCATAAGGTCTTGAGTAGGATACTAGCAACTTGGCTCCTCCCCATATGTCGACTTTAATCCATCAGGCTCAGGCGGGCTTTATTCCCACCAGGAACACCGCGTTAAACATTAGGCGACTCCTTCGGATTCTAGAGGCGAGATCTTACTGAGAATGGCGAGACCGTCTTTGCAGTAGATATTGAAAAGGCCTTTGATAGCCTTGAATGGGCCTACCTCTGAGGTGATGAGAAGGTTTGGGTTAGGCCCAGCATTTATTAAGTGGACGGCCCTGCTATACGCGGAATCTACGGCCCGGGTCAAGACGGGCAGACTGATCTCAGAGTTGTAGAATAGAATGGGGCACGCGGCAGGGATGCCCTTTGTCGCCTCTGCTGTTTGCCTTGGCAATAGAGCCGATGACGGTTAGGGCTCGCATGGAACAATATATTCTGGGACTGGAGGTGGCCGGGCAGATTCACCACATTACGCTCTATGTGGATGATCTACTGCTTTGTCTGGCGGATGATTGTGATGCACTTAGGGGAGCGAAGGACCTCCTTCATTGTTTGGGGCAAGTAGCGGGCTTAAAAGTGAATTGAGCAAAATCATCTCTGTTCCTGGTCAGGGCGAAGGTAGCTGTCCCCTTTGCAACGGAAGGCGTGCAATGGCAACCCCACTGCTTGGCCTACCTGGGCACCCAGACTTATCACTCTCCTCAAGATCTATTGGAGGGGAACGTAGGGAGGGCTTTACGGGGAGTTAAAAGCAACTTTGATTTTTGGGGGACTCTGCCCTTATCAGTTGCGGGTAGAGTGGCCCTCCTGAAAATGGTGACGCTCCCGTGGCTGCTCTATTATTAGGAGTTCTCCCGGTTTGGATCCCGACCTAAATGTTCACCCAACTGAAATCGCTGGTAAAGGCGTTCATATGGGGACCCGGTAGGCGGCAGGTAGAACTTAACACACTTATGAGACCTAGGATAGAAGGCGGGTTAGCAGTGCTTGACTTTGAACACTACTACATAGCTGCGCAATTACAATGGCTCACAAAATGGGTGGCGGATAAACTTAAGGGACCAGTGGAAAAGAGGGGCGAGGCTCCAGGCTTGCGGCTCCTGTCGCAAATAATTCTGAGACTTCCTTGCCGAGAAGGGGACCTCCCAATGGACCTCAGTGCAGCGCGTAAATGCTGGAATAGAAGTCTGTGGAGAGCCAAGATCAAACGTCCATATGTGCCAGAAATCACCTTGCTTATGTGTGAGGCACTCCCCCATGGGGGCGACAGGCGTAGGTGGAGTACATGGGCAGATCTGGGTATCTCTAAAGTTGGAGACCTTTATGAGGAGGGCACATTCATCCCATTCAACGACCTCAGGGAGCGTTACAATATACCGGGGGTGACTTTTTATTACACACAGCCCTTACGGCAGCTATGAGGAATCATTGGAGTGATGGTCTGTATGAGCCGGGTACCTCAATGGGATGCTAATACTTAGTTACAGTGGCGGGCACCTTTAAAGCAGTCACATGCCTGCACAGGCGACTCACATACACAACACTACCCCCCTTGACCAAAATCCATAGAGCAAGGGAAGCAGTCTTGGGCAAGCTGATAGCAGATAAAGAATGGGGGATACTGGTGGAGAGGGTGTGGAAGAGTACTAGAAACACACAGTTTAAATTGATCAAATTCTACATGCTACACAGAGCCTACCTTACCCCAGACAAGCTTAATAGCTATTTCAATATGCAAACTGCAGCCTGCCCCCAATGCCACACAATAGGAGATGATTTTTTTGCATATGTTCTGGAGCTGCCCGAACATAGAGGACTTCTGGGAGGAGGTAACCTTAATATTGGCGGAAGTGACCGAGAAGAAAATAGGGAATACGTCGGAATACTGTTTGTTGCACTTGTTTCCCCACACTACTAAAAACAGAGTGGCGAGTATGTTCCAAGACCTTGGGTTAGTTTTAGCTAAGAGAGACATTACCAGTCACTGGAAATCGAGAATTGGTCTAGGTCTCACTAGATGGAAAAAGAAGTTTACTAAATGGGTAGAATGTGAAACTATTGTCAGACTGAGAATAGCTAAACAAAACAGAAAGCGAGAAGTCGCTGGAAGTAGCTAGAGCGTGAGCAGCATTGCTTGAAATACTTAAAAATCCAAATGCTGCAGATTGGAATGATCAAGAGGAAGGAGGCCAAAGTGGAGATGACTGATTTACTTGCGCTGGGCCTACTGAGCGAGGAAACCCAATATTGGATACTCCCCCCGAACAGAGGGAAAGTCTTTTGAACATATGTTAATGACCCTTAAAGTTGAAAATATGAGACCCGGCAGACGACTGAGCAGGTTGCCGACTGTAGAGACACGCCTGGGTGGGAGGGTAGGTATGGTTGGGGTACGGTTAAGATAACATGACCGAGTCATCTGATTTATAATTTGCAGTGTCACATGCAATGTTAATAATGAGGAAATAATAAATGTTCCAGAAGTGGGGATATGGAGTTGACAGGTGATCCCGGTATGAACATTAAGGGGAAACATATTTTCAAAAATGTTGTGGAAATGCTAACATGAGTAAAATATCCTGCTATTGGTTAGTTGTAATGCATAATTGAAAATGCAATAAAAATCTGTTTACAAAAAAAATGGAAGAGGTGGAGGAGCCACTGAAAAAACACAAGGAAAGCATTGTGCGGGCGTTTTTTACTGTGCCGGAGGGAGAGAAGAAAGTGAATGCGCACAAGGTGGCCTGCAACATCCGCCACAAAGTCCTCTCCAGAGGATCTGAAAAGAAATACTTGTGTGACACTTCTTCGATGAAGAAGCACCTTGAACTCATCTTGCAGGAGAGATGATGAAGCAACAGAAGAGGGAGCAAGCTGCCAGTGATGATGGTAGTCAACCATCTACTTCAGCAGGGGTGCACTGACCACTCCACAAACCCAGATTGTTCCTGAACATGCGGATGCAGGCATTCACTATTGCAAGTGTTTAACTACTCTTTGTGTTGGAGAGCTGTCCATTGAAGCAATCATTAATCTCCTCAAAGCACATAAGTGCAAATATTTTTGGGACAGGGTTCAACCTTGTGTTTGTTCGTTCTAATGAAACACTCCAGTTGGACTGTTTAACTTTTATTTTTTTACTTCAAAAAATTCAAAAACACCCACAAAAAAATGTGTAAATACAAAAAAAGTCAAAATTGTTTTAAAAATAACGGTTCTCAAAGGAACCAGCTATACTGCTTAAACTTTTTTAAAACTGTACGTAGTGAAAGTGATTGTTTGTATATTTGTGTATGTGATGAATGTTATAATCATGCACAAGTAGTGTCTCAGTGAATGGATGAGTGCATGCATAATACGCGAGTGAATGAATGAGTGAAAGAATAGTGCTTGGGTGATTTCATATGTGCATGAATAGTGGCTGAGTGAATGGATATCTGAATGATTGCATGAGTGCATTGGTAGTGCCTGGGTGATTGTATGAGTGGACATGTAGTTCCTGGGAGATTAGATGAATGCATGGGTACTGCCGGAGTGAAAAGATGAGTGCAAGAGTACTGCCTGAATGTTTGTATGAGTGCAGGTGCACTGCCTGGTTGATTGGATGAGTGCATGGGTAGTATCTGCCTGAAAGGATGAGTGCAAAGGTAATGCCTGGGTCATTGGATGAGTGCATGGGTAGTGTCTAAGAGGAAAGATGAGTACATGGGTAGTGCCTGAGTAAATGGTTGAGTGCAAGAGTACTGCCTGAGTGATTGCATGAATGCAGGTAGTGCCTGGGTGATTGTATGAGTGCACATGGAGTTCCTGGGTGATTGGATGAGTGCATGGTAGTGTCTACGTGAAAGGGTGAGTGCAAAGGTAATGCCTGGGTCATTGGATGAGTGCATGGGTAGTGCTTAAGAGATAAGATGAGTACATGGGTAGTGCCTGAGTAAATGGTTGAGTGCAAGAGTACTGCCTGAGTGATTGCACAAGTAGATAGGTAGTGCCTGGGTGATTGGATGAGTGCACGGGTACTGCCTGAGTGAAAGAATGAGTGCAAGAGTAGTGCCTGAGTGTTTGTATGAGTGCAGGTATACTGCCTGGGTGATTGGATGAGTGCACACATAGTTCCTGCATGAAAGGATGAGTGCAAAGGTAATGTCTGTATCATTGGGTCAGTGCATGGGTAGTGCCCAAGAGAAAGGATGAGCACATGGGTAGTACCTGAATGAATGGTTGAGTACAAGAGTACTGCCTGTGGGAATGGTTGAGTACAATAATAGTGCCTGAGTGATTGCATAAATGCATGAGAACTGCCTTGGGGATTGGATGACTGTATATGTAGTACCTGAGTGACTTCATGAATGCAAGGGTAATGCCTGGATGCTTAGATGTGTGCATTGGTGAGTGAAAGGAGGAGTGCAAAGTAAATGCCTATGTCATAGGATGAGTGCATACGTACTGCCTAAGAGAAAAGATGAGTGCATCAGTAGTGCCTGACTGAATGGTTGAGTACAAGAGTAGTGCCTGAGTGATTGCATAAGTGCATGTGTATTGCCTGGGTGATTGCATGAGTGTAGGGGTACTGCCTTGGTGATTGGATGACTGCATGTGTAGTACCTGAGTGACTTCATGAATGTAATGTTAATACCTGGATGCTTAGATGAGTGTCTGGGTAGTGCTTGAGTGAAAGGATCAGTGCAATTGTAGTGTCTGGGTCATTGGATGAGTGCATGGGTAGTGCCTGAGAGAATGGATGTTTTTATAAAGGAACAGTGGTCCCATTCAATTAGAGTAAATTAAGATGCCACAATTAGTACAATGAATAATTGGGTTTTATGTTTGAAGACAATGCAGAAATTACTAGTAAATTACAGTAAATAGTGAGAAAAAATATAAAACAGTGAGTGAGTTGGTGGCAGGGTAATAGGAAATCAGACGATTTCCGGTACCCAGGCAAGTGATTTAAAAGGTGACTTTTTGGTGCTCGAGGTAGTTGTTAACAAAAAGTCAGTAAGACATTTCATACTCCGACATTTCAATTTGCAATACAATGGAGTTTAGAAATGGTTATCGACGACGTTTCGATCCCTTAGCGAGTGGTGGGATCTCTTCAGGACAGGAGAATGACAATTATTTGCCTGGGAGGAAGCCTAGTGGGGAGGGGGAGAAGAATAACAGTATGCAAAGTTAGGAAGGGAGGTTAAAAAGAATAAAAGAAGGCGAAGGGAGAGTGGAGTAAAATTGGAGCAATTAATAATGGAAAGAGGAGTGCCACAAGGGTGGTGCAGAGAATTAAATTGTCAAGGGGAAGAAACTTACAGTGCCCGGAGCGGGAAGAGGATGATCCACACTGGGTGGTGTGTGATGCGCAAAAGCGTCTCATACATCAAGTACGAATGTAAGTGTTGAAGTCCGGTACTCGTAGAATGTTCAGAACTCCATGGAGGCGGGAAAGTGAGCCTGCAGGGGAACCGGAGGGTAAACAAGGAGGTAGGGGAGTGCGTGAGCGCAAGCTACAATTAGTAGTGAGTCGGGCTAAGGCTTACCAGAATTACGGTGAGCCACTAGGAGGAGAAAAATGGCCCGTCAGATATCGTCTCATACATCAATAACCAACGTTAGTGTTGAAGGCCGGGACTCGTAGGATGTTGAGAATCCGTGGAGGCGGAGAAGTAGACCTGCAGGGGAACCGGAGGGTAAAAAGGAGGTAGGGAAGTGCGTGAACGCAAGCTGCTAGGAGAAGTGAGTCGGGCTAAGGCTTACCAGATTTACGGTGAGCCACTGGGAGGAGTAAAATGGACCATCAGGTACGAGTCAGGCCAGTTCCTGAATACGTATGGAGTTCCGAGGGAGCCGGAACGTGCGTTTTGAAGTCTTAGGAAAACAATGCAGCCTGCGGGGAGAAAGGAGGGATAATGAGCAAGGAGGGGGTACGTACGGGTTGGGGGGGGTGGGTAAGGGACACGAAGGCAGGAATTGAAATGGACTCACCGTGGGGCGGGAGCCCGGATAACGACAACGTAGTAGGTAGCCGATGGATCCGCGGCAGAGCGTATGGTAACGCGAATAACCTGGGGAGCTAGCGAGGATCCGGCTAGGCGTGAAGGCGCGGGCTGTGTGAACGGGTGGAGAGCCTCAATGGGACGGAAGTGCAATTAGAAATAGAACCGCCCAGTAATCGACAGAGAAGACAGCCAGATGCGGCCATGAGGGCAGCCATGATGGAATGGTCATAGTCACCCAAGGATATATGTAATTGGAGACAAAAGATAGTTAGGGAAGATGAAAGGAAGGTAAAAGAAGCCAGAAAAGTGGCGGCTCGAGATGAGGGTCAAGGACCAGTAGAGAAGAGGAAGAGAGGGGGGAATTGTCAGTATAGAGAAGGGTATGATTTCAATAATTAAAGTTTGTGAAATTAGGAAGGGAAGGAAGAGGGGTACAAGGCATGGAAACAACGGGGACATGCTCAGTTCTTGGTAAGAGAATGGATGAGTACATGGGTAATGCTTGTGTGAATGGTTGAGTACACGAATAGTGCCTGAGTGATTGCATGACTGCATGGTCAGTGCCTAGGCGATTCTATGAGTGCAGGTGTAGTGCCTGGGTGATTGGATGAATGCATGGGTAGTGCCTGTGAGAAAGGAAGCGTGCAAGGGTGCTACCTGAGTTATCCCATTAGTGCATGAGTTGTGCCCGAGTGAATGGATGAGTACATGGAGTGCCTGAGTGAACGGTTAAGTACAAGAATAGTGCCCGAGTGATTGCATGACTGCATGGGTAGTGCCTGGGTGATTGTCTAAGTGCAAGTATAAAGCCTGGCTGATTGGGTGAGGGCATGGGTAGTGCCTGCATGAAAGGATGAGTGCAAGGGTAATGGCTGGGTCATTGGATGATTGAATGGGTGGTTCCTAAGAGAAAACATGAGTGCATGAGTAGTGCCTGAGTGAATGGTTGCGTGCAAGAGTAGTGCTTCAGTGATTGCAGGAGCGCATGGGTAGTGCCTGGGTGATGGATGACTGCAGGTGTAGTACTTGAGTTACTTTATGAGTGCAAGGGTAATGCCGGTGTGACAGGGTGCCCTCGGATGATGATGGCTGGTGCCCTGGAGGTTCTTCAGAGGCATGCCTGGCAGTAGCAGAGGGGCGGAGTGTGACCCCGGTCATAACCCCAGAAGATTGAGTAGGAAGAGAAGTATGGACGGAGCGAGGGGAGGCAAGAGACGGAGAAGGAGGATGGACGGAGCGAGAGGAGGCAAGAGACAGAGAAGGAGCAGGATGGACAGAGCGAGAGGAGGTGATAGACGGAGCAGGAGAAGGAAGATGGAAGGAGCGAGGCAGGAGAGCTGGAGGACGTACCTGGATCTGAGGACGAGGACTCAAACTAATACCCAAATGAGGACGAGACCTCGGAGGAGGGCGCTAAGGACGAGGCAGCCGTGACCTGTCAAAGGGTCACGGCTATATGCATAACTGGGCGTGTGGTGGGAGTGGGTCACAACATACGCCTATTTCTTGGGGCTCTAACAAAAGGCATCCAGAGTAGTGGAGGGAGAGAGTAGAGTCCCTCTAAATAAGCCACACATTTGGCCCTAGCGTGGAACGAACATAGCAGTAAAGGTGGGCCACATTGTTAAAAGAGTGGGTTCCCTGTGGAAAAGGGTCCCTGTATAGGTCACGACAGGTGTCTCCTTTCGCTAACACACATCTCTGACCCCTATGTTGTTTCACGTAGTGTGACAGAACACTGCGTGTGTACCCCAACCTTTTTCCCCCTTTTTAGTTGTGAGGAAAATGTTAGAGGATAGGCCAGGGTAGGCCTGTGTATAGGGGACTGATTGCCTCTCCTTTCTTTTACTTTTCCCGAGGGCAAGACGGACATATCACCAGGGAGAAGAGACGGTACTACACGGCACAAACTAAATGAGTGGGGAAGCGGCCGAAAGGAGACGATCCATCCCCTGTTGTTTGAAGGTTATAACTACAATAAAACTTTAACTATACACTTTGCGGTCTCCGACAGTTTCTGATTTGTGACAAGTGGTGTCAGACTGGGATTGCCCAAGACCCACCAGGTCTATCCCTGGTTTTATCATGACCCAGTCAATCAGACTAGATGACATGCTAATGCAACTGGCAGAGGTCAACTACACCTCCAATTGGTGGTGGAAGGACAGTCCACCGAGGCACAGAAAGACCGTGAACATTTGCAGGAGACCCTCCAAGCCCAAGCCGGTCTCATAGCACAAAACCAGGTGGTCCAGGACTCCGCCATACAACGGCTAATGGATACTATTGCGACTAGTAAAGTACACCCCAACAAGCTGAGCTCAGTACTACAGAAGAACCAACCGAGAGATGATCCAGACTTTTTCTTCACTAATTTTGAGCAGGTTGCCAGCACAGCCCAGTGGCCTGTTGAGCTATGGGGTCAATATATTGCGCACCTATTATCAGGCGAGCTGCAGACCACCTACCAGGCAGCCAATCCGGCAGGAGCCACATCATATGGGGCTATTAAAAATGCAATGTCCGAAAGGCTGGGCTATGATCAAGAACATTACCACATGTAATTCAGGAAGTGGTTTCCCCAGGACAACCCCCGGGCTCTGTTTTACCGGATCCAGGACCTGGGTACACGCTGGTTACAACCCCACACCTCGACGATGGGTGAAGTGATGGCTAAAGCTCTGCTCAAACAATACTTAGAGGGACTCCCAAGTGCGACCAGGGCATGGGTAAAACAACACCCAAACATTACGGTCTCCAGCGACATTGAGTTAGCTTGCGTCCATCAGAGAACACCAGAGGTGCAGACCTACACCCCACAAATGTCTACCCCAGTGGCTTTGAAATAGAGGTTTAGTGCCCCGGGTCCCTCTGTGTTCCTGCAGCGATCTTTCTTGGATCCCAGATTACCGGCATGGTCAATGGTGCGGGAAGGCAGCCACGGACCTCAATGTTACCAGTGTGCAGAGTGGGGCTACATTGAACGCAATTGTCCCCAGAGAAGTACTCCAACTGAACCCATGGAAGTGGGGTATGCGAGAGGCTGTGTACTATGGGCGGGCGATGGAAAGGAGGTCTATCAATCTGTATCTCACTCTGAATGGAGTTGTGACTAAAACCCTCATTGACTCAGGGTGTCGTCATTCTGTACTTACCCAAGAGGGGACCAGAAAACCTATCCAGTGGCAGTAGTAGATATAGGAGAAAAGGGTGCGGAACGGCCCATCTGGGTTGGTGGAATCCTGCAGCTGGTTTAAGAGATGATAATCGGCACAGATTATGTTGATTTCCCATCACTGTTATCCAGAGCTATCCAGACTAAGGACGAATACACATGGCTGAAGGGAGCTCCCTTTTTTCTGGAGGATATTAAAGGGGGTAGGTATAAAGTTAAACTGTCCCACAAGGGAAAGAGGTAAACACAACCAGGCCATGGTGTTGAACGGGCTGAATAACAACCCTTCTACTTCCTTGGTTGCAGGTGGAGAGAAGGAGAAAGATCAGGGGACCCCACAAAGTTTCAGGGCAGCACAGAAGGAGGATCCTACCCTAGGAAATGCCTGGGCCCAAACAGTAACCAAGGAAGACAACCTGGTAGGCCCTTGTTTTATACAGGACGATCAAGAAACCTACCGAAAAAATGGAACAACTTCGGGTTCCTCTTCCCTCCGTGACCAGGTCCTCCATCTCACACATGACCAGGCGGGTGGAGGTCATTATGGCCGTGAAAAGACCGAGGAGTACCTCCTGGGCTGCTTTGATTGGCCAGGGGTCTTCTACGACAGGCGGTTTTGTGCAGCCTGTTCCCTTTGTCAGCATTTCAACCCTTCCCACAGTCCAAGGGCGACCTTGTGTCCCCTTCCCATTAACGATGTACACTTTTCCAAGGTGGGTATGGACCAGGTGGGACCTCTACTGACCTCCACAATAGGGTACCAGTACATTCTGGTACTGGTAGATTACGTGATGATGTATCTTGAGGCCATACCCCTCGCCAGCATGACGACCTGTAGCGTTGCCCAGGCCATGATAGGGTTCTTCAGTCGAGTGGGGTTCCCTCGGGAGTTGCTAACAGACCAAGGCTAAACATGTCTAAACTTATGTCCCAGATATGTAAACTGTTGGAGGTAAAACAAATACGCACCTCGATATACCATACCCAGAGGGACGGCTTGGTAGAGCTGTATAACCACACCATTAAGAATATACTGAGGAAAACGGTGTCAACAAAAGGGAAAGATTGGGACAAACATTTACCCCTAACCCTAGTTGTGATTAGGACTCATACACAGTCTTCTACCAGCTATAGTCCTTTTGATCTAGTGTTTGGGAGGAAACACTGCACCCTGTTAGACATAGCAGCCGAGTTGTGGGAGGAAGATGAAGGGAAGGGACTCCTTCACTATGCAGCTCGGCTGAAGGACAGACTAACCACCCTGTGGGAGGAGGTCTGGCGTAACATAGAAACAGCCCAGGAGAGACAAAAGAAAGGATATGACCACTAAACGGTGTTGAGGCACTTTCAGGTAGGGGATAAGGTTCTCCTCCTATTTCCCTCCTCGGATAATAAATTATTGGCTAAGTGGCAGGACCCCTTCGTACTTCTGGCACAGGTTACACCTGTCACCTATCGGGTTTAAGTCCAAAATACAGGTAGAGCAGGTCAGATATACCATGTTAATCTGTTGAAGAAGTGGGTGGGCATCCTGGACGAGACGGAAAGGCCCTCCACCAACCTGATGATAACAGACAACTAATCCCTGGCTATCCCTTTTCCTCAGAAAGAGAAGGACACACGTCAACATGAGGTCCCCATGGGCTCCCAGTTGCTACAAGAACTGACAAAGATCCTTATCCGGGTTGTGGGTAACTATCAGGACGTCTTCTCACCCAAACCAGATAGAACACCCCTTTTTCACCATGATATCAGAACTGACTGGGCTATTCCAGTCAGACTACAGCCATATAGAATACGGGAAGCCAGACAAAGGGTGGTCGAAGGGGAAGTTGAGGATATGCTATGGGACGACATCATAGAACCTTCCCACAGTCCATGGTGCGCCCCGATCGTACTAGTGCCGAAACCCGACGGCTCTCTCAGGTTCTGTGTGGATTTCAGACAGCTGAATGCAGTGTCCTGTTTTGATTCACACCCCATGCCTTGAGTAGACGTGACGATTGATAAATTGGGCTCAGCCTGGTACCTGACCACATTGGACCTGCTGAAGGGCTACTGGCAGATCTCCCTATCCCCATTAGCCCGGGAGAAAACCGCTTTCTCTACCCCCTCGGGCTTATAACACTTCAAGGTGTTACCCTTTGCCCTGCCACCTTCCAGCATCTGATGGATGTGGTTCTAAGGGCACACCACACCTATGCAGCCACATACATAGACAATATTGTGATCTTCAGCCAAACCTGGGAGCAGCATGTCTCCCGCTTACATGCAGTTTTGAACAGCCTCCAACAAGCAGGACTCACGGTAAATCCTGCCAAATTCATGCTTGCCACAAACACCCTACGGTATTTGGGATACCACATCTAGGAGGGACACATATGTCCCCAGGTGGACAAGGTTATAGCCATCAGATCTCTGGAACCGCCCTCTACAAATAGAGGTATAAGGGCTTTCCTGGGCCTTGTGAGTTATTACCGGAAGTTTATACCCCAGTTTTCGGAGGTGGCAGCTCCGCTTACGGACATGTTAACGAAGGCATATCCAAATAACAACTAGTCATGGTCACCCTGTCAATTGTAGAGTTTCGAGACATTGAAAGGTGTGTTTTTCCAAATGTAACATCAATTAGCGCAAATAATAATCAAAGCACTAATTATAAACACTAATAGTTTGCAGTGCCGTCTACTTTATGTTCACAACTTCCCAATAGGCTAAATGATGTACTCAAAACTTTGGCTGCAGAAATAACAAATATGAATTTCGTAATTCATAAGGCAAACTAGGTTTGAATTCCAAGTGGGCATCATTGAAACGCGTCCATTTTTTATTACACTTTAAATACACAGTATAGTGTCAAGATGTTGTAGTAGGTCAATCATGGAAAATCATAGCCACTGCTGTAAAAGTCTCCCTGAAATAGATATTTGACTTGCATGCAAATGTTTTATTTTTGTCTCCAATTTTCTCCCATTTGCTCTACAACGTTGTAGAATTATAATTAAATATTTTCCAAATCTTTCTATATGTAATGTAGAGAACATCACTGATCTACAATATGAACATCTCATATCCTGATTTGCGGTTTTTAGCAATTTGTTAAAAGGTACTGATTTGCAGTCAGGTATTATCAAATATAGGAATCGTTCTGTTTGTATTTCAGTGGTAGAAGTAAATACACACTATTTACACTTAAGATCTCATCTGTAACTTAGTCCAAATAAGTTTTCAATCTGTATTCCTTCATGTTCTAACAGTCCAATCATAAGCATTAGAAATTCCTGTGCAGCTTGTTGTATATTGAGAGTAAATTTCAATGGACCACTACATATATCCAAAAGATGCTGAATGCCAGAAGCAGTATGCATTTTACTTCTGAAATACATGATGTAGTAAAGAAAAGAATCTTTTTTCACGATTTTCCATGATTTCATGATGAAGATCTGCCAGAAAAAATACATTCAGAATCACATTAGCATGACAGTTGATACCTGAACTGTTTTCCAACTGGTATCCTACAATGTCATCAACAGTTTCCATTTTCTTTTTCTTTATACCGTCAAGTTTTTCTTCAATTGTTTTTTTTTTTAACCTCTGTTGAACGTTTGACATATTTCAGTTTTGGACACACTACACGTTTCTCATATATGGGATATTCACCTAAATCAGGAGTATAAAAACTTCTTAAATGATTGTACTCTCTTATACACTTAGTATCAGCACAAACCTTTTTCTCATCAAAATCTATCAAATACAAACCAGACACTGTTCTTACTCAAGACAATGCAACATATGCCATTCCCTCTTTGAACACTGTACTTCTAATATTTACAAAATCTCTGTCTAACTTTAGCATATGCAGTAACTATTCATAAATCTCAAGCTTTAAGTATAGAGGAAACTGTTGTCTGCGAAAATACAAATCTTTTACAGGCGAAAACGTACAACACAATGTGCAATCTGACTTACCTTTATTCTGATCAAATTTTGTAATCAAAAATTCAATTCCGAGGGAGGAGCCTAGCGCTTGACCAAGATGGCCGCGTGAGCTTTGAGCTCCCGAGACCCTCGTGCCCTCCGTCGACTATCCTGTCTCTAATCCTGTTTGCATGCATGGCATCGCGCAGATGACTTGTCAGGGAGGTGATTGATGCCACCCGCGGTCGGATCGCCCACCGGGAACCGGAGTTATGCATGGCGGAAGATTGAGGCCTATCTCCGAGGGATGCCAGGGGCTAGAGTTGGCAGGATGCCCGACCTCTAATTGAACAACAGCGGCCAGGCGAGGTGTGAACTACCGGACGGAGGTCCTCATCCTTTCACTTTCACTTTCTCGCCCTTTGTTGGCCCTGCCCAGGGAGTGCTCCCGGCTGCTTTCTTATCATTTGGACGCTCTGCCCGCTACTCTGGCGGCCCATTGCAGGACTGCGCACTCCTGCCTCCTTTCGCTGGAGGAGGGTCGTCTTGTTTGAACCGACCGGCTTGAGCCAACCATGTCGGGCAAAGCAGAGGTGGATCGGCTGAAGCCTAAGGCCACCAGGCGGGAAGCCTATACTCAGGCCAATAATATGGACCGCTACGCCCAGCAGAAGGGGTCACCGGGTGGACCGAGCCAGTCGCCGGATGCACAGAAGACTGCCTCAACCTTGGCCCCGGAGCTCTCGCTCCAGGACGTCATGGGCGCGCTCGAAGGGCTGCAGACTTCGATTGGGAGACAGTTTGATGCCCTGGCGCACAAAGTGGATGCCATCTTGGTGGACGTTAATCTGATCCGCGCGGATTTGGGCAAAACGAACGAACGAGTTAAAACCCTGGACCTCAAGACCACGGGCCTCGCTGATGATGTCTCGGAACTACAGACCGAGGTCCGTAAGTTGCGGACCGAGAGTGATCTCGCCGCCCGTCGGCTGGAGGACTTTGAGAGCCGGGCCAGGCGCAACAACGTGCGTGTTATCGGGGTCCCGGAGTCCTCGGACGAGACTTCTGTAGACCTGCTAGTGGAGGACTTGGTGCTTAATCATCTGCAGCCTAAGGGTCTTGGAAAGTTTTTCGCAGTTGAGAGGGCCCATAGAGTGCCGGGTGGTAGGCCCAAGGTGGGAGCCCCACCGAGGCCGATTGTCGCCCGGCTCTTTCATTTTCGAGATCGGGACGCTATCCTGCAAGCATCGAGGGTGACGGGCCCGGTCCCCTTCCAGAACGCTTCGGTGAATTTCTATCCTGACTTCACCCAGCAGGTGCAGAGGCAGAGGCAGGGCTTCCTGGGGGTGAAGAGGCGGCTTCGGGAGAGGGAACTGAAATATGCCATGCTCTTCCCTGCCAGACTACGTGTGGTGTACGAAGACCGAACATTCTTTTTTGAGTCGCCTGTCATGGCCGATGAATGGCTGGACGCTCTGCCCCGACGACGGACGGGAGAGGACACTGCCGCAGACGGGGACAGTGGCCGGGATGAACAAGGTTGATGTCTTCGGAACCGGACTGACTCGATCTGACTCTAGTTAATGACTTGAACAGAATGCAGTAAATACGGAGGGTTGTGGGAGGACGAGGGGAGCTCTTTCCTCCCTTAGGGTACTTTTTGTAGATTTTGGGTTTAGTAGGGCGACAGGCACACTGCAAGTTGGGGGGGCTTTGTAAGCTGCAGCAGGGGTGCAGGGTGGGGGGGATAGTTGGGATTTTGGGTTTGTTGTTGGGGGGTTTGTTTCTGCAAGGCGTATTGATTATTTTCAGGACTGTTCCATGGTGGCTCTTCGGGTGTGGGGTGGGCCTCCTTACGTTTGGGGATGGGGGGTAGGGGTTTAAGTGTTATTAGCTGGAATGTTAATGGTTTGGGGGATCACATTAAGCGCGGGATTGTTTTGCAATTCCTGAAACGGTCATTGCCGGATGTCGCCCTATTGCAGGAGACGCACCTTATAGGTAACACGTGCTATGCTCTTAATAGGAAGGGTTATAAACTCATAGCACATTCGGGATTTTCCTCTGGGTCCAGGGGTGTGGGCATCCTAGTCAGAGCCTCGCTACCATTTGAGGTGGACTCCACCATTGTTGACGATAGGGGGAGGTTTGTGGCGGTGGCGGGGCGGTGGGAAGGAAGAACTTTGGTTTTGGTTTTGGTTTATGTCCCGCCGGCCCTGCAGGCCTCCACGTTTACAGATCTGGGTAGGGCCTTGCTGGATCTCCCGGGGGGTATGCTTGTGGTGGGGGGTGACTTCAATGCTGTCGGCTCTGGGCTGCTGGATAGATACCCGCCCAGAGACACAGGGGGGGCACAGAAGTGGCTTCCAGACTTTCTTGACACTCTTGGCCTGATAGACTGCTGGAGGCTCCGGCACCCCACACAGCGCCAATACACCTTCCTCTCCGGAGCGCATGGTAGCCTCTCTAGGATTGATTACCTACTCACTCTGGCTGCGCATGCCTCAATGGTGTCCGAGGCCAGGCACATGGCGCGTGGTATATCGGACCATTCGCCAGTGTGGGTCAGGCTGGATGTTGGCCGTGAGGGAGGGGGAAGAGTGGCTCCTATTAACCCTTGGTACTTTCGAGACCCCAAGATGCGCAGCGCACTGGTGAAGACAGTAACACATTTTTTCAAGGAAAATCAGGGATCCGTGGACTCGGCAGTGTCGCTGTGGGAAGCATTTAAGACCGTGCTGCGAGGGGAGGCCCTCTCCCTTGTAGTGGCGGCCAAGCGGCGGAGAGATGGCGAGGTTATGCAGGTTGAGGAGGAGATCGTGGCTTTGGAGGGAGCGCTAGAGGAAGAGGTTACAGAGGCCTCACTGCATGAGCTGAGCTTGAAGCAAGCCGAGTATAAGGACCTGGTGACGAATGCTGCTAAGACCCTCAGTAGGGAACAGCAGGGCCGTTTGTATGATGTTGGTGACAAGGCCGGGAAACTCCTAGCTTGGCTGGACAAAAAAGAACGGGTTAATAGAGTAGTGCCGGAGTTGACGGGAGAGGGGGGAGAGGTGATTGTGGAACCTGAGAGGATTGTACAGTGCTTCACGGACTATTTCCGTATGGTTTATGCCTCAGTGTCGGATAGGCCGCCCGAGGACTCGCGTGACCTCTTGCGTGATATCGCTTTGCCCTGTCTTTCCGATGTAGATAGGGACGATTTGGATGGAGACATAATGGTCGATGAGGTGGCGGGAGCTATCCGCGCGCTGAACTCGGGCAAGGCCTCGGGCCCGAATGGCTTGCCAATTGACCTGTATAAGCTGTTTCCGGATGGGGTTGCCCCTCACCTGCGCGCCGTGTTCGTGAAGGCGCGGGGGAGTTGGACCCTCCCATTGGATCAGCGACTGGCGACAATTGTTGTTATACACAAAGAGGGTAAACCCCGAGATAAGTGTGCCTCATATAGGCCTATCTCACTTCTTAACGCCGAGCCGAAGATTCTGGCTAAAGTCCTTGCGGCCCGATTGATCAGGGTACTTGGAGACCTGATCCACCCTGATCAATCCGGTTTTATTCCGCATCGTAACACCGCGTTAAACCTTCGGCCCCTTCATGGCGTAATCGCCAGGGCGGGTACGCTGTGTGAACCAGCCGTTGTGGCGTCTCTCGATGCCACGATGGCCTTTGATACGGTGGAATGGGCATATTTGTGGACTGTGCTGGCCAAGTTTGGCTTTGGCCATGGCTTTGTGAGCTGGGTGAGGTTGCTGTATGAGGGACCCCTTGCGAGTGTGGTGGTAAATGGTCGGGCGTCGACTCTGTTTCAGCTTGGGAGGGGCACTCGACAAGGTTGCCCCCTGTCGCCATTGTTGTTCGCCCTCGCCCTTGAGCCACTGGCGGCGTGGATACGCTGGAACCCGGATATACGGGGACTTAGATGGTCGCCCGAACACGAGGACCGCATTTCGCTATATGCTGACGACATCCTGTTGTATCTTGCCTCGCCCAAGAAATCCCTGATAGTGGTCTGTGACGTTCTTACATCTTTCGGTAGGAATTCGGGTCTCGTCATCAACTGGAGTAAATCGTATTTATATGTTCTGAGTGGCGAGGTTCCACCGATCCCGCGAACTTGTTCGATCCAGATCGCTCAGCAGGGCTTCGTGTATCTGGGGATCTTTATCTCCACGGACTCCGCTTTGCGGTATGAGAGGAACCTGCTCCCCCCCCTGGCGCGCCTGCGGCGGGATGTAGAGGGCTGGCGGAGGCTGCCGCTCTCCCTCGTTGGGCGCGCTGCCTTGTTCAAAATGATGTCTCTTCCCCGGTTCCTCTACGCACTGCAGAATACTCTAGATTGGGTACCGGCCAAATACTTTCGGGAGATCGAAAGCCTCCAACGAACGTTGTTGTGGGACGGGCGGCCGCGAATAGCAATCGCTAAGTTGACGCTTCCATGGTATGATGGGGGTATTGTGCTTCCAGACATCCGACGCTACTATTGGGCCACCCAGCTGAGCGCGATTAATCATGGTCTCTATGGCCCTGCCCTCAGCCCTGGTTTTGCCATGGATAGGTGGTTGCTGCGTGGTGGTAACTATCACAGGGCGTTGTACTCGCGGTCCCTGGACTCGTCCCTCACGGGGCCCACTGGGGTGGCGGTGCGTGTGTGGAAGATGGCAACTGACTCGCTGGGCTGGAAGGATAGGCTCACCCTCGCTACCCCGCTGTTTGAATCTGAAAGATTGGGTAGGCTTTGGCATACAAAAGGTTTTGATAAATGGGACCTGATTGGCATCTCCAGGGTCGGAGATGTGCTGATTAAGGGGAGGGTGAAGTCCTTTGAAGAGTTACAGAAGGAGTATGAGCTGGGGACTTCCGAGTTTTTCCGCTATGTTCAGGTGCGTCATGCCCTCCGGTCAGTCCTAGTGGAGGGTGAGAAGGTGCCTGAGTCTTCTCCTTTGGAGGACCGGATCCTTGATGGCCATATGCCTGAGAGCACGATCTCGCTCATCTACAAGAAATTGATAAACGTCCGGGCGGATGCGCTTCTGGGGCTGCGGGACCAGTGGACTAGGGATGGACTCGAGTTGGATGACGAGGATTGGCAGTCTGCTGTTTCCTCTCCCAAGGAGGTTGCGATCCCGTCGCGTCTGAGACTGGTGCAGCTCAAAATACTGCATCGAGTGTATGTGACGGGGCCAAGGCTGGTTCATATGGGATTCTCTGAGGAAGGCCTATGTAGGAGGGGATGTGGTATGGTGGGTACTTTCCTGCATATCATCTGGGAATGTGGTGTCATCACGGAATTCTGGAGGAGAGTCCATGTAGTGATGGGGGAGGTGACGGGCATTGCTATGCAGCCGGAAGCGCGGTGTTGTCTCCTGAATGTCTGGGGGCCCACTGATCACGATGCGGCACAGACCCAATGGGTGACTCTGGGTAACATGGTCGCTAAGAGAGATATCGCACGATTGTGGGGCTCCGCGGGGCCCCCCACATTGACCGCGTGGAAAGAAAATATGGATTGGAGTATGCTCAGGGAGAAGACAGTATATTGCGCTAGAGGCCGCCCTCGGAAGTGGCACGCCATCTGGGGGCGGTGGAATCAATACAGGGGGGGAATATGTCTTGCCCCTGATTTGGATCCCCCCGAGGAACAGCTTTCTTCTTGACATTCTTTCCAGCTCAGTATATAAGATGTGATGATTAATTGACTTCTTGGGCCTCTGCTGTCCCCCTTCTTCCTCTTATCACAGTACTGTGACTGTTAGATGATTGGGGTCCGGCCTCCCCTGGGGGGCTTTCACCATGGGCATTCAGTGTTTTTGCCTTGCTGGGGTTTGTTGTGTGTTTGTGTTTATTTAAAAATGGAATCTTTTCACTGCTCCTTTAATGCAATGTGGACGCTTCTTTGTCCTTCTCTATCGAAGCTGCCGAACCTCCGGGTTGTCGGCTGAATAGCTGTGTCCAGACTCTTGAAGAAATAAAGGTTTTTTAAAAAAAAAAAAAAAAAAAAAAACAAATCAATTCCATCTCTATTCTGAAAATGTACAAAATCAACAACTTTCACATTGCTCCATTTACGAAACCTTCTTCTACATTCAAATTACGCTGTAAAATTACCCGACAGTTTATACCTACATGTAAAGTCTTTTGTAAGCCTGCAGTTTTAGATAGTCTTTTCCAAAGAATACAATTTAGCCTGTAGTTTCTCTGTTAGAAGAATAGTCACTCCTGGATGTTCGGTTTTATCAATAGCTTCAATTTCCCCAATTTGTTGTTTTTCCAGTTTCAAAAGTTGTTGATTAAATGTAGAACACTTTTGCAGTGTAGACATTAGGAAAACTATAGGCTTATTTTCTACAAGCATATTGTACATTAGTTTAGCTGCTGTGTTTCCAGGTGTAAACAAGTTCCTTAGTGGCCGACTTTATAAAGCTTGTTTACCAAGTTCCATCAAGACACCAATTCTTAGGTCTTGAAGAATATTTCCATAATCTTCATCACCTGCTTGTCGCATATTCTTAACAAGTTCTTTATATGCGAAATGTAACCAAATGTTCACATTTCCAATACTTTCCAAAGATTTCCTTGTGTCTTCATGAACAAGTGTTTCAAAAACAGGTTGTTCTTTTACAGTAGTAAGTTGTAGTAAGTCTATGAATACAATTAAATGTTTTCCTCCAAACAGAACATCGTAATCTGTTTTTAAAATCTGTTGCATTCTTAAATGTACAAAGGCAAGCATTAAGTTTGAGACCATACTCGCCTCATCAATGATTAAAAGTTTCATTTTCTTCAGTACTCTTGGACTTCATATCAAGCTTCTCCAGATAGTTTCTGAAATTCCAATTTATTATTATGTTCAACAGGTAGTATAAGTAATCGATGTAAAGTAATCCCTTTAATGTTATATGCTGCTAATCTAGTTTGAGCTGTTACAACACAAGATTAATGTGATTCTGTAGTTTTGTGTAGATAACTGGTCAAAACTTTATTTAAAAAACGGTTTCCTGTTCCAGCTTGACCACTGATGTACAATAGAATGGGTTAAAACGATGAACATTGGCATTCTTTTTTCTCGTGCACCAAACCATGTTGTATCTGTTGTTTTACTTGTAGATGTTTTCTTTTTGTTCAATATTTAGTTGTTCTTCTAACTTTTCCAACTGAATAATATCCTGTTGTGCTTGCTGCATTGCGGTTTCTACCTCATTTGTGGCTATTGCGCTTCATTTTAGATAAATGGTTGTCCCAGTGGATCTTGACTCAGTGGAACAGAACTTTGACTGCCTTGAGAATCTTCTCTAGCTATTTCAGCTGCAATAGTACTTTCTTGGTCAATCTCATCATTTAACATTTGTAGATCTGTTGGGAAAATTGTGCACTGAATGCTATCTTTAGTTGCATTAAAATAATCTCCATAGCAGTCAAAATCTCCAAGTAATTCCGTTTCAATACGTCAAGGCTTGAACAAGAAGTGCTAAATATTAAAATTCTCTTATCTGGACTTTTGCAACTGAATTTTCGGTGGTTAATAAGATATCCTTTGGCATGTTTTACTAAACATCCGTCACATCCAATTACTGCATATTTTCCTTCTTTTATATTTTCTGTAACATTTCTTTTAAAGCTATAATGATGAAGTACAGACATAGGTTTTTCAGATGCGGACTCCTTTTGGGATAGTATGTTTCCAACATATTAGTTTTAACAATAGCTGTACTTTCTGGTTCATTCTGTGCTAAGTATTCGATTTCTTGTGGAGGCAAGACCTAAACATACCCAAATGATTCCTCTAAACTAGCAGAGCTCAAGCGATCCTAGCATTCATAGGATCTAATCTCTCCATGGGAAAGCATTTTCAAGGTAAAGCTGTACAATTTCTTGCTAAGACTCTTCTCACATTTTTCATTTCTGTCTTTTTAGATTGGATTAACATGATGTAACATAGCGAGCAACAGCAATCGAATTATCTGCAACATATTGAATATCCATGTTTGCATACCACATTTTCAAAATAACTGGATTGTAGTCATTAATGTACTTTGAATCGTCTGTTCTTTTTAAGTTGTATGTATTCTTGGGAGATTTCAGACATTTTGTATACAATTTCCCTTTACACTTGTATTTTCGTGGACAGTATTTCCCACATCTATGACTTTGAACCCGTAAAACTTGTTTTTTCTCAAGCTCATTTCTCCTCCATCTCTTGGAATGGCACATGTAACATATTGTTTGATGAAAGACAAAACAGTTTTATCAGTATCAGTTCCAAATTTTGGAGCATTCTTTATCCATAATAGCATGTGTAGATGAGGAGCAACTCTGGCTTAGTATTTTTTTCACAAAAAGAAATCAGGAACTTCTCCAAGAGGAGGAATATTTTTATTGCAGATAAATGACATCATATTTTGAAACCCATGATTAAAATACCTGCAGACATTTACAGGATCCAAAAAAACTGAGTTCTCCAGGTGTCTTCAATTCAATGTTTTTAATATCTGAATTTGCTTCTCATAGAAATTTAAGTAGGAAAACAACGAGCTTCTAAACTTGTCTCCCATACACTCACAAGCGTTCCCTTTGCTTCCTTCATTTGAAATAATTCAATACTGTTTCCTATCATTTCTTTCAAATATGGAGGATGTATTGTGGAATGTTCATAAGTATATTCCCTCCTGGACTTGTCCACTTTTTCTATTCAAAATTTCTGTTTCTTCTTCTAAGCCTATTACCTACTCATCAACATTTACATTCTTATAATAAATATTATTCTGTATCAGATATAATGTAGCCTTTTGAAGTTTATTAACATATACAAACTCTTGCCATATTTTTCGACTCTTTGTTGCTACACTATTTACTAGAATAACTACTGGCTCATTTTCCTCCCTATCTACACAAACAGTTTCAATACTTCTCTTCAAATCTAAAGGTGTGTACACAACTCTTCCTTTCAGGCCTCTTTGTAAATCTGTAGGTGGCAGCTACAAAAAGTTAAGGGCCCTACTCATACTGCAGGACACACCTTTGTCCTTATCTTTTCAAACCATGAAAAACTAAAAATCCTTCAAACCCTGCCTCTGACAAGGTCTGACCATTTTCTAATTCCATTTGAGGTATCCTCAACTCAAATTGTCAAAAAGGAGTTTGTCATTAGAACACAAGGCAGAAAATGGCACAAGATATCATGTTCTACCCTAGAACAACATTTCCATAACAGACTAAACCCGCTCCCTGATGATCTCAACGAAGCGGTTCTCATATTTAGCAATGATCTCACAACTGCTATTGAGAAATTAGCCCCGTTACAAACCCTCACCTCCCGCAGACAAAAACAGTCAGCCCCCTGGTTCACTCAGGAACTAAGAGAACACAGAAGTAAGTGCAAAAAGATAGAACGACAGTGGCGGCAGGCCTATGACCCAGAAGCCAAAGCTCATTACAGACAAACCCTCAAGGAGTTTCGTAAACTTAAACGTAACTCCATGCGCTCCTATTTCGCGGACACCATTGCAAAGGCAAAAAACTCTTCCAAAGTCCTTTTTAATATTGTAAAAGACTTTACCAATCCCAGTGCTATATCCACCTCAGTGCCCCCTTCCCAAGCACTGAGTGAAAATGTATCAGACTTCTTTGGAAAAATAATATCCAACATTGCGGAAACTATTCTTCAGAACGCTACCAATACCACCAAGGAACCTGTCGTTATCAGCAAGCATGCATTTACCGTTTTCCACCCTCTCACTAAGGAGCATGCCCTGAACCTATTCGTGAAATGTAAATCCGGCTCTCCTTTGGATCCAGCCCCGGCCTTAATTATGCTTATTCCAATCCAAAAAAAAACTGGCATCGACCCCTTCTGCTTAAGCTATTACCGGCCAATCTCACTCCTGCCCAAGCCCGCTAAAGTGCTTGAGAAAGCAGTCCAAGAACAACTATCCTACTACCTTGAATCCAACTCTTTATTTCATGATTGCCAATCTGGATTCAGACCGGACTTTAGTACAGAGTCAGCTCTTCTTGAGGTATCCGAGTTGATTCGAGAATGCACGGATAGGGGAGAGGAGGCCATGCTGGTCCTCCTCGACCTATCCGCAGCATTCGATACCATCTCCCATGACACACTACTGACTCGTCTGCAAGAGGTAGGTGTCAGCGGAACTCCCCTCACCTGAAACAAATCTTTCCTCACGAACAGATTCCAACAGGTGATGCTGGGTTCATTCCTCTCTACCAAGAAACCACTGATCTGGGGCGTTCCGCAAGGTTCTGCTCTCAGTCCGCTTTTATTCAATGTATATTTAAAACCTCTAGCAAAAGTGATCGAATCATGGGGTGTCAAAGTAACCTTTTACGCCGACGACACCCAACTAGTGTGCTCCTTCAAAGACCACTCCGAAAAATCTTTCCATAACTTCCGCCAATGCATGGTGAATATTGCCTCTTGGATGTCGGCTAATAACTTAAAACTTAATACGGACAAGACTGAGGTCCTATTTTTTTAATCAAAAATCCCCCACACCCCCCACCCTCTGGTGGCCGACTGAGCTCAACCCTCCCCCGGACCCAGTTCAAACTGCCCGTAACCTGGGCTTCCAATTTGACACTGCCCTCTCCTGCAAGACACAAATTAATAAAGTTACCTCATCTTGCTTTGGAAAGCTTCGCATGATAAAAAAATTCATCCCATACTTACCAATAGACTCTCGTAAAACAGTTGTCCATTCTCTCATCACAGCTCACTTGGACTACGCAAATAGTCTATATGTAGGTGCCCCGGCGTACCTCATAAACCAACTTCAGAGAGTCCAGAACGCAGCAGCCAGGCTGATCTGCAACATCCCTTACCGCCACTCCATTTCCCCCCATTTGATCAAGCTTCATTGGCTTCCAGTGAGACTCCGCATTCAATTTAAAGCCTTAATCCTGGCTTTCAGAGCTATGAATGATCGAGGCCCTCTTTACCTGCGCCATAGAATTAAACTCTCACAAGCCTCCCGAAACCTCAGATCCAACCACCTCCGCCTGATGATCAGCCCCCGTTTTCGCCTGGCCCGCACAGGAGGTAGAGGCTTTGCAGTGACCACCTCCAAACTGTGGAACCAGCTTCCCACAGAGCTAAGATTCTTGACGTCAGAGCCCCTATTCCGAAGAAAACTCAAGACCTGGCTCTTTTCCCTCCTCTAATTATCTAATCCCCACATCATCTCACGGACCCTTTGAGAGGTAATATCTTCAGCGCCGGGACACCTCCGCTGGAGGTAGCTGAGCGCTCTACAAACTACTAAATAAATAAATAAAATAACCTGTGGTTCCATAAGAACTAAGTCCTGAAATGGGTGTTCAGATTGGATAAGGATAGACTCATATGCATTTAAATCTGCCAGTTCCTGGGGAATAGGTACCAACTCTAAGTTATTATGTACTGCTCTAGCTGGCATTTTGTTCCCTTCTAATTTGCTGTAACAGTATTAACAAATAACGTGATCAGTACCCAATTCATACTGACCTTCTACCAACAAATAAGCACAAAATTGCTGCCACTTATCATTGTTTTCATTTTCACGTTTTAAAAATAAATCAACATTCCTAGTTTGACTTCCATAGTGAGTATGTTGACTACAAATACAAACATAGTTTGTTTTTTCAGAAGAAACTGTCTTAAACTTTGTAATTTCTTCTGCAAACTCATCAATACTAATCTCATTCCCATGTTCTTCAACGCCTACACTTATGAAACTGTCACTTTGTCTACACTCCTCTTCTGAACCAAAAAACAAAATTGTATATCATCACAAACTTTCTATTCACTTGATACTGAACCGTGCAAAAGAGCAGTGTTCATTCCACTTAAACATAATGCAGGAGTTTTTACATAGCAGAGTCTCCTTACTAATTGCCGCATTTCAGAATGGTGTACCGCTAACATACTTAAATGATGAAAAGTACTATGGCACATTTTTCTTGAAAGACAAGCCCGAGAATGACCCTGCATATGAACATATTTTCTGATTTTACATGGATCTAGTCCTTGTAACATCTTAATCTTCTGTTTGACACTTCTCTTTGCGTATTTTCATAAACAAGTGTGTAATATGTCAATAGATTCCTGTCAAATACTGCAAATACTGCTACAATCCCACTTACATACAGGAGCTTGTGTGCGCCTCCCTTGAACTTCTTCAGCTATTACTTCTTCCACATTCCTAACAACCATTTTTTCTTTCGGAATAGGACAACCATCTTTCATCTCATAGCATCGATCACTAGTATCAACTGCATGATCTACTACTGTGTTCTCTTGAAAATAGCTTTCTTCATTAAAGAAAGGCTCAGTACTGGAAGTGTGCTTCCATTGTCCAGTAAATGTTTTACAAAAGTTACTTCTATTAAAAAGTCTTTTGCTTTTCACTTTTATAAACACCATTGTTTTATCTTATCCAATGTTCTCATTCTCTTCAATATTAATACAAATAATTTTCGTTGCGATTCAAAAGCAGAATCTACTACACTTACAGAAGTGTAAAAAGAGAGAACAAGGGAGAAGAAAGAGGCAAGAAGAGTGTAGAAAGAAGCAACAGATGCACAAAAAGGCAAGAAAGGTGCAGAAAGATGCAAGAGAAGTGCAGAAAGAAGCAAGAGAAATGCATTAAGAGGCAAGGGATATGCATTAAGAGGACAGGGAGGTGTAGAAAGAGGGAAGAGGGGTGCAGAAAGAAGCAAGAGCAGTGCAGAAAGAATCAAGAAAAGTGCAGAAAATAGCAACAGAGGTGGATAAAGAGGCTAGTGGAGTGCAGAAAGAAGCAAGGGAAGCGCAGGAAGAAGCAAAAGAGGTGCAGAAAGGAGCAATAGAGATACAGAAAGAAGCAAAAGAGGTAAAGAAAGAGGAATAAAGGTGCAGAAAGAAGCAATAGAAGAGCAGAAAGAGGCAAGAGAAGTGCAGAAAGATGAACAAAGGTATAGAAAGAAGCAAGAGAACTGCATAAAGAAGCAAGAGAGGTGTAGAAAGAAGCAAGAGAACTGCATTTTGTTCCCTTCTAATTTGCTGTAACAGTATTAACAAATAACGTGATCAGTACCCAATTCATACTGACCTTCTACCAACAAATAAGCACAAAATTGCTGCCACTTATCATTGTTTTCATTTTCACGTTTTAAAAATAAATCAACATTCCTAGTTTGACTTCCATAGTGAGTATGTTGACTACAAATACAAACATAGTTTGTTTTTTCAGAAGAAACTGTCTTAAACTTTGTAATTTCTTCTGCAAACTCATCAATACTAATCTCATTCCCATGTTCTTCAACGCCTACACTTATGAAACTGTCACTTTGTCTACACTCCTCTTCTGAACCAAAAAACAAAATTGTATATCATCACAAACTTTCTATTCACTTGATACTGAACCGTGCAAAAGAGCAGTGTTCATTCCACTTAAACATAATGCAGGAGTTTTTACATAGCAGAGTCTCCTTACTAATTGCCGCATTTCAGAATGGTGTACCGCTAACATACTTAAATGATGAAAAGTACTATGGCACATTTTTCTTGAAAGACAAGCCCGAGAATGACCCTGCATATGAACATATTTTCTGATTTTACATGGATCTAGTCCTTGTAACATCTTAATCTTCTGTTTGACACTTCTCTTTGCGTATTTTCATAAACAAGTGTGTAATATGTCAATAGATTCCTGTCAAATACTGCAAATACTGCTACAATCCCACTTACATACAGGAGCTTGTGTGCGCCTCCCTTGAACTTCTTCAGCTATTACTTCTTCCACATTCCTAACAACCATTTTTTCTTTCGGAATAGGACAACCATCTTTCATCTCATAGCATCGACCACTAGTATCAACTGCATGATCTACTACTGTGTTCTCTTGAAAATAGCTTTCTTCATTAAAGAAAGGCTCAGTACTGGAAGTGTGCTTCCATTGTCCAGTAAACGTTTTACAAAAGTTACTTCTATTAAAAAGTCTTTTGCTTTTCACTTTTATAAACACCATTGTTTTATCTTATCCAATGTTCTCATTCTCTTCAATATTAATACAAATAATTTTCGTTGCGATTCAAAAGCAGAATCTACTACACTTACAGAAGTGTAAAAAGAGAGAACAAGGGAGAAGAAAGAGGCAAGAAGAGTGTAGAAAGAAGCAACAGATGCACAAAAAGGCAAGAAAGGTGCAGAAAGATGCAAGAGAAGTGCAGAAAGAAGCAAGAGAAATGCATTAAGAGGCAAGGGATATGCATTAAGAGGACAGGGAGGTGTAGAAAGAGGGAAGAGGGGTGCAGAAAGAAGCAAGAGCAGTGCAGAAAGAATCAAGAAAAGTGCAGAAAATAGCAACAGAGGTGGATAAAGAGGCTAGTGGAGTGCAGAAAGAAGCAAGGGAAGCGCAGGAAGAAGCAAAAGAGGTGCAGAAAGGAGCAATAGAGATACAGAAAGAAGCAAAAGAGGTAAAGAAAGAGGAATAAAGGTGCAGAAAGAAGCAATAGAAGAGCAGAAAGAGGCAAGAGAAGTGCAGAAAGATGAACAAAGGTATAGAAAGAAGCAAGAGAACTGCATAAAGAAGCAAGAGAGGTGTAGAAAGAAGCAAGAGAACTGCATTTTGTTCCCTTCTAATTTGCTGTAACAGTATTAACAAATAACGTGATCAGTACCCAATTCATACTGACCTTCTACCAACAAATAAGCACAAAATTGCTGCCACTTATCATTGTTTTCATTTTCACGTTTTAAAAATAAATCAACATTCCTAGTTTGACTTCCATAGTGAGTATGTTGACTACAAATACAAACATAGTTTGTTTTTTCAGAAGAAACTGTCTTAAACTTTGTAATTTCTTCTGCAAACTCATCAATACTAATCTCATTCCCATGTTCTTCAACGCCTACACTTATGAAACTGTCACTTTGTCTACACTCCTCTTCTGAACCAAAAAACAAAATTGTATATCATCACAAACTTTCTATTCACTTGATACTGAACCGTGCAAAAGAGCAGTGTTCATTCCACTTAAACATAATGCAGGAGTTTTTACATAGCAGAGTCTCCTTACTAATTGCCGCATTTCAGAATGGTGTACCGCTAACATACTTAAATGATGAAAAGTACTATGGCACATTTTTCTTGAAAGACAAGCCCGAGAATGACCCTGCATATGAACATATTTTCTGATTTTACATGGATCTAGTCCTTGTAACATCTTAATCTTCTGTTTGACACTTCTCTTTGCGTATTTTCATAAACAAGTGTGTAATATGTCAATAGATTCCTGTCAAATACTGCAAATACTGCTACAATCCCACTTACATACAGGAGCTTGTGTGCGCCTCCCTTGAACTTCTTCAGCTATTACTTCTTCCACATTCCTAACAACCATTTTTTCTTTCGGAATAGGACAACCATCTTTCATCTCATAGCATCGATCACTAGTATCAACTGCATGATCTACTACTGTGTTCTCTTGAAAATAGCTTTCTTCATTAAAGAAAGGCTCAGTACTGGAAGTGTGCTTCCATTGTCCAGTAAATGTTTTACAAAAGTTACTTCTATTAAAAAGTCTTTTGCTTTTCACTTTTATAAACACCATTGTTTTATCTTATCCAATGTTCTCATTCTCTTCAATATTAATACAAATAATTTTCGTTGCGATTCAAAAGCAGAATCTACTACACTTACAGAAGTGTAAAAAGAGAGAACAAGGGAGAAGAAAGAGGCAAGAAGAGTGTAGAAAGAAGCAACAGATGCACAAAAAGGCAAGAAAGGTGCAGAAAGATGCAAGAGAAGTGCAGAAAGAAGCAAGAGAAATGCATTAAGAGGCAAGGGATATGCATTAAGAGGACAGGGAGGTGTAGAAAGAGGGAAGAGGGGTGCAGAAAGAAGCAAGAGCAGTGCAGAAAGAATCAAGAAAAGTGCAGAAAATAGCAACAGAGGTGGATAAAGAGGCTAGTGGAGTGCAGAAAGAAGCAAGGGAAGCGCAGGAAGAAGCAAAAGAGGTACAGAAAGGAGCAATAGAGATACAGAAAGAAGCAAAAGAGGTAAAGAAAGAGGAATAAAGGTGCAGAAAGAAGCAATAGAAGAGCAGAAAGAGGCAAGAGAAGTGCAGAAAGATGAACAAAGGTATAGAAAGAAGCAAGAGAACTGCATAAAGAAGCAAGAGAGGTGTAGAAAGAAGCAAGAGAACTGCATTTTGTTCCCTTCTAATTTGCTGTAACAGTATTAACAAATAACGTGATCAGTACCCAATTCATACTGACCTTCTACCAACAAATAAGCACAAAATTGCTGCCACTTATCATTGTTTTCATTTTCACGTTTTAAAAATAAATCAACATTCCTAGTTTGACTTCCATAGTGAGTATGTTGACTACAAATACAAACATAGTTTGTTTTTTCAGAAGAAACTGTCTTAAACTTTGTAATTTCTTCTGCAAACTCATCAATACTAATCTCATTCCCATGTTCTTCAACGCCTACACTTATGAAACTGTCACTTTGTCTACACTCCTCTTCTGAACCAAAAAACAAAATTGTATATCATCACAAACTTTCTATTCACTTGATACTGAACCGTGCAAAAGAGCAGTGTTCATTCCACTTAAACATAATGCAGGAGTTTTTACATAGCAGAGTCTCCTTACTAATTGCCGCATTTCAGAATGGTGTACCGCTAACATACTTAAATGATGAAAAGTACTATGGCACATTTTTCTTGAAAGACAAGCCCGAGAATGACCCTGCATATGAACATATTTTCTGATTTTACATGGATCTAGTCCTTGTAACATCTTAATCTTCTGTTTGACACTTCTCTTTGCGTATTTTCATAAACAAGTGTGTAATATGTCAATAGATTCCTGTCAAATACTGCAAATACTGCTACAATCCCACTTACATACAGGAGCTTGTGTGCGCCTCCCTTGAACTTCTTCAGCTATTACTTCTTCCACATTCCTAACAACCATTTTTTCTTTCGGAATAGGACAACCATCTTTCATCTCATAGCATCGACCACTAGTATCAACTGCATGATCTACTACTGTGTTCTCTTGAAAATAGCTTTCTTCATTAAAGAAAGGCTCAGTACTGGAAGTGTGCTTCCATTGTCCAGTAAACGTTTTACAAAAGTTACTTCTATTAAAAAGTCTTTTGCTTTTCACTTTTATAAACACCATTGTTTTATCTTATCCAATGTTCTCATTCTCTTCAATATTAATACAAATAATTTTCGTTGCGATTCAAAAGCAGAATCTACTACACTTACAGAAGTGTAAAAAGAGAGAACAAGGGAGAAGAAAGAGGCAAGAAGAGTGTAGAAAGAAGCAACAGATGCACAAAAAGGCAAGAAAGGTGCAGAAAGATGCAAGAGAAGTGCAGAAAGAAGCAAGAGAAATGCATTAAGAGGCAAGGGATATGCATTAAGAGGACAGGGAGGTGTAGAAAGAGGGAAGAGGGGTGCAGAAAGAAGCAAGAGCAGTGCAGAAAGAATCAAGAAAAGTGCAGAAAATAGCAACAGAGGTGGATAAAGAGCCTAGTGGAGTGCAGAAAGAAGCAAGGGAAGCGCAGGAAGAAGCAAAAGAGGTGCAGAAAGGAGCAATAGAGATACAGAAAGAAGCAAAAGAGGTAAAGAAAGAGGAATAAAGGTGCAGAAAGAAGCAATAGAAGAGCAGAAAGAGGCAAGAGAAGTGCAGAAAGATGAACAAAGGTATAGAAAGAAGCAAGAGAACTGCATAAAGAAGCAAGAGAGGTGTAGAAAGAAGCAAGAGAACTGCAGAAAGAAGCAACAAAGGTGCAGAAAGAGGTGAGAGAAATGCAGGAAGAGGCAAGAGAACTGTGGAAAGAGGCAAGAAAAGTGCAGAAAGAGGCAAATGAGGTGCAGAAAGATGCAAGAGCAGTGTAGAACGAGGCAAGAGAGATACAGAAAGAGACAAGGGATGCGCAGAAAGAAGAGAGTGAGGTGCAAAAAGGAGCAACAGAAGTGCAGAAAGAGGAAGAAAGGTGCAGAAAGAAGCAAAACAAGTACAAAAAGAGACAAGGGATGCAGAAAGAGGCAGGTGAGGTGCAGAAAGAAAAGAGTGAGGTGCAGAAAGAGGTAAGTGAGGTGCAGAAAGAGACAAGAGAGATACAGAAAGAGGCAAGAGAAATGCAGAAAGTGGCAAAAGAGGTGCAGAAAGAGGCAAAAGAGATGCACAAAAGGGAAGAGAGGTGTACAAACAGGCAAACAGAGGTGGAGAAAGAGGGAAGAAGGGTGTAGATAGAGGCAAGAGAAATGCAAAAAAGCAACAGTTGTGCAGAAAAAGGCAAGAGAGGTGCAGATTGAGGGAAAGAGGTATAGAAAAAAGGTAAGAGAGGTACAGAAAAAGCAAGAGAGGTACAGAAATTGGCAAGAGGTGCCAAAAGAGGTAAGAGATTAGAGATAAAAGAGGTACAAAAAGAGACAAAAGGGGTGCAGAAAAAGGCAAGAGAGGTGCACAAACAGGCATCAGAGGTGGACAAAGAGAAAAGAATGGTGCAGAAAGACGAAGAGGCGTGCAGAACAAAGCAACAGGAATACAGAAAGAGCCAACAGAACTCCACAAAAAGCAATAGAGGTGCACAAAGAGGCAAGACAAGTACAGAAAGAATCAAGAGAACTCCAGAAATGTAAAGCACCAATCCTTCCCATGTCACTGTTGTAAGTCTCACCATGTTCCTGAAACCATGCATGCATGTGTCTATGGCTTTTGCTACTAGCATCATACATTAAAAAAACAAATAGTTGTACACCTGTGTTTCACACGTCTAGCATCTTCACATGCATAACACGTGTGAAAATATAAGTACAAGTAGAGATATACCTCAGTCACAAGACCATGCAGTCCTTTAAACTTGACAGACTGCACTTCTCATTTCAAGCAGACACCTAAATTTATACGGCGTACTTCAAGTGTACCTTTACACGGACTCATACGAAATAGCCTAATCATAATCCCTCTGCCAACATGTCCTAAACCTCACATTTCTCTTGCAGCTTCACTATTCAGCGACTATTCAGAATGTTGGGCCTAGCCAAATCTACAGCAGCAACTCTTCGCTTGTCACTGTTGTAAGTCTCACCATATTCATGAAAGCATGCATGCGTCTGTACCTTTTGCTAGTGGCACCACACATGAAAGAAACATACAAATAAATGTTTACCTGTGTTTCACACGTCTAGCATCTTCAGATGCATATCATGTGTGGAAATACATATACAAGTAAAGACATACCTCAGTCACAAGACCATGCAGTCCTTTAAACTTGTTAGACTGCACTTCCCATTTCAAGCAGACACCTAATTTAGACGGCAAACTTCAACTATACCTTTCCAGATACTCATACGAAGTACCATCATCACTAATCCATCTACCAACATGTCTTTCGCCTCACTTTTCTCCTGCAGCTTCACTATAAACTGACTGCTCAGAATGTTGGGCCTAGCCGAATATAAAACAGCAATCCTTCCCATGTTACTGTTGTAAGTCTCACCATGTTTGTGAAAGCATGCATGCATGTGTCTGTACCTTTTGCTAGTGGCACCATACATAAAAAAACAGACAAATAGTTGTATACCTGTCTTTCACATGACTAGCATCTTCAGATGCATAATACGTGTGAGAATACATGTACAAGTAGAAACATACCTCAGTCACAAGAACACATAGACCTTAAAACTTGACAGACTGCTTTTTCCATTTCAAGCAGACACCAACATTTAGATGGCATACAAGTGTACTTTGAGAGACTCATACAAAGTATCCTAATCACTAATCCCTCTGCCAACACGTCTTAAACCTCAGTTTTCTGCTGCAGCTTCAGTTTTTACAGACTCCTAAGAATGTTGGGCCTACCAAATTTTAAAACAGTTCTTCTCATGTCACTGTTGTAAGTTTCACAATATTTCTGAATATTTGCATGCGTATGTGTGTGTATTTTGATGGTGACATTATACATAAAAAGAAACATAGAAATACTTCAATATCTGTATTACAGACTGCATAGTTTCTGAATTTATGTAGAAGAAAGTGTATGTATTTCTCTCTGACCATAATACAGGGAACATGGGTCTAGAGTTCGAGACTGCGATATAGTTTAATACATCTGTCAATATAAATCAAACATCAGTTTTCTGTAGTAATTTCATTAGAGGCTCAGGAAGCATACATATTACTATGCACATCCCTCATTTCAGTACAATAAAACAAACTACAATACACATCCGTACATTTCATAACATATTTCAAACTTCACACTTCTCTAATAATTTCCCAACTTTAAAAATAATGCTTTTCAAAATCAGACATATCACTACCCAGACTGAAGCACTACTACTTAATACATAACACCTTACAAATGTGTTCCTCACCTCTCAAATAGTACTGCGGAATATGAAATATCAGAAACTCATAAAAGATTTTCTTTTTCACACAATAACTAATGCACCACTCCCAACAAGGTAAAACCAGTAATGGCAAACTTTCCCTCTCTTTCTGCACACCAATAAAATGTAAGTAACAAATCAAAATGCTTCCTTCATTATTTCTAATTCTGAAATACATTTCTATTGGTTAGACATATTAACCCTTTCTTAGTGTCTTCTAAAAGTGCACAAACTGGTTCTGTAATTTACAGGAGTCGCAGCTCCTTCGTGGTGCCGCAGTGTAGAGTCACGATGGAGCCGCAAACTCTTACGGGAGTTCAAAAACATATTTCCAATAATACTAGTATTACCTTTTAACAACACACTACTTCTAAAGATACTACTGATTTGGGAAAACTTAGTTTAGTAGCACTCACTTATATATGTTACCATTTCACATTTTAAAACCACAGTTAAGTTTCAACCCTTCCCCCATTCTGTTTAATCCTAGTTTCCATAGTAACACTTTCTACAACATTCAACTGTACCTGAAGGTTGCAAGTTCACCAAATTTTCAAATTCAGCACACTAGCTTACAAATGCAAATAGCAGGTGTGGTTGACTTTTGCAAAATATGACCTTATCTTATCTACTGTACCTTTCAAACATTTTTTAATAACCAATCTGAAACATGCTTCTTCAAGAAAGTAAAATGCATCCTTTTTTGAGTGCACATTGTTGAACAGCCAATCAGTTATCGTTTTTCTCAAAAACAGCATCTTCTCCACCATTTTAGATACTTCTCATTCTACCAACTGACTATCTCAGCTACAGACATCTTTTGATTCCTTCCAGACAACACTTCAAAATGCTTACAGTATGGGTTATAGGGCACAGCTATGTTTTCTGGTGCAAAAGGTATGCTGAAAACAGAGGTATTGACAAAGACCTAGGTTTGCAAAATGTGGATATTAAATGGTTTGCACAGAGCGGATTAAAGTGGCACCAATTGATGCCCTTGGTTAAAACCTTTTTGCATCTCCAACCCACTGACTTCATGATTGTGCACTGTGGTGGCAATGACCTAGGCACATTGACTGGGGTAGGGCTGGAAATCCTAATGAAGGATACCTTTGCACAATTGATGTTGCTTAGCCCTCAAACTGTCTTTGTATACTCTAGTATATACCAAAGACAGAAATGGAAGTGGTCAAATCAATTTTGTTCACATATTGAGAAAGCTAGGAAGAATGTCATTAAAACGGTTTCTGCTTACCTCAGAGACCATAGAATGGGCTCCATCTACAACAACAATCTACATTTTGATATGCATGACATCTATAGAAGTGATGGAGTTCATTTCACAGGTGAAGGAAACAGAGTGTTTCTCAACATCCTTAACTTGTGCATCCGCGCTTACATGAAGCTCAAAGTCATAATGAAAACAACAGCTCTTTTTAGAGCCACCCTATAAACCAACAGTGAATCTTATTTATTTTTTTTACATACATTCGCGGATCCAAAAAATATTTAAAAAGCGTAACAGTTGCAAATTTGCAAAATAAAGCACAAATTCAATGTACTACAACACAATACACTTTTCAAATTTAATTTTTATTTTTTATATTATTTCTAACTTTATCAATTTTTTTTTAACAACACTTTTTATTAATCAAGAAGGCAAGGGCTGCAGGCCCCTGACAAACCAGGGGAACTGCCACATAGTAAATAGCAACAACACTTGACATTTTGTCGTATAGAGGAACAATGGAGAGCTATTCATACAGCATCTAACAAGAAACCCCCCCTCCCTTCCCAACGCCCAACCCCCTCCCCCCGACCGCACCACCGCCAGACACCACCAGAACCATCGCTATACAGTTAGTATGCAGTACTACGCTTGGCATTCAAGTAGGCCCCAAATCTCCATCCGCAGTGACCGGTGCAAGGAAAATGCCCCTATAATCAGCCCACCGCTTCCAAATCTTGAAGTGTTTCCGAGGGCACCCACGCGCCCTAAAGATCGGTAACTCCAGACCCATATTGAAATCCAGACCCCGTTTCCAAACATTGAGAGAGGGAGCCACCGGGGCCTTCCACGCACGAGCTAAATCCAGCTTGGCTGTCGTTAGGCCCAGAAGCAGCAAGTGGCGCTTATAAATATTGCCCCCAATATCAGCCATAACATAGAGCAACGCCAATCGGGGGTCTACAGGGAGATCCCAGCCCAACACTTCGGCTAAGCACTCTAACACTCTCCCCCAAAACCGATACACTGCAGGGCAGTGCCAGACCGTGTGCACCAAAGACCCCACCTCTCGTTCACACCTAAGGCAGTCCGGGGAGGCAATAGGACCCGCCCGCCACAGCCGCTGTCGCGTGTAATAGGTCCTGTGCAAATACCGAAATTGGACGAGATGCAGGCGGATCGTTATACAAGCCTCACGGGGGAGGCCAGCACCTCCCTCCAGTCCGTCTCGTCCAACGGCCCGACATCCGTCTCCCACCGTTCATGCGGACCCTGCAGGGACGGGGCACCATGAATCACCAAGGACCGATATATTTTAGAGACTTTCTTCTCCTGGAGATCCCCCATAAACACCTGAGCCTCAAGGGGACTGAATTCAGGGATGGATTGGAGACCCTCCAGTCTAGGGGCGAGGGCGTGGGGCAGCTGGAGGTATTTAAAGAACTGCGTCCGTGGCATTTGATACTCATGCTGTAAGACCTCAAAGGATTTCATCACACAGCCCTGAACCACCGATCCCAACGTAGAGATACCATTTCTGTCCCAGTCCCTGAACCCAGAGAGGGTCGCCAACGGGGGGGGAGGAGCCCGTTCTGCCACAACGGGGTCTCCCGGGTAAGCCTACCCCACCAGCCAATATGACGCAGAGCCCGGCTCCACACCCGAAACACCACTTGAGTGACCGGTGGCAGTGCCTCCCGCAACGCAGTCGCGTAGAGTAGGGTATGTACTGTATGTGGGTCCATGAGGCGCCTCTCCACCGCATATGCCGGGTCCCCCCTATCTCCATACCACCATTCGTTGAGGACCAATAAATGGGAGGCGTAATAATAGGATAAGATATCGGAGGTAGCCAGTCCCCCATCGTACACGGACAAAAAGCAAACCTTCAGCGACACCCTGGCCAAGCCCCCTTCCCACAGAAAGTGACTCAGCACCGCACTGACCTTCCGAATCCAACTGAGAGGAATCTCATAGGGGTGGTTTTGGAGCTGGTAGAGAAGTCGAGGCAGCGCCACCATCTTAAAGATGGCAGAACAGCCACAAATGGTGAGAGGCATACGCGCCCAGAGCTTAACATCACAACATACTTTCTCCCACACCGGCACCACATTGCGCTCCCAGGAGATCGTCGGTACGTCGGTCAGAAAGACCCCCAGATATTGCAGCCCTCCGGCCGCAATCCACAGAGACGCCGTCCACTCACCCTGTACGTCTCGACCGCCCAGCACCCACAGGGTGGATTTCCTCGGGTTCATGTATAGCCCGGACGTCTCCCCAAAGACCTGCATCATGCGAAGTAGCCGCGGTCCGGTTCTACCGAGATCCGACAGGAAGAACAACACGTCGTCGGCATATAGGGCAATGCGATCCGAGAGTCCATGTTCCCACTCAAACCCCGTGTATTGCGCATCCATACGGACCCAAGCGGCCAGCGGCTCCATGGTCAGGGCAAATAGGTATGGCGACAGGGGGCAACCCTGTCGCATCCCCCGGTTCACCGGGAATCGCGCCGAGGCCGCCCCCGCCACCCGAACCGAGGCTGTAAGATCGGTATACAAAAGTGTTAAATAAGATAAGAAGCGCGGCCCCAGATTTAGCCGTTGCAGCAAGGCAAAGAGATAGCGCCAACTAAGAGAGTCAAAAGCTCAATCTAGGTCGGCCAACAGGAGAGCCGCCCGAGCCTCACGCCGCTGGACCGCAGCTATCGCCACATGTGCACGCCGGATGTTGTGGCGCGTTGCCCTATGGGGCATAAACCCGGCTTGGTCTGGGTGGACCAGGGTAGGAATATAAGGCAGGAGCCGGTTGGCCAGGGCCTTGGCCAGAATCTTCGCCTCCACATTCAGAAGGGAAATCGGCCGATAAGAGGCATGTTGTTCAGGAGGACGGCCCGGCTTGTGAAATACAACGATCTCTGCGTGGCGCCAGTCTTCCGGCAAAACCCCCCGGCTCACAAGCATCTTCCACCACCGCATGATAATGGGGCCCCAGTTGCATAAAGTATTTGCTGAAGAACTCACTCAGGAACCCATTCGGGCCCGGGGCCTTCCCGACGGACAAGCTCCCCAGCGCCGTCCCCAACTCATCCACCGTGAGCGGACGGTCCAAGTCTGCGCGCGCTTCATCCGAAAGGGCTCTAGGGGGAAGATCATCAAGGAACCGATCCACAAGCCCCCCGGTTATGGTCTCCCGCTGTTCGTACAACTGCGCATAGTATGCCGCAAAGCTGTCCGCTAAGGCGCCAGGGTCAGTCAGCACCCGGCCCTCTCTATCTGTGATCCCCGGGAGTGTCTGTGCATGATGCTGCCCCTGACACAGCCTGTAAAGCATTGTCCCCGATTTGTCTCCCCACTGACAAACCCGACTTCTCGTAGCTAACCACGCCTGCCTCGCCTCGTCCAGCAGGAGCGAGGCATATGTTTGCTGGGCATATTGCAACTGACGCCGCGTGGCCCCACCTGATTCCCCCTGGCTACTGCTCTCGAGCTCCCGAATCTCTCGCTCTGCCTAAACCAATCCCGCTTTGCGCGCTCGGCGGGCCGCCGCACTATGAGATGTCAACTCCCCGCAGTGTAAGTTTCCAAGCTTCCCATAGGATATCAACTCCCGACACCGAGCCCACGTTCCGGGACCAGTAAAGATCTAGAGCCTCCGTCATGCGGGCGCAGTAGTCGTCCTGCCTAAGATGCCAGCCCGAAAGGCGCCAGCGAAATTGCCCACTGACCCCCCCCAGCCGCAGACGAAGCGATACAGGGGAATGATCCGACAAACCACGGGGGAGGATATCCGCCTCCACCCCCCGTGTCACCGCGGCACCCGAGAGGAAAATGTAGTCCAACCGAGGGAACGAACCATGAACGGCAGAAAGATAGGTATATGTCCGCGTATTCCCATTAAGCCGCCACCATGCATCCACCCAATTGAGGCCCTCGGCAAGCGCCCGTAGCCTGGTTGGTCGATCATCGCCTCGCATACCACTTCCCGGACAGCGGTCCCGCGACACCACCATAACGTCATTCCAATCGCCGCCCACTATACCTGCCGCCAACGGCATCTCTGCCCACACACTCATGATCTTTTTGGCTAGGGTCCATGAAAAGGGGGGTGGGGCATACACGCTTCCGAAGATCACTACTTCCGCCTCAATCTTTCCTTGCACAAAAACATACCGCCCGTGCGTATCCGCCCACAAGCGTGTGTGTGAATATCGGACCCGTTTATGAATGAGAACCCCTAGTGAACCCAGAGTGAAAGACCTGCAGGTACCCGTATCTTTGAAGGCAGGGAGCCTTAGTACCCAGGAGATGCGTTCCTTGCAAAAATAGTACATCCGCCGATGCCCACTTGGCATACTGCAGAACCGCCCCCGTTTAATCTTATCAAGCAGGCCGCGGATGTTCCAACTCAGAACTCGGAGTACCGCCGGTCTCCCATCCACCCTAGTAATTGTATCAGCCATGATCGGTCAATGGAGGCCACTGAGCCCCCTCCAGAAGTAGCTTAATGCCACCCTCCACTGGCAGCTCCCACAGGCGTGCGCGGTCTAACAAACCCCATAACCCCAACAACAACATTGCCAACCCCCCCCAACCCCCCACCCCATACCTCAAAACCACTGAAGCATCTGTCGCGGTGGATAGCATCGCAAGACCCCAACCATGGATCCCCGACCCCCAACCAATGGATCCCCAACTCAACCCCACCAACAAGTCGCAGGTGACTACCCCGCCCGCAAAACGCTACTGCGGCACCTGCCCGTTACGTATTTCCCCGACCCAGGACCCCCACCGTCCCCACACACACAGCATCAAGTAAGACACATGGTTCGCAATATGATAAAGTCCCCCGCCAATGCAGCAGTAGCAATCAAGGAGTGGAAGGTGGACGCCCAGCAGCTCCCCCAGCTCCAGGCTGCACTCCACCAGATTTGGAGCGGCGGCGCGACCTGGACCACCTGCCCCGTCCAACCCTCTGCCGACCTCCAGGCCGAGACGTCCCATCATGCGAGGAGGTGGATCCACCGCCTAACTTTATCAAATGTAATGTTATTATTAACTTCAATCTCACTAGCTCTATAAAAAGTTCACAAATGCAACACTACTTTCTGAATGATATACTATTTAATGATTTATTTAAGGTGGCTCTGCGAATCCACAGTGACTTTACACTGGGGCGGACCGAGCTGAGAGCCAAGATAGGATATTGCCCAATATCGGCCTCGGGGAACCCATCCCACAGGGCTTTTTTTAAAGGGGGAGGGGGCTGCTTATGCCCCCCCCCTCCAGGGCCATTTTTGGCCCCGGGGACCCCATCCCCTGGGGATTTGCCAATATTTTTTTTTAATTCTCCTTTTAAAATGGGTAGGGGGGCATGCGTGGATCCCCTACCTGGGCCATTTTGGGCCCCAGGGACCCCATCCCCTAGAACTTGCCTCTTTGCTGGGGACCACGGGGGCAGCCCCAGTGCCCCCGCAGTCCCTGCAGGCTCCCCGCCTCCTGTGGGAGCAAGCATTACTTTTGGGCAAATGGAGCTGCTAACATGCAGCTCCCTTTGCCCAAAAGCAATTCTGCTTCGCTTCATGGAAGCAAGAGCATTTTTCCTGCTCTAACTTCCATGAAGGGAAGCAGAGTTTGCTATGCCATGGCAGGAGCATAGCAAACTGCAGTGTCCCGGGGGTGAGCACCCCGGGACATTGCTGGAGCCAGCCCTAGAAGGTGGTGGTCCACAGGGCCATGGAGGGCTCCTGCAGGTGGTCTGAACGGCCCCCTCCAACATGCATGCAGCCCCAGGGAGGTGGTGGTCCCCTGGGACAGGTGTACGCAACGTACACTCACATTTAAATAATTAGTGCATTGGGGAGGTGGTGGTCTCCCGGGCAGTGTGGGGGGGCTCGAGACCCCCACACTTAATTTTAAAATAATCCCCAGGGAGGTGGTGGTCCCCGGGGCTGCAGGGGGCATGTGTCCCCCCGCATTTAAACCATATAATCCCAGGGAGGTGGTGGTCCCTGGGGCAGTGTGGGGGCAAGATCACCCCCACACTCCATTTAATAATTCAATAAGTCATGCGAGGCCCCCCGCCCATAATTAATTGAATCCCCGGGAGGTGGCAGTCCCCCACGCATTTTTCTTTTTAAAGCCCTGGGGAGGTGCCGATCCCTGGGGCTGCTAACATGCAGCTCTATTTGCACAAAAGCAATTCTGCTGCGCTTCATGGCTGCGGGAGCAGTTTTCCTGCGACACTCTAAATTTCCTCACCTCAAATGTCTGCTTTTCTATCAAAGTTTTAAAGCGTAGGATTGGCCATTTTACAGCTCTGCAGGATGGCACTGTGCTAATCCTACGCTTAAAGACTTTAATAGAAAAGCAGACATTTGATGTGTACAAATTTAGAGTGTCGCTGGCTGTCGGATGGATGGACAGAAACATAATCTAGGAGGCCATATGTAGGGCTCAATTTTGGTTGTTTTATTGTTTTTATAACAAATGAATCTGAATGTTCTTCTCTTTTCTTCTCTGGTTTCTCTCTCTAGCTTCAAGGGTGCTATGGTGTCTCTGGTTTGTTCTGTTTCCTTTGGTATCTTGGTGAAAACTTGGCCTTGTTGTTCACATGTTTTTTATTTTCCTCTCTTTCTTTTCTTTCCCAGGTTTTCATGCGGGAGAGGGACGTACCCCAGGAGGCTCAGAAGAAAGAAGAAGACGGTGAGTAACCAGAGGTAATTTTGACCCTTTTAGGACAGACCTCCACCACACAGAGTAGGTGCTCCAAAAAAATAAACAGGATTCGCCACCAACAGCTGCTTCACGCAGGAAAAAGATGAAGAGCGGACCCAAGGTTCCTTTTGCAAATCAAGTGGCTTTTATTGTGTGCCCAGCAAGTCTGCCATTGCGCGTTTCGACCCCAACTCGGGTCTTGATCACATGACGCGTTGCCATGGTTTGGTCAACATTTAAAGTGATACATGCAGGAAATGACAACAGTTCAAAGTGCAAGTGCATAGTAACTGAAGAGTTACTGTAAGCAGCAAGAGTTATCTATACATGTGCAAAACTTTACGCATTCAAGATATGACAATAAATATAATCACAAATATTATAGTTAATACACAAATGTATATAAAATAATTAATTTGATAAATAATGCGTAAAAGCAAATGGAAAATCGTATTTGATGAAAACCAATATTATTGACACTCAGGATGACAAATGGCATTTAAAATCTAATAAAACAACCCAATGGAATTATGCAAAGCTAAAAATGCCTACTCTCATTTAGTAAATTTGCCAACCTGGTATAGACTCTATTGTGTCAGACAATTCATAATTTGCACATAAATTCAAGTAATTATACTCTTTGCCGCAAAATGTAGTTGCAATCAAGCCCAAGTGGGCCATCATGAAGTATACGTCAGTCAATAAATACCCTGCATAAAATCACTCAGTCGATCATTAATCAGTGCAAAATAGTGCTAAAAAAAAAAAAAGGTGTAAAATGCAAAAAATATTTATAAAAAACATTTTCTTAATTTCATATATACACAAGGAGATGTGCCCTACATAACACATTTATGGATAAAAAACTATTTTTTATAAACCTAGCAGCTTCTTGGCAAATTATCAAAACTTCATTACATCAGAGACAAGTATAAAAATCTTCGCTAGCGTTCAACCCGGATGGAAACTTGGTGTCCAGCTCCAATATGTAACATGTTTCCAGGAGGCGCAATTTCGCCTCCCGGTTTCCTCCTCTTTTGAGTGGTAAGATTGTGTCTATTACAAAATACTGGAGATGTGTAGGGTTGCTCTCATGTTTTTCCTCAAAATGCCTAGCAACTGGATAGGCTTGATCTTTACCACTGATTGCTCTTATGTGCTGGGGTATCCGTTTGTGGGCCGGCAGCTTAGTACTGCCGATATATCTCAGCCCACAAGGACACTCCAGCACATACACCGCAAAATCAGTTTTGCAGGTCAATTTTTTGTTGATCGGAATGGGGTTTGGTTTGAATGGGTTGCTATAGTGTATTTTATTGCACCCAAACTTGCAAGCTTTGCAGCTAGGACACTTTCTAAACCCCTTGCACAGTGCCATCCAGGTAGTCGGTGAAAGCACTTCCGGGCTGCTCCTAACTAGGGCATTGCTCATTGATTTAGATTTCTTAAAAGTCAAGGCAGACTTAGCTGGTACAAGCCTGCCAAGAACTGGATCACCCTGTACCAGGTTCCAATCATGATAGAAAAATCTTCTAAGTGCCTGGTGTTGACTATTGTAGGTGAGTATGATCCTAGGTTGGAGTTCTGTGGTGGGTATGCTGTCTGAGATCTGCTTAGGTTTTGGTATAAGTGCCTCCCTTCTAGAAAGGGTCCTAGTCTTTCTAATCGCACTGTCTATGATACTGGAGCATATCCTCTTGCTATGAATCTTATCCTACTTAACTCCTGCGCAGCCCCACAGTCAGAGTCTGTACTACAGATACGTCTGATACGCAGCATCTCCCCGTAGGGGATGCTGCTTAATAGGTGATGCGGATGATGACTGCTCGCATGCAGAACTGTGTTGCCTGCAGTAGGCTTTCTGAATAGCCTAGTAGCAAGGATACCATGGTCCACAAAAACCTCCACATCTAAAAAAAATAGACTGACGTTGCACTTATGGTCGATGTAAAGTGGGGGTTAAAACAATTGTTGTTCATTAGACCCACAAATTCCTTTGCACTGGTTTCTGATCCTCTCCAAATTAAAAACAGGTCTATGTATCGTAAATAAATTGCTGCATGTTGGTCCATTATCTATTTGTGCTGCCCCATAAGGACTTGCTCCTCCCACAGCCCCATACGCAAACATGCATAGCTGGGGGAGAAGCAGGCCCCCATCGCCACACCCCTGATCTGCTGATAGCTCAGGTTGTCAAATGAGAAAAGGTTTTGATCCAAACATGACGATATCATGGAGATCAACATTCTGTTGTGCATGGAGAGGTTCATTGGTCTTGGATTCAGATAATACTCAACAGCTTTAAGGCCATCACAGTGCCTAATGGAGGTATAGAGCGATGTTACATCTAGAGTTATTAAAAGCATATCAGAGCTCCATACAACATGATCAATTTTGCGCAAGAAGTCAGATGTGTCCTGTATATAGGATGCTAACCATTTAACCCAATCCTGCAAAAAACACTCCACATATTTGGACGTGTTTTCCATTATGCTGTCGATCACAGAGATTATTGGTCTCCCAGGAGGTTTTCTAGCACGTTTATGGATTTTTGGGATGAGATACAAGGTGGGGATGACCGGATGACCCTTTTTCAGGGATCGATACTCGTAATCTGTAATCAACCCCCCACTTTTCCAGGTAAATAATTTGCGATAGTGTTCATTCCATGCTGCCTTAACAATATGAATGTTGCTTTCCTGTTAAACTCTGGGTCAGCCAATTGTTGTCAAGCTTCCTCCATGTAGAGTTGGTGCGGCCATAGGACAGCATTGCCGCCCTTATCCGCCTGCCTCACAATTATGTTGTTATCAGTTTGTAATCTTTTCATCAGTTGCATATAACAAAGATTTTGCTTGTTCATTCCATGGCGAGCTTTATTGGTTGCAGTGTACAGTTTAGTCAAGTCTCTTGTGACTAGATCATGATACACATTCAAATTCTCATGCAGCAGAATGGGCTGAAACACTGATTTTGGTTTGAAAGGGGTGTTGATTATACTACTGGAATCTGAGGGCTGTAAGTCCACAGCAGAGGTTTCCATCAATTGCTCATTCTGTAAAGCCCAGACATCCTGGAAAAGGCTCAAATCTCCAGCCGTTAACAGTGAGGGGCTACCATTTGATCCATCGGTGACGGGTACTTTTTTGGTTGTAAAAGGTGGAATTTGCTAAGTTTGAGGTTTCTTACAAATCTAAACGTATCCATACGGGTGTCCGCGTAGTTGAAATTGCATGTCGGACTTTAAGAGAGGCCCAAGCCAAGTATTCGTTTTTCTGCCGTTGTCAATTGGAGGTCAGTTAAATTCACTACTGATCAGGCGCTTGGGCTTGATTCGGATTTTGATAGCGATTCCATCTTCCCCTCACAGGTTTTTTGCTGGTTTGTTTCCCTTCTTTTGTGGCACTGTCTTCTTTGGCTGCGTTTGAAGTTATTTCTTTGGTTTTTGGGCCAGACTGTCCTCGGGGTCTCAATGTGTCCCTTCGATACTGACACAGGCAGTCTACTTCCTGAGCAAGGGACAACTTGATAAACCCCAAGCCAGATGACCTGGATGTCTCAACTTCCGGTTCACTATCCGCCGCCGCGCTTAAATCCGAAACCGAGGTGGATGCTGTAGTCACCTCGCTAGTATTTCTTTGGACAGCTCGGTTACCTCTTGCCTTTACTGCATCATATTTCCAGGCAAAAGTGAACACCGCCCGTTTTGATAATCAGCCTTATCTCTTTCAAACTTAAAGGCCTTCTGTCTTTTAGTAATATCTTCATCCTTGTGTAGGCGTGCATTCATGTCTTCCCTGAACTTTTTGATTTGTTCTGTCTTTTCCAATTTATCAATCTCTGCCTCCAGCATTTCAACCTGAGTTTGCAGTTTAGCACGATCACTTTCCGCATACTTCACCAGTATCCTGACAAGCTTGCTCGAGGACTCTAGGTTGCAGTCGGCCCATTCAGCAAGCATTGCGGGATCCGGGTTCTCATAACTTGGTGCTAAGGTGATACGCAAGCCTCTAGGTATTCTTCCGACCCCCAAGTAGCGGGACAATGATTTGTGCTCCCACCACTTGGATTGTTCGGAGCGCATGAGTTTCTCCAGCTTCTTAAACAGGCCTCTATTATTTGGATTTCCCAAAGGTGTGTTGCTTGTGTATATATCAGTTGCTGACCCCCCCCAGCCGGTGAGTCATTAAACATTGCAGCGGCCGCCTCCTCGCGGTTACGCAACGCGTCGGCGGACATCGTTGCTGAAAAGATGTGGCTTAGAGTTCGAAAATACAATTGATAACGGCCGCTAGTTCACAAAAACAGTGTCCGAACTACACGCTGTGCACACTCTCCAACTGGCATGTCTGCCGAGTCCTATCTTCGCAGAATGCCTGGTGCTCGATCCGGTCATCCGACACAGGTCACGCTGACTTCCACAACCAGGCAGGACAATTCACAGCTTCCAGGGGCTGCCGCAGCTTACTCCTCGCCAGAGTGACAAAAAACAGTTCTAGGTTAACGAAACCGACTGCTTCCTGCTGCCATGCCCAAACAGGGGAAGGGTTTCTGCTTGTTACGCTGAAGCAACTCGGTACTAATATGAACAGGATTCGCCACCAACAGCTGCTTCACACAGGAAAAAGACGAAGAGCGGACCCAAGGTTCCTTGTGCAAATCAAGTGGCTTTTATTGCGTGCCAAGCAAGTCTGCCATTACGCGTTTCGACCCCAACTCGGGTCTTGATCACATGACGCATTGCCTATGGTTTGGTCGACATTTAAAGTGATACATGCAGGAAATGACATCAACAGTTCAAAGTGCAAGTGCATAGTAACTGAAGAGTTACTGTAAGCAGCAAGAGTTATCTATACATGTGCAAAACTTTACGCATTCAAGATATGACAATAAATATATAAATATAATCACAAATACTATAGTTAATACACAAATGTTTATAAAATAATTAATTTGATAAATAATGCGTAAAAGCGAATGGAAATCTTATTTGATGAAAACCAATGTTATTGACACTCAGGATGACAAATGGCATTTAAAATCCAATAAAACAACCCAATGGAATTATGTAAAGCTAAAAATGCCTACTCTCATTTAGTAAATTTGCCAACCTGCTATTGACTCCATGGTGTCAGACAATTCATAATTTGCACATAAATTCATGTAATTATACTCTTTGCCGCAAAATGTAGTTGCAATCAAGCCCAAGTGTTTGTGTGTGTATATATATATATATATAATCACTGTTCACTTCTTCGGTAGAACATCTGGGACACTTTGTACGTCGGTGCAATTACGGGTCCGAAGCCACCCGATTAATTCATTACTTGTCACTTAGTACCACAGTACTATTGCACTCTTGTCCAGAACCAATAACCGCTATGAGTCCAAAACGTCACAGAAAGATCGTTTTTATTCCATCATAAAGAGCATCAGCCAGTTAATACCCAACGCGTTTCGGCGAACTTGCCTTGGTCACGGGTAATGTACGTCTACAAAACCACAAATTAAAGTTTTTAAGACTTCTTGTTGCGTGTGACGTCATATACATGAACATAAACAACAGACTTATACTTCAGTCCGTGAAACAAATGTGGCGGCCATTTTCGAACAGTCTCATTTACACTGTAAACCAAATGTTTGTTAAATAAAGTTATAATTCAAACAAGAAGTCTTAAAAACTTTAATTTGTGGTTTTGTAGACGTACATTACCCGTTAACTGGCTGATGCTCTTTATGATGGAATAAAAACGATCTTTCTGTGACGTTTTGGACTCATAGCGGTTATTGGTTCTGGACAAGAGTGCAATAGTACTGTGGTACTAAGTGACAAGTAATATATATATATATATATATATATATATATATATATATATAAATATATATATATAAATATATATATATATATAAATATATATTACCTACTGGCGGTCGCCAGTAGGTAGTTATAGTTAGGACCCTGTTTCCATAGGAAAACCTCAACATTCTATTTTGAATAACTTTGGCGCCGGTCGACGAATCCTTGCGAATTTTTCAAAATAGGTGGGGCGCTACGCTCCGCTCCTACCCTGAAAGTCTCGGGGGGATTCGTCAAGCGGGGGCTGAGATAAAAGGGGGGTCCCAAAACGCGTTTTTCCCATGCATTTTTCCATAGGACCTTTAGACAGGGCTACAGCCCGAACGGCTGAACAGAATTACTAGAAATTTGGCAGTGAGGTAGTCCTCAGGTCAAGGAAGTGCCTTTTGTAGGTTTGGTGTAAATCTGTTCAGTAGATTCTGAGAAAATAGCCGTTAAATCAATATATATATCTGAGCCAGCTTACGGTGCGCTTACGGTACGCTTACCGTACGCGTACGGTGGCGTGCGAGAGCGCGATTCTGATTGGCCCTTAGATCTTAGTAAACATTCGAATCGGTCGAAACCAGGAAGCGGCGGCCGCCATTTTCTCTCTCGCACTCTGAGGGGGGAGCTGATAAACAAATGCCAAAAACATATAAAGGGGCTGTTTAGACAGCGCCCATGCACATAACCATGTTAGTTGAGTCTTCAAAGATCCCCCAAGGCAAAAAACGGTAATTTTTAATTTTTCGAAAATTTCGCCGATTACGCTTACCGTACGCTTACCGTACGCGTACGGTAAAAAATTATAAAAAAAAAAATCCACACTCTCTCCACCCCGTGTGCAAATGGTGGCCGAAGGCCACCATTTGAGCATGGCTTATTTAAGCACAGCATTTCCCAAAAAAATTTCAACAGATTACCTATCACAAGGAAGCGCATAATATGTCCTCCATGTGCGCACGGTGCGCGAAGCGCATCGTGCGTACATGGCCCATCTAGCGTAACGTGGGCACGCGGTGCGTGTAGCGCACCGCGTGCCCACCGTGCGTGCACGGCACTAACTGCGTAAAGTGGGCGCGCGGTGCGCGAAGCGCACCGGGTGCTCACTGTGCGCGCACGGTGCGCGAAGCGCACTGTGCGCGCACGGTGCGCGAAGCGCACCGTGCGCGCACGGAACGAACTGCGTTAAGTGGGCGCGCACGCCACGAATGGCGTAAAGTAACTTAGCATTTAAAAAAACGTACAAATTCACTGAAAAAACCATAGGTTTCACACACGTTATAGTTAGGAATTAGCATTTAAAAAACCTTGCAAATTCACTGAAAAAACCATAGGTTTCACACATGTTATAGTTAGCGGAAATTTTACTGATAAAAAACCAATGAAATTCCCCCGTTATAGTTAGTGCAGGCAACTATAACTCACGCGACCGCAATCTTCTGCTGATGACATATGTGTCTTTATGAAAAAAAAATATTTGTAATATATGTATAGCTAAAAATGTATGGAAGAAGACATGGGCAAATAAGTGTCTAAATACAGTATTAGCATCAGCAGAGGATTACGGTCGCGTGAGTTATAGTTGCCTGCACTAACTATAACGGGGGAATTTCATTGGTTTTTTATCAGTAAAATTTCCGCTAACTATAACATGTGTGAAACCTATATATATATATATATATATATATATATATATATATATATATATATATATATATATATCCTACTGGCAGTCGCCAGTAGGTAAATATAGTTAGGACCTATTTTCCATAGTAAATCTGCAACATTCTATTTGGAATAACGTTGGCGCCGATTGACGAATCTTCGCGAAATGCTCCAAACTTTTGGGCAGCTCCGGTCCGCTGCTATCCTGAAAATTTCACGTTATTCATCAAGCGGGGGCCATGTATTTTCCCATAGGACCTGTTGACGCAGCTACAGCCCGAACTGCTGAACGGAATTACACCAAATTTGGCAAAGAGGTAGTCCTCAGTTCAGACTCGTGCCTTTTGCTTAAATGGTGTAAATCCGTTCAGTAGTTCCTGAGAAAATTAGAGTTAAAAAGATAGATATATCTATGGCCTCGAAGGATCCGCGCACCCTCCCCGCACCCAGCGTGCACCCTGCCATGCATGACCTGTATTCTAATTGGCTGTCAACACTCCAGATCAGGAAGTGTTGGCAGCCATCTTGTGCCTCGGTAGAACCAAGGCACAAGAAACCCTAAAAAACAAACACGAAAAACGCAACAAGGGGACAGGGTAGAAACACCCTGACCCCCTAGGCCTGCTCAGGGGGTCCCACAAGGAACCCCGGGGCCCAAAAAAGAATACATTTTTTTTGTTAAATCGGCGAGATTCGCGCAGCATGCGAATTTCGGCCGAATTGATGTAATATGTGACATCATCAGCAGTGGATTGCGGGCGCGCGAGATGTAGTTAGTACAACTAACTATATCGGAGGAATTTCAATGGATTTGTTCGAGTGGAATGTCCAGCGAGCTATAACACCCCTAAAACCTATTGTTTTTTCAGTAAATTTCTAAGGTTTTTTAAATGCTAATTCCTAACTATATCAGGCCTGAAACCTATGGTTTTTTCAGTGAATAAGGAAGGGATTCAGAATGAGGAACTCAGTGAAAAGGAAGTGTTTCAGAATTAGAAATTCCCCGCTCTGATCGTGCCGGAGCAAGACATTGTCACAGGCTACTGGAAACATTAAGCATCTGCGAAGGGAATAACGATCACCTGACTGAGAACTAAAAGCTAAGTTAACTTTGCCTTCACTGTTTAAACGAACTTTGTAACTCAAGTTAATCTAGGAACCATTATGATTCCAGTTGCGAAACATTACTACAAGTGTGAGGCATTGTGGGAACTGTATTCTAAAATGCCAGTCACGTGACTTTTTGAGTTTTAAAAGGTGCGCATTCACGCATGGGACATTGTTTGTTTCTCCTCCTGTGACCAAGGCATACTGCTGAAACGCGTAAGGATTATGGAGAATATTCAGCGCTACCTTACCTGTGATTAAACGTCTTTCACTCCGACAATGGGCCTCGCTGTTGTTTTTTGAGGTTAATTGATGGGCGTCTCCGTGCCCATTGTTACGAGGCCGCCCTGTAGGGTTGAGGGCTCCTGTGATCGGAGGCTGCTTGTGAAATTTGAATCTGGAGCATGACCCACTTGACGCTGCATACCTAACCAGGGAATGCTAACACAGCAAAGTTGCAGCGAAAAAGGAAGGGATTCAGAATGAGGAACTCAGTGAAAAGGAAGTGTTTCAGAATGAGAAATTCCCCGCTCTGATCGTGCCGGAGCAAGACATTGTCACAGGCTACTGGAAACATTAAGCATCTGCGAAGGGAATAACGATCACCTGACTGAGAACTAAAAGCTAAGTTAACTTTGCCTTCACTGTTTAAACGAACTTTTGTAACTCAAGTTAATCTAGGAACCATTATGATTCCAGTTGCGAAACATTACTACAAGTGTGAGGCATTGTGGGAACTGTATTCTAAAATGCCAGTCACGTGACTTTTTGAGTTTTAAAAGGTGCGCATTCACGCATGGGACATTGTTTGTTTCTCCTCCTGTGACCAAGGCATACTGCTGAAACGCGTAAGGATTATGGAGAATATTCAGCGCTACCTTACCTGTGATTAAACGTCTTTCACTCCGACAATGGGCCTCGCTGTTGTTTTTTGAGGTTAATTGATGGGCGTCTCCGTGCCCATAGTTACGAGGCCGCCCTGTAGGGTTGAGGGCTCCTGTGATCGGAGGCTGCTTGTGAAATATATATATATATATATATATATATATCAGGCTCTTGCTTGCACCAACGAGCAGGAGGAACTCGAACACGGTCACGGGCCTCAAGCTGCAGCCCAATCTTCGATCTAGAAGCTGCCTGCTTGTAAATCCTTTTAGCAGTCCCAGTCACCACTGCCTAACGCGTTTCAAACAATCTTCATCAGAGGCTTAGGAGAAGGAGAAAACACGCCTATGCCAGACTTGCGGTATTTAAACTTTATTGATTGCGCGCCATGAATCAGCTGCTCGTATGAGTCTGCGCATTGCATGTTGGTACCTGCAGTCCGGAGGGATATGAATATCCCCTTTCAAAGTACGTGAAAATGTTCTGCTGGCAATTGAGGCCCTCCGATGGGCCTTAACAAACAGGTAGGTTCCACATTCAGTGTCCGTGAACCACAAACTGAGGCTAGCTGGATGCACACCTCCGTGGCCCCCAGGTTCTTGGGGTGGTTCTCTCCCAGCGGCATGGCGGCCGCTAATAGATCAGGCTCTTGCTTGCACCAACGAGCAGGAGGAACTCGAACACGGTCACGGGCCTCAAGCTGCAGCCCAATCTTCGATCTAGAAGCTGCCTGCTTGTAAATCCTTTTAGCAGTCCCAGTCACCACTGCCTAACGCGTTTCAAACAATCTTCATCAGAGGCTTAGGAGAAGGAGAAAACACGCCTATGCCAGACTTGCGGTATTTAAACTTTATTGATTGCGCGCCATGAATCAGCTGCTCGTATGAGTCTGCGCATTGCATGTTGGTACCTGCAGTCCGGAGGGATATGAATATCCCCTTTCAAAGTACGTGAAAATGTTCTGCTGGCAATTGAGGCCCTCCGATGGGCCTTAACAAACAGGTAGGTTCCGCATTCAGTGTCCGTGAACCACAAACTGAGGCTAGCTGGATGCACACCTCCGTGGCCCCCAGGTTCTTGGGGTGGTTCTCTCCCAGCGGCATGGCGGCCGCTAATAGATCAGGCTCTTGCTTGCACCAACGAGCAGGAGGAACTCGAACACGGTCACGGGCCTCAAGCTGCAGCCCAATCTTCGATCTAGAAGCTGCCTGCTTGTAAATCCTTTTAGCAGTCCCAGTCACCACTGCCTAACGCGTTTCAAACAATCTTCATCAGAGGCTTAGGAGAAGGAGAAAACACGCCTATGCCAGACTTGCGGTATTTAAACTTTATTGATTGCGCGCCATGAATCAGCTGCTCGTATGAGTCTGCGCATTGCATGTTGGTACCTGCAGTCCGGAGGGATATGAATATCCCCTTTCAAAGTACGTGAAAATGTTCTGCTGGCAATTGAGGCCCTCCGATGGGCCTTAACAAACAGGTAGGTTCCGCATTCAGTGTCCGTGAACCACAAACTGAGGCTAGCTGGATGCACACCTCCGTGGCCCCCAGGTTCTTGGGGTGGTTCTCTCCCAGCGGCATGGCGGCCGCTAATAGATCAGGCTCTTGCTTGCACCAACGAGCAGGAGGAACTCGAACACGGTCACGGGCCTCAAGCTGCAGCCCAATCTTCGATCTAGAAGCTGCCTGCTTGTAAATCCTTTTAGCAGTCCCAGTCACCACTGCCTAACGCGTTTCAAACAATCTTCATCAGAGGCTTAGGAGAAGGAGAAAACACGCCTATGCCAGACTTGCGGTATTTAAACTTTATTGATTGCGCGCCATGAATCAATAAAGTTTAAATACCGCAAGTCTGGCATAGGCGTGTTTTCTCCTTCTCCTAAGCCTCTGATGAAGATTGTTTGAAACGCGTTAGGCAGTGGTGACTGGGACTGCTAAAAGGATTTACAAGCAGGCAGCTTCTAGATCGAAGATTGGGCTGCAGCTTGAGGCCCGTGACCGTGTTCGAGTTCCTCCTGCTCGTTGGTGCAAGCAAGAGCCTGATATATATATATATATATATATATATATTATTATTATTATCTACTGGCGGTCGCCAGTAGATAGTTATAGTTAGGACCGAGTTTCCATAGGAAATCTCAAAATTCTATTTTGAATAACTTTGGCGCCGATTGACGAATCTTCGCGAAATTTTCAAAACTAATGGGGCGCTCCGCTCCGCTCCTACCCTGAAAGTCTCGGGGTGATTCGTCAAGCAGGGGCCGAGAAAAAGGGGGGGTCCCAAAACACGTTTTCCCCATGGATTTTTAGGGACTTTAGTCGCAGCTACAGCCCGAACGGCTGAACAGAATTACGTGAAATTTGGCAGAGAGGTAGCCATAAGGTCCGTTTGGTGCCTTTTGCAGGTTTGGTGTAAATCTGTTCAGTATTTTCTGAGAAAATAGCATTTAAATCAATATATATATCTATACGCGCGCAGCGTGCGCACAGGGTGCGCGCACTCGGCCGTCCGCGAGTGCACTTCTGATTGGTTGTTACATCTTAGTAAACATTCGAATCGGTCGAAACCAGGAAGTGTCGGCCGCCATTTTGTCTCTCGCACTGAGAGGGGGGTTAAACACAAAGGAGAAAAACATGTAAAGGGGGCACGCTGGACAGTTCCATGACCCCCTAGCAGGGGTCAAGGGGTCCCAGGAGGTCCCCCAAGGGCAATTAAAAAAAATTATTTTTTTTCGGTAAATCGCCGAGTGCGCGAAGCGTGCGCGCACTATAGAAATGGAAAAAATCCCCCGAGGTTCACGCAGCGTGCGCGCACTATATAAATGCTTTAAAAAAAAATCACAATGTCAATCCCCCCGTGTGCACACGCTGCGCGTAGCGCAGTGTCTGTGCACGTCTTTTAGTTAATATTTAACAGTTTATACCAAAACCCTTAACATCAAACCGTATCATGTGTCCTCCTTGAGCGGACGGTGCGCGAAGTGCACCGTGCGTACATGGCCCATTAAGCGTAACGTGGGCGCGCGGTGCGCGTAGCGCACTGCGTGCCCACCGTGCGTGCACGGTGCGCAAAGTGCACCGTGCGTGCACGGCACTAACTGCGTAAAGTGGGCGCGAGGTGCGCAAAGCGCACCGCGTGCTCACCGTGCGCGCACGGAACGAACTGCGTGAAGTGGGCGCGCGGTGCGCAAAGCGCACCGCGTGCCCACCGTGTGCGCACTGTGTGCGAACCGCACCGTGCGCGCACGGCACGAACGGCGTAAAGTAACTTAGCATTTAAAAAAACGTACAATTTCACTGAAAAAACCATAGGTTTCACACATGTTATAGTTAGGAATTAGCATTTAAAAAACCTTGCAAATTCACTTAAAAAACCATAGGTTTCACACATGTTATAGTTAGCTGGGCATTTTCCTCTTGAAAAACCAATGAAATTCCCCCGTTATAGTTAGTGCAGGCAACTATAACTCACGCGACCGTAATCCGCTGCTGATGACGTCAGATATTTAACACTACCGCATTTATTTTTGGCCCACTTGGGCAGTATGCAGAATGGATTACTGTGTTGTAAAGTTACGCAATGAAATTGAAAAAAAAATAAAAAAAGGAATGTGTTTTAAGACTCCAATAATAATGGTTTTGAATTGATGCGATATATACAATACATACACATAAATTTGGTTGAAAATCGAGTAATAGACAATATGTTGGACTATTTGGGGCACATGCCCATATTTACAGAGTTGTCTTACCATACAGTATTATTAAGTGTTATATTTTGACACGCATCACACACTTCCGTTTGTATTTTCATCCTTGAGTTTTTTAATTTGAGCTCATAAATGTACCCGTAATTTGTATCAATGAAATCAGTAATTCAATTCCTGATTTTTAATGCGGAATAATGTGTCTTCAAGCACGAGTTCATGTTTGTAATTAAGAACCACTAGTCTGTGGTCTTATACACTGCATTTGTAGTCTTTGCACATGTGACACGTAATTGGTGCTTCAAAATGGTGGAAAACTTTACTGCAAACTGTTGGTGAACAAGCCTGGAGGACAGGTGAAACGCGTCCAGCAGCCGATTATTAAAATCGTTTATTGAGGCAAGATATGGCGTCGTCATCCTTTACCTCGGTAACAGCAGTTTAGAGAATTCATACGGATAAAGCTTGGATGATGCGGGCGGACGACGCGCCCTTTGATTTAGAGCTGCGGTGGTTGTAATATATTATATATACACACACACTAATATTCATTACCAACTGGCAGTCGCCAGTAGGTAGTTATAGTTAGGACCTAGTTTCTATTCAAAAACTGATTTTTTCTTTTGCCAATGATGAGGGGGATGAGGCCCTCTTGTGTCCTGAGGACCTAAGAACACAAGTGGACTTCATCCCCCGATCAACAGTGCGCTAAGAGGCGCATTTGCAGAGTAGTGTAAAAAGGCGGCGTGGTCTCGGACCAACTCTCTGCAGTCCAGCTATGTGGTGCATACTGGAGGTACCTGGTGGGCTAGTTGGCCCCCAGGGACCCTCAGTATTCAATGGGACTTAATCCCTCAACTTAGAATGCACAAGGGGGCATGTTTGCAGAGTGGTAGAGAAAGGGGGCATGGCCTGTGTCCACCTCACAGCAATCCCACTGTGTGGGGCTTACTGGAGGTAAGAGGTAGGCTAGTTGACCCAAAAAAGGACTGCCAGCAACGAAGGAGACTTCAATCCCCATCCAAGAGCCGGCCAGGGAGCACGTTTGCAGAGTGGTGGGAAAAGGGGACGTGGCCTGTTATGACAACTTAGCAATCCTGCGGTGTGGTACTTACTGGAAGTATTAGGATGGGTAGTTGGCCCCCAAGGATGTCCTTGGGGCCAAGTACCCCTCTAGTTACCTCAAGTAAGTTCCACACAGTAGGATTGCTAAGAAGTCTTTGGAGGCCACCACTCTGCAAACATGCCTCCTGGCAGACTACAGGATGAGGATTGAAGTCCACATTACTCCTGAGGGACTTTGGGGGCCCTTCTGGTACCTCATGTAAATCCTACATAGCAGAATTCCTGAGCACTGGTCAGAGGCCCAGCAGCCTTTCTCCACCACTCTGCAAACGTCACTACTAGTTAAAGAAGTGTTTGCAATGCAATAGGTTTCACATTTGCGAGAGTTTGAGCTATTGGCGTTGTAAATGTAAACATTTTTTACTAATTTTTTTGGGAGTGGAGTGGAGTGGATGTGCGTTGTGTGGAGTGGAATTATGTGGTATGTTGTGCAGTGAAACTATATGGATAGAAAATATCTGGTATTTAGTGTACAGGAATTATGTAGAGTGGGATTATGTGTTATGGAGAGTAATTATGTGGTATGGTAGTCTGTGTTGTGGAGTGGTAACCTCAGGTTTAGTCTTCCTCGTTTCCATAGAAGCTCAACTAAGAACTTAGTGAGACAAAAAAAGAAGGAATCATTGAGGAGCACTTGTGGACCTAATCAGAGGTATGAGCAGGGCCACTGGAATTATGCCACTGTTTGGCTGCACCAACTTTCGCACAAATATACATTTTCCGCATTAGCCCCATAATTCATCATCTGCTCCCTAATCTGCAGATTTGAACAAAAAAAGCCTTTTTTCTAGCTGAAACGGCTCAAACGTTACCAAAAATGCAGCGACAAGTGTTACAGCATGGTGGAAGGCCCTTTGCAAACCTAGAATGGTCACCTGTTACTTATTGCTAAATGTGGTTGTTAAATTGGTACTAATGGTGTGCAAGCCACTCTTGCTTCCTTCTGCGCCTCTCTCTGCGCCTCTTGCCTCTTTCTGCACCCTTCTTCCCTCTTTCTGCACCTCTCTTGCCTTTTTCTATACCCTTCTTAGGTCTTTCTGCATCTTTTTGCCTCTTTCTGTACCTCTGTTCCTTCTTTCTTCACCTGTCTTGTCTCTTTCAGCACCCTTCGTGCCTCTTTCAGCACCTCTGTTGCTTCTTTATGTAGTTCTCTTCCTCTTTCTGGACCCCTCTTGCCTCATTGGGCACCTCACCTACCCCTTTCTGCTCCCCTCTTGCCTCTTTTTCCACCTTTGTCGGTTCTTTCTGCACCTCTTTTTCTTCGTTCTGCACTTCACTTGCCCCTTTCTGTACCCCTCTTGCCACTTCGTACACCTCTGTTCTAAATTTCTGCATCCCTCCTGCCTTTTTCTGCACCCCTCTTCCCTCTTTCTACACCTCTCTTGCCTCAGTCTGCCCACCTGTTCCCTCTCTCTGCACCCCTTTTTCCCTGTTTCTGCAACTCTTGCATCTTTCTGCAGTTCTCTTGCCTCCTTCTGCACCTCACTTGCCGCTTTTTGCACCTCTGTTGGTTCTTTTGCACTGTTCTTGCTTATTTCTGCACCTCGCTTGCCTCTGTCTGCACCTCTGTTCTCTCTTGCTGTACCTCTTTTGCCTGTTTCTGCAACTTTCTTGCCTCTTTCTGCAGTTCTATTGCCTCCTTCAACAACTCTGTTGGTTCTTTCTGCACTTCCCTTGCTTCTTCCTGCACCCCTGTTGCTTCATTCTGCACTTCCCATGCTTCTTTTTACACCGGTCTTGCTTTTTCGGGCTCCCCTGTTGCCTCCTTCTGCACTCGTTTTCCCTCTTTCTTTACCTTTCTTGCCTGTTTCTGCATCTCACTTGCCTCTTTCTGCACTTATCTTGCTTCTTTCTGCACCCGTTGCCTCTTTCTGCACCCCTCTTCCCTCTTTGTGCAACTCTCTTGCCTCTTTCTGTACCTCCCTTGCCTCTTTCTGCACCTCTCTTGCTCTTTCTGCACATTTCACGCCTCTTTTAGCACCTGTTACTTCTTTCTGCACTTCTCTTCCTTCTTTCTGCACCCCTTCTGCCTCTTTCTGCACCCCTCCTACCTTTTTCTACACACCTCGCCTCTTTTTGCACCTCTGTTGGTTCTTTCTGCACTGCTCTTGCTTCTTTCTGCACCTTACTTGCCTCTTTCTGCATTTCTGTTCCTTCCTTCTACACCTCTGTTGCTTCTTTCAGCAACTCTCTTGCCTCTTTCTGTACCTCCCTTGCCTCTTTGTGCACCTCTCCTTTCTCTTGCTGCACCCCTCTTGCATCTATTTGCACCTCTGTTGGTTCTTTCTGCACTGCTTGTTTCTTTCTGCATCTCACTTGCCTCTCTCTGCACTTCTTTTGCTTCTTTCTAAACCTCTTTTGCTTCTTTCAGCAATTCTCTTGACTCTTTCTGCACTTCTCTTGCTTGTTTCTGCACCTCTTGCATTTGCATCTGTCTGCATCTCTGTTGCCTCTTTCTGCAACTCTCTTGCCTCTGTCGACACCTCTGTTGCTTCTTTCTGCACCCCTCCTGCCTCTTTCTGCACCCCTCTTCTCTCTTTGTGCAACTCTCTTGCCTCTTTCTAAACCTCTCTTCCCTCTTTCTGTACCACTTGTGCCTCTTTCTGTACCTCTGTTGCTTCTTTCTACACTACTCTTGCGTCTTTCTGCACACTTTGTGCATCTTTCAGCACCTCTGTTGCTTATTTCTGTACCTCAGTTTGTTCTTTCTGGAACCCTTCTGCCTCTTTCTGGACTTCTCTTGCTTCTTTCTACACCTCTATTGCCTCTTTCTGCTCCTCTCATGCCTCTTTGTGTATTTCTCTTGCCTATTTCTGCATTTCCCTTGCCTCTTTCTGAACCACTGTTACCTCTTTCTGCACTACTCTTGCCTCTTTCTGTACTTCTCTTGCTTCTTTCTACACCTGTGTTTTGTTCAGCAATTCTCTTGCCTCTTTCTGCAGTGCTCTTCCTTCTTTCTGCACCCTTGCTGCCTCTTTCTGTACCTCTCTTGCCTCTTTGTGCACCTCTCCTACCTTTTTCTGCACCCTTCTTGCCTCTTTTTGCACCTCTGGTGGTTCTTTCTGCACTGGTCTTGCTTCGTTCTGCACCTCACTTGCCTCTTTGTGCAGTTCTCTTGCTTCTTTCTGCACTGTTCTTGCTTCTTCATCAACCTTCCTTGTACCCTTCCTGCCTCTTTCTGTACCTCACTTGCCTCTTTGTGCACCTCTCCTTCCTCTTGCTGCACCCTATTGCGTCTTTTTCCACCTCGGTTGGTTCTTTCTGTACTGCCCTTGCTTCTTTCTGCATTGCACTTGCCTTTTTCTGTACTTCTCTTGCTTCTTTCTGCACCTCTCTTGCACCTTTTTACACCTCCGTTGTCTCTTTCTGCACTTCAATTGCTTCATTCTGCACCACTCTTCCCTCTTTGTGCAACTCTTGCCTCTTTCTACACCTCTCTTCCCTCTTTCTGGACCACTCTTGCCTCTTCCTGTACCTCTGTTGCTTCTTTCTGCACTTCTCTTGCCTCTTTCTGCAACCTTCGTGCATCTTTCGGCACCTCTGTTGCTTATTTCTGCACCTCAGTTTGTTTTCCGGACCCCTCCTGCCTCTTTCTGGACTTCTCTTGCTTTGGTCTACACCTCTTGCCTCTTTCTACTCCTCTCTTGCCTCTTTGTGCATTTCTCTTGCCTATTTCTGCACTTCCCTTGACTCTTTCTGAACCTCTGTTGCCTCTTTCTGCACCTCTCTTGCCTCTTTCTGTACTACTCTTGCTTCTTTATGCACTACTCTTGTTTCTTACTGCACTCTTCTTCCCTTTTTTGCATCCCTCTTATCTTTCTGCTGTTCTCTTGCCATTTTGTGCACCTCTCTTGCCTCTTTCAGCACCTCACTTGCCTCTTTCTGCACTTTTCTTGCTTCTTTCTACACCTCGGTTGCTTCTTAAGCAATTCTCTTGCCTCTTTCTGCAGTTCTCTTCCTTATTTCTGCGCCCCTCCTGCCTCTTTCTGTACCTCTCTTGCCTATTTGTGCACCTCTCCTACCTTTTTCTGCACCCTTCTTGCCTAATTTTGCACCTCCGTTGGTTCTTTCTGCACTGGTCTTGCTTCTTTCTGTACCTCACTTGCCTGTTACTGCAGTTCTCTTGCTTCTTTTTGCACTGCTCTTGCTTCTTCATGCACCTCACTTGCCTTCTGCAGATCTCTAGCTTCTTTCTTCATCTCTGTTGCTTCTTTCAGCAATTCTCTTACCTCTTTCTGCATTTTTCTTCCTTCTTTCTGTACCCCTCCTGCCTATTTCTGTAGCTCTTTCTGCATTGCTTTTGCTTCTTTCTGCACTTCACTTGCCACTTTTTGTACTTATCTTGCTTCTTCCTACACCTCTGTTGCTTTTTAAGCAGTTCTCTTGCCTCTTTCTGTACTTCTCTTCCTTCTTTCTGCACCTCTCCTGCACCTCTGTTGCCTCTCTCTGCACCTCTGTTGCCTCTCTCTGCACCTCTGTTGCCTCTCTCTGCACCTCTGTTGCCTCTCTCTGCACCTCTGTTGCCTCTCTCTGCACTTCACTTGCTTCTTTCTGCAACTCTGACTCAGAGGTATTTTTAATTCCCCCGCCCTATTATGTACTAAGGTCTTAGGGGGAGGTCATGCCAATCACAGGGGTACCTCAACCCATAGTGTAACCTACTGTATGTAGGTGTTTTCACTGTATTCTAAGTGTCTTTCAGCATAGCACTGGCTCCAGGCCGGGTTAGTCAGAGTGAGTTACCACCTGTCAGCAAAAAGTTGGGGGCAAAGAATGACTTTGCAACAAGGCCTCTTTCTGCACCTCTGTTGGTTCTTTCTGCATTTCTCTTGCTTCTTTCTGTGCCTTTCTTCCTCTTTGTGCACATGTCCTACCTCCGTAGGCATAGTTAGAAATTAGCATTTAAAAAAACCTTTGAAATTCACTGAAAAAAACATAAGTTTCAGGGATGTTATAGCTAGAAATTAGCATTTAAAAAACCTTAAAAATTCCCTGAAAAAAACACAGGTTTCAGGGACATTATATTTAGTTGGACATTTCACTCAAACAAAAGCAGAGAAATTTGGCCGTTATAGTTAGTTGAGCTAACTACAACTCATGCCCCCGCAATGCACTGCTGATGACGTCACATATTACATCATTCATGACATGGTCAGTGACATCACTGATGACATCATCCATGTGATAATCTGAGGCACCTCTTCACACCCTAATATAACCTTTTATACACCTACTCTAAAATACAGACTACCATTTTCGAAACCATAGACACACCAATACCAGTTACTACATACGCACTCACTGATTCCTAGGTCTACACACACATCCACTCATTCACCCATACAGCCACTCATACACGCAGTCACTCATCAATACAGCACTATCATTTGCACTCATACACCTATACAGACACTCACACACCGCCACTCATCCAAATAATTGCACCTGGTCAGTCATGCAATGAATCAATCACACTCCCATTTACTTACCTATACAGTTATATACACACACACACACCACCTCGCTTAGTCATACAGATACTAGCACATACTTACTCTCTTATACAATCACTCATACAAGCACACACTTATCCATACAGCCACTCTCACATAGTCATTTATATACTCCAACAGTCTCATATACTGCCTTTCACATATGTAGTTACTTACACATGTACCAGAACAACATCGATTCACTCACCAACACACTCATACACACACACCCACCCATACAGCCCTTCACAGATGCACTATTGAACCCATACACCCAGTGAATCACCCACTCACACATCTATGCACAAAATCACACACCCCCACCCACACACACAGACACTCAGGCACCCGTACAGAGACAGACAACCAATCAATAACCCGTATAGCTACTCACCAACCCATGCAGCCGCTTACACACCAACTGACAGACTGATACAGACATTCACACAGTTTAGTCACTAACCCATGCATTCAGTAAGACATGTTTAATCACTCACTTATACAGTCAGTCACGCACCTACTAAATCATCCATTCAGACACTCATACACCCACTCATTCTTCAATACACCTTGGCATTCATATATATAAAACATTTAACTTTACAGAAACACACAGTCACTGGATGATGTCATCTGTGAAAGAACAGGGGTGCCCCTGAGATAGGTTCCTAAATCAGGGTGCTAGTAACATTCGTTTGCAAAAACACTTTAGGAACAATGTTCAAAACACAGAAACCTACAAAGCGGACAAATGAATTGAATATCAACTAGTAGATACAAAGTAGCAAAGTATACTTTATTTATGTCTCTTTATATGTAAATTGCAAAAAAAGGGTTACATATCTTATTCATATATTTTGATAACAATGGAGACAAAAAATATATCAAACATATGTCTCATACAATGTTGTAAACAATTCATTTTTTTCCAGACATGGTCAATGAGCTGAGATATGTATCTATTGTAGATTAGTACAAAATCACAGAATTTCATTTAGTAGTCATGGCTTGGTCGATGTTAGATCCTACGCGCGTTTCGGCTAGAAGCCTTCATCAGGATGCCATGTAACTGTGTTTTCGTAATCCTAAACAGAATATATACAAATTACGGTAAATAATAATGTCCACAGGTAGGTAATGTTTGTACTAGTAAAAGTCTGAACTAAAGCAATTAAGGTTATAGTTCATATATTAGTAATATATATACATACACGACCTCTCAGTCCTTCTATGGTATACACTTCTAAAAACCACACAAGAGTAAAGAGGTTTGTTAACATAACACCTTATATCCCAAAACCCTAGTGTGTTTTCCAAAGCTCTGAGCCCTAAGAGAAGGGAAAGTTTTGTTACATGATGCAAGGGTAATTTTATGCGTATCTATCCTGTCAATAGTAGTAAATGTAATTTTTAACACTAGAAAGTAGAGAACTTTCACCACACCAAAAAGGGAGGGGGGTGGGGAAATGGAAAAAAGTACCATTATTTGTGGAGGTGATATTGTGATGCGGACATGCTACCATGGCAACAACGTTACAACTATATGTTACCTCGATAAAATCGCGATGTTCCCGGAGAAGAGTCAGTGTTTCAACATGTGCAAAATCGCCCTTGAGATGTGTGTCCAAGATGGGTTGAGGAAATGGCCTAAACAGATGAAACACGGAATTAGGTAGCACGAAAGTGCCGTCTGGGTGAGCATGGTTGCCAAAGGATGTTGTAAAAGTGGCGGAAAATTAATACCTTATTAGAGTAGCTTGATAATAGATGCGGCCATATATTAGTATAGGTATGGACTTCTTAGACTGAACAGTAGGCAGATGCTGTGGACTGAAATAGAGTACATTAGCCTACTCATTTCGCAGAATCATATGCAACTAATTCGTAAATCTATAAATGTCTGGGTATTACCTCAAGGGGGGTCTGAAGAGTAGCGATGCTCAACTCGGTTCCCTACAAGTTTGCCACTGTGCTTGAAGGGGAACTGGTGTAGTAGACCGTGTATCCTCGCTGTGATGGAGGAGATAAATATTCAGTGCAAAAATTATGCTCATCTATCAGAATAGACGTACTGCAGGGATAGGGGGGTCCTCCCGATTTTTACAAAATCCCTTGATGTGAAGAAAGGGAGAGAAATTAAGGTAAGATTCTCTAGTCTAACCGTAGAAAAGGGCGGACTAGTAAAAGGCATAGGAATATACCGCTGGCATTACTTACGTATTCAGGACCCGCTGTGTTCCGTAATGCGCTGATAAGCCAAGTGCCAGGGACCCGCAGGTAACGTAGGGTGATGTGGCCACAAAATAGCTCGCAAGTGCAGCTGTATTTATATGCACAAGAAAGGCAGTCTAAATCAATTCTGAGTGACCCGGAAGTGAATGAAAGGCCGTCTGCAACGTAAGGTCCGGTTAATGGAAGTGTCGGCAATTGTAAAAATAGCAGCCATTATTTAATGGTGAATGAAGGATTCAGAAAAGGGATCTATAGTCCTGTAAACATGGAATATCGGAATGGAGACAGAGAATGCTCGATCTAATGTGAAATCAAAAGCGGGTAAATGGCTCTATCGAGCCTCATCAAATGTCTCGTGATGCAGATATGAATAAAGCCCCGTGTGGGGAACTAGCTTCCATCTTGGAACGGGTAGAATATGTATACTAGCTACGTTTAGTATGTATATATGCCCGGATATTCTGAACGGGAGCCCGGGATGGTGCAAAAAAATAGCGATCTGACTCATGGTGAAAATCCCTTCTGGGATGGAACGGTCCTAAACAATCGGATGTCTAAAGAATTAAAGGTACGATTCTTATGGGTGACAAGTGATGTTAAAACGAAGCAAAAAATAGTTTGTGGGGAACTGTACCTACTGCCTAGTGCCAGAAGGTATTAATTATAAAAAACATATGTCACAGATAGTTAGCTACCAAAGGGTAATACCGGGGAGCTTGCTCTGAGAAGTTTAGAAACTGGCGGAATAGTCGAAGGGCTAGTCACAATTGTGTCTTAATACCTGGTCCCATGGAATTTCATTGTTCATTCCGTTCAGATATGTATTGAGAGAAAAGATCCAGAAGACCTCTCTGCATTTGCGTATGTTTGTACTGGCGCTGCCTGTGTTGATGTTAATTTTCTCTAGGATAAGCCATCTTATTTGGTGCTCACTGTGTTTTTCTTCCATATAGTGTCGCACAAGGGGCGCTTGGATCTTTTGGGTACGGATGGCCGACCTGTGTTCTGTAAGCCGTGTGGCCATAGAACGTGCCGTTTCACCCACGTACCCTTTGTCACATGGGCACAGGAGTAGGTAAACAATGTTGGTCGTTTTGCAGTTAGTTAACGTTTTCAATTTTAGTTGGATCTTATTGAATGTGAATGTCGATGTCTCTAGTGCAAATTTACAAGCTGCACACGATAGGCATTTATAGTTGCCTATGGGTCTGGTCTGGCTAGAGAGAGATGTCTGGATCTTTGGCTTGATGGTATTCGTCATGCTGTGGAAATATGGATTTTTATGATCAGTTATGTCCCCTATCTTGGACCCCAACGGTTTCATGTATAAATCACAAGTACATGTATGTTCCCTCCAGTTCCAGTTATGAAGACGCAAACACATGTGCGTCCACCGCCAACATGTCCTCTTTCAGATCCGCCATGAATGGGCCGGATATTCCATTCCTAAGTATGAAAGGCCACCGGCTTTATATGGTTCATTTATCCCATTTTACAGTCCAGGCGAGTAGGCCCTGATTCTGCCATCAAGCCTTTTCTTGCTTTCTGCCTCTGAAAGCTCCAGTCTGAGCTCGCATCTGTATCCATGAACTTTGTCCTACTCCCTGCGCGGCTAACGGTGCCTGACACCAGCCTGTTGCCTGCCAAAAACTGTATTTCACCTTCGAAATTATCTGCTCCGCTCCCTATCCAATGCATTCCTGTCTAGTAGTTTAAGTAAACATTCTTCCAGCTACCGAGCAAAGGGCCCGGCTTCTCTGTCTTTATGCAAGTAATTCATAGCCCTGTTACTATGGAAGATTTCTGCCCTTGCATCTCATGTAGACACTTAGACGCTTGTACACGCACTCACAGTCAGTATAGAATAGATTTTGTTCGAAAGACCTTTCCTTTTGGATAACATAGTTCTTTAAACATAGGATGTTAGATATGATTTGGGATTAGGTTGACTTGACCCCCCAGACTTCTGTCTCCACATGTAGAGCTAAATGTCAAGTCCCCTTCACCCCCTAGTTGCACGTCAATCACACGTCATGCTGCTGCGCGCGCATTTCTGCCAAGTATTTCTGCTGACATTGCGAAATTCTTTCATGGAACCACCCTATTGTGACATCATACCTGATGACGTTCTTTAGTTATGCCCAGTTATACCCACTTTAGCTACGCATGTATGTTTTATCTTTGCTATCAATTGTTACGCCTCCTGCATCTGTTTCACTGTAATGCCTATTGTATAAAAATGATTACTTGTCAATAAAGTTGGTCCTTCACTTCCTGAACCTTCGTGGTGATGGAATATGGAGTCCATCAATTCGAATTGATTTTGGAATAAAGCCCGTTCCGAACCTCTAATACCACGGATTCTGCCTCTTATTTTACTGAGCTATTATTATAGATTTTCCACATCAAATTAAGAACCGGTAATTAAATTATTTACCACATATATGGCGCCCGAACAGGGACACTTTCTCATCTCACGCGCCGGCGGTGCGTTGCAGGCCCGGTCTCCTGTCACAGCTGGACGGACAACAACGCGTACCCACAGGATTTCCTGTATCTCCCTCCTGCCGAGCGGGGGCGACTGAGGCTGCGATCAACACCCAGACGAGGCGGTGAGAAGTGCGAAGTATCCCGACCAGAGCCTAGCTGAGAGAGCAAGATCCGAGGTATACAGAGGCCCACCAGTTTCCGAAGTTTCCGAAGTTTCGAGTCGAGTCCAGTCCGGTCCAAGTCCAGTTCAGTTCAGTTCCGAGGCCTTCCGTTCCGAGCTACCCGGTGAGTACCATTGTCGGGGAGGCGTTCTGACGTGCACATAGTTTGTGCCGGTCAAGACGGGTTTGGGTACACAAATCCGGTCTGCACTGTTTCAGCAGTGTATCTGTACTGTTTAGCAGTATATCAAGTATGTCTAGTATATAATTCAGAATTATCTAGTTAGTACCGAGTATTATGCTTAGTGACTAGTTCCCTAAATGGCCATCATTGTTTGTTCATTAAATGTTAAATGTTAAATGTTTTAAATACGTTCTGCATACTGTGGTGTGAATGACTGTTCATTATTGTGTTTTGTTTTATTAAACGTGTTCAAAATTAGGTATCAGATCAGTTCTCAATATGCCGCTCTTTTCGAAATTAAGACAGATCAAAACTAGAAAAGGGGTACTCGAAGAAGCTGTCCCCATTCCTCCTAGGGACACTCCAGGGTACTTCATGTATCATAAACATGGCCTAGACGCCATATTATTTCTTGATTTATGGGTAGACTACACCAAGGAATTACCAGAAAGTCAGAGGTGGCCCGCAGCTGGGACCTGGGATGCAGATTGTATCATGAAAGTAGAGGAAGAATTATGGAAAAAGAAAGCTAGACAGTCACAGAAAGATGCCATTGAATTATGGCGTAAAGAATCATATAGACGTACAGAAAAAGCGCTCAGACAGGAAGAGAAAAGTAAGGAGAATTCAAATAAAGTTCGAGAAAATCTATTAATTGAAGAAGGTACTCGAGTAAAGTCAGAACAAACAGACAGACAAAGAAATGCCCTTGTGAATGGTATGTATCCTCTTCTGGCCGAAGGATTACCTAAGGCTACTCCGGAGATACCAAAAGACTTGCCACCCCCACTGTTTCCGATAAAAGTACATCCCAAAGGGCATCCCAGAACCGCAGAAGATGTTTTTCTTTCCTCTTATTTAGACGACGCAGCTCCCGAGTATGCTAATGCTGCGCCACATAGACCGCCTGCCGAGGGGGTTCAACGCCAAGACCCTCCTCCGTCTGTACCTCTGCAACAGCAAACTCCGACACAAGTTCCGGCAAGCACATCTGTTTCTACATCTGCATCCACACCTATGGTTGCTATATCACGTTCAACGAATCCTTTCACATCCAGCACCCCAGGTGGTGCTACCGGAGGTACATCAAGCATTTTTTCCACGCCACCCAGAGCAAATAAACTTTCCTTTCAAGAATTAGCCCACCAACGTACGCCCAAACTAGTAACTCCCAACACGCTCAAGGAACTTCTAATAGATTGTAGATATGACCCTGTGCCCGGAAAAGGGGACGAAATGATGCTGGCATCATTACGTATCCGACGAGCTGCAATATATTTAGGGAAGCTACCAGGAATGACTGCACATTTAGAAAATATATATCACTTTGTCCAGTCAGGGCGAGATTCTGAGAGTATTAACAGAGCCATGGAGTACCAAAAAGTGGAAATACAGGGGGAACTGTTACGTTTCCTCATAAACTGTGTGATCAGAAATCAAGACCGACCAGGGGTAAATCCGGAAGAAATGCAAATTCTTACCACATGGAGTCAGAATATATCAGAGGGGAGACATGATAAACGATCATGTATAGTAGCTATGTGCCGAAAGATCCGCAAAGAAATAGAACGAATACACGAAGAAAGATTAGCAGTAGACGAACCTGAACAAACCGAGGACGAGGAAGAATTAGAACTGCCCACAGGACAGTTAGAAACCATGGCGTATGTAGGTAGAGGAAGATCTTGCAATAATACTAGATGCTTTACTGATCCGATACGTCCGATACGTCCAGATAATAGCAGAAAATTCCAAACTCCTATAATAAATATAAGGTCCCCCGAACATTCGTTCCAAGCCGCTGACAAATTACTCCGAGAACGAAGGGGTTATCATATACTCGATTCTATGGATGAACAAGAATTAGCCAGGTCAGCCGTTCACTGGGTCGATAGTCCCGGAAAATATAGTGATGATACATTAGCGCACACGTTTTTGAACCTCGCCCCAGATGAACAGCGTTTAGCTGGTATCTATATGATTCAACAACTCCTTATATTATATAAAAGCCAACACTCCGATCCTGGCCCCTTACCTGATATATTGACTGAATTACTCACGAATAAATGGAGAGGTTCAGGTACTGAGTTAATTAGAGAAATACTAGAATCCAGAAAGCAGTACATTCTTTTTGTATGCCCCGAACATGTCTCACTGCCCATCAAGGAAAGAACGACGTATTATATGGATAGACAGAATCCCTTACGCGAAGTTCACCCGATAAAAGGTGAGGACAATCAGTTTAAACGTGTGTTTGTATACACACCCATATCTAAAATAGAACTATTAGAAATGAAGAAAGTGGTACCCAGTCATGACAAAGACCCAGCGGGTTTCCACCGTGAAATTAAAGATATGTTACTCATGGGAGAATATACCTATCCCGACATTATGACAATATTGAAGGTATTAATGCCTGCGGGCATTTACGAAAAACTCAAGGAAAAGGATTGGGAGGTGGGAGACCAAAAGATAGATTGGACAGCATTAGAAAACGAAGAAAAAGCTCGAGGTCCAGGTTCAGGGCTTGGGGAAAAGACCAAAACACTACCAGGTTTACTAGTACAGGTACTGCCACGTTTGTTAACTACGAAAAAGGAAGACTGGGGTGCAATCTCAGCCTGTAAACAAAAACCAGATGAAGATACTAGTGATTTCTATTCCCGATTTGAAAAATGTTTTGGTATAAATAGTGGAATAAAAGCAAGTAGCGAGTCGTATCCACATCTGTTTGTGACAAAATTGGTTGAAAATGCCTTGCCCCAAGTTAAGAATAGAGTATTGAAATTCGAGAGTACCTGGCAAGGTAATACTCCGTCACAAATGTTACAAATGCTACAGTACCATCACAATAGAATTAGAGAAGAACAACAACATGAACAAAGACGCATGAAAGACACGAAAATGAAAATGCTAGTTTCCCAGACAGTTCCAGCTGACGGTCATAAAAAGGGTATGACACAGTCCAGTGTTTCAGCAGGTCCTGTAAAAGGGACATGCAACTATTGTAAACAGCCAGGTCATTATGTACACGATTGTCCAGTTTTAAAACATAATATCGCCATAGGTAATACAAAAGAAAGACCACGACCACTTAGACAGGATCAGAACCAACAAGGAGCCCCGCAGCATGCACAGTCCATGCCAGCTCCGCAACAGTCTATGCCAGCTCCACCACCGCAGCCTATTGCTGCCACACAAACAACGACCCGACAGATGTATCAGACCGCACAGTATGACTATCCTGATTATCAACGATACTCATGAAACAGCCTAGAGAGGGAAGTTGGCTTACCCCTTATTGAGGTCCCTGTAGATCAAGAAGGACCTTATGTACACAGTGAACTATTAGGCCAAGATAGAAAAGTTTTACTTGATACAGGGGCAAGCCGAACAACAATAAAACGTAGTGAAGTTCCAGGGGCACCCCTCTCAGGCTCACAGAATATTTCCCTTGGCTTTTCAGGAAAACCTATCATTAACGAAGTATCACAGCCTCTTCCACTTACGATTGGTCCCTTGACACGAACTACAGATTTATTACTTACTAAATCATGTCCAGAAAACCTGTTAGGCATAAAAACTTTGAAAGCTCTAGGAGCTATAATATGTTGTTCTCCGGAAGGAGTAAGATTGTTTTTACGTGATTTCAAAGGGCACTACGTGTCCCGAGACATGGATCACCGACTGCAGACTTTACCAACACATTTATGGGCACAAGGCCCTACAGATGTTGGTTGCATGAACATTACACCATATCGAGTCACACTAAAGGCAGGAGTGGTACTACCACGAATGCGACAATACAAGTTACCCCCAGATGCTGTAGTGGCTTTACTGCAAATCATTGACGAGCTTATTACCCAAGGAGTGGTTGTGGAAACCGACTCCAATGTATGTAATTCACCGATAATCCCGATTCTTAAACGAACTGATCCAACAGCCCCGCCAGTATATCGATTGGTTATTGATCTGCGCGAATTAAATAAATGTATTGTACCACAATACCCCGTAGTCCCAGACATTTCTTCATTACTGACAGCCATTGATTCCGAAGCAACATTCTTTACTGTAATTGATCTCAAGAATGCCTTCTTCAGCGTCCCAATAGATCCGGAAAGCCAATACTTGTTCGGATTTAGTTTAAATGGACGAAGCTTTAAATTCACACGCGCACCTCAAGGATTCACAGAAAGCCCCAGCATCTATAGCCAAGCACTAAAACGAGAACTTGACAGTATCCACATGCCAGTCAACACTGCCCTGCTTCAATATGTCGATGATCTGCTGATCACCGCTAGAAGCGAACCTGAATGTGAAAGAGCCTCACTGACGGTTTTACAATTTTTGGCTGAAAAGGGGCACAAGGCGTCCCCTTCTAAGCTGCAATTCTGTGTCCAGCGAGTTGTTTACCTTGGTCACTCGCTGTCCAAGGAGGGAAGGCAGCTTACACCAGATCGCATCCAGTTAATTGCTAACATGCCAATACCCAAGACACAAAAGGAGGTGCGGGCTTTCATAGGCCTCACTTCATATTGTAGGCAGTGGATCCCGCAGTATGCATTTCTAGCAAAACCACTCATTCAGTTGACAACACAGGAGGCCGCCACATCGACTGTTCTCCCTTGGACTCAGGAACATACATAAGCTTTTGAAAGCCTAAAGAAAGCTTTGTCAAGCACCTGTTTTAGCAACACCATGTTACAATAAACAGTTTACACTCTTTGTTACAGAACGCGAAGGTACTGCCTTGTCAGTACTCACACAGGAACAAGCAGGATCACACAAACCATGTGCTTATTTTTCTAGTACATTAGACCCCGTAGCTCAGGCTCTGCCTGCGTGCCTGAAATCAGTGGCAGCGACAGCGTTAGCAATCAGACAAAGCGATGCCATAGTACTAGGACACCAATTGACAGTACAAGTACCACATGCAGTAGAGGTTCTCTTGAACCGCACACAAACACAACACTTGACTATAGCACGACTCACTGGTTACGAATTAACATTGTTTCAGCCACATATAGAAATCAGACGTTGTAGTACATTGAATCCTGCCACACTGTTACCAGTAAATGGAACAGACCCACTTGCACATGATTGTATTGAAGTTATCACTATCACGACGAAACCCAGACAAGACTTGACAGACGTCCCATTGTCAGACCCAGACCTGACGTTGTATGTAGATGGTTCATGTATGGGAACAAATACAGGAGAGCTAGTGGCCGCTTACGCAGTCACAACAGACACTGAAGTCATTGAAACAAATCGCATAAATACCTTGTCAGCTCAAGCCGCAGAGCTCATCGCTCTGACACAAGCCTGTGTTCAAGCTACGAATAAAAAAGTCAACATATACACTGATTCACGTTATGCATTCGGAGTTGTACATGACTTCGGCGTGCTGTGGCGAGAGAGAGGTTATTTAACTTCTCACGGTGCCCACATTCAGCACGGACCCCTCATTCATGCCTTATTAGATGCAATACATCTACCCACTGCAATATCAATTATGAAATGTAAAGCTCATACGAAAGTTACTGATATCATTTCTCAAGGCAATGATCTAGCTGACAGAACAGCTAAACAGACTGCTCAAACTCAAACATCTGACATGACAAAGACAATAGTCCCGACACCAACACATTGCATGATGGTTAAGGATCCCGTTCTTGACGTAATTGACATACAGACACATGCTACACCAGATGAAATAAAGAAATGGACTGAATTAGGAGGGATCCAAACGGATCAAGGATGGATGACGAAAGAAAAATCTGTGTGGTTCCTTCCTGATTCAATGGTCCAAGTCGTTATTAATACTGTACATAGTCCAGCACACCTAGGAGAAAAAGCTATGCTAGACAGCATTCAACACATTTGGTTACACAAACATTTACGAGCAGCAGCTAAACAAAAAGTTCGTACCTGTATGATCTGTTGTCAGTTTAACCCAGGTAAAAGCATTCCCGTAGAACAGGGTGGATTTCAGCCTCCTGATCACACTTTTGAAGTCCTCCAGATGGATTATATCCAGATGGAACGATGTCGAGGATTCAAATATGTTCTCGTAGTTGTCTGTGCTCTTTCCCGTTGGACAGAGGCATACCCGGTTTCAGATTACACTGCCCCGACTACTGCCAAACAGTTGGTTCGAGAATTCTTCCCACGGTACGGTTTACCACGTGTTGTCTACTCAGATAACGGCCAGCCGTTCTCATCCGAACTAATGAAACACGTTTCACTTTTATTAGGCTATCAGTGGAAATTTCACTGTGTCCGACACCCCGAGGCAGCAGGTCTCGTGGAACGACATAATCAAACTCTGAAAATTAGATTGGCCAAAATTTGTAGAGAGAAAGGTGTCGACTGGGTAGTAGCCTTACCAGTTGCACTCTTTTACATGAGAATGGTAGCGCACTCCCGAACAGGGCTATCCCCTTATGAGGTGGTCTTTGGCAGACCACCAAATATGTGGGGGACGCCTATACCACGCAAAATAACTGATGTTGACTGTAATATGCTGACAGATTACCTGGCTTCCTTGATGTCTGCACTACAATCTTGTCGTTCACAGGTAGCTGCAGCCTTTCCCGACAACACCGAGGTGAAACCCCATGACGTAATTCCCGGGGACTTGGTGTTAGTGAGGAACTTTGACCGGAAGTCTCAGCTGGATCCTAGGTGGAAATCGCCTCAACTCGTACTGTTAACAACGAGGACAGCCGTGAAGATCGAAGGTCGAAAAGGCTGGATACATTCAAGTCATATCAAGAAATTTCATGGACTACCGTCCGATGTAAACGACACACCTCGCGTGTCTTCACCGATTGACTCAAAACTTCCTTTGGTTGAACTGAATGACAAGGAACAATATAAACTAAAACTACGGTCTAACAAGTCAGGCAATTTGATTGTTTAAGTCCTCTCCAAGGTGAATCGGTCGAATTTGTCTCTGACATGTATCCCTTAGACCTGTATAGAGAAAGAAACAGAAGGATGAAGTTGAAACAACATGCGTACTGTAAATCACTGCGTAGTCATTGCACAGTGACGTTATTAATTTTGTTTTTCTTAAGTCTTTTAATAATCGCTGCAAGTATATTGTTGCACATATATTATCCTATTTCTAAACATGTTTACAATGTTACTGCTGAACATTCTTTTAGTGAATTACCCCCGCATGAGTTGTCCTATAGATTTGCGCTGCGCAATAACACTTTTATTAGAATGTTACATCATTCCCATCAGGTTAGCAATGCTACAAATTGTTGGATATGTGGCCGACTCCCTCCCTATCAGAACTATAAGGGAATTCTGCCTCTCTTTCCATACCCGTTCACACACAAGGTTTAGTTTAATTAATTCCCTAGATTCGAATTCTGCAGTTTACCAGAGTAACTGGGTATGGGGAAATCTGAACTTAGTTTTACTCAAAGTCTGCTACCCTAACAAGGAGGGACTTCCCAAAAGAACAGGAACTGATCTAGAAAATGAAGTATATGGATTAGGTAATTTTACGCTTAATCTCATGATCCTGAATGTCGAATCCGAAGCTGCACCAATTTTGCCCGCCATGTCAGTATTTCCAGTTAAAGGTGAATTATGTGTAAGAAAGAATGGTTCCATACATATGGGCCATAGTAGATGCACCACTGTAATAGAATTCAGTGATCAAGGCAAGTCTACATTTAGAGCTTCTCGCCATTCCTACTTCGTATGTGGTCAGACTGCATATATACGTTTGCCTCTAGATTGGGATGGTACCTGCTACATCGGATTCCTTTTGCCACCTGTTTTCCTAGCTCCTCCTGATTATCATAGAAATACTCATTTAGTACACAATAGAGAACGGAGAGATCTCCCAATAGTCGATTACACTGAGACAGCATGGGAAAAATACACAGATTTCAATAAAGGTCTCTTTCCCTATATAGGTACAGTTACCAATAGTAAGCTGATACGTAGATTAACCAGAACCCTTGAAGCAGTAGTAAACGAAACTATTTCCGCCTTAGGCAATTTAACAGAAGAGCAGTCTGCTATGCGGATTGTTGTGCTTCAAAATCGTCTTGTCCTTGACGTCATCCTGGCCGATAGGGGCGGAGCTTGTAGGGTCATCGGATCAAGCTGTTGCATTTTCATACCAGAAAATTCGCCATCTGTATACAAAGCCATAACTCGCCTTCATAAGATTGTAAGCCAGATACACCAGAATCCAGGCACCTGGACTTGGTCCGGTTGGTTTTGGAGTGTATTATCTACCTTTGGATGGAGGGTCCTATCCTTCCTAGGTATTGGCTTTCTCATATTATTCAGTTGCTGTCTATGCCTACAATGTGGACCAGCGATCTGTGGTCTGTGTGCCACATCGTGTATTCCACCATCAAGATTTCATTCATCACGGAAGAAGAAAGAAGAACAAATGATGCTATATGAACAGATCAACGGATTGATGAAGATTGATATCTCTTAAGGGCAAGTAGGGGACAAGGAGGGAATGTGGAAATATGGATTTTTATGATAAGTTATGTCCCCTATCTTGGACCCCAACGGTTTCATGTATAAATCACAAGTACATGTATGTTCCCTCCAGTTCCAGTTATGAAGACGCAAACACATGTGCGTCCACCGCCAACATGTCCTCTTTCAGATCCGCCATGAATGGGCCGGATATTCCATTCCTAAGTATGAAAGGCCACCGGCTTCATATGGTTCATTTATCCCATTTTACAGTCCAGGCGAGTAGGCCCTGATTCTGCCATCAAGCCTTTTCTTGCTTTCTGCCTCTGAAAGCTCCAGTCTGAGCTCGCATCTGTATCCATGAACTTTGTCCTACTCCCTGCGCGGCTAACGGTGCCTGACACCAGCCTGTTGCCTGCCAAAAACTGTATTTCACCTTCGAAAGTATCTGCTCCGCTCCCTATCCAATGCATTCCTGTCTAGTAGTTTAAGTAAACATTCTTCCAGCTACCGAGCAAAGGGCCCGGCTTCTCTGTCTTTATGCAAGTAATTCATAGCCCTGTTACTATGGAAGATTTCTGCCCTTGCATCTCATGTAGACACTTAGACGCTTGTACACGCACTCACAGTCAGTATAGAATAGATTTTGTTCGAAAGACCTTTCCTTTTGGATAACATAGTTCTTTAAACATAGGATGTTAGATATGATTTGGGATTAGGTTGACTTGACCCCCCAGACTTCTGTCTCCACATGTAGAGCTAAATGTCAAGTCCCCTTCACCCCCTAGTTGCACGTCAATCACACGTCATGCTGCTGCGCGCGCATTTCTGCCAAGTATTTCTGCTGACATTGTGAAATTCTTTCATGGAACCACCCTATTGTGACATCATACCTGATGACGTTCTTTAGTTACGCCCAGTTATACCCACTTTAGCTACGCATGTATGTTTTATCTTTGCTATCAATTGTTACGCCTCCTGCATCTGTTTCACTGTAATGCCTATTGTATAAAAATGATTACTTGTCAATAAAGTTGGTCCTTCACTTCCTGAACCTTCGTGGTGATGGAATATGGAGTCCATCAATTCGAATTGATTTTGGAATAAAGCCCGTTCCGAACCTCTAATACCACGGATTCTGCCTCTTATTTTACTGAGCTATTATTATAGATTTTCCGCATCAAATTAAGAACCGGTAATTAAATTATTTACCACAATGCGAGAACGGACCATGAGATCTTTAAGATTCTTGTTTTTCCTATAGGCATATAGGGGTTTGGGAATTACATTCTCTCTGGATTTAGTCGCATTAAGGATGTGCCAGTTGCTGTTAATGATGTGGCGAATCCTTTCATTCATGGTGGAGTGTCTTGTGACAAAAACCATCCTAGAGTTAGGCGGTTTAGGCTGTGAGGTTAGCAAATGTTGCCTGTCAAAAAATCTGGCTCTTTTATATGAGTCCCGCACTAGGCGTTTGGGGTAGCCTCGAGCTATGAACTTTGTTTTCATTAGTTCAGCTTGGGTATCAAAATCCTGAAGGCTGGTGCAGTTTCTACGGAGTCGTAGAAACTGACCAAATGGAATGCTCGTCTTTTGTGTATGAGGGTGGTAACTGTCAAAATGGAGAAGAGTATTGCGTGCTGTGGGTTTGATGTATAGATCCACCTCAAGGTGGTCATCTCTGTTTTGGATCAAAATGTCAAGAAATTCAACTTGGTGATTGCTGGTATTGGCTGTGAAAAAGATGTTTTCGTCACATAAATTAAGCCAGGACACAAAATCAGTGACGTTTGTGGTGTCATCTCGCCAGATAAAAAAAACGTCGTCTATATACCTAGACCATGAGAAGATGGATTCACTGTAGGGGGCGATTTCATTATGAATGTAGCGTTTCTCATATAGGGCCATGTAGATATTCGCCACTGTGGGGGCACAAGACGCCCCCAAACTGACGCCTTTGGTTTGTTTATAGAGTGTTCCATTGAACTCAAAGGTGTTTTCGGTGAGTACAATATGGAGACACTCCAAAACAAAAGTTCTGGGACAATCTATGTCATAGATGTTCATAAACCAATTGACTGCTTCCATTGCTCCTTTCTGTGGGATGTTTGAATAAAGTGCTTCTATGTCCATAGTAACCATGGTATGTCTGTTGGTGTTAAATGTCAGATTCTCCACCTTATTTATCAAGTCTCGGGTGTCCCTGACATACGATGGAATCTGTGGAACATGTTTCCTCAAAAGAGCATCCACATATTTGGACAAGGGCTCGGTAACTGATCCAATGGTTGTAACTATGGACTGAGGTATCTACTAGTTCATATTCAATTCATTTGTCCGCTTTGTAGGTTTCTGTGTTTTGAACATTGTTCCTAAAGTACTGATGTCATCTGTGATGTCATTTGAGATGTCATCAGTGATGTCACTGACATGTCACGAATGATGTAATATGTAACGTCATCAGCAGAACATTGTGGGAGCGTGAGTTATAGTTAGCTCAACTAACTATAACGGCCGAATTTCTCTGGTTTTTGTGCGAGTGAAATGTCCAACTTCCGAACCCTCCCTGAAACCTTTGGTTTTTTTCAGTGAATTTCTAATGTTTTTTAAATGCTAGTTTCTAACTATAACGTCCCTGAAACCTATGTTTTTTTCAGTGAATATATATATTTCGAAGGGCTGATTGAGCCATGCAACGTGTAAGTGCAATCGTACTTTGAAAATCGTCTATGTAAGAAAGAATTTTAAAGCAAAAAACAATATATTTCCATCTGGCTGCAAGGAATTTAACACACGCAGACATGGCAGCCAAGGAATTAGGCATAAAGACCTTGAACTGTTGCAGTCCTTCGTTGCTTGCGGTGACTGTGTGCCTCTCCAATCAGATCATTTTTAGATGTATTTAAACATACAATGCTCGAGTGCCAGTTGATAAGCACCGAGGAAGGCTAAAAATGCCGAAATGCATTTGCTTTATTAAATCAACTTCAAGAATGTCCCGTGAGTGCTCCTCATTTGTAGCTTTAATATTTTTCGTGATTTCACCCTTCACGTTCAAGTGGAAGAAAGCACCCACCCTGAGTGCAGCAGTTAAAGGGTGAGACTTGGAGCATGAATATATATATATATATATATACATACACACACATATCGGCATTTACTCCGTCTACACTTCAGAATCCTTTCAAAGAACGGAGCATAGATCACAAAGTAGTGCAGCAAGGTATTTCTTTATTGCCCAAAGACCTCTACAGCCATGACGTATATATATATAAAATAAAAGCATGTGACAACTCCGAGCATGTGTCGGCCCCGGTTTCTCTTCGGAAAAATTGGGGATTGGAGTGTATGTTTAAGCGGTATAGCAAGCACCGCTGACCGGCACGCCCTCCCGGTTTGGAGCTCCGCGCAGACTTGCTAAAACTTTTGGTGTTGTATGAAACTACAGCGCGGCGCCCCCCGTATGGAAAGGACACTCACCTGAGTTGGAATACCAGACGGGGAGAGAGGACGCAGTCGTGTGCTGCGTTAGGAGTCTGCCAGATGGGATTTATCGAACCCACTTATGTGATGCCGGGACTAAGTGCAAGCCCTTGCCAGCAAGACTGGGAAGCCATTTGGCTGTTCGAGTGAAGAGTCACTGTATTTTTTCACTCGCTACGGAATGCATCAAAACCCGACATGAAACAGGTGGAAGCAGCGCTATGGGGACGCTGGCTCAACGCACTACACCAATCAGAGCGGACTATTCTTTATTTTAAACTGGCCCCCAAATGTTACTATATTCACTTGATGGAACCTGGCACTGAGGAAAGCCGACAGGCTGAAACGCGTCTGCCTTGCGTTTCATTCATCTATTTGGAGCGCTTGAATTTGAAAATAAAAGCATGTGACAACTCCGAGCATGTGTCGGCCCCGGTTTCTCTTCGGAAAAATTGGGGATTGGAGTGTATGTTTAAGCGGTATAGCAAGCACCGCTGACCGGCACGCCCTCCCGGTTTGGAGCTCCGCGCAGACTTGCTAAAACTTTTGGTGTTGTATGAAACTACAGCGCGGCGCCCCCCGTATGGAAAGGACACTCACCTGAGTTGGAATACCAGACGGGGAGAGAGGACGCAGTCGTGTGCTGCGTTAGGAGTCTGCCAGATGGGATTTATCGAACCCACTTATGTGATGCCGGGACTAAGTGCAAGCCCTTGCCAGCAAGACTGGGAAGCCATTTGGCTGTTCGAGTGAAGAGTCACTGTATTTTTTCACTCGCTACGGAATGCATCAAAACCCGACATGAAACAGGTGGAAGCAGCGCTATGGGGAGGCTGGCTCAACGCACTACACCAATCAGAGCGGACTATTCTTTATTTTAAACTGGCCCCCAAATGTTACTATATTCACTTGATGGAACCTGGCACTGAGGAAATCCGACAGGCTGAAACGTGTCTGCCTTGCGTTTCATTCATCTATTTGGAGCGCTTGAATTTGAAAATAAAAGCATGTGACAACTCCGAGCATGTGTCGGCCCCGGTTTCTCTTCGGAAAAATTGGGGATTGGAGTGTATGTTTAAGCGGTATAGCAAGCACCGCTGACCGGCACGCCCTCCCGGTTTGGAGCTCCGCGCAGACTTGCTAAAACTTTTGGTGTTGTATGAAACTACAGCGCGGCGCCCCCCGTATGGAAAGGACACTCACCTGAGTTGGAATACCAGACGGGGAGAGAGGACGCAGTCGTGTGCTGCGTTAGGAGTCTGCCAGATGGGATTTATCGAACCCACTTATGTGATGCCGGGACTAAGTGCAAGCCCTTGCCAGCAAGACTGGGAAGCCATTTGGCTGTTCGAGTGAAGAGTCACTGTATTTTTTCACTCGCTACGGAATGCATCAAAACCCGACATGAAACAGGTGGAAGCAGCGCTATGGGGAGCCTGGCTCAACGCACTACACCAATCAGAGCGGACTATTCTTTATTTTAAACTGGCCCCCAAATGTTACTATATTCACTTGATGGAACCTGGCACTGAGGAAAGCCGACAGGCTAAAACACGTCTGCCTTGCGTTTCATTCATCTATTTGGAGCGCTTGAATTTGAAAATAAAAGCATGTGACAACTCCGAGCATGTGTCGACCCCGGTTTCTCTTCGGAAAAATTGGGGATTGGAGTGTATGTTTAAGCGGTATAGCAAGCACCGCTGACCGGCACGCCCTCCCGGTTTGGAGCTCCGCGCAGACTTGCTAAAACTTTTGGTGTTGTATGAAACTGCAGCGCGGCGCCCCCTGTATGGAAAGGACACTCACCTGAGTTGGAATACCAGACGGGGAGAGAGGACGCAGTCGTGTGCTGCGTTAGGAGTCTGCCAGATGGGATTTATCGAACCCACTTATGTGATGCCGGGACTAAGTGCAAGCCCTTGCCAGCAAGACTGGGAGGCCATTTGGCTGTTCGAGTGAAGAGTCACTGTATTTTTTCACTCGCTACGGAATGCATCAAAACCCGACATGAAACAGGTGGAAGCAGCGCTATGGGGAGGCTGGCTCAACGCACTACACCAATCAGAGCGGACTATTCTTTATTTTAAACTGGCCCCCAAATGTTACTATATTCACTTGATGGAACCTGGCACTGAGGAAAGCCGACAGGCTGAAACGCGTCTGCCTTGCGTTTCATTCATCTATTTGGAGCGCTTGAATTTGAAAATAAAAGCATGTGACAACTCCGAGCATGTGTCGGCCCCGGTTTCTCTTCGGAAAAATTGGGGATTGGAGTGTATGTTTAAGCGGTATAGCAAGCACCGCTGAACGGCACGCCCTCCCGGTTTGGAGCTCCGCGCAGACTTGCTAAAACTTTTGGTGTTGTATGAAACTACAGCGCGGCGCCCCCCCGTATGGAAAGGACACTCACCTGAGTTGGAATACCAGACGGGGAGAGAGGACGCAGTCGTGTGCTGCGTTAGGAGTCTGCCAGATGGGATTTATCGAACCCACTTATGTGATGCCGGGACTAAGTGCAAGCCCTTGCCAGCAAGACTGGGAAGCCATTTGACTGTTCGAGTGAAGAGTCACTGTATTTTTTCACTCGCTACGGAATGCATCAAAACCCGACATGAAACAGGTGGAAGCAGCGCTATGGGGAGGCTGGCTCAACGCACTACACCAATCAGAGCGGACTATTCTTTATTTTAAACTGGCCCCCAAATGTTACTATATTCACTTGATGGAACCTGGCACTGAGGAAAGCCGACAGGCTGAAACACGTCTGCCTTGCGTTTCATTCATCTATTTGGAGCGCTTGAATTTGAAAATAAAAGCATGTGACAACTCCGAGCATGTGTCGGCCCCGGTTTCTCTTCGGAAAAATTGGGGATTGGAGTGTATGTTTAAGCGGTATAGCAAGCACCGCTGACCGGCACGCCCTCCCGGTTTGGAGCTCCGCGCAGACTTGCTAAAACTTTTGGTGTTGTATGAAACTACAGCGCGGCGCCCCCCCGTATGGAAAGGACACTCACCTGAGTTGGAATACCAGACGGGGAGAGAGGACGCAGTCGTGTGCTGCGTTAGGAGTCTGCCAGATGGGATTTATCGAACCCACTTATGTGATGCCGGGACTAAGTGCAAGCCCTTGCCAGCAAGACTGGGAAGCCATTTGGCTGTTCGAGTGAAGAGTCACTGTATTTTTTCACTCGCTACGGAATGCATCAAAACCCGACAGGAAACAGGTGGAAGCAGCGCTATGGGGAGGCTGGCTCAACGCACTACACCAATCAGAGCGGACTATTCTTTATTTTAAACTGGCCCCCAAATGTTACTATATTCACTTGATGGAACCTGGCACTGAGGAAAGCCGTCAGGCTGAAACGCGTCTGCCTTGCGTTTCATTCATCTATTTGGAGCGCTTGAATTTGAAAATAAAAGCATGTGACAACTCCGAGCATGTGTCGGCCCCGGTTTCTCTTCGGAAAAATTGGGGATTGGAGTATATATATATATATATAACCAACTGGTAGTTATAGATAGGACCTATTTTCCATAGGAAATCTGCAACATTCTATTTGGAATAACGTTGGCGCCGATTGACTAATCTTCGCAAAATGTTCCAAACTTTTAGCCAGCTCCGGTCCGCTCCTATCCTGAAAATTTCATGGTGATTCGTCAAGCGGGGGCCGAGAAAAAAGGGGGGTCCCAAAATGCGTTTTCCCCATGCATTTTCCCATAGGACCGGTTGACACAGCTACAGCCCGAACTGCTGAACGGAATTGCACCAAATTTGGCAAAGAGGTAGTCCTCACTTCAGACTCGTGTCTTTTGCTTAAATGGTGTAAATCCGTTCAGTAGTTCCTGAGAAAATTAGAGTTAAATATATATATATTTAGACATACAACTGCATATATGTACATACATATATACCTATACGTATACATACACACAAAAAAAAAAAAATATATATATATATATATATATATATATATACACATACACACACACACACACACATTACCTACTGGCAGTCGCCAGTTATAGTTGGGACCTACTATCCATAGGAAAAACGTTTTGATTTGCCAATATCTTTGGCACTGTTGGACAAATCTTCGTGAAATTTTCAAAACTAATGGTTCACTCAGGTCAGCTCTTGTCTTGAAAGTTTGGGGGTGATTCGTCAAGCGGGGGCGAGAAAAAAGGGGTCCCAAAACGTGTTTTGTCCATGTTCTTTTCCATAGGAATTTGAAACAGGCTACAGCTCGAACTGCTGAATGGAATTACACCAAATTTGCCAAAAAGGTAGGCCTTGGTCTAGAAAGCGTGCTTTTTTTTAAAATTGTGTAAATCCGTTCAGTAGTTGCTGAGGAATTAAAAAAATAAAAATATCGATATCTGAGCACCGAGGAGGGTTCCCGAACCCTCCCGGGCACGAGCTTCACTCTGTTGGCAGCCTTCTTGTGACTCGGTAACTGCATCACAAGAAAACAGTAAAAAAAAAAAAAAAGTGAAAAACAAGAAAAGGGGGCAGGGTAGAAACACCTTGACCTCCTAGGCCTGCTCAGGGGGTCCTGCAATGACCCCCAGGGCCCAAAAAAGCATTTTTTTTTTTAAATCGTATTCGCGAACTTCAGCGCGAATCCGGGTGAATGTGTTTTTAAAAACGTAGCGCGAGCTCCCGCGTTTCGTTTGTTTTGAGCCCACGGGCGGGCCAGGTCCCATGAGCTGTAAATCACACCGTTTGCTGCCGTGCAGCTCCCAGGTGGGTCACAGTCCAGTCACCCAAACACAGAACCGGGCACCTTTTTGTAACACAACAAAATGAGCCACCTTGCAGGGTGCTGGGTGGCCATCTTCGAAGATGTACTTTCTAATATTCTACAGATGCCCTGCTCAGCCAAAATCCCCTCTCCACTTTGCATATAAGATGTCGGGCCAGTCATTAATTGTGGAAATGTTCAGAGCGTCATTAGATGTCTTCTTGGAGTTCCGCTAACATTAATTTTACAGCTACCTTATTTTATTTATTTTCCTTTATTTCAAAGCATCTGCGATCTTGGCGCGACTTGGTGTCTCTGTTCCGAAACGTAACTCAGTCAAATGCCTCAAATTTTACGCACATATTTCTGGTGCGGAAAATAACTGCGTAAAGCTCTTCAGATTATAAAATAGTATCGGCTGTTGATCCAAATGTGTACATGTTGTCCGCTTAAGGCTTTTAGAATATATCTGCACATTACAGTTCAAAATGAATTTTTTCAGCATTTTGAGCGAGAAAGGCTACTGAATGTCACTGAGGCACGACCTCTAAAATCACGAAGCAGCTGCTAGAGGTGCTCACATCAACGCAAAGGGAAATATTCTGATTGACTGATCAGAAATAATGACTGACTGCCGAGGTAAAAAATGCCTAATTTTACTGCCTTTAAAATGAAAAGCTCGAAACAGGGCACGCGAATTTAGATTAAACGTATGTACAGCAAGAGTTCTTCAGGATGGAGATATTTAGTGCCCCAACCGTCTCCCCGACCCCCTATTTTTTAATCCCAACTTTACAAAAAGAGAGAAACAAAACCACAGATTGTAGGCCCACGGTGGGCTGTATGAGGTACCTAGGAGTGTGCACATTGATGTGTGCGGTTATGCGTGTGAGTGCATGTACCTGTGGCTATTTTTGCACGCCTGTGTGTCTGAGTGCAATTCTGTGTGTTCCCTCATGTGACCGCGTGTGCGTTTCTGGGTGTGTACATGTGGGCGAGCCTCTGTGCCAGCGCGCAGATGTGTGCTTGTGTACGTGTGTAATGACGGGACGACAGAGAAATAAAGTAAGCGACCAGCTTTATTTAAGTAAGAGATACGGAATGCCGTTGGAATAACGGCTTACGCACAAGCACCCAAAACATTCTAAACGCGCGCCGGGGAACACGCGCACGGACACACAGGGCAGGATGGGGGCGGGGAAGGGACAAGACAGGGAAGGGTCACAGCATGTTACATCTTCTCCCGTTTTCATAAGTAACTTTGGAATACATAGTTTCAAAACAAGCAAAGGAAACACATACGTTTATGCTTTCCCTAGAAGAGCTAATACATTGCGTAATCCTTGAATCTTAAAGGCGGAACAATTGTTCTCCTAGCACGAATGGTATCAACAGGACCAGTGGCCACACCAGGAAGAGATACTCTGGGAATATCATCTATTGACACAGGAGTAGTTTTCCCCCCACATGCTCCACCCAGGCGCGACTCAGCAGAGGACACCAGACCAGCGACCTGCGAGCCACTGGGCCTGCTCACAGGCTCAGATATCCTGCTTCTTGCAACTTTCGACCCATTCCACCATTGACCATTGTCTAGGAGAATGGCAGTACCCTTTGTTTTGACCACGCGCCTGGGTTCACTATACTTGCTCATGTTGGCCCCCTTCCTGGGATACTTCACTCTCACCATGTCACCTTCTTTCACGGACATCTTTCGTACAGCATTTCTTGTGTCATAATTTGTGTGCATGCGCTTCTGGCGCTCATCTACCAGACTTCTCATCTTACTCTCATTTTCTTTATGGTTTATTTTCCCATTTTTTCCAAGCCAATGACCAATGTGGTTGCAAACGTGTGATCGCTGCCCTGCCCCTGATGAGTTCAAATGGGATTCTCTACCAGTGGAACTGTGGGGGGTGGTACGATATGACCACAACCTGGTGCGTAGTGCTGCCTCAACAGGAATATGAGACTTCAAGGCCATTTGGATGGTTTCTTTAATCAGGCGATTGGCCCGTTCTACTTGACCATTGCCCTGTGGATGATATAAAGAGGATTTTACATGCACTATGCCATTTTTTTTAAAGAATGAGACTAACTCAGAGGATACAAACTGCACTCCATTGTCGGAGACCAGTTGATAGGAAAAACCTTCTCTGCAAAATAACTCCTTCAGGAAGTCAATTACCTCACGTGTGGTGGGTTGAGACACAAACTTGACTTCCACCCACATGCTGAAATAATCAATCAGCACTATGGCATAACGCAATTCTAGACTCAGGGCATTCATGGGACCTACGAAGTCAATACCAACTTTGATCGAAGGACCTTCTGGTAGTTCAACGGAGGTCATGGGGCAATGGCGTGTCGTCAAAGTTTTGTCAGCTTCATTGCACATTGAGCAGTGAGTAACAAACATATCGATGTCAAAATCCATGGAGGGCCACCAGTACCCTTCCCTCAACCTCTGTTTGGTGCCTGTCATTCCTACATGCCCTTCGTGGGATAAAGCCACCAACCTGCTTCTCATGGACATTGGTGCTATTAAAGTTCCACCCCGGAGAATGACATCTTCAACAACACCAATATCATCCTTAATTTTCCAGTAGGGTCCGAGTGCTTCATCAAGTACACTCTCGCGTGGCCAACCTTTGATCACATATTTTTTAAGTGTTTCTAACACTGTCATCTTTTATAGCTTCTAACCATTCTGATTTAGTAATGGTACCATTTGAATAATGACCTTCAAATAAGCATGAAACAAGTACATCTTCATCCATTTCACATTCACTCATCCTCGCACAGGGCACGTGATAAATAATCTGCCGATATATTCACACGGCCGGGAATGTATTCCATCTTAACTTGATGCTCCTGCAATTTGCACGCCAACTTCGCAATTCTTGGCGAAGGCTGGCTAGAACCTTTTCCCTCAAGTATACTGACCAACGGTTTGTGGTCGGTGCGGATAGTAAATTCCTTGCCCCACAGGAAACTTTTAAACTTTGGTACAGCCCAAACACAAGGCAATAATTCACGTTCAATTACTGAGTACTTTGTCTCCGGGCCCCTTAGCTTCCTGGACGCAAATGCAATGATTTTCTCCCCGTTCTCAGTCATTTGGCTAAGCATAGCCCCCAACCCGACTTGGCTGGCGTCTGTTGTTACAGTGCTTTTCAACTTCTCGTCGAATGACTGCAGAGACAGTGCTTGCTCAAGTTCCATCTTAATGGTCTTTATGCTTCGTTCACATTCTTCATTCCAAATGAACTCCGCATCCTTATTTACAATCTTCCGAAGCGGTTCGACCTTGGCTGCATAATGTTGTATGAATTTGGAATGGAATTCGCACATGCCCAAGAAAGATGCCAGTTCATCCTTATTTTTGGGATTTGGTGAACAGGAAATTGCAGAAATCAAGGAGGGTTTTGGTCGTACCCCATTTCCATCAATGAGATGTCCCAAGTACTCTACAGTTTCTTTTAGGAATTTGCACTTATCTTTTTGCAGTGTAAGACCACTGTCCTGAATCCTCTGAAGAACTTTCCTCAGGATGACCAGGTGTTCCTCTTTTGTCTTGCTGTAAATCAGAACATCGTCCTGGAATGATCTGACTCCTTCCATGCCTTTGAATAACTGGTTCATTATGCGTTGAAATACAGCCAAAGCTGAACACAATCCGAAGGGCAACCTGCGGAATTGATACGCTCCTTCTGGTGTGATGAACGCCGTGTATTTTTTCGATTCATCTTGCAATTGTATTTGATGGTAGGCGGCGCTGAAGTCTAGTGTTGTGAAGATCTTTGCTTGACCTAACGTCATCACCATTTCGTTAATCAAGGGCAGAGGTTGGCAATCAGCTACTACGTGGCGGTTCAGCTCGCGAAGGTCAATGCACAAACGGATCTTTCCGTTCCTTTTCCTCGCGATAACCATTGGCGACAACCACTCAGACGCATTGATTGTTTCAATAATACCATCCTTGCACCAGTTCTCCAGTATTGTCTTGACTTCGGCGCGAGCTGATAATGGTATATTCCTGACTCTGTTTCACTGGATAAGCTTTACTCTTCAGGATAATCTGATGTTCAAAGTTCTTTAGGCATCCTAATTGTTAGTTGAACACCCCCTCAAATTCCTTGAGAATAGTCTCCAGGCCGTCCTCTTGAATGCTGAATACATACGGTGGTTGACAAGGATTAATAATCATCATCACCAGAATGTTCACATTGTAGTCCACTACAAAAACCTTTGTGGAGGTGTTCTTTCCCTTAAATGACAAATCCGCCTTGAAGACCCCTTCTAATTTTATCTTGTATCCGCCATATGCACCTGGAATAATTCTGCTAAATTCCAACGGTGTCTTGTACTTGAGTCCACTGTATGTGTCCTTAGACAGAATTGTTATTCTTGACCCGGTATCCACCAACATCTCGACATCTTCACCATTCACACCAACATCACACCTGGGTTGGTTTTGTGCATCTTCACCATTGATGATGGCGACCGGCAGCACCAGGTTCTCCAGTAGCTCACTCATCTGAGTCTACATCAGTCTTTGACTCGCTTACCGTGTAAATTTTTTTAGAACGTGAAGTTCTGCAAACCTTAAGGAAATGTCCCATTTTTCCACATCCTGGACAGATCCTGCCCCATTCTTTGCTAGTTGCCATATGCGCATTGGATCCGCAACGATAACAATTCGGCCTTCCAACATGGGTACTGGGGTTCCTAGGCCAAGTGAAATTCTTGCATGGTTTGTTGGATGCGGACTCCTCCTTCCACACAAGATTGACACTCACTTGTTGATAATCTGGTTTGCCTAGCAATTTAACACCTTTGGCCGATCTTTCCATGCTTTTGATGGTAGAAACCACTTTTTCTAGGTTTGGATTCTTGTGGCATAACAATTTCTCCTGCGCCTTCACGCACGTGGTACGCATCACCACCTGATCCCGTATCATCTCATCTGCATCTTTGAATGCATACGTTGTAGCTAACATTCTCAATGTTGCGACGTAAGACTCAATCGCCTCACCTGGTGCTTGGTACCTGTAGTAGAAGTTATATATCTCCATTATCACGCTCATAGTGGTGTCAAAATAGTATTTCATTCTCAATTTGGCCTCCTTAAATACATCCCATTCTTCATCCCCTTCCTCTTTTTCCAATTGGAGTTATGTGGTCGAATAATCTCCTTCCTTCTGCCCCCAAACAATTGTACATCATTGCTTGTTTTCTCGTAGGATTATTTTCAGTCCCATCAATTGCCTCCAAATGTTTCTCAAAACATTTTACCCACTGTGTCCAATTTTTCGCGGCCCAGGTGCTTCTAGGAAGGTGCTGGGCATTGCCACCGCATTCATTATTCCAGTCATTCTGACACAGTGCAGGTACTAGTTAGGAAGATGCTTTAAATCTCAAGAAGCAAAGATTAAGAAGGCGTTAGGCTCCTCCGGTGGCCGTTTATGGTATTTTTAAGTTGGCAGACAGAAACTTAACTCATGTTTCGTTGCAGCTCCTGCCCAGGGCTGACAAGGTTGAAGGAAGGCAATTGGTGTGAGGCGAAGGGGTAAATGGGCGTCACACAGAGGGGAAGTCCGCCTCACAAAACACTCGGTGGGAGAGTGTACAGGACGTCAGGAGCCTCTGGTGATCTGCCGTGATCCAGTGACAGGTCCTGATCCCATCCTCATCGCCAAAATTAAGATGTAATGACAGGACGACAGAGAGAAGTAAAGTAAGCGACCAGCTTTATTTAAATAAGAGATACGGAATGCCGTTGAAATAACGGCTTACGCACAAGCACCCACAACATTCTAAACGCGCGCCGGGGAACACGCGCACGGACACACAGGGCAGGACGGGGGCGGGGACGTGTTCATGTATGTGCATGGGAAAGCCTGTGTGCGTCTGCAAGTACATGCATGCTTGGCTGCAGTGGGCGCTTTTTAATGAAATACGGGAAGCTAGGCTCTGTCTGGAAGGTGGGTGGGGGGTCCCTGGTATTCACACTCCTTCATTCACACATTCCACCAGTATGCTGTTCGCCCACAGATCGGGAAGGTTCCATTATGGAGGGGAGGGGGACTGGGAGAGGGGGTGCTGTGCAGTGCCCTGCGTGTACTGGAGTATTTCTGTACTAGCAGAACCTATTCTGCTTGGGAAGGCGCCCATCGTCAGCCATAAACTAAAATTATTCACCCTCATCAAATTTCCCATCTGAAAGTTCCTACCTTAAATCCTCTCCGGGTGAATGTCCGCACATATTTTGCTTTCCGTATATATTCCTCTTTCAGCTCCTACCTTCCTATAATCCTCTATTCTCCCAGATTTTTTTCCCCTAATATATCCTCCTCTACCCGCCTTCCCTCTATGGGCACTCTTTAATGTCCTTACTCCTACACCTTCCCGGGTAATTCCCCTCTTATATTCTCATCCATATTTCATTACAAGTCTTATATTTAATATACCAATTGTATTTTCACCCCTATAGTTCCCCTTACCAGAATTAAAATTCCACCGTAGTCTTTGCTCTGTTTGATTTCCTTGTTTATATTTGTATTTCTTTGCTGACCGCCATTCCGACCCGAGCCCCATTCGGCCTTAGTGACATCATACACCGCTATATTTCCCTACTTTTATTGCCTCGGTTATCGCCCTGGTTTTTCCATCTTCGTATTTCGCCTTATACTTCCCAAGTTACAACCCCACCCCTGTATTTTCTCCCTTATATTTCCACTCTTATCAGTTTCTCAATTATTTTTCACCCTTAGAACTGCACTTTGATATGTCCTTCTGTAGTTTCCACACACACCTTCACACTCAGAACTCCCCTCGGGCTCTCCTGCATGTGTGTGTGTGTGCCTTTCTGTTAGAGTGAATGTATGTCTGTATGTATGTATGTATGTGTGTGTTGCCTGTGTGTTATGTGCCCGTGTCTGTATTTGCATCTGTGTGTGTGCGTGTCTGTGTCTCAGCAGGTGTCTGTATGTGGGTCTGTGTGCGTGGGCCTGCATGTGTGCCTGTGCATATCTGTGTTTATATGTGTCTGTACTTGTGCCTGTGTGTCAGGCCCGCAACACCCATTGGACTCAAAGGGCTTCAGCCCCCCCCCCCCCCCCCCCGTCGTGTGTGGCAGCCTGGGATGAGACAGCTTCCCGGGCACACACACAGCCGCACCCGAGCACTTCACAGGTCTTTAAAAGACCATTTGCATGTTAATGAGGCCTTGCTGTTTCACCCCTTCTAAGAGCCCCTGCAGCTCCACTCTGCCTATTGCTTAACCCCTTTGCTGCGGCGGAAATTCCGCCGCAGCGCTGGTGGGTGCGGGGGGGCAGCGCGGTGGCGCGGTGCTCATGACGGAGCCACTCCGTCATGAGCCACGGTTGGGCTGTACTCATGACCAACTGGTTCCGTCATGACTCCGCCCACAGCGCTAATCGCCTGCACAGGCGGGGAATTAGCGCCGCGTGGGCGGCGCGGCGGCCATTGGCCGCAGCATGACGGAACCACTCCGTCATGAGCACACGGCAACCGTGGCTCATGACGGCGTGGTTCCGTCATGAGCACGGAACGAGTTAAAGATTCACCCCCCCCCAAAATCAGCTTCACTCTGCCTATTGCTTAAAGATTCAGCCCCCCTGAAATTTTTTCTTAGCCCCCCCCCCCCCGAAATTTGGCTCTAGGTGCGCCTCTGCTGTGTGTGTAGGTGCGAGTGTGTATGAGTGTGTGTGTGTGGTGCTTGTATCTGCCTCTCTGCGAGTCTGTAATTGTGTGGCCTGCGTGTCTTAGTGAGAGTCTAAATAAGTATATGTGGTTTGCGAGCGTGTGCGGCTGCCTCTCTGCAGGTGTGTCTGCCTGTGTGTGTTTGCGTGTGGAGGAGGCTGTGTAACTGCCAAGTGGTCCTTTCAGAGCACAGGGACATTCCTTTGTTGTTCCAAATCTGGAGCACACAGCACCCGGGGCTGCCAACGCCGGCCTCCTTGTGCAAGGATTTGTAGTAATTTCAGCGAAAAGCCGGAGCAGCTCTGTAGGCGTCTTGGGCAATGCAGAGCCTTGTGCCCTCCGCCGCTGATAATTTACACTCCTTCTGCCGTTGTGCAGGTTCTGCTGTACCCGTTTTGTTTCTTTTTTGGAACCCTTAAAATATGTTGCATATTAATCTGCGTTATAATGTAATATCTATCTGTCTGTCTGTCTGCCCATCCATCCGTTGGCCGGTCTGTCTGTCTCTCCATATGGACACACACACACACACACACAGTCGTGCAGAAAGTGTAATCTGATGTTTTTTTAACATAGATGAGTGGGGGAGAGGCCATAACTTCTGAGAGCTGAAGCCTCGAGTGGGTTACTTGCCCCTTTCCCATTTCAAAAGGCGCGCTAAATAGCATGTTACAATTTGCACATACACATAAAAGGTTTATGCTATGGCATTTTTCATGTGTATTTACCAGTGCCAGGATGCAAGGGGTTACATTTGTGCCATAAGGGCAACTTCACATAGAAGATGCCTCATGGTGTGTCACGCGGTTAGAACTAATCTGTGAGGCCATAAACAGTGACCTGCCCAGTCACTTTTGCTATATTGTGGTAATATGATGAGATTTGAATTCTGTATTTTAGCAATTAATGTGTGAATGCGTGTTTATTAATACATTGGCTTCAAACAACATGTTAATATGCTATATTTATTTTCATGTCTGTGGTGTGTGGGTGTTTTATAGGAAGGACACAGGCACACCCCCACCTCCCCTCAGCAGTGGGACAATTGTTTGGAGCAATTACTAGAAAACACATGTTCACACATTTATTACTAAAGTGCATAGGCCAAATTCAATGTTATTACCACTGTATACCGTAATTGACCTAAAAAACACTACGTATTCTCTCACATGTTGCATGTTACAGTGACAATGCAAAGGAAAAGGACAGAGTTAATAGTGGTGAGGCATATTCATTCTGGTCGCATCTCATCACGTTCATTTAACCTCTTGAATCCTGGTTATCTGCAAATACCTTTACTTATAGCTACTGTGCATGCAGATGCGCAGCACACTATTGTAATAATTCCTATTGTTAGGGCAGGGAAGTGGCATCATAAACAGGGCCACTTGAATTATGTGGCATATGCGTACCAAATTATGCGGCAGGGTGGACTAAATTATGTAGCAAAATAAGGCAAAGTATTTGGAATAATGCAGCACTTTTTTTTTTTTTACAGTATTTCTTCATTATTTTGCAATTTGTACACATGGTTGGACCTTCTGGGCAAAGATTTCACCCCATTAGTACCAGAGTGACAACCACATGCATAAATAAGCATCTGAAAGATGACCAGTTAACATTGCAAAGGGTCTTCCAAAGCATGAAAATACATATTGCCACTTTTGTTTTAATAAACTGATTTTGAAACATTTTTTTTGTTAAAATCTGCAGACTATGTATCAGATGATGGATTATGTGGCAGATGTGGCAAATCCTTAATTATGCAAGAAAAGCTCCAGAATCACACAATTCTAGTGGCCCTGATCATGACCCACTAGGAGATTCACCTCTCATGAATCATGGCTCTTTCTCACGCTCAAAAGCGGCAATGAGATACATATTACATTCTGCACATCTGTGTGTGTTGTGTTGGTGAGTAAAGCACATGGGAACATGCAATCCATATGTAAAAGCCCATCTCTAATTTTCTTAATATAGGCGAGTTCTGATGTTTCTAGTTATCTGTAATAAAGAAATGGCAGAGCTGCTAAACTGTAAGGCAGCAGCCACTGTGAAAACCAGGCCATGGGGTGTAATAAAACTGCAGTTTAAACAACCAAAATGAAACCTGCCTGCACTGCAGCAAGGATATATTTATGAGAACATATTCCTTTTTTTAACACTCTAGGTAATTATAGTAAAGACAGAATCTCTCTGCATGTTTCTACACTTCCTGAGCTGTAGTTTTCAATCTGATTTATGAAACTGATTCTGATATATTTTTAGCAGCAAATGTCTAACTTCTGTTTTGTGCTTTTAACTTTGCTATGGAGATTCTGCTTTCATTTTCACATTTGCAAACCACTTCTCTCTTTCATATGAAATAGCAACAAACTAAAGAGTGAAGCAGTGTGTGGGACCCCAAGGGACCTTGTATCATACGGATTAAAGTACCCCCCTGGGGAACATTATAGGGATATTGCATGGCACCTTGGAGTTGCATAACTTTTTTAATGAACTCTGCCTTTGACCTTGTGCCTCTATATGGTCACAGAACCCCTCGGTGACTTGTAATATCCTTTTAATGTTCGCCAGGGGATAGTTGATCCCATATAAAACTGGTTAGTTTGTTAGGTATTTCAGATACTCGAACCTGGCTTCAAAGATCAGCGCATAGAACATTTCTGTACATATGTTTATGGCAGCAGACGTGTATCCGGTTAAAGACAGATTACAGAAGCCTGGAGACAGTTGGTAAGGCACGTCAGAAGAGGTCATAGGTCTCAAACGCTGGGTGTCAGCGTTGCGTTGTAGGATCTTATGATGTTTACAAATCCTACCAATTTAGATTTGACACCTCTGAGGCCTCTTCCCTTATACGGAACTCTCAGGCCAGGCCAATAGACAATTTACTGAATCTCACAGCGTCTAACAGCTTCTCCCAGTCTTGCTCCAATCTCATTAATAATGTTTGCAGACCTCAGATCTTCACCGATACGCCTCCCAGGCCAGTCGCACACCAACTACGTCTCAGCACTACTCGGCGAGTGCAGCACCGCACAGCCGGGAGGGCCCCAGAAAGCAAAAGCTCAAATCCAGCGGCAACGTGCTCGAGCGTGCGTTTATGCAAGCCGTGTGACACCACAAGTCCTCTGCTAATCAGCCACAGCCAAGGAAGCCAGCACCAGGCACCGTGGCTCCGTGGCCGGGGCTAGCGCCAGCTGAAATCGAGTCAGCCAGGACCCACAGCACCGCGCACCGAAGCCTCCACTCACTGGACCATCCTTGCAGTTCTTCCAGCCTCGCTCAGGACGCTCAGAACGCACCAGGCAGTCAGCAAGCCCCGGGTCGCTGTCAGCGCATCACCAGTTCAACGCTGAGGGGAGGGGGCGTTATGGCCAAGGGCACCGCGGTCAGGACACCAGCAGCACTTCAGTGGCCCCCAGAGCGCGACATATGAGATACGAGCCCTTCACAGTGTGCTCACTCCGAAATGCCGAAGCTGCATTGCTGGGGGCGGAGCAGCGTCACCTACGGCTGCACAGAGGCGTGGTTCTCCGCAGCCATCTCCGAATCCCAATCATGAATCCCATCTACTCATTGACATATACAGGGAACAACACTGGTTTTCGATGCAATAGGGCAATTAGTTTAGCGTGCCACTCTACATGGGTTCATGATTCAAAGGGCTTTACACAATAATAACTGTATCCAGTGGTCGAAGTGGGGGGAAAAAAGTAGGGGAACTGTGGGAGGAGAATCAGAGGGTGGGAATAACCCAAGGATTGACTCAGTGGGCGGAGCCAGAGGTGTGGCCAGAATGCGCCAATATCCCAATTTTTAGTATTTGTTTGGCATTTCACTGCCCAGTTTAATCAACCAATGGATACACATGATTATATAAGGTTATAATGAGTTAATGAAATTAAAACACATTCACAAAGTGGCATATGCTTCTAATCACAGAATGTCCCAAATACGATAAAATGTGGAATCCCAAGCCATTTGTCTCCGAGCCATGGAGTTTCTGTCCTCAGCACTTCTCCCTTTTTCCACAACAGCAGTTCAAACATGAATGGCAAAATATCCTAGTTTGCAAATGTTTTCTAAATAATTATGGCTCTGCCATATTTGCCTTATAATGCAAGATCTGCTGCATGATCTGACCATTTAAACTAATAAATTGTTTATAGCTCAAACGTATCACAAGTTAATAAAAAATGTGACTTGTTTTGCTGCGGAGTGGATGGCTTATTGCAAAGGTTAACTGATCGCCTTTCTCACTGCTGCATTTGTATGTTACACTAGTACTAATCAGGCAAAATCTTTCTAGAGACTGTTAGCATGCGTACACATGTCAAAATAATAAAATATCAGAAAATATACTGCATTACGCTGCAGCCTTTTTTTAAATGCATAATTTAGGCAACACTGTGGCATAATTTTGTACTCCTTTGCTGCATATTTTATTCCAGTGGCCCCAGAGCAAGCAGCACATGTTAAAAGTGCTTGTGAATGAAGCAGAGAGACTGTGAAGTTTGTGAACTTAGTTTGGTGTGCGTGCAAATTCTGCATTGCCAATCCCTGGTGAGTTGCAGCTACAACTTCTGAAACAAAGCCAATGAAGCTACCTATGGGCGAGGCAGACTGGCCTCAAGGGCAGGGCCGGTCTTAGCACTGGTGGTGCCCTGTGCCTTAATGTTTGGTATTACCCCCCCAATGACTACCTCTGCCATGGATTCCCTCACTACCACCCTTTAGCAGTGCCCCTCAAGTCTCCATAACCACACTCTCTCTCAGATGCATTTAATTTGATTTACAGCGCCACTCATACCAGTGTAGGGGGTCAGAGCACTTTACATCACACACATTACTCAGAGACAATCAATATGTGTGTAAATCACTGTATAGAAAATGTTACACAAGACTAAGGACTACAAGGTGTAGGAGTCACATGACAACCATACTACTAGGCAGTATAGTTTAATAGTGATTGGTCTGGAGAAACAAACTCAGAATTTTAAAACGTAATACCATGGTTGGGGCTTCTCTTTAATAATCAGAATTGATTTCTGTCCAAAAGAACACTTTTTGCAACATTAGGATAATCAAAGACTGGGGGGACAAACGTAACGCTCTAATTTATACCTTACAGTTTGTATGCAGCTCTTAGATGAAAGTTAATATCTCACTGTTGTATGTTAGGATTTCAACTTATAAACTGCAAGTAACAAAAGTATCTCTGACAAAAGCAGTAGCCCACTGACCTATTTACATTATGTGCACACTTTGTGATCTGTGTAGGAAGGTGGAATCTGACTGCATGGTTGCCCGCACTTTGTTCCTGGTGTTTTGCTGGTATTCGACTTAGTCTGGCTGGGATCCTGCTATTCAGGACCCCAGCCTATCTGCTTTCTCCCTTAAATTGATTACAAGTACTATAGGTACACCCCAGAATGGATTCTGGGGTACCCTTATAAGTCCCTAGTATATGGTATACTATGTACAAAGGGCATAGGTACCCCAGAGGCCTACCAGGGACTGCAGCATGTATTGTGCCACCCCTGGGAAGCCTTAAAAAATGACACCACAGGTCCGCTACTGCAGCCTGGGTAAGGTGGTGCATGCACCCCTTACTGATATATAGGTTCACTATATCTCTCCATATCACTGCACATATAAATCAGTCACCCCTATGGCAGGCCTTACCAATCCTGAACGCAGGGTGCTGGGTTTTATGTGAGAGGGTGCCCATGCATGAGCAGAGCCCCTCTGCAGCCTTCAGAACCTTTATTCTGGGGTTGTTTGTGATGCAGCCAAACCATACACTCTTAAGTGCATTATAACCAAACGGTAAATGCTAGCTTTGGGATGGCTGCACGGAAACATGTTGTATTTGGTGTCAAACACTTTGGAATCATACCCCCACACCAGTAACTTGGGTGGGAGTATGATCCCACCCTTCTAGAGGGAGAGACATGACAGCACCGGTATACCCGGTACCAGGTAACAGAGCCCTGGCATCACAAAATGGATGCTGCCAGCCACAGACACGAGTCTGCCCTCCTGCTGCTGGACGAAACACCGGCAGGGGAGGCCTGGACACTAGGTTTCCTGTCACAAGGAGGTGTCACCACCTCCCAGAAAGACTTTAGTGTATTGGGGCTGGGTGGGTGCACTCCACTGGGTGCTGCGAAGTTCAGCACTGGGGCTTATTTGGTGTACCTGTGCATAGTCCAGCTCAAACCGGTTGCAGGGGCTCCCAGCCCCTGCTCTGGGGTGAAACTGGACAAAGGAAATGGGTGTAGCCACCCCCTCTTTCCTGACCCTCCCATAGGTGGGTCCCTAGAGTTTGTCCCACCCCTTCCTTGGGTATAAGAAAGGAACCCCTGGCTACAGGACTTTAGATTACACCTGGATGAAACTCTGAAACAGAATCCTGGACCTTCGATGATCTACATTGAACTAGATGACTGAAGAATCTCCCTTGGAGTAAAGGAGTTACTGCCCTGCAAGGCAGGCACCAAAGACACATCTGACCGGTTTGCAGCTCCAAAGCTCCCGCCAGCCTCCGAAGAATTTTGCAACACAGGAGGTGGGTTTCCATGGTCTTAGAGGTCGATCAGTGCCCACAGCAAGTCTGAGGCCCGTATCCCTCATGGCGACCGTGCAAATCGAACCCCTGGACACCACGTCACTTTGCAGAAGCATCAGCTTTCCAACAACTCCTGCAGCTGAGCTTTGGATTACTTATAGCCCTGACCCCGAGCAGCATTTGCACTGAAGATTGCCCGTCTACACTCCACAAGTGTTCCGTGAACTGGCCCTTTGTGTTTCCTCTCGAGGTCTCTTCGCGATCCCTAGTCCATCGGCTGGTGGTTCCCTGTGAAGGCAACTTTACCTGTAATTAGGCTTACCTGATTGCTCTAGACGTGCCGTGTCTCTCCATTGCTTGGGGAGACCCCAGGAACTTGCTGGTTCGCACCGAAGCATCTTTTCTCTTTCTGCATGGGTTGCTGTTGCCAAGGCTTGTTGTGTTCAATACGAGCACCGACACCGCAGCACTCGACATCCTTCATGGGACAGCTCAAATCCAGCTTCTGGTTGTCATCAATGCCTCCTAGTCCTTGTGGTTGCAGAGTCAAGCTTCGCCTCTTCGCACCTGAATCACCCAACATTGGTAGGCTTTCGTCTACCGTGCCCCTGGTTACTGGCAAGTGACCCAGACTCTGTCCCCTCTGCTTTCAGGTTCTCTGATCTTCGATCCAGGCTTGGATCACACCGGACACTTTCCTCCTTCCCGGCAGCAGCACTTTGCAGCAGATCGCCATTGAAATCAACGACGATCCCAGACACCATTTGACACCTATGCACCCGGCTTCCCTGGATGAGGAAACAAGTACTCCGGTGCTCCCGTGGGTACTGGCCCTAGAACCCCCTACGTCTAAAGGGGTTTGCTCAAAGTCCTCTCTTAAGCGTCCTTAACTTCTAAAATCCAAACCGCGACTTTCCCATAAAATAGTACGGGTCTCGCGCCTGTGGTCTCACACTGCACGTGTCTCCTGTGTCACTACCTTGGGTGGTTCCTTGGGGTACCAGCGATTCTACGTGCTTTAGGCACTGTGTCTAGTCAAGTTGTGGTTCTTATACCACTTTCTTAATATATGGTTTGGTCCGCCCCTAGGGCCCATTGTATATTGTGCTATTTACTGTCGTTTTAGAACTGTATTATTGTGTATCTTGGACTCTAATCTCATAAAGAGATTAGTAGTGAGTGTTTAGAAATAAATACATATATTTTATATATACCTTGTGTGGATCTCCTTTCATTTAGTAATGAAAGAGGTTATAATCTGGTAAACCAGCTACTTTACACTCCTTCAAGACTTAGCCTGAAGGCTGCTCTCCATAGCTACCACTAGGATAGCTTTCAATAAAGATTGTCTTTAAATCTATCAATAAGGGTTGTTTGGACTGGTACAAGGTGCCCACTATAACTAGTGGACAGCATATACCAGGCCAACTTCCCACAATCTGTATGGTACTTGTTCTTTGCAGCAAGCACATTAACCCTCTGAGCTACCTTTCCATGAATCAAAACTTCCACTAGACAAAATGATCTCTCTCTAGGAAGAACATTAAACACCAGAGTCATCATGACATTTTTATTGTTGCCGAAAATTGCTGGAGGCCAGGAAGGAGGCAGCAAGCGATTTTAAAACCTTAATATACTTGCAAACATAATGCCTCCACCCAAAGTCAGCAAACGGTGCGGTCACACCGGTTGCACTGCCCTAGAGCTGGCCCTTCGCAAGGGTCCTGTGACCTCAGTGACAGAGTCAGTGTTGCTCTAGAGTGTGCTGCTTCATAGGCCTGTCTGCAAGACTGGAGGTGAACTTCAGTATGGATTGTGATGGACAAACCTTGAAGGTTAACCCACACTTGCCACTGCTAGGGTTCACCTACTAGTGCTAAGACACCAGGGCTTCTAAGGTCTTGTGCAGCCTTCTAAGGTCTAGCATGGGATTGTGCTCCCTCAGGAGAGTGGTCTGTTGGACTGGTTATTAAGGCTGAACCTGGTTCCCCAGTTACAAATTCAGTAGCTCTGGCCATAGTGCCACATCCTCTCCCCCTCTGAACACCATACTGACCCACTGAGAAAAACTCACACTGCCTTCAACTACAACCCAATTGCTGCCAGCTATAAACACCTGGATGAGGCTCAATTTAAATGACGCACTAGACAAGAGCAATATGCGGCCTACAAAAAAAAGAAACATCCTGGAAAAAGCAAACCCTCATAGGGAATGTAAAATTTAGCAAACCATGTGAAATGTAAGCAGGAAAAACATGGTTACCTTAATGCGTTTACACTCACTGTTCAGAAATCAGTGAGCGCTTTTGCTTGAAAAGTTTAGGACATGACTACAGGGCCCTGAATGGACCCATTTCAATGGCCATTGCTTATATCCTTACAAAACGTAAGCAGCATGGTAAAAAGACCACATCCCTGAACGCAGAGCCGCAGTACACATTTTGTTTTCCAATCCACACTTTGCAGTACCTCCAGGACTGGTGCACTAGTTGCAAGCCCAGGGAAAACAAAGACAAGGAAACAAAAATAGCGCTTCACTGGCAAACTCTGTAAAAGTGGCGCTAATGTGTTTGGATGTGAATAAAATCAATCTGGTCAGTTTGCTACCACTCTGTCTTACTTTATTTAGTTATTTTTCCTATTTTTAACCTTTTATTCCAGATGCTGCACTTTGGAATTAAAATACATTTCCAGGGGGCGTGGCCAGGCGCCGTGAGAAATGGCCGCCTGATTCCGGAGCTCCGCCGGGACCGTTGGTGTCCTCCTAAATCCGAGACAAATCCGCGCTGAGAGCCCCCCAGCTCCCCCAGGCCAAGTGCCCCACTGGAGCGGCTTCGCGGACCCCGGGGACCTGCGGACGGCTCAACACAGCGGCCGCGACGTGCAGCGGCGGCCCGGCGCCTCGCTCCTGGAACTCCGCGTCCGCTCCCTTCACCACTCGAGGCCCCGGCTTTCGGCCTGCGGCGCAACGCGCCCGGAGTGGCGCCATCGAGGGAGAGCGCCGCCGAGGTACCGCTGGCCTCCGACTCCCTGACGACGCTGGCTGCGAGACCCTGACGCCCGGAGGGCCGGCGGGCTGCCACGACCACTGCGGCCAGGTGACGACCCTACCAAGGGGGAGGGGCGGCCATTTCTCGATCTGCTGCCGCCGGAGCGAGGGGAGAGGACCGGCTGGGGCTGCCGCTGCGGGGTGTCCTGCACTGCCTGCCAGGTGGGGGGCCCGCGTCCGCAGCTGCTGGGCGGCCTGGACGTCGGAGAGCCAGCGGCGTGAGTTGGCCGAGGTCGCTGACCCCGGAACGTGACTACCTGGGCTCCCTCGGGGGCCCCCCGCTCTGGGCTGATACTTGGAGAGTGCCGGTGGGGCTACGGCTGCGCCCAGACTGCACGTGGAGGGCCGGAGCTGGCGCGGACCCGCGGGTGCTCTAACGCAGAGGCGGGCGGAGGAACACTTGGCCCCAGAGGCACCGGAGCAGCCATGCGGCCTAAAGGGGGCACCACGACCCAGACAGGTCTGGATAACTATACGGTAGCCAAAACGACGCCGCAGCCTGGAGGGACGACGAAGGAGGCCGCAGGTCAGGCGGAACCCTCCCTGACGTCCATAATGGCCGCAATCCAAACCCTTGGCACTAACCTGGAGACGAAAATTGATAAGATCACGATAGAGGTGAACCTGCTCCATGCCGATTTGGGGAAAACCACGGACCGGTCCAAAACCAACGAAGTTGACATCAAAGCCCTGCAGGAATCGGAGAAGCGGCTCGAGGGCAGGGTCAATGAGCTTGTGCACCAACACCGACTGATGGCCCTACGGCTCGAAGACCAGGAAGGTAGGGCCAGGAGGAGCAACATACGCGTCGTAGGTGTGGCGGAAGGACTTGAGGGGGACTGTATGGAGCTCTTTCTTGAGGATTTGATCCTCCGCCACCTGAAACCCAAGAGACTATCTAAGCTCTTCACGGTCGAGCGGGCTCACAGGGCCCCGATCTCGAAACCCAAACCAGGGGCCCTACCACAAACAATTATTGCTAAAATACTGAACTACCGTGACCGCGATGCAATTCTCCAGGCTGCTAGACAACACGGTGACTTACAGTACGAGGGGGGCCACGGTTCGCTTCTTTCCGGACTTCACGCTCCAGGTCCAACAGGAGAGGCACTCCTTTCATGGGGTCAAGGCGGCGTTACGAGATCGTGGGATTCGGTACATGATGTTCTTTCCCGCGAAACTGAAGATCATAACTGGCGGTAAATCCCTCTTCTTCACCTCGCCGGCGGCGGTGCAGGAGTGGCTAGACGCGGCTGAGACGGCGGGGGCTCCCCGGCGGGACGGCGCACAATGGCGAGGCACGGGACACCCCTCTCCGGGGTCAGCGGCAGGACGAACGGAAGGTGGTGAGCAGAGCCAGCGGTCCTGGCGTTCGAGATCGAATAGTCCCCGCTGGGACTCACCCAGAGACGACGCAGCGAGATGAGGCCACCAACGCTCGACTTGAAGCCGTCAGACAGTAAAGTATAAAAGTTTTTGACTGTAAGACGTGCTTGCTCCACGGGGCAGTGTGACTGCCTGTCCAATGTTTCTGAGCCAGGCTCACTGTTTAGATGATGCACTGCCGGCCTGAGGGGCTGAACGAACTGGGGCATCACGGACGGGCGGCCAGGCGGGGGCTGGCCCACGACCTTCCCAGGTAGAGTTCCTCGGTGGGCTCTCACCGGGGCAGGGTCGGGCGACAGGTGCTCTGCTAATTGGGGTGGTGGGTAGTTCAGAACCCACGGAGCAGGGGGCAGGGAGGGGTGGGTTTGTTTTTGCAGGGGGGGGCAGGGATGTTGGGGACAGACAGGGGGGGAGTGGGTGGAGCGAATGGTTTGTCAGTTTCTTGATCGTTTGCACTAAATGCACTGGCAGGGTGGGAACCAGGGAGGGGTGGGGAGTTGGGGATCCTCTACAGTCACACGAACTATGTTGTCATGTATTCAGCCGAGATACCGGGGTGGTGGGACAAAGCACCCGACGAAGTAACAGCTATGGCTAGGAGATGGGAAAAAAGTTTGAAGGTCCTCAGCTGGAATGTTAATGGATTAGGAGACAGACTCAAGCGCACTATAGTCCTACAATTCCTCAAGCGGCACCAGCCAGACGTAGTGCTAATGCAAGAAACTCATTTGATGGAGAATGTCTGCCAGGCCCTCAATAGATGTGGCTACACTCTAGCAGCTCACTCTGGCTTCACCTCCGGCTCGAAGGGGGTGGGGATACTCCTGCGTCGCGCACTGCCCCTCCACATAGACCTTATCAAAACTGACCCACAGGGCCGCTTCACGGCTGTGTCTGGACGGTGGGAGGGCCGCACGCTTAACCTACTATCTGTTTACATCCCGCCTGGCCTCCAAACCCGGGCCTTCGCGGACCTGGGCACGCTTCTCCTCTCCCTTCCCGAGGGTCAATTGGTGCTGGGCGGGGACTTTAACGCAGTGGTGTCGGGAACCCGGGATAGGCAGCCCCCCAGAGACCTGCCCCAGGGACAGGGGTGGTTGGCGGAATTTCTTGAGGCCTTCGGGCTTACGGACGTATGGCGCCTGCTCCATCCGACTAACAGCCAATTTACCTTCTTTTCGGGGTCGCATCATTCCTTTTCACGATTAGACTACATCCTTACCCTGCTGCAACACGACATGACAGTACTGGAGGCAGCGCTTCTGCCTAGAGGCATTTCTGACCACTCACCGGTCCGTACGCACATCACATTTGGAAATAGCCGTGAGGGCTGCATAGCACCAATAAACGCCTGGCACTTAAAACATGAGGACACCAGGAAGCATATATCCAACTCAATCTCACAGTACTTCGAAGAGAATGTTGGCTCGGTAGACTTCCCCGTCACCTTGTGGGAGGCATTTAAACCCATGATTAGAGGGGAGGCGCTCTCGGCCATATCGGCTAGACGGCGGGAGCGATGCAGGCAGGTCACAACACTGGAGGCTGATTTGGAGGTTCTGGAGAGGGAGGCACCGGAGGGTGGGGACAGGGACGTCAGGCACAAACTGCAGTTAAAAGCGGCAGAGTATAGAGCACTGGTGACCCAAGAGGCTCAGACCGTGGCTCGTCATAAGATTGGTAGAATATATGATCAGGGCGATAAAGCCGGGAAACTTATAGCCTGGCTCGAGAAAAAACAGCTCGCCAATAAGGTGGTGCCAGAGATACGCACCGAGTCCGGGAGTGTAGTTACGGAGCCCCGGGGAATAGTGGAACAGTTTGCGAGACACTACCGTCAGGTCTACAGGCGTGAGTCGGACCGCCCGGAGGAGGACTCCATGGACCTCCTAACCGACATTCGCATGCCCTCCCTATCGGATGAAGATCGGGAGGCTCTGGACAGCCCGCTCACTGAGGTCGAACTACAGCGTGCAATAGGAGAACTCCGCCCTGGTAAGGCGCTCGGACCCAATGGCCTCCCAATAGAGATTGACAAGCTCCAGCCTGACGCCACTAGTAAGTATTTGAAACTCATGTTCGAACAAAGCAGGGAAATGGGGGTGCTGCCCCGGGATCAGCTTATCGCGACCATAGTGGCAATACCGAAAGAGGGGAAACCCAAAGACTCATGTGCGTCATACAGACCAATTTCGCTCCTAAACGCGGAGCCCAAAATACTGGCGAAGACGCTGGCCAATAGGCTCAAATCGGTGCTTCCTTCGTTGGTCCACCCTGACCAGTCGGGGTTCATGCCCCACCGCAACACGGCCCTCAACATTAGAAGGTTAAACGGCGTACCGGGGCAGCGCCACAGACTACAGGAGGACGCAGTGGTGGTCTCTCTGGACGCCACCATGGCCTTCGACACCTTAGAGTGGCCGTATATGTTCGCAGTCCTGCGCAAACTGGGCTTTGGACCTCACTTCATAGCTTGGGTGCGTCTATTATATGCCGAACCCCTGGCGCAGGTATTGGTGAACAATAAGATGTCCAAGGTTTTCACGCTTGAAAGAGGGACTAGGCAGGGCTGCCCCCTCTCTCCCCTTCTTTTCGCCCTCTCCCTAGAACCGCTCGCGGCCTGGATAAGGCAGGATGTCTACCTAAAAGGTATAGCGTGGGCGGAAGGGTGGGAAGATAGAATATCCCTCTACGCCGACGACATACTCCTGTACCTTTGCAGGCCGTGCAGGTCGATAATTGTGGCACTCGACATACTGGCAAGTTTCGGCCGTAACTCCGGCTTCCGGGTCAACTGGGCCAAATCGCATCTCTGCATCCTGCGTGGTGACCCTCCGAAGCTCACAGCCACGTGCCCTATCGCGGTGGCAGAGGACGGGTTTAAGTACCTGGGAGTGTACATCACCACTAACAAGACCCTGTCATATGAGCAAAACCTCAAGCCGCCGTTAGTTCGGCTCCAAAGGGAGGCCAAATCCTGGCAGCACCTACCACTGTCTTTGCTGGGCCGGGCAGCCTTATTTAAGATGCTAGCGCTACCACGGTTTCTTTATGCGCTGCAAAACTATCCAGACTTAGTCCCTAACACCTACTTTGTAGCGATTGAGGCTGCACTGCGCGACCTCCTCTGGGCCGGGTCGCCCCGAATCTCATTGACCAAACTCACACTGGGGTGGTATGACGGCGGTATAGCCCTCCCTGACATTCGCAAATATTACTGGGCAGCCCATTTATCCGCGATCAATCAGGGGACGTATGGAGACGGGAACGATCCCGCCTACGGTATGGACAGATGGCTGCTTCCCGGAGGGAACTATGAGATAGCACTCTACTCTAAACGGGGTATACGTCAACTCACCGGACCTACACTTCAGTCGGTGCAGATATGGCACGCTGCTCAGAGGAAGCTCGGATGGTCAGGGGTCCTTACGATGGCCACGCCACTCTGGGCCTCCGAAAAACTAGGTAATCTAGGACGCACCAAGGGATTCCGCAATTGGGACTTGATCGGCATCTCCCAAATCAAGGATATCTGGGGCCCTACAGGGATCCGCACGTTCGCCCAAATGTGAGACACATATGAGCTGGCCCACACTGAATACTTTAGATACTTACAGGTGCGACACTCCCTACAGGCTAATATCCCACCGGAGACCAAACTACCACAAACCTCCCCGCTTGAAGATAGGTTGCTGGATGGACACCTCACTGAACACGCCATATCACTTACGTATAAAAAACTAATCAATAACCCCCCCGATATGCTGCTACCCCTTAGAGGAAAGTGGGTCACCGATGGGCTGGAGATAGATGACGAAGAATGGCTACATGCTTTGGCTTCCCCACGTGAGGTCGCGATATCAGCCCGACTGCGACTTATTCAACTAAAGATCTTACATAGAGTATATATCTCCTGCACTAGGCTACACACAATGGGGAGGGCGGACACAGTACTCTGTAGGAGGGGATGTGGTGGTACGGGTACCTTCTTCCATGTGTTGTGGGATTGCCCGAAGATTCAGCGATACTGAAGAAGGGTGGTGCAGTGTATGGAGGAGGTTTGGGAGGTGGAAATTCGCTCGGAGGCCAAGCGGTGCCTCCTCAATATCTGGGAGCCATCGGACCTGCCGCCGAAAGGGAGGCTCTGGGTGACGCTCGGACAAATGGTAGCGAAAAGGAACATTGCCAGACTCTGGGGAAGCCCTATTCCACCTAAACTGTCGGACTGGCACAGCGATATGGACTGGTGTATGCTGCAGGAAAAGACTGTATGTAGCGAGAGGGTGCCCCCGGAAGTGGGTGGAAGTGTGGTCCAACTGGAATGATTACGGGGGGCATTTGCGAGCCTCCTTCCGTCGTGCAGGAAGGCTCAGGAGATAGGTGAGAATCCCAACGCTCTTGTTGTTCCGGGTGCTATAGAGTGGGAGGCTGCGGTCGCATCACCGGTACGTAGGTGATTTACGGTGCTCAACGTGATGACCTTGTTTAGTTTGTTGGGGGGGTGGGGAGGGGGGGGCAGTTCGACTGTTAGGCGCCTTTGCGCCATTCTGGCAATATGCTTATGTTGTGTGGCTGTAACAAAGAGAAAAATGAGTCCTGCACTATCCTCCTCTAAACTGTGAGACACTCGCACCTTATGCGCCGCCGTACCCCCGGGTTGACGGCACAGGGCTGTGTGCTTTACGACGAAATGCATGTGTACATCCTGCGCGGCCGGCCCGAGGGGTTGAAGGCTGAAAGCTGTGTACTGTGGAATTCTGCAATAAAGGTCTTTAAAAAAAAAAAAATTAAAAAAATACATTTCCAGCAAAAATTATTTTCTTTTTTGGATCCATTTCACAGGGGAGCAAAAAAAAGGAAGGAGAGGAAAGAGTGAAAACCCCGTCTTGAAATCTCGGTTTTCTGTAAGAGAAGAACTGCTAGACAGAAAGAGAGGGAAGAAGGAAAGAGGGGGGGGGGGGCAACTGAAGCGACAAAGCAGAAGTGGACACTGTATTTTTCTTCTCTGGATAAGAAGGAAAAGACAGAGTTCTGTTACTTCTCTGCCGCCTGTCCTGGAACGCCGAGTTTTATTTATAGGCGATGGTGATTTCTTGCGTCCCGGGACGCATTTTCAAAATTAAAAAGTAGGGGAACGGACTCCTTGGAATTGAAGAAGTAGGGGCACGCCGTGCCCTGCTGTACCCCCCCACTTCGACCACTGACTGTATCCACGTTAGGTAGATGTAGGGTAGATTCGCCAGAGGACAGCCTATGCCCAGTCCTATGCTTTTAATTAGCAAACACCGGTATGTGAAAGTCATAATGTGGCTACCCACTGCATATGGTAGCTCTGGCAGAATAGTTCCCATTAGTGACTTATAGTGGGCATTTGTCTCACAAGTCTGGCTTTCACTGGTTAAAATGCCTCTCCTTTATGATGGAATCTCTAGGTTTTTTTTATTGATTTTACAACTTTCAGTTAAAAAGGCAGCACAATGAGCACAGCACCAATGCAAAATCTCGGGGCAGGATCCGATCCTCCCGTTCTCACATTAATATTGTCCACCCCACACAGACCTGGAACCTCACCATCCACCCATTGCCTCACAGCGCAGAGCTCTAATTGTATCCCTCTATACTCCGCCCATTCCTTCCAAATCCTAAAATGTTTCTGAGGACAAACCCTTGACAAGTACATAGAGTGTTCCATTGCCATGTAGTGATCCCTTAACCCAGGTGTCCACCAGTGGGGCCTACTTCGCCTTCCAGGATCTGGCGATATCCCTCTTTGCAACAATAAGTCCCAGTCAAAGAAGTGCCCTCTGATAGCGAGTGCCGCCCAGGTCATTCGTGATATGCACAAGAACGAGTTTAGGGTCTCGGGGGGGATATTTCAGCCTATCACTGCCTCCGCAGGAATATCTAGTTTTGTATAAAGATAGGTGTGCAGGAAAGGCAGGCTCAACCCATGTACATGTGAGTACTTCATGAAAGTGACAAACTGATAGCCGGGCACCAAACAAGCATTTACTAAAAATTAATCCTCCAGTATTGATAGATCACAAGGGTTGTGGGCATTGTGGACTGCAGGTGTGAAAACTCTGATGCTGCGTAAATGAGTAATAGGATTCTGAATCAGAGTTTGGGTATAAACCCCTGGTATTGTGTGTCTGTATCAAGCTGTGCAAACCTTGGTGGTGTCTGTATCTTATGTTTCTTTCTGTTCATGTATAGTGGTTGTATGGAGTTGAGGAGGGCAACATCAGGCATGTAAGAAATGTATTTGCGTAGAGGTGAGCATTTTTAGGTCTCGCCTGACCCCGCGCATGCGCTGATCTGGCAAGACTTTTTGTGAGGGCTCAAAAAATGCTACCATGGCCCGCCTAGAGCTACAGTGCATGTGCGCGGGCACGCGCTTAGAAGCAGAGGCTGGCAAACATCATCATGCTCATTAAGTGCCCGCGATCACTTTCACTTTCGCGGCGCTCCTTTGATGTTCTTGTTCAAAGAACATCAAACAAAGAACATGTTGTGTTAGTGCTTTGCTGCACCCATTTGACTTACAATGTGCAAACTCTATGTTTGTGTTCCTTTATTTTGAGATGCTTTTAGTATTACTGTTTTGTGACTTAAAGAACATTAAGAAAATGTTACTGTGAAACCTGACAACGTTCACAGTGTTTATTTCTGATCACAGCGGCTGCTTCATGTCCGTTGACCATTCAGGGAGTCCTTTCGTTGGCGCTCTCATGAGGACATGATGAGGAAGCTGGAAACTTTTGCCACATTCTCTTAAAAAGCACAGTGTGTTGGCGACTGGTTAATCGATTAGACCTATGTGGCGCTTTAGTTCTCAAAGCGCTATGGTGGGTGCAGCAGTTACAATTCATGAAATATGGGGTGCAACTCACAAGGAGGGGGCAGGTTTGAGTGCACATTGGCTGAAATCGAACATATTAAGATGATGGGCTGTGTGTATCCATTATCAGCACTCAGTCTTCGCTAAGTGATCTTGTTTGTTTTGTTGTTGTGTTAATGCTTTGCTGCGCCCGTTTGACTTACAACGTGCTTTCTCTTTCCACAAACTAGATGTTTGTGTTTCTTTATTTTGAGATGCTTTTAGTATTACTGTCACACACACAACCACACACACAACCACACACACACACAACCACACACACACAACCACACACACAACCACACACACACAGAACCACACACACACACAACCACACACACGACACCCAACCACACACACAACCACAACCACACACACAACCACACACACAACCACACATACGACCACACACACAACACACACACACAACCACCCACACAACCACCCACACCCACAACTGCACCCACAACCACACACACACACACAACCACACACACACAACCACACACACACAACCACACACACACAACCACACCAAGCATTGGCATAGCCAATAGGTCTCGCCTTTGGGACCTTATAAGTGTTTAGCCACGCAACAGTTGATGTTGTTGCACCAAGGAAATTGTGCTGCATAACTAAATACTTAGAAGGTCCCAAAAGCAAGACCTATTAGCTATGCCAATGCTTGTTGAGTTTGTTGACGATGCACGTTATTGGTAGCGAGTGGATCTGTGTTAACAAGGTCTAGTGAATTTAGTGTGCCTCTCCCTGCTGAAGTAATACTACTTTCTGGTGTACACAAGTAGATGATATAAACTGAATGAAGAGCTCCTCATTTGTTTTTGTGGAACGTCTTTGTTGTGCAAAGGGAGGTGTGTTGGATCTTGGTATGAATCATTGATGAGTGAATGGAATTTGAATGAGCAGACTGACTGGGAGATGAAATGTATGCCATATAGTGCTCTGAGTGTGGGAATATTCTTCCACAGGTTAATAAACAGGCCCTTTAAGAGAAGGACTGGACTACATGAACACATAGATTCTAGAGGATGTTTTTATATATATCTGAACCTGGCTTATGCTTGTACCCAACCAAACATACTGATGTGGAAATGCACAGTGCTTCTATGATTAAATTATTAATATACTTCTGTTCTGTCCTATACAAGTAATTCTGACCAGATGGGGCACTGCTATTATGCAGCATAAGCATGAGAGGTATGGGAGTGTGTGAATATATTGGAAATAGAGAAGATCACTTCACAAAAAAGGTGTTCAAATATTCACTCAAAAGAAGTTTCTTTTTCTTCAATCTTCTCCTGAGGGCGAAGTTTGCTAACATCACCCAACCTCTTTTTTACAGTTCTTGTAAGAAGGAGACAAGTGTTGGAGAAAATGATTGCAACTTAGAGAGTACAAAATTGACATATTCATCAGGAAGTTCACAAATTGTACAATTTGTCAGATGCTGTTCGGCAGATAGTATTGGAGCAGGGGTTACTGGGTTTTAGCGTTAGGGTCTGGGGCTGTTTTTCTAGAGATGTTCCAGGGCACGTCATAATATGGGTCTACAAAATGAGTCAAGTACAACAACATCAGAATGTAACTCTCGATGGTAGTGATGGTTAGCAGAAAAATTAACAAAGGGGGGAGTACAGAGGAATATCGGTAGAACCTTCCTCCTATCAAGCTCTTTATAAACAATGTGATTCTACCCTATAGTGATTAGAAATTATTTTCATTTTAACTTTTTTAAATTGTAAGTTTTAGTGAAAATAAAGCAGTGCTCCATGAGATGTCATGGAAAGACACTAAGTGTTTTTAAAATACCCCTCACACACTATGAATCCCATGGTGTCATGCTTCATCATAGGGGTCTTCCCGTCCCTCTACGGGGCGGGGCGTGCTACGACCAATAAATATATGGGAGCACTGTTGTTTTGTGAAGGAATGAGCTATGTGTAGGCTATGTGTTAAGTGATAGTGAGAGTTGTAGGGTTAGTGAGGGATTACAAAAAATTAAAAATCCTCTGGCTAGTGGAAAAAACAAATTTTATTCAATTACCTAGCTGAGAATGTTAAAAAATGGGGTTGCGTAGGGGGTGTATTTTAATCTAATACTCCCTACTGGGTCAACATGTTTCGTAAGCAGTCCCCACTGCTTTACTCATCAGGACCTAAATGTGTCCCTACTGCACTCAAAAATTAAATAAATGGTATGCCTATTTGTTCAGAATTAAGACCTCCAAAATTTGTACTGCAAGATTGTGGAAGGTGATGAAAGGTACATTGACCTCTATCATTTAGAAATAGCGCATCTTTGGTATATTGTTTGGAATGATTATCCGACCTCATAAGCTCGCATCGGGGGAGGGGGGGGCCTTGTACCAGTCAATTCTGGAAGGTGTCTCCTCACCTCAGCTTGAGGGTTCTCATGATAGATCTCTGCTAGGTATCCGTGCATGTCGGCTGGTGACCACACTCCGTTCAGGGAAGACATACTGGCTTTGGGGGCACCAGATCTCTACTCCAATCCCTGATGAGATGCCAAGCCAACTGGCTAAGGCAGGAGGCAGCTGCAAGCTGGGGCACATGCTGTCTTCAGAGCATGGATTGCCCCTCTTTGGGCCGCACTGTGAATCTGTGGAAAGTTGGAGCCAACGGGTCCCGGCAGGATACTTTCTTTCATTCACTCGGCATACAGTGGGCAAGTGCCCCAAGGTAGCAACTTCAGTTAAAGCTGTATAATCTGTTTGGACACTGTGGGGCAAGACAGCTCATGCACACTTAGGGAAAGTGCTGAGGGTTGCAACGGCAGGTGTCCTTTTAGGCACACTTCGGGCAAGTGCCAATGAACAATAGGAGGCAGGTTTTGCCAGGGCAAGCCACTCAAGCATGTTTTGGAAAGTTTGTCGGATCCTCTGCTTCAGTGAGGATGATGGGCTTTGAGCCAGGAGCACACCAATCGGAATTCTCTAGTGGGTGGACCCCCAGCTTCAGGGGAAGCTGCTCTTGTCCATAATGGTAGTCAGCTCCTCCTGCAGGATTGCCTCACTCCTTCCCTCTTCTCACTGGGAGAGTTGTTCAGACAGTAACTCAAAGCATGTGTTTACCTACTACAAAAGCTTGCACTGTACTTTCTCTTTTCAAGTGTGTCACTACAAGACGGCACCATCCCGCATGAACTGCATGACCCTTGAGAAAGTCCTAATAGAGGGTAAGCATAAATAGAAGAGGACTGAATGACACAGTATGCAGGTGGCTGCGATTTACAACACTATGAAATCCGTTCACTCCACTTTCGTATCACTAAGAGATGTTGACTTAGCCACCTTATCACAATATAGGAGAGGCAGTAACTGCCTAAATAGAGAACATTTTTGCTTTTAGATATATGGTATTATATTAAAAAAGAACTTCATGTCCACTGGGGAGCACCTATGCTTCAATTGTATACAATACTGATTCCGAAGAAATTAAGAAGGTAATATGTGATATAAAGTCTAAATACACTAATAAAGGCCAGTATTAGTTAAGCATTGAGACATACGGACGGTGTCAGGATTAAAAAAAGTAAGTCCCCTCTCCTTTCACTTTGATTCTTCTGTTTTGCAGAAAATATCCTCTGAAGCAAAGAACCAAGACAGGTGAGAGCTTTAGGCCTCACGTGTATGCATGGTGTGCCTGCACAAGAAAGCACAGGGACACCGACAAGACAGCCCTGACAAAGGCCCCAAGACCCGACTGGGCTTATATCGAGGGCCGAAACATGTTGGCACAAAAATAAAGGGTATAATTGAGTGAGGGCCAGATGTACAAAATTTTATAGGGCTTTCTTCGGGACCTCTCTAATAAAACTAATGTTGAAAGTGACAAACGTGAGTGGTAAAAAGTTTAAACCATATGTTTGTGCATTTTAAGCACACACGCTAAGGTGTGCTGTATATGCTTCGTGGACTAACCATAATTTGGGTCCACTGATGTGCATACTGTTCCCGAGGAGACTGGAGTAGGTGGTATTGAGGGCGAGCACCTTGACGAATGTGTGACAATAGGGGCCCACCTCTCCCGGGACCAGAACAGTAATGATTTTTCGCAAATAACGTATATGCACATCAGTAGACCCAAATTACGGTGTGCTTAAAATGCATATACACGTGGTTTAAACTTTTTACCACTCACTTTTTTCACTTTCACCATTAGTTTTGTTAGAAAGATCCTGAAGAAAGCCCTATAAAATTTTGTAAAAGGGCTGAAACATGTAGACCAGGGATAATCAAGACGCAATCACTAGTCTTAAAATATTATCCACTCATTGTTTTTAAATATACCCTAGGACACTGGGAATAAAGTAATTATCAGTTAGAATCCCAGAGGTATTTTTAATTTACACCACTTCATCACACTCAGAAAAAAAAAATCAAAAACCCAGCTCCTCTGTAACCAGGTGTCGCAGCAGAGCTGAGTAGCATTCGGCTACTCAGCTGGGAACCCGATGATGAAGCATGGCACCAACTAGGTTGGTGTGTGAGGGTTCTATTAACAAACACTTGTGGTGCCAGGCACTGCAGTGTTGGATAGCCATTTAGATTGGTCCGTCCAAGTTGTTTTTCTATACACCCCCTATATGACCACTTCTTGGGGGAGTGGTCATAATCCTGACCCAGAGTTCCTAGTTTCAACAAATTCAAAATGGTGAAACTCTTCCTTGGCTGGCCACTTCAGGTGGCTCACCTTAGGGTCCAGCCTAAGTGCTTGCAGGAAAGTGAAAGTTCTTAACATTTCTTTTGTAGTGGCCCCTGAAGAAGGGACAGAGATCCCAAAATGCATTGGGCAGCATATATATGTGTGGAAATGACAACCTTTATCGTAAAATAGGCCATTTCACCCTTTATGTTCAACTTGTTATTTACAATTGAGTTATAGCACAGAGATGCGAACGCGAATGACTGTACAACAGTGATATACATAACAGATGAAATTGTGAATTAAAACCGATTTCTGTTGTGAGAAGTTGGCCTGATATATGCTGTCCACTAGTTATAGTGGGCACCCTGTATCAATCCAAACAACCCCTTATTGGTTATAGGTTAAAGACAATCTTTATTGAAAGCTATCCTAGTGGTAGCTATGGAGTGCAGCCTTCAGGCTAAGTCCTGAAGGAATGTAAAGCAGCTTGTTTTACCAGTCTATAATTTCTTGAGTTCCTAAATGAAAGATATCCACACCAGGTATATATATAAAATATATGTTTTTATTACTAAACACACCCTCCTAGTCTCTTTATGAGACTAGAGGTCAGAACACGTAATTTACACTTCAATAATCACAGTAAAATAACACCAATACACGTCAGGCCCTAAGGGCGAGCCAAACCATATACTAAAATAGTGGTATAAGAACCACGACGTAACTAGACACAAGGCTTAGAGCCTGTAGAATCACTGGGACCCCAAGAAACCACCCAAGGTAGTGACACAGGGGACCCACAGGGGCCGTGTGCAGTGTGTGAACACAGCCGTGAGCTCCCGTTAGCTTCTATGGGGAAAGTCGCGGTTAGAATTTTAAAGATTAGGGACACTTAGAATGGAGTCAGGACCAAACCCTTTTGGACTTAGGAAGTTCTAGGGCTAACACTCACGGGAGCACCAGAGTACTTGTGTTATTTCACCCAGGGAAGCCGGGTGCATAGCTGCCTTTTGGTGTCGGGTCGCGTCGTCGATTTCAATGGGAGCTGGTGAAGAAGTTCTGCTGCCGTGAAGATGCGAAGTGTCCAAAGAGATCCAAGCCTGGATCGAAGAGGAGAAGAACCTGAAAGCAGAGGGGACAGAGTCTGGGTCACTAGCCAGTGACCAGGAAGGCGATGAGCAGATGCCCACCGTTGTCGGGTGATTTCAGGTGAAGAAGGTGAAGCTGGACTCTTCAGCCATGAGGACAAGGAGGTGTCGAGGATGACCAGGAGCTGGATTCGAGCTGTCCTACGAAGGATGTCGAGTGCTGCAGCGTAGGTGCCCGGATTGGACACAACAAGCCTTGGCAACAGCAACCCACGCAGAAACGAGAAAGATACTTCGGTGCAAACCAGCAAGGTGTGTGGGACTCACCACTTGGTAGGGTGTCAGGGCACGTCTGGAGAAACCAGGGAAGCCCAAGGAAATTCAAAATTACCCCCTCAGGGACCCACCAGTCAACGGACCAGGGATCGCGAAGGGACCTCGAGACGAAACACAAAATTGCGGCCCACGGGTCACTCGGAATGACCAGGCCGACAATCTTCGGTGGATTCAGTGCTCGAGGTGGGGGCTACAAGTCAGCCCAAGTACGACTTCAGGAGACGTCGAGAAGTCAATGCACTTGCAAAAGTGCACGGTGACCAGGAGTACCGGTTCCACGCTACTCACAAGGGCTGCAGGTCTCAGCATTGCTGGGGACTCGGTCGGCCTCTGAGATGTCTGGAAATCCTCTTCCTGGACTGCAAATACTTCGGAATCCACCGAGAGCTTCGGAAATGCAGACTGGCAAATTGCTTCGTTGGTGCCTGCCAAGTAGGAGAGTTACTCCTTGACCCCAAGGGAGATTTCTTCAGTCCTCTGGTCTTTAGCAGAGCGTCGAAGGTCCAGGATTCGGCATCAGAGTTTCGTCCAGGGTAATCTAAAGTTCTGGTTACAGAGGTTCCTTACTTATACCTAAGGAAGGGGTTGGACTAGCTCTAGGGACCCACCTATGGGAGGGTTTGGAAAGAGGGGTGGCTACACCCATTTCCTTTGTCCAGTTTTGCGCCAGAGCAGGGGCTGGAAGCCCCTGAACCGGTTTGAGCTGGACTATGCCCAGGAACACCAAATGTGACCCCAGTGCAGGACTTCAAAGCACTCAGAGAGTGCTCCCACCCAGCCCCAATACACATAAGCCTGTCTGGGAGGAGATTCCACCTCCCTGTGACAGGACCCCTATTGTCCAGGCCTCCCCAGACAGAGTTTTGGTCAGCAGCAGGAGGCCAGACCCGTGTCTGTGGCTGCAGCATCCATTTGGTGATGCCAGGGCTCTATTAAGTTTCTACCGGGCAACCCAGTACTGCCATGTCTCTCCCTCTAGAATGGTGGGATCATACTCCCAAACCAGTTACTGGTGTGGGGGTATGATTCCAAGGTGTTTGACACCAAACACAACATGTTTCAGTGCAGCCAGTCCAAAGTTAGCATTTACTGTTTGGTTATAATGCACTTTAGAGTACATGGTCAGGCTGCACTACAAACAGCGTCAGAGAAGGGTCTCCGAACGCTGCAGAGGGGCTCTGCTCATGCAGGGGCACCCTCTCACATAAGAACCAAGCACTCTGCCTTCAGGATTGATAAGGCCTGCCATAGGAGTGACTCATAGGTTTATATGTGTGTATATATGTAGAGATATAGGTAACCTATATCACAGTAAGGGGTGCATGCACCACTTTACCCAGGCTGCAGTACCAGACCTGTGGTGTCATTTTTGGTTGGCTTTCCAGGGGTGGCACAATACATGCTTCAGCCCCTGGTAGGCTTCTGGGGTACCTATGCCCTGGGTACATAGTATACCATATACTAGGGAGGGACTTATAAGGGCACCTCAGATCCAATCTGTAATGTACCTAAAGTACATGCAATCATTTAAGAGAGGAAGCAGCTAGGCTGGGGTCCTGAATAGCAGGGTCCCAGCCAGACTAAAGTCGAAAAACAGTGAAACACCAGCAAAAAGTGGGGGTATACATGTGAAGCAGATCCTACTCTCCTACACAAGCCCCGCCCCCCAAACGCAGGGGCATTAAACTAACATTGACCAGTTGAGTCTTCATGTTCTAAGAGGAAATATCTGGAGAGTCCATCTGCATTGGCATGGTTACTCCCAGGTCTATGTTCCACTGTATAGTCCATCCCCTGTAGGGAAATGGACCACCTGAGCAGTTTGGGATTTTCACCCTTCGTCTGTTTTAGCCATAAGAGGGGCTTATGGTCTGTCTGAACAATGAAGTGAGTACCAAACAAGTATGGCCTCAACTCCTTCAGAGCCCAAACCACAGCAAAGGCCTCCCTCTCAATGGCTGACCAACGTTTCTCTCTGGGGATCAACCTTCTGCTTATGAAAGCTACTGGTTGATCCTGACCTTCATCATTCAACTGTGAAAGTACAGCCCCTTACCCCCAACTCAGATGCATCTGTTTTGACAATGAACTTTTTGGAGTAGTCAGGACTTTGCAGAATGAGAGCAGTGCACATGGCCTGCTTCAGGTCATCAAATGCCTTTTGATAGCTAATTGTCCACTGAACATTTTTGGGCATTTTCTTAGAGGTTAAGTCATTCAGGGGTGTCACTATTGATCCATACCCCTTGACAAATCTTCTATAGTACCCAGTCAGGCCTAAGAAGGCTCTCACCGGAGTCTGGGTAGTTGGAGCAACCCAGTCCTATATGGTCTGGAATTTGCCCTCAAATGGTTGAACCTGGCCTCCACCTACAAGGTGGCCCAGGTATACAACCTGACTCTGCCCTATCTGACACTTAGTACCCTTGATAGTTAGGCCTGCTTTTTGCAGGGCCTCCAAAACATTCCTCAGGTGGACCAGGTGATCCTCCCAGGTGGAGCTAAAGACAGCAATATCATCTAAATATGCTGTACTATAGTCTTCCAGGCCTGTAAGGACTTGATTCACCAACCTTTGGAAAGTGGCAGGTGCATTCTTCAAACCAAAGGGCATTACCACAAATTTATAGTGCCCACTAGGGGTAGAAAATGCTGTCTTTGGCTTTGCATCATCAGCTAGTCTGATCTGCCAGTAGCCAGCTGTCAGGTCAAATGTGCTTTGAAACTTGAGTGAGGCCAAAGTATCTATTAGCTCATCTGCCTTGGGGATGGGATGGGCATCAGTCCTAGTAACTGCATTGAGACCCCTGTAATCCACACAAAACCTCATCTCTCTCTTGCCATCTAAGGTGTGAGGTTTACCTACTGGACTAGCCCAAGGGCTATCTGAGAGTGCAATAACTCCCAAATCCAACATCTTTTGGACTTCTGTCCTTATACAGTCCCTGACATGGTCAGGTTGCCTGTATATCTTATTCTTCACAGGCAGACTGTCCCCACTGTCCACTTCATGAGTGCACCAGGTGGTCTGACTTGGAGTCAGAGAAAACATATGTCTGAACTGGCTGAGAAGTGTTCTGCAGTCAGTCTGCTGCTGGGCAGTGAGGCTGCCTGCCAAGGCTACACCATCAACTGACCCATCATCAGGGTTCTGAGAAAGCAGGTCAGGGAATGGGTCGCTCTCTTCCTCCTGTCCTTCATCAGTAGCCATGAGCAAGCCCATGTCTGCCCTGTCAACAAATGGTTTTAGTCTGTTGATCTGAAGTACCCTGTGGGGACTCCTAGGGGTTCCAAGGTCTACCAAGTAGGTGACCTCCCCTTTCTGTTCAACAATTGTATGGGGGCCACTCCATTTGTCCTGGAGGGCTGCTGGGGCCACAGGCTCCAGTACCCACACTTTCTGTCTTGGCTGGTAGACAGTCAGTACAGCCTTTTGGTCATGCCAGGCTTTTTGCAATTCCTGGCTAGCCTCAAGGTTTTTGGTTGCCTTTTTCATATACTCCATCCTGGAGCGAAGACCAAGTACATAGTCCACTATGTCCGGTTTAGGGGGTTTGAGAGGTAACTCCCATCCCTCCTTCACCAGACACAAAGGACCCCTAACAGGATGGCCAAAGAAAAGTTCAAAAGGGCTGTAACCAACCCCCTTCTGTGGCACCTCCCTGTAGGCAAACAAAAGGCAGGGCAAAAGAATGTCCCATCTCCGCCTAAGCTTCCTGGGAGACCTTTAATCATGCCCTTTAAGGTTTTGTTGAACCTTTCAACTAAACCATTGCATTGTGGGTGATAGGGTGTGGTCAACTTGTAGTTCACTCTACACTCCTTCCACATAGCAGTCAAGTAACTAGACATGAAGTTTGCATCCCTGTCAGATACTACCTCCTTAGGAAAGCCTACTCTTGAGAATACACCCAAGAGAGCTCTTGCCACCACACGTGCTGTAGTGGTCCTTAGGGGAATTGCTTCTGGGTACCTGGTGGCATGGTCCACCACCACCAGTATAAACCTGCGCCCAGATGCTTTCTGAAGATCCATGGGACCAACAATGTCAATCCCAACCCTCTCAAAGGGAACCCTCACCAATGGTAGTGGTATCAGGGGGGGGGCTTTGTGATTCCACCTGCCTTGCCACTGGCTTGGCAGGCCACACAGGAGCGACAAAGCTCCTTAGTGTCTTCAGACATGTGGGGCCAGTGATAGTGAGGGACAATTCTGTCCCAAGTCTTGTTCTGGCCCAGGTGTCCTGCTAGGGGAATATCATAGTCTAGTATCAATAGGAAGCCCTTAAACTTCAGAGGTATAACCAACCTCCTGGATGCCCCAGGCTTGGGGCCTCTACTCTCTGAGGAAAGGAGTCCATCATTCCAATATATCTTATGGGTGCCACCAGCATTACCATCAGCCTCATCAGCAGCTTGCTTTCTAAGGGGTTCAAGAGAGGGGCAGGTTTTCTGCTCCTGGCTCAGGTCAGACCTGAAAGGACCCCTGTCCGCAAGAACTCAACCTGGTCAGGTTCAAGCTCCTCTGGGACAGTTCCTTCTTCAGGCTCAAGATCATCTGCCTGAGGAGACTGATCTGCATTCTGAGTCAGGCGGGAAGGCACTGCCTTAACCCTACTGCTCCTCCTCTTAGGAGGCACCTGATCCGTTATCCCAGAATCCAGGGCCTGTCCAGTGTTAGACATTTTGGCATGTGACCTAGTCACGGCAAAGACATGAGCAGGGATCCCTAACATTTCTGCATGTGTCCTGAGCTCCACTTCAGCCCAAGCTGAAGATTCTAGATCATTGCCAAGCAAGCACTGTACTGGTAGGTCTGCACTTACCACAACCTTCTTAAGGCCAGGTACCCCTCCCCAGAATAAGTTAACAACTGCCAGAGAACGGTCTGTTCTGACATTGCTAGCATTGGTCACTTGGTACATTTCACCAAGTATAATCTGCCCAGGATCCACAAGATCTTTTGTCACCAGTGTGACACTTACTCCTGTGTCCCTGAATGCCAACGCCTCTTTTCCATTTATTAAAGGCTGTTGTCTGTATTTGCCCAGATTACTGGGGCTCACAAAGGGGGACATATCCATGCCCCCATCATAGACTAGACCAGCCTGAGTTGGAACTCTGACTAGGCCAGAGTCAATCTCAGAACCCAGGGTCAACCCGACTACACCCTTATTCTGAACATTACCACCACCAATTGTAGATGTACTAGGGGGAACAGTTGCCTTAGGGGCAATGGTGGCTGGAGTAGATTCTTTGGACTTGGTGCAGTCACTGGTCCAGTGAGTTTTCTGCTTACAGATTTTACACCATGGTTTATTTTGGCCTTTTCCCTTATAACACTGTGAATCCTGAAGAAGATTGTTGGGGGCCTTGTGAAGACTTCTGGTCTTTACCCTTCTCCCCACCCTTGTCAGAGTTTTTAGGACCTTGCTTCTTGGGTTCACCACCTTGGTTCTGTACCTTCTGCCTCACCCTGGTTCTGACCCACTTGTATGCCTTCTTTCCCAATTATTGGGGAGAGGTCAGATCTGAGTCTACCAGGTACTGGTGCAACAGCTGATTCTGACAATTATTAAGGATATGCTCCCTCATAATTAATGTGTACAATCATTGATAGTCATGTACTTTGCTGCCAAGTATCCAACCTTCCAGAGCCTTAGTCGCACAATCTACAAAGTCTACCCAGTCTTGATTCTGTGCCTTTTGGGTATCCCTGAACGTTAACCTGTATTGCTCAGTGGTTAGGCCAAACCCATCAATTAAGGCACTCTTCAGACTGTCGTAATCATCTGCCTCCTCCTCTCTAACAGTGAGGAGCTCATCTCTACCTTTGTCTGCAAAGGAGAGCCATAAGATTGCTGCCCAATGCTCCTCGGGGACCCTTTGAACTTTACAGGCCCTTTCCAGTGCAGTTATCCATTTGTGGATGTCATCCCCACTCTGGTAGGGAGGGACAATCTTATTCAGGTTTCTATGGTCATAAGACCTCTCCCTATCTCTAGGGATGTTGCTGCCACCATGGGACTCTAGTCCCATCTTTGTTCTAGCTCTGTAGAGCTCTAGGGCCTCCCTATCTAGGGCTACCTGCTTTCTTCTAATTTCAAGCCGAGCTTCCTCATATTTGAGCAGTCTCTCTTCTCTCCTGAGAGGTTTCCCTCCTATGAGAGGAGATTGAGGTCCCTATGGATGAGTTAGAATGGTTAGACTCCCTGGAGGAAGATCTTGACCTTCTAGGCCCACCACCAACTCTCCCAGGAGGGACAAAGAGATGTCCATTTTAGTCCTCTCCATCACTTTCTAGGGGAATTGGATTTTCCAGGTCCAGATCATTGTTATCTGCCTGGCCAGCCTCGGAGGTCAGGTCATGGGGAGTTACACCCCTAGGCCTTTCCTCAGGTGCTGTCCCACCCACTCTGCCTAACCCTCAGATCCTAAAGATCTGCTAAGGTCATCCAGCCTGAGTACCTCTATGAGATGCTGGGTGGTTCGACTTTTGCCTGTCTTCAGTTTCCTAGCTGTACATAATGCTCTCAGTTCCATGAATGGGAGGCTATCATACTGGGAATCTTGAAGCCCATTGGCTTCTGGCAAGGACCTACTGGTTCCTGGCCTTGAAAACATTACTACTGTGGTGTGGTGTATTGCACTACCTACTCTAGTGTGGCCTACTAAACTCTCTTGAGTTGTAGAAAGGGTGTGCTAGCCCTTAACACACAACTCTAAGTTCAGTAGAACTTACTGTATTCTAAAGCTTGTATTATATGTATCTAGGGTACCTTTAGTGGTTTTCAGTTAGTCACTCAATTGAGATTATCTGGTAAAACAATAGCAAGCTGGAATCCCACACGCTGCACACCGATGCGAGAAGTTGGCCTGATATATGCTGTCCACTAGTTATAGTGGGCACCCTGTATCTGTCCAAACAACCCCTTATTGGTTATAGATTAAAGACAACCTTTATTGAAAGCTATCCTAGTGGTAGCTATGGAGAGCAGCCTTCAGGCTAAGTCTTGAAGGAATGTAAAGCAGCTTGTTTTACCAGTCTATAATCTCTTGAGTTCCTAAATGAAAGATATCCACACCAGGTATATATATACAATATTTGTATTTATTACTAAACACACCCTCCTACTCTCTTTATGAGACTAGAGGTCAAAACACATAAGTTACACTTCAATAATCACAGTAAAATAGCACCAATACACGTCAGGCCCTAGCGGCGAGCCAAACCCTATACTAAAATAGTGGTATAAGAACCACGACTTAACTAGACACAAGACCTAGAGCCTGTAGAATCACTGGGACCCCAAGGAACCACCCAAGGTAGTGACACAGGGGACCCACGGGGGCCATTTGCAGTGTGTGAACACAGCCGTGAGCTCCCGTTAGATTCTACAGGGAAAGTCACGATTAGAGTTTGAAAGATTAGGGACACTTAGAATGGAGTCAGGACCAAACCCTTTTGGACTTAGGAAGTTCTAGGGCTAACACTCATGGGAGCACCAGAGTACTTGTGTTATCTCACCCAGGGAAGCCGGGTGCATAGCTGTCTTTTGGTGTAGAGTCGTGTCGTCGATTTCAATGGGAGCTGGCGAAGAAGTGCTGCTGCCGTGAAGATGCCAAGTGTCCGAAGAGATCCAAGCCTGGATCGAAGATGAGAAGAACCTGAAAGCAGAGGGGGTAGAGTCTGGGGGCCCGATTCACAGAACTAACTTAAGACAAAATCCTAAACTTACTACCATTTTGGTATTCACAGAAGGCACTTACTCATTTTGGTATTCACAGAAGGCACTTACTCATTTCGGTATTCACAGAAGTTAGGAGTCCTAACTTTAGGACTCCTAAATGCCTTCTGTGAATACCGAAAGTCTTAAAATTAGGATTTTTCTCAGTTTAGTAGTAGTATAGTTAGGAATCCTAACTTTAGGACTCCTAAATGCCTTCTGTGAATACCGAAAGTGTTAAAATTAGGATTTTTCTCAATTTTAGTAGTCCTAAGTCTAAATTTAGGACTACTAAATTGAGAAAAATCCAAATTGCTTTGTTGGTGCCTGTCAAGCAGGGGAGTCACTCCTTGACCCCAAGGGAGATTTCTTCAGTCGTCTGGTCTTTAGCAGAGTGTCGAAGGTCCAGGATTTGGCTTCAGAGTTTCGTCCAGGGTAATCTAAATTTCTGGTTACAGAGGTTCCTTACTTATACCTATGGAAGGGGTTGGACTAGCTCTGGTGACCCACCTATGGGAGGGTTTGGAAAGAGGGGTGGCTACAACCATTTCCTTTGTCCAGTTTCGTGCCAGAGCAGGGGCTGGAAGCCCCTGAACCGGTTTGAGCTGGACTATGCCCAGGGACACCAAATGTGACCCCAGTGCAGGAATTCAAAGCACTCAGAGAGTGCTTCCACCCAGCCCCAATACATATAAGCCTGCCTGGGAGGTGGTTACACCTTCCTGTGACAGGACCCCTATTGTCCAGGCCTCCCCTGCTGGAGTTTCGGTCAGCAGCAGGAGGCCAGACCCATGTCTGTGGCTGCAGCATCCATTTTGTGATGCCAGGGCTCTATTAAGTTTCTACTGGGCAACCCAGTACTGCCATGTCTCTCCCTCTAGAAGGGTGGGATCATACTCCCGCATCAGTTACTGGTGTGGGGGTATGATTCCAAGGTGTTTGACACCAAACACGACATGTTTCCGTGCAGCCAGTTCAAAGTTAGCATTTACCGTTTGGTTATAATGCACTTAAGAGTATATGGTCAGGCTGCACTACAAACAGCATCAGAGAAGGGTCTCTGAACGCTGCAGAGGGACTCTGCTCATGTAGGGGCACCCTCTCACATAAGAACCAAGCACTCTGCCTTTGGGATTGATAAGGCCTGCCATAGGAGTGACTCATAGGTTTATATATGTGTATATATGTAGTGATATAGGTAACCTATAACACAGTAAGGGGTGCATGCACCACCTTACCCAGGCTGCAGTAGCAGACCTGTGGTGTCATTTTTGGTTGGCTTTCCAGGGGTGGCAAAATACATGCTTCAGCCCCTGGTAGGCCTCTAGGGTACTTATGCCCTGGGTACATAGTATACCATATACTAGGGACTTATAAGGGCACCTCAGATCCAATCTGTAATGTACCTAAAGTTCATGGAATCATTTTAGAGAGGACGCAGCTAGGCTGGGGCCCTGAATAGCAGGGTCCCCAGCCAGACTAAAGTCGAAAAACAGTGAAACACCAGAAAAAAGTGGGGGGGATACATGTGAAGCAGATCCTACTCTCCTACATCTGTTGATACTGTTTAACAAATTTATCGAGAATATTGTTTTATTTTTGGAAA